>NC_141673.1:47724670-48324670 GCF_028749965.1 Puma concolor
GGGAAGGGCAGAGATAGAAGGAGACGGAGAATCCCAAGCAGGCTCTGTGCTAACAGTAGCGAGCTCTATGTGGGGCTCAAACCCACAAACCACAAGATCACAACCTGAACCGAAGTTGGACTGAGCCACCCAGGCAATCCATAAGTTCTTTAAGTATTTCGGATACTTACCCTTTATTGTATACGTCATTTGCAAATATCTTTTCCTATTGAGTAGGTTGTTTATTTCTCTTGCCTCAGGAGACATATCTAGAAAAATGTTGCTAATGGCCCATGTTAAAGACGTTACTGCCTATGTTCTCTTCAAGGATTTTTATGGTTTTAGGTCTCACATTTAGGTCCTTAATCCATTTTGAGTTTGTTTTTGTGTATGGTGAAAGAAAGTGGTCCAGTTTTATTCTTTTGCATGTCACTTTCCAGTGTTCCCAACACCATTTGTTGAAGACACTGTCTTTTTCCTGTTGTATATGCATTCCTCTTTTGTCAAAGATTAACTGGCCACATAACTGTGGGTTTATTTCGGAGTTTTATATTCTACTATATTAATCTATGTGTGTGTTTTTATGCCAGTACTTTACTATTTTAATTACTACTTCTCTGCATAACTGGAAATCTAGAATTGTGATGCCTCCAGTTTTGTTTTTCTTTTTGAAGACTCCTTTGGCTATTCAAAGTCTTTTTTGGTTCTTTACAAATGTTAGGATTGTTTGTTATAGCTCTGTGAAATATGCTGTTGGTATTTTGATAGGGATTGCATTAAATCTGTAGATTGCTTTGGGTAGTATAGACATTTTAACAATATTGTTCTTCCAACTCATGAGCATGGATTGTTTTTCCATTTCTTTGCATCATCTTGAATTTATTTCATTAATGTTTTATAGTTTTCAGAGTACAGTTCTTTAACCTCTTTGGTTAAGTTTATTCCTGGATATTTTATTGTTTTTGGTATAATTGTACATGGAATCATTTTCTTAATTTCACCTTATGCTGCTTCATTATTACTGTATAGGAATGCAACAAATTTCTGTACATTGATTTTTCTTATCCTGCCATAGTTTGTTATGAAAAATTATCTATCACTTATTTCATTTTTCTGCTATATTTTACACGTCTTTTTATTACTGGCTTCTTTAAGATTTTCTCTTTAAATCTGTTTTTCAGCAATTTAGCTATGACATGCCTAGTTGGGGTTTTCTTTGTATTTTTCTTATGATGGCATGAAGTACTTCATACTTTCTTGGGACATTTTCACCTGTTAAATCTTCACATTTTTTTTCCTCTATTTACTCTCTTCCTTCCCCTTCTATGACTCCAATTGTATGTATGTTAGATCACTTAATATTTTCTCATAGTTCTACTAAGGGTCTACTTATTTTTTTCATTTTTTTCCCCTTCTGTTATTTAGATTGGGTACTTTCTATTGAAATTTCAGTTAATTGACTGCTTCACTTTCACTTACCCTTTCCTCTGTCAGTTTTATCTGAAATTGTCTTTTTTTTTTTTTTTGTCTTCATTTTTGGAAGGTACTATAATTAGATATAGAAATAATAGTTAAAATTTTATTTCATCACTTTGAAATGTCATTTAATTATCTTATGCCATTTCCAATTTGTTGTAAATCTTAGTGAATTTTTCATCTTATCTATATTATATTTTCTAGATCAGAAATTTCCATTTGGATCTTTTTCTAAAAATAGTTTTCATCCCTCTAGTTACTCTGTCCTTTAGGTAGTTCATTAAGACTAAATTTGAATAGCTGTTTCAAAATCCTTGTATACTAATTCCAACATATAGTCCAGTCAGGCTTGGTTTCTATTCATCATTTTTTTAATATGTCTATAGGCCATATTTTTCTGTTTCTCTACATGTTAATAATTTTTTTTATATACTGGACATTATAGGGACACTTAATATTGTAGGAATACTGGATTTTGTTATCTTCCTCTGAAAAATGTTAGTGTTTTTAGCAGTAGTTAACTTGACTAGATACAAACTCAGAACTCTGTCTCCCTTAGATGGACAGTGACTGAAATATGCTAAATTCTCTTAGCCTTTCATCTGTTGTTTTCTACTGTATCCAGTAGTTTCCCATTACATGAGTCTAGTTCTGGGATCATCCAGAGTTGGATGGAATTTTTATGCAGATTTGCAGACTCTTTTATTCTCAGTGTTCTCCTTTTGCTTCTAGCCATTGTGTCAGCTCTACATTTGTCTTAGGATTCCCTGTACTACTAAGACTACAGCTTTCTACTTCACTTCTAGCTACCCCATGTTCCACAAATTGGGAATTTCCCTCAGGCAAAAGGCCACACAGTACATTTCCCTAATTTCAAGGGTCAACAATCCTTTAGTTCTTGTCTCCTTTTCATTGTTCCCCAGAGGCTTCTATTTTTTAAGAAAAATATTTTAAAAACACATTTTTAAAATATTTTGTCCAGACTTTAAATTTATATTCTGAAAAATGGTTAGTCCAATATATGCTACTCTGTTATTACTGGAAGCAGAACTTTTTCTAGTAATCTTTTCCACTGTGTGTCTTTGAAAGCAATGAGTGCTGGTAGCAATGAGCACATCTACATTAGGTTTTGATTTTAATTTTTTTTTTCAACGTTTATTTATTTTTGGGACAGAGAGAGACAGAGCATGAACGGGCGAGGGGCAGAGAGAGAGGGAGACACAGAATCGGAAACAGGCTCCAGGCTCTGAGCCATCAGCCCAGAGCCCGACGCGGGGCTCGAACTCACGGACCGCGAGATCGTGACCTGGCTGAAGTCAGATGTTTAACCGACTGCGCCACCCAGGTGCCCCTAGGTTTTGATTTTAAATACCACTCTCCACATCTATACCAGTTCTTTAGAATTTCTGTAAAAGATTTACAACCTGAATCTAATTATAAGAAAAGATCAGGGGCAGCTGGGTGGTTCAGTCAGTTAAGCGTCTGACTTCCACTCAGGTCATGATCTCATTCATGGTGCATGAGTACAAGTCCTGCAGCGAGCTCTGTGCTGTCAGTCCAGAGTCTGGAGCTTGCTTCAGATTCTGTGTCTCCCTCTCTCTGCCCCTCCCCCACTCATGCACTGTCTCTCTCTGTCTCTCAAAAAAATGAAAAAAAAAAAAGTTAAAAAAATTTTTTAAGGAAAGAAAAGATCAAACACACAAATCGATGATAACCCTGGAAGTGGCCTGAACTTAGGGTTGACTGGGATAGTATGTACTGAGTGAATGCTACAGATTTTTCCACCTGGACCTTTTTACTATGCTGTAGTTCTGACTAGATTGTGATCATTAGTATATAATCACAGAAAATATTATGGTTCTTTTTCTCCAAGGAGTAACTTAATTGAGGCAACTGGCTGGCTTAGTTAATAAAGCATGTGACTCTTGATCTCAGGGTTGTGAGTTTTTGAGCCCCACATTGGGTATAGAGATTACAAGGAGTAACTCAAAATAAAAACAAAACAAAACTCAAATAAAAGCAAAAAAAAAAAACAAGGAAAGGACCTTTTATTTGCATAAAAGTATGCAAATATATACAGTCCTGAGGGGCCACAAGTGTAAGCCCCATCTGGCTCTCTAGTGAGAACCAGATGATCTGGAAGTCTCCTTTGGGTGGCAGTCACAAAACTCGGGGCTTCAGACAAGTATATAAACTTGTTTCTAAGAGATACTGGCAAGATAAAGGAAGGCAGAGGAAAAGTGCCAAGATGGCATCCACAGCCTATGTTCCTTGAGAGCAGCTCTGTCAGCCACTAAATGTGTGCCAAACTTGAAGCCTGCTCCTCAGTCCAAAGCTTCAGGACAAGCAAAGTGGCCTCCTTCACAGAAAGACTGGGGAGTATGCCTCAGTCTGCTATCTGTGTGGTGCCTTAGGAGTGGTAGCCTGCCAAGGACTATCCTTATTTTGCTACAATCCTATGTGACCCAAGGGTGTAAAGCCCTCTGACCACCAAAGGCAGGCAATCAAAGGGGCATCTCCTGGGCATCAGTTGCAAAGTCCAGGCACCAGATGCATGTAAAGCTCCACCCAAAAGACTGGCACTCTGAATCAGGACAGAGGGTAAGCATGAAAATTGTGCTTGCCCTCTGAAGTCTTTGGAAGAATTGTAGTAACTTACCCGATAAAGAGTTCAAAGTAATCGTCATAAAGGTACTTATTAAACTGGGGAGAAGAATGGATGAGCCTAATGAGAACTTCAGCAAAGAGATGGAAAATATAAGGTACCAAATAGACGTCACAGAGCTGAAGAATATAACAATTGAACTAAAAAGTACACTACAAGGGTTCAATAACAGACTAGATGAAACAGAAGAAATGATTCGTCAACTTGAAGACAAGGCAGTGGAACTCACCCAATCAGAGCAGCAAAAAATAAAAAGAATGCAAACATGAAGATAGTTTAAGGGACTTGTGGAACAACACTAAACAGACTAACAGTTGCCTTATAGGACTTCCAGAAGGAGAAGAGAGGGAGAGAAGGGGAAGGAGTCTCATTCAAAGACATAATGGCTGAAAATTTCCCTGACTTGGGGAAGGAAATAGATATCCAGGTCCAGGAAGCCCAGAGCGTTCTAAATAAAGGTGAACTCCAAGAGACCCACATTAAGACACATTACAGGGGCGCCTGGGTGGCGCAGTCGGTTAAGCGTCCGACTTCAGCCAGGTCACGATCTCGCGGTCCGTGAGTTCGAGCCCCGCATCAGGCTCTGGGCTGATGGCTCAGAGCCCGGAGCCTGTTTCCGATTCTGTGTCTCCCTCTCTCTCTGCTCCTCCCCCGTTCATGCTCTGTCTCTCTCTGTCCCAAAAATAAATAAACGTTGAAAAAAAAAAAAAAAGACACATTACAGATCTTCCTCAATTTACAGTAGTGTTACATCCCATTGTAAATTGAAAATATTGTAAGTCAAAAATGCATTTATACATACATTATATATACACTATACATACATAGTATGTACTATGTAGTAAATATATAGTAAAGGTAGTGGATTATTTATAAAGCTAGTATAGATGTTATGAGACAAAAGTAATAAAAATAGCTATGATTAAAATAATTAATAAGTTAAAGGATACAGAAGATTAAAAGATGTAGAATGTGACATCAAACACCTAAAATGTGTGTGTGGAGAGTAAGAATGTTGAGCTTTATCAACTCAAAATAGACTGTTATAAGTTGTTATATGTAACCTCATGGTAAGCACAAAGCAAAAACCTATAGTAAATACACAAAAAAGAAAGAGAAAGGAATATGAGCATACCCCTAAAGAAAACCATCAATTTACAAAGGAAGAGAGCAAGAGGAAAAAGGAACAGAGAGGAACCAAAAAAACAGTGAAAAATCAACTAACAGAATAGCAACAAGCATACCTATTAGTAATAACTTAAAATATAAATGGACTAAATTCTCCGATCAAAAGACATAGAGTGTTTGCATGTATTGAAAATATATTATGGGGTGCCTGGGTGGTTCAGTTGGAGACTCTTCTAAGTGCTGGGAATAATGTCGTGAAGACAATTTGGCAGAATAATTTTCTCCTATAGTGATTTTCACTTTACCCTTTCTGTAGATTTTTCCACTAAGAATGTACAAGAAAAGAAACTGTCAAAGAAGTAAAAGAGGAGAATGAGTTGTCACAGTTTATAAGAATTTTGAGAAGGTTAAGAATGAACAATTATCAGATTATCAGATGTTTTAGAGAGGTCAAGAAACATACCCCTTGGATCTGGCAATAAGGAGGTCTTGGTAATCTGCTAGTACAGCTTCAGTGGAACGGGAGGGTAGAGAAATTCTGTAATTGTTGCACACAGCACCGTGCCTGACACATAGTAGTTGCTAAGATAATTTGTTGGATTGAGAGTAAGTGCTGTGAGAAAATAAAGACTGTACTCACCAGAAGTTTTCATGAGAAGGGAAAATAGATAGTGGATGGGTTTGAGGGAATAGGAGTCAAAGGACTTTGTTTTTTAGTATGAAAAAATTGATTATAGTCTGAGAACATGTTGTTAGTAGAGAAAGGAAGTTTGTGTGTAGTAGAAAGAGAAAAGTCAGCAAGGTCTGGAATAGGAGAGTGGGCTCCTCTAAGATTAAATTAGATCTTTGTAGACACAGGTATACGTGTAGGGCTGGGAAAAAAGTTTAGGGAAATATCTGATGGCTTCAAGTTTATTAATCAGGAAGCAAAGTCACCTGCAGAAAGTAAGTGTAAATAGTAGGGAACCAAGACGGGGGCTTGAAGGGAGCAGTGAAGATTTGGAAACAGCTGTAAGGAGTGAAAATATAAACTTGCCAAGAACAAGTAAAAGGATTGCCAGGGCATGGTGAAGTTTCTGATATAACTGATAAAATTATCCATTAATATGCCTAAATCCTTAGTATTTTGAAGTTTTCTTGGACATACTTTCTTTAAATATCTTCCAAGAGCTATTTAGCTTCAAGGATAAAAAGATAAAAGAAGGTGGTTAATGCTTTATTGACATTCTCTTATGTGTATGGACCTTATTATTTTTGGAACTCAATTTAAGAATAATTCAGATTATAAGCAATACTTAATATTTTTTCTTTAATGAAATTGTCAAACAAACCTTGTGTTAACCCAGATATTGTCTTTGTTCTCTAAGGCCAGCTAAGACATTGATGAGAGTGACTTTCTGCCATCATCCTGTGGATTGTAGATGTTCAAATTTTTCCTCAAGATGTATCTGTATTCCCTGAAGTCTTGTGATGTCTAATCGTTTCTGGCTTGGAGCTCTTACTCCCATTTACTTAGTCTAGTTTATAGATCATGCACCTTTCTGCTCATGTTACCTGTTTCATATCATGTTAACCCAGTTGTAGATTTTGGTCTTCATCCCAGTAGCCACTGAGAACATCCACAGAGGCATGTATATGTAGAGATGACTTTGCTGAAGGTGGTAATATGCAGAGATTCATACATCGCAGCAACAGAAAACAACTCAACTTGATGTCAGCCTCCTGTACTTTTCTTACTCTTCTTACCTTTCTGTCCTCTCCTCTGAGGAATAAAACTTCAGTTCCTCCCACTCTTTAGTGGAGAGTCATTTAGCTCTCTGTGTCTCCTACTGTCAAAGTCAGATTGAGATAAATCTTGGTCTGTGCAAAGCCAGCAAAATGCTCAACTGAACAAATGGGCCTTTTTTAGAAATCTTTTTGCATCCCTCAGATAAGTCTGTAGCCAATTTCATTTTTTTATTCTTTTTTAGAATTTATCATTAAAATGGTGTTTTTCTTGCATAAGATATGGCCAGTAGGCAAAATAATCCCATATCTGGATGAAAAAGAGACTTAGATGCTGCCCCTCACACCTGTATTATACCAAAAAGAATTCCAATGAGAGGCATGTCACATAGTCACATAGTTCCATACTCCTGAGTTTTAAAAACTCTTTTGTATAGGGCAAAGTATAGGCTAACAGCACACACACCCCCACCCCAAGGTGAAATATGTGTGATATTCCTCAGACACTCCTGGCTACCCAAGAACCAAGGAAAGGGGTTTAAGTGCTTGCCATGGTGATATGGGAAACTAAGGGAAATGAAAAATTAAATTCCCTTGCTGCCCACAGCCCATTGACAAGTCCTTGAAACTGGCAGAGTGACCTCTCTCTAGGAGGTCAGCTGTCCCAAGGATGACACTTTGCTAGGGGCAAAAAAAAAAAAAGTCCCAAGTTTCAGAACAGATCTCGTTTTGCATTAACGCACCAAAGTTACATAATTTCTGCAATGTTAAAAACTGTGGTATCATTGGTAGGGGTTTCTCATTGACCATTGTGGTACATCATCATTACATATACCCAAAAATCCCTACGTCAGACTTTTTATGAAGGGAAGAAAAGATAAAAATTTATTTTGTTAACAGCTAGACCTCATTTTTCTTAGTTTAGTGGAGCTTTCCTCTGAGATAGCCAACAAGGTCACATCTCTCTTCTTTAGGGTGGTTTTTTGTGCCCTATGGGGAGAATCAAGAAGACTGGGTTTAAGTCATTAAACCTACCACTAGCTGTTTATGTCAGCTAAGTGCCATAACGGAACCTAACTGTTCATTAATTGCCCCTTTATAGGGATGAATAAAGAGGAAAAAGAGACTTTGAGAATAGTTGAGAAATGTAAAGAAAAATCATTATTAGACATGAAAGTAGTGAAATGGCCCAATGAGTTCAAGATAATGCTTTAGGAGTTTTGAAGGGACCAATCAATGGTGAGAAAGGTGACAAGAATATAATCACATGGTATCCTCACCAGTGGAATGGTACCTAACATTTCAAGAAAAATAAACAGGAAGTATTTTAACACAAGGATGAGAAGGAGCCTGTGATTTGAACAAACCAATATTCTTATTTCTAAGGAAAACACCCTCCTAGGATAAACACAGCAGGCTTTTCAGATTCAGAATGGTTCAGCTGTTACATTAATGCAAGTGTAGCTTAATGAAAAGGATTTCATGCTGTGACTACAAAATGTGACTGGAAATCATTACAATAACATTAATAACAGTAAGATAATAAAATGTCCAGGGCATGGGTAGTCTTCAAAAAGTCATTATTAATGGCAGTAATTCACTGCTGTAATATGACATTGTAAGGAATAGAGAAAGTGGAGAGATCACCTCCTTGGATGAGCAACATAAGCCTCGATGAAGGAGCCCCTAGGTTTTGTGGAGAAGGGGGAGAGAGATGGTTAGACTAGCAGAAGATGAAGGAAACTGGAAAGACTGCTAGGCAGGCAACAGCATCAGTGACCGTATGTAAAAGAACGTCTTAGCTGATACTCTTAGTTATTCTGACTCTGTGAATGCTAGTAGTGTTGTATTTCTTTTTGGACATTGTAAAATTGTAAAATCAATGATCAGACTGTTTCTAGGACTTTCTGAGGAGTTAGAGAATCATCCAGAAATAGAAGACTGGAATGGTAATTTAAAACCAAAGTACAGGAACGCCTGGGTGGCTAAACTGGTTAAGCGTCCGGCTTCAGCTCAGGTCATGATCTCACAGCTTGTGAGTTCAAGCCCTGCGCTGGGCTCTGGGTTGACAGCTCAGAGTCGGAGCTTGCTTCAGATTTTGTGTCCCCCTCCCCTTCTGCCCCTCCCCCACTCATTCTCTCTCTCTCTCTCTCTCTCTCTCTCTCTCTCTCGCTCTCTCTCCCTCTCCCTCTCTCTCTCTCTCTCTCTCAAAAATAAGTAAATATTTTTTTAAAAACTAAAAAAATAAATAAAACCAAAAAATGACTAGAATATTGATTGGGCTGGAGATGTGTTCCAGCCGCTATTCACAACTGAACTGTGGATAATAATAACGTTAACTACCATTTATGAAGCATTTATTCTATACCAGGTACCGTATTATACACTTTACAAGTGGAACCTCATTTAATTTATATAATAAGCAAGGTAAGTATTTTCTCATGTTTACAAATGAAAGAAATTGAGATTAATTAGATGCATTCCAAAGACTAGAATCTGTAACACAAATGGGAAGTCCAAGCAGGCTACTAAGTAAGGAAAAACTTAGTACACGACAAGACCAAGGATGGTGAGATGGTATTATCTACTTTGTGCTTTATAGCAGAGGTTAAGACTTGGGCCAAACTTGGGATATAAGTGGAGAAATCATTACCAAAATCTTCTCTTCCTCTTACTGCCTTTTCAAGCACTCATCAGTTGCTGACATTACTATGCTAAACAAATTAAAAGAATCTCAAATCTCATGGAGCCTATATTCTTGTGGGAAACAGATCACATATATAAGTAAACAAATATTAAAGTAATTTCAGTTAGTGATATTGCCATGGAGAAGATGTGAAGGTGAAATGTGGAAGGTTAACTTTAGTTAGGGTGGGTGCCTGAAGAAGCTAATTTGAGCTGATTCTCAAATAATGTGAATAGGTCAGCCATCTGAAGATCTGGCAGAAAAGTGTTTCAGATGAAGTAAATATTTGGGAAGTGATCTGATTGTTAACTATGGATGTCCTAGATTATTTAAAGATTGCCAATATTTTGTTGACTAAAAAGAGCTTCAATTTGTCTTACTGTTTCCCCTAATGCTTTTACTATTTAGACACTCAGTGGTCCAGTCTGCTTCTAAGATCCCACTGTAAATATACTGGGTGGCCTCTTGTGTGGAAGCCTTTCATGGCCTTTTCAGCTTCTGTCCCAGCTCCTAAAGGAGAAAGGCATTTTTCTAGTTGCAGTAATTGTTTATAAAGACATCTGCAATGATTCCTCCCATCTGTATACAAGGGTTTCTTCACAGCAGTGACTTAGCTACTTCTCTCATCAAGACATAAAATCCTTTCTCCACACCCTTGAATCTGAGCTGGCCTTGTGACTTGCTTTACCCATAGAATGAAGTTGAAGTAACATGGTAGGGCTTGTACGTGTAAGTATAGGCTTCAAGAGATTCTGCTCTTGTCCTCTTGGGATACTGCCATCTGTGTAACAAAGCCAGTCTCCGGAAGGATAAGAAACCACATGGAGACCGTGGTCCAAAGCATTACCAACCACCAGACTTTTGAGGAAGGCCAGCTTTGATCATGCATTCCTAATAGCCTCAGAATGCAATGAGTGACCATCAGCAGAATGGGTGAGATCATCAGAAGAACCACTGAACCCACCTCAAATTTCTGACCCACAGAATTATGAGCAAATAAAATGGTTGTCATTTTGAGCTATTAAGTTTGTTATACAGCAATAGATCATTAAGAAACTAGCGAGGCTCCAAAGATCTTTCTTTTGGGCTTCATGTCATCTGGCTTTTGACCTGAAGTTGCTGACTCAATGCTCCTTCCAGAGGTCTCTTGAAAGGTGCCAGAATGCATTATACTAGGCTTTCCCACATGTTTCAAATTACATCATTTTAAGTATGTATATCAGCAGAAGAATTATTTCTACTTTTTTTTGATAGAGAAAGTATTCTTTCCTTATTATTCTGAACTAACAGACACATGACACAGCTAAGCCTGATTCAGAGTCCTTCCTCACTATTCCAAACCTTTGTTTTCTTTTAGCACATGCTCTGACTTCCCAGTTTAGGGGCCTTTTATATACTATGCTAACTACCACGTATAGGTATCTAGTATCCTGAGCACTAGAATCTTGGCTACTAATTGTCTGTTGATTCCTGGCGTGTCAGATGCTTACCATTACTAATCAAAGGGGCAATTTTGATTTGGGATGTTCTAAAGATATAATTGAGAATAATGGAGTTCATACCGATGAAGGAATCACACATAGTTCTAGCATACTATGAAGTTCTGGCCTTAATTACTGCTTCCACTCCACTAAGATTTAGATTTAGAAGGATATGAAGACATTGGTTATGACATGTCTTTATGGTTTTCCATTGTTTTTTTTTTTAATTTTTTTTTTCAACGTTTTTTTATTTATTTTGGGACAGAGAGAGAGCATGAACGGGGGAGGGGCAGAGAGAGAGGGAGACACAGAATCGGAAACAGGCTCCAGGCTCCGAGCCATCAGCCCAGAGCCCGACGCGGGGCTCGAACTCACGGACCGCGAGATCGTGACCTGGCTGAAGTCGGACGCTTAACCGACTGCGCCACCCAGGCGCCCCATGGTTTTCCATTGTTATGGCTACATTTATTGCTTTTTGCTACTGAACAGGTCCAGGCTAAACAATTCTTCAATTATAGAACGATGCCTGCTGCAGCCCCTTTTAGGCACCTTCTATTTTTTTTTTTTTTTTTTCTATTATGGTAGTTTTATAAGGATCTATGAAGTTTGATGAGTAGTCAGTTTCTGACATGAGTGTTTACTGAAGACCATTCTTCCATTACTCATAATTCCACCATTCTGTGGTTATGTTGTGTATCATTTAATCAATCTCCCTTTTCTACTTTCCCATCGGCATCAACTGGGTTGAAAGCTATCCATTTGCTGACCCACTGGGGTTTGTGTGTTTTATCCAAGCACACGGAGTATACTAGTGTCTCAAGTAATTGACCGTGTAATACCTCGAGTTTCACTTTTAACTCCAGCCTTTCTGCATGGTGCCATATCCCTTTTAGACCACCCTCTTTCTGTTCCTAAACTTGTGTTCCTTTTTAGACTAGGCACTCAACTTCTTGCTTCTTATTTGAAAAACATTTCTCAGTTTAGAATAGAAACAAATGGTATTTCTTGAGCTCAGCCAGTTGTTGAGATTATGCTCTGGTCATTTGCTGGATTACACATCCAGCTCTTCACACTTACCCATATTCTTTTTAGTGGTTAACCCTCAAGTGTTCTTAAAAGATAATGTTTGTAGATGTCCTCTAGTTATGGTATTATAGTACATGAGATTTTAAACATTTTAAGATAGAAGGCAAATAAATACCATTAATGCTTTATTGTGAGGGATAGCAGATTCTTTTAATTGTTTTAAATATTTATTTTTGAGAGATAGAGAGAGACAGAACATGAGTAGGGAGGGGCAGAGAGAGAGGGAGACACAGAATCCAAAGCAGGCTCCAGGCTCCGAGCTGTCAGCACAGGGCCTGACATGGAGCTCTAACTCACAGACCACGAGATTATGACCTGAGCTGAAATCAGATGCTTAACCGCCTGAGCCACCCTGGTACCCCAGGCATGGCAGATTTTTAATTGGCAGATTTTTATAGACTTATAAAACTATAAAATTCCACTTCAGAAATCTTTTTCTGTGACTCTACATCATTAGGCTCTAAATGTGGAAGGTGAAGAGCCAAATGAGTTGGAAATATTTGTAGGACTCTAGTTCTAAATTTTGAGAGGTTTGGATGGGTATAAAGACATTGGTTACCATTCACAAGGTCTTCCCTTAGTAAAACAATATGTAAAACCCTAAAACAACATTCCAAATTCATAGGTGTGATTTGGCCAAGCTAATATATTTTTCTTATACTTTTTGAATGACACAAGTCCTGCATGAATATGTTGTCACTGTGAAAAATTAACATTATATAATAGCATGTGGAATAAACACTTAGGCATCTCTTATCTTTGTTTGAGTTCCTCCAAAAGCCAACTCAGAAAATAACTTGAGTATAGGTATAATGAGAAAACTCCTTGTTTTCCTTACTCACTGCTCACTGAATACTTTTGTACTCCAGGTGTGTGTGTGTGTGGGGGGGGGGGGGTTCCCATGCTAAGCAATTCTTCAATTCTCTGCACCAGATGGGTGTCCTATAGTTCAATTCAGTTCTGACACTACCTGGAGATAGCATCAGATCCCACAAGTTACGGGTTCCATCTCACAAGATTGCTGCCCCACTTCAGATGCCAATCACAAGTCTAGGTTGTCACCTGGGTTTCTTACTGGATGGATGACTGGGTATAAATCAGAGGTTCCCATAACCCCCTCATCAGGTTTGATAATCTGCTAGAACGGCTCACAGAACTCAAGAAAGCAATATGCTTATTAGATTACCAGTTCATTACAAAGGATACAACTCAGGAGCAGGTAGGTGGAAGAGACGCATAGGGCACAGTATGGGAGAAAGGGTGTGTGGCTTCCATGCCGTTTCAAGGCACACCACTCTCCTGGCATTTCCCATTGTTTACCAACCCAGATGCTTTGTGACCCAGGTCCTTTAGGGATTTCCTGGAGGCTTCATCACATATGTGTGATTGATTAAGTCACATGCCATTGGTGATTAATTCGATTTCCAGCCCCTAGCGCCTCCCCAGAGGTTGAGAGATGAGGGTAAAATTTCCAATCCTCTGATCATATGGTTGGTTCCTCTGGCAACTAGCCCCCATCCTGTGGTCACCTAGGTACTTTCCAAAAATCACCTAATTAACATAAACTCAAGTGTGGTTAAAAAGGGCTTGTTATGAATAACAGATGATACCTTTATCTCTTTTATCACTTAGGAAAGTCCAAGGATTTAGGACTTTGTGCCAGGAATAGGAATGAATACCAAATATATAGTTCCTATCATAAATCACCATATCACAACAGGTATTTTAATAGGGAGGTAAAGGAGTGAAGAAAAATGACATGGGAAAGAGAAGAAAGCCAATAAAAATGAGTTACTACTGCAGACAATTGAGGCTTAATCCTGTTGGGGAATCTCTGAGGAACCCTGTAGAATTGTAGAAATTTGCTTCAGAATTTTCCTGCTAAACTCTTCTTTTCCTCGATCTATTTATTTAGTCTAAGACTAATCAATATCTTCCTGTTTTATTCTAGTGGTATAGTATGTTTTGAGCCACCCAGTCACCTCCTATTGCTATTAGTTTTAAAAGCTAATAATGTTGTTTGTTGTTTAAGTAAACTCTAACCCCAACATGGGGCTTGAACTCACCACCCTGAGATTAACAGTTCCATGCTCTACCAACTGAGCCAGCCAGGCATTTCAAAAGCTAATCATGTTTATAAATGTTTTTTTCTGTGTAATTTTTATGATAAGGTAATCAAGATTTTTTTTTTTTAATTCTGAGGGGATTTGGATTAGAATTGCTTTGCTTTTTTGAGTCTTCCTATTTAGAAAAATGGTATGTCTCAAATTTAGTTGGGTGTTAATATATTTGTAAAAGTTTTATTTTTTACATGGTTTTTATACATCTCTTATTGCATTTTCACCTCAATATTTTACAGTTCTTGTTGCTACTATGAAGGGGATCTTTAATTTGTAATATTTTATTTATTTATTTTTTAAGCAATCACTGTGCCCAAGGTGGGACTCGAACTCACAATCCCGGTATCAAGAGTACCCGGCTCTGCCAACCAAGTAAACGAGGTGCCCCTAATTTATAATAGTTAAAGAACATGTTTTTGGTAGTGTGTAAGAAAGATAGTCCATTTCTGCAGGTGCCTTTGTATGTATCTTACTAATTAGTCATTGACAGGCAGACTTTTATCCCTTCACATTCTCCTCCTTTCCGACTTTCTTATTAGCAGTAGGAGACACAATTTGGCTGCCTTTTTTTTTTTTTTTTTTTTTTACCCGCCTCTTACTCCTGGAGATTAAAGATAAGACTTTATGTTCCTGACTATTTTAACTATATTTACTTACCTCTTGGGATCTATCTAATTTCCACTACTAATGCCACACACCAGTCCCCTGGAGTACACTTTTTTTTTTTTTTTCAACTTTCGGGCTAGAATTAAAAAAAAAAAAAAAAAAAGAACTTTGGTAAATATGAATGACTATTAAAGGAAATACTAGAAACAACAACAACGAAAATGTAGATTATTCTAAGTGCAGAATTTCTACCATAGCACTATTTAGTTACTTTAAAAAATGAGAAACTTAAAAAAAATAAAGAACATTTCTTCTCAAGTGAGCAACATTTTCTTTACACTGGAACTGGGCTTGAGCTTCATCATTAATTCTATGGACATCAAAAATAAGTAGAATAGCTGGTATAAAATCTCTTTGCTCTTGAGTTGTATTAATAACCTATATACTCTATAATGTACTATATTATGCTCTTGAAAAATCCAAATATGAATTTTTACTAATAATGTGATTTTTGTTTATTCCTTGCCCTAGTCCAAACCAATTTCTTGTTACTCCACTCCTTTCAAATAGATCGTTACACATGACGACCAGAGTTTCTGAATTTAAGTAGTAATACAGCAGTGTCATCAAGACCTGGATTTAGGTCCTGACTCTAGCAATTATTAGATGTGTGAGTGTGTGGAAATTATTCAACCTCTTTGAGGTTTAGTTTTCTCCTTGTTAAAAGCTACTAATAGTATCTACCTCATACACTTTAAGGAGCATATTGGCAATTAGTGCATACTATTATTTCTATTGCCACAGTTCTTATTTTCCTAGGTATTATTTGATATTCTACTGTTTATGCTCAATATTTTAATTTGAGTTGATCCACTAAAGTATAAAATCTTGGGAAAATAATAAACTCTGAGATTGATTCTCTAATACCTTTATTTCCTTCTAATATTTGAATTAGAGTCTTAATGGTTCCAAGTTTTTTAGTAAGGCTTTTTACCCTTAACTATGGAAAAGATAATGACTGTTGACATCAGTTAGAGTTCACTTTAAGAAGTCAGGTTATTTTGGGGCGCCTGAGTGGCTCAGTCGGTTGAGCGTCTGACTTCAGCTCAGGTCACGATCTCACGGTTTGTGAGTTCGAGCCGAGCCTCGCGTGGGGCTCTGTGCTGATGGCTGGGAGCCTGGAGCCTGCTTCAGATTCTGTGTCTCCCTCTCTCTCTGCCCCTCCCCCGCTTGCACTCTGTCTCTCTCCGTCTCAAAAATAAAATAAACATTAAAATAATTTTTTAAAGAAGTCAGATTATTTTATTTTTTTCAATGGTATGGGTCATCAGAGAATATTCCTTTCAAAATACAGAGTTGAGGAATAAAAGATAAATAATAACTCGGGCTATATGAGGCATAAATTGGAAATACATTGTATTATGCCATAAGAGGTGAATTTATACCATCAAAATAAATGACTCAGTGTGTTATTTTTTAATGTTTATTTATTTATTTTTAGAGAGAGTGAGCACGTGCACACATGTGCAAAAGAGAGGTGGGGAGGGGCAGAGAGACAGGGAGAGAGAGAATCTGAGTGCAGAATCTGCACAGTGCACAGAATCCGAGAATCTGACAGCGCAGAGCCTGAGGTGGGGCTCCATCCCACAACCATGAGATCGTGACCTGAGCTGAAAGCACGAGTCAGACACTCAACTGGCTGAGCCACCCAGGTGTCCCTCAGTGTGTTATTTTGCTATAAATTTAGGCCATACTAAATTACTTGCAGCTTCTCGGCCATACCATGAAGTTTTATATCTCTTGTACCTTGGCATGTCCTGTTTTCTTCTTTCTGGAATTCCCTTTTCTCTACCACTTTTGTTCATCTAATGGGCTCTTCCCAGTGAGCTAATATAGTGCATATGTGTTTTCCTCATGCAGTGTTTTGGGTCATACTGGTAAAGATCACCTTCAACAGATCCAGATCAATCACAATGCTTTTTGTAAATCCCTTTTTCTTCTAAGGACTTATTACTTACTTCTGTTCCTGTACTTATGATATTATTACTTTTAATTGTCCATCTCTGTCCTTTACATTACTCTGAGCCTGACCACCCATCACATATTTGGCATCTAGAGGTGAGCTATAAACGTGTGTTAAATTAACTGACACAGTGCAGTATTCTTGGACCTTGACATACCTAACTCCTAAACTTCTGAACTATTCAACTATCCATTCATTCCTTCTATTCATTCCATCTATCCCATCCACCCATTCCATCCATCTATCCATCCATCCCGTCTATCCATCAGTTTTATCTGTGTATCTACGCCATTATCCTATCCATCCATTCCATCTGTCCCATTCCTCCATCCATCTATCCAGAAAATACTTAATATATGATTTTTGACACTGTGATTGACACTAGAGATTAAAAATGAGAAATATGTAACTTCTGGTTTCAAGGGATTCATAAAGGGGAAGTGGAACAAGTAAAAAAAATCACTTTTCTATTTATTGTAGTGATCGAAGAAGTTAAAGTAATGATAGCATTATTTTTAGCTAACTGTATATTTTTTTCTCTAAAAATACAACAAATATTTGTTTACAAGTGAAATGAGATTTTACTTTTTTTCCTGGAATTGAGCAATTTTTATGGCACAAGAGATAATATTAACGTGGAAAAAATATAGATCTACTTTTTCCATTGTACAGTAGACTTTTAAGGCAATAGTAGATAATTTGGTGTCTTCTGATATAATGATTGTTATAATTTTTTGTAATTTTTTAATGTTTATTTTTAAAATAATTTTAAATGTTTATTTATTTTTGAGAGATAGAGGCAGAGACAGCCAGAGCATGGGTGGGGGGCGGGGGGGGGGGTGCGGTACAGAGAGAAAGGGAGACACAGAATCTGAAGTAGGCTCCAGGCTCTGAGCTGACAGCACATAGCCTGACATGGGGCCCTAACTCATGAACCTCAAGAGCATGACCTGAGCCAAAGTCAGATGCTTAACCAACTGAGCCACCCACGTGCCCCATTTAATATTTATTTTTGAGAGAGAGACAGAGTGCAAGCAAGGGAGGGGCAGAGAGAGGGGAAGACACAGAATCTGAAGCAGGCTCCAGGGTCTGAGCTGTCTGATGCAGGGCTCGAACTCACGAACCATGAGATCATGACCTGAGCCCAAGTCACACTTTTAACTGACTGAGCCACCCAGGCACCCCCTGACTTTTTAATGCTCAATTGCTACATAGAGATTTACTCTGTGTAAATGATAAAGCAAAAATATTTGAGCATATTTTAATGTTTACACCTTGTACAACGTTATTTTTTAAGCCAAAAGTAGGTCACTGCTCTATTTTAGGAAATAAAATGAAAAAATAAAATTTTAATCTTAGATTCAAGCAATATTTTATTTTATTTTTTTTTTTTTTTTAATTTTTTTTTTTCAACGTTTATTTATTTTTGGGACAGAGAGAGACAGAGCATGAACGGGGGAGAGGCAGAGAGAGAGGAAGACACAGAATCAGAAACAGGCTCCAGGCTCTGAGCCATCAGCCCAGAGCCCGAAGCGGGGCTCGAACTCACGGACCGCGAGATCGTGACCTGGCTGAAGTCGGACGCTCAACCGACTGCGCCACCCAGGCGCCCCTCAAGCAATATTTTAAAATGTATTGCACAACTGTAACTGAAAGAACAGACAGAAAAGGCCAGCCTCCTTCACATGTGGGTAAAAGGACCAGGCCTTGGCTTTCTTACCACACAGGCCATAATGAAACCAAGAAATGGAAGAGAGACAGGAAAACATACTGGACATGAACATTGACCTTTCACATGGTGTCCCTACCTACTCGTAAAATTTGGCTCCCCCCACAAAAAAATTCTGATTGATAGGGTAAAGACCTCCTCAGCCTAGGGGTCAGTGTAAGCCCAGAGGTACTCAAGTGTTTTCTCAAGACTCACAGTGCCCCTATCCCAACCTGGGGCAGAATTCTCTCTTCCCTATGCTCTGAGTTAAAAACATAGGATGAAAGCACATAATGTTCATATTTTGCAAAATTTTATTTTATCTGTGGATAAAATTATTGCTGTGATTTAGGGGATCTGGAGGCTAAACAAAGAACGTGAAAGAGATTTTTTAAAGCTTATTACACCGTATTTTTATAGTTTAAATTGATTATATTGTTCAACTTTAAAAGTAAACACATTTGTGTTCTATTTAACCTCTGCTAGATTTAGATAATTAGATTTTCTCACTATTGAGTGTCTTTTGCTAATAAATAAATTACATCTAAAAACTTCGATTAATTTGCTGTTTCCTCTAATATGATGTGCACGTACTTTAATGAAATTTCTAGAAAATTATGTGTTGTCAAGACTATAAATGGCAAGTGACTTAATCATTATTGTATCATTAAATAAATCTCAATGGAGGAGAGAACAGTGTAAATCTAAACAACTATGCCTCTAGTTTTACTACCAAAAGTTATCTAAAACCAACATGCAGTATCTTATTTTAGTTTTTTAAAATTGTATTTTGAAAGACTGTATTTCCCCTGTTTTTGCCACCTGTTTTTATTAACTGGAGTAGACTTGACAATGGGGCTAAGTTGTTTCTGCCATTTTTGTGTACATAAAAATTCAAGCCTGCTGTAAATATGTATTTATTAAAAAAAAAACAACTTCAAAGGTGAAAAGATACTGTAAAATATTCTATCTGAAAGCTTATTTTGGTAAAAGAAGATAAATAAATGAGAAAGTTTGCTACTACGAAAATAAATATCAAATTGTGTTTGTGATTGCTCTACTCTATATTTACTCTATAATTAAATGATTAAATTAAAGCTTATTAACAGTCCAACTATTTTTATGTTTTTAGCAAAGTAGAAAATAATGGCACACTCCTCTTTCCTTTGGCTTTCTATTACTCAATTTCATCCTGAAAGTTGCATAGCACAATATGTTAATTAATTCCCAAGGCTATATGATCTATATACTACTGTTTCAACAATAAGTCAATGTAATGTTCTTCAGGAAATACCGACATTAAAGGAATTAAAAAAAGATACCCATATTTCATGGTTAAAACAAAAGCACATGATTTATATCAGAGTACTTTTAAAGGTATAGAGTGCTGTGCAAATGTAAAATAATACATTTTTTTAATTTTTAACCTTACTTTTTTGGGTGTCTTTCCTATTTAGTAAGGCTTCTCGATGCCTTTCATGCGATCCCTATTCCACTTAAACTCAGCTAATCCTATCTGGCAGAGAATAAGAAAGATATAAAGAACTAACAAGCACTGTGTTAGGCACTTTAAATAATTCATTTAATCTTAGAGCATGAAAAATCTTGTTGTTACATAGGCCAGATGTCTGTGGCTCTTGTGGTCATAGATGCAATGGGTCATGGTTGTTGTTTTGTTTGTGTCTGCTTTTGTCTTGATGTTATTATTTCTATTAGCTTCCTTACTGCTACTTTAATATACTTGGTCCCTTTAAATAAAGCAAAAAGCCATCATTTAATATTGGGCTGGAAGAGATCTTTAAAGATCCACGGATTCAATCTATTCTTCACTGTAGAAATAAAGAATCTAAGGGCCACTGGGAGGAGCATTACAAGGACTAAATGCCACAAGCAATAGTCAACTTTTTCCTGTTCATTCTTAACTACTTCTCTATTTAACATCTGATCTGTAAGTGTTAGGACAGAAGTATGCCCAAGGTGCTATGATAACATGAGAAGGGATACTTAACAGAGGTGTGTGTGTGTGTGTGTGTGTGTGTGTGTGTGTGTGTGTGAGAGAGAGAGAGAGAGAGAGAGAGAGAGAGAGAGAGACAGACAGACAGACAGGCACAGGGACACAGAGACAGATACAGAGACATAGAGAGACCTCAGCATCCCTGTGAACAACCAGGGAGGGAGATGGGTAGGGAAAGGTTTCCTGCAGTGATTGGCACTATAGGATCAATAAGGAGTAATCGAGGCAGAGTTAAAGAGAGAAGGGTATTAAACTCAGAGGAAACAGCATATAGAAAGATAAGAAAGGTCAGAGAATATATGTGTGTGAAACTGAATGAAGAATTAGACTGATAGAAATGGCCAAAGGAAGTTTTTATTCCTTCTAAAGAAAATATCGCCAATATTATGAAGATTCAGGAGGTAAATTCTCAGAGTTCTGTAAGTGCTTATTTTAATGATCTTGTACTTTGTTTACTTATTCACCCTTTCCCCCTATGTTTTGTTTTTTGCTGTGGCTATCAGGAAGCTTAATGTTTAATACTGTATTTAATTGTGGTACCCTCTCTGAGACTTACTTGTTTTTCTTATATAATTACATTTATCGATTTTTCTTCATTCCCTTCTTAGTTACTTGCTTTTAATTACTTTTCTCTTAAGTTGTCTCTACAAAATTATTTGTGCTTATTTATTGGTAGCCTGAAAAAATCCCTGATACGGAAGAGAAGGGAACATCAGAACAAACTGTGCCTACTTTCCTACTCTGGCCAGAGCTGCCCCTGTATTGACCAATGGTTTCTTACATGAATGTAGAGAATCATTTTTTGGTGATAATAGACACAATTCAATGGTGTAGCTGTTGAATTAAAATGTCAAAGCTTAGATGTGAATAGCAAAAATGGAGACTGATGGCTCAAGCATAGAATAATCTTTTATGACAATCAAAGAATTCCCTTTCTTTCTTCCAATGATCCAAAGTTTAAATAGACTTTTTATATTCCACATAAAATATATAGGGTTAAATTTTCCAGGAAGGTATTTTTTTGAATTATAATTTTTTTATTGATTCTAAAACTGGAATAATGTGCCACTCCCAAATTCCTAAACATAAATTATTTTTTTCATATCTGTTATAAATTATTATAATATATAATATGTATATATTGCAAATTATTTTTGATCTGTTAAATTCAGCAGACATTTTTCCCTTTACTTTTTTTCTTTTTCCTGTTGCACTGCATCTATCACTGTAAGCCATATTTAATTATCTTCAAAAGATGGCAAAGCATAAATAAACAAAAATATTTAAAGTTTGTTTATTTATCTTGGGGCACCTGGGTGGCTCAGTGGGTTAAGCATCTGACTTCGGCTCAGGTCATGATCTCACAGTTTGTGGGTTCAAGTCCGGAGTGGGGCTCTGTGCTGACAGCTCAGAGCCTGGAGCCTGTTTCAGATTCTGTGTCTCCCTCTTTCTCTCTGCCCCGCCCCCCACCCTGCTCACGCTCTGTCTCTGTCTCAAAAATGAGTAAACATTAAAAAAAAAGTTTATTTATTTATCTTGAGAGAGAAAGAGCGCTCGAGAGCAGGGGAGGGGCAAAGAGAGAAAGAGAGAAAGAGACGGAAAGGGAGAATCCCAAGCAGGCTCTGAGCTGTCAGCACAGAGCCTGACACCTGGCTCGATCTCACAAACTGTGAGATCATGACCTGAGCTGAAATTGAGTTGGACGCTTAACTGACTGAGCCACTGAGGCACCTCCAAAAAAATATTAAGTACCCATCTGGCGCCTAACATTTTACTAGGTATTCAGGTTATAAAGATAAATGTTCATAGCCACGGAAGGGAGATAAATATTTTTTATAACTGTTTTGACAGTGTTGTGAACTGAATGGTTGTGTCCCACCCCCAAATCATATGCTGAAATCCTAACCCCCAATGTGATGGTGTTAGGAGACAGGCCTTTGGGATGTGATTAGATCATGAGTGAGGAGCCCTCGTGAATGTGATCAGTGCCCTTATAAAGGGACCCCAGAAAACCCTCCACCTTTTCTACCACGTGAGGACACAGAGAGAAGACTGCCATCTATGAATCCCAAAGTGGGCTCTCACCGGACACCAAATCCGTTGGTGCCTTAATCTTGGACTTAGCACCCTCCAGAACTGTGAGAAATAAATTTCGATTATTGATAAGCCATCCAGCTTACGGTATTCTGTTAAAGTAGCCCAAACTAAGGCAGACGTGTGTGGTAAGTACAAAAGTAGAATTCTCCTATAAAGCTGTCATAGAAAAGGAGACATTTATGCTGGCTCTTGGTCAGCAGCAGGGAGTTTCCTAGATGAGTACCTGTGCTGAAGAGTGAGGATTGTAGTGAGGAAGAAATTCCATACATAAACATGTGGAACCTTTATAGAAGAGCAACCTGGTCAGACCGGCTGGACTATTAGATATGGCAGGATCCTTTGTGATGGCAGAAACTAGAGTGAATGACCGACAGAAAGGTCTAGGGGGGAAGGTCAAGATCTCTTTAAGTCAGGATAACTACGTTTTCTTTATCTTTGTATTTCCTATAGAATTTTGCATAAAGGAGGATTAATAAGACCTATAAATAACACAATCTTCTCCACAAGTAAGGAAGTCCACACACACACACAAAAACCTTAGCTTCCCTCAATCCATCTCTAGATGCCAGAGATATATATCACTGCAATTATTTTAATATGATGTGCAAGAGAGATGGAAAGTTAGAGAAAATTGTGATGGGCTTGAAGGAGCTGACAGCTGTAGTTCTTATTCTTTGATCTTTGCCTCTGGTCTTTGATGTTATAACAATTATTAAATAGCACTTTGATAATGGTGAATAACATAATTGGGGAACCTTGTAATTTTCCAATGGTGAACATTCAGTACAGCATTAAGGTGATTTTCAGCAATGTGCCCTGTTTTGGTATGGTATTTTTATTTAGCATTACATTATTTTCTGTTTATTATTGGATATAATAGAAACAGTGAACTTATAGAGCCTCGAATGGCACAATTGCCCATATGCTATGGCTGTGCTAGCGGGCAGACAAAAACTGAAGAATGGCTGACGTGTTCATACTGGTTATTTTCAGGACTGATTGTAAACGATGCAGTTAGACTGACTGTGTAACCAGTCATTCCAATCTGTTGTACAATAGTTACTTTGTACATTTGGATTTAACCCCCATGGATCAAAAATACTGCCAAGGTAAAGCTCTGACTAAAAATATAATTTTCATAGGTTATCCACTGAGCTGTGACTTCTCACTTCTGTCCTTGTTACTCTATAGCCTGAACTATAAATCAAAAGGCTCGCAATTACCACTGATTCCATCCCAGATGACCCTGGCTACTATTCCATATGAGAAATAGATGTGGTTTTTAAGGGTTTCATGTAAAGATTTCAAATCCAATTTTTCCATTGTTTCCATTAACAGACAGATGTAACCACAGAAAATATGTTAGCCCCAGGAATGACAAAATCACTCTTAAGGAAGCAGCAGAACCTTTAAAGTAAACCATTTTAATATAATATATTATATAATATAAAATATCATTATGAATATATCCTTGAGAAAACAACTCTTCTATATTGCCATTAAATAATTCCTTTGTAGACAGAAGTTGCAAAGGCTGTCCAAAAAACTATAGAATAAAATCTAAATTTTTAGTGTAATATCCTTGTATTAACTTACCCACTTCCTCTGCACTATTCTCCCCCGAGAGATATCTCTGCTCAAGTCTTATGTTTTTCTTGTCATTCTCTGAAGATATCCTGTGATTGTGTTTCAAGACCTTTGCATTCAAACTCCCTTTCTTCTATGTTTAGCCAGCTTCTCTTCACTTTTTCCTCCTCTCACTACTATTTTTATTTGTATTTAAGTGTATCTAAGTGCTTACTACACTGGACAACTTACATATATTACATTACTTAATTCTCACAAATGATCATGTATGTGCCCATGGATTTAGTCACACACGTTCATTACTTGTTTTGTTTTTCAAAGTTTATTTATTTATTTTGAGAGAGAGATACAGAGAGAGAGTGGGCATGTGCAGGGGAGGGGCAGAGAGAGAGAGGGAGAGAAAATCCCAATCAGGCTCCCTGCTGTCAGTGCAGAGCCTGATGCAAGGGCTTGAACTCACAAACCGTGAGATCATAACCTGAGCTGAAGTCAAAAGTCAGATGCTCAATCTAGTGAGCCACCCAGGCACCACCCCACATGTTCATTGTAACAACAACAAGAAGAAAGAAGAACTGGAAAAAAATCAGCATCTAACAATAAAATTTTGATTAAATAAATAATATGATACTTCCATATAATAGGATACAGTGCATCCATGAAAAAGATTTTATAGAATATTTAATATCGTGGGGAGATATTGACAATATACTATAATTTTAAAAAGCAGATTATAAAATAATATATAAATAATCCTATTTTTAAAATATATAAATGCAATGAAAAAGGAGTGAAAAAATATATATGCTTATAAAGAATATTAAACTAATTTAACGTTGTCCTTTAGATGACAGAATACCTGATAGTTTTTGTTTTTCCATAATACTATTGTTACTTTTTAAAAACTTGTTCTTTTCCTTTTTTTCTTTTAAGTATTTATTTATTTTAGAGAGAAAGAGAGCAGAGGAGGGACAGAGAGATGGAGAGAGAGAATCCCAAACAGTCTCCATGCTGTCAGTGCAGAGCCCTACTCAGGACTTGAACTCATGAACTGTGAGATCATGACTTGAGCTGAGATCAAGAGTCAGATGCTTAACCGACTAAGCCACCCAGGTGCCCCCATAATACTATTATTGCTTTTATAGTCAGAGAGAATTAATAATTATTTTAAAAATCATTTATCTGTTTAGATGTCTGTTTCATCTAGGTGGATTATAGGCTCCATTATATTATGGAGGTAATTGATATATTAATTTATAAGTATATTTTATATTAATTAATATATTATATTTATCTTTGTGTATAAGGAATCTACTATAGTGGCTGGCACAGAATAACCACTTAAATATTTGATAGATGACCAGTAGTATGGCATTTGTCACTCTCAAGTTTGTTTGTTGAAACTCTTTACATGTGTGTATAACTCCTTTTTTTATTTTATCAGTGAACTATACATTATTTTCCGTATAAGTCAAATTCATAATTTATTATTGAAAATTGGTCTACATTAATAACTTTTAGGAACTATTGTATTCTGCTTTAGGCTTTGGTAAAACGCAGAGGTGGCTCTTACAGAGAAAGGCTAGTATTTTTTGGGAATCAGCTTTTGCTCCATAGCAAACCACCCAAAATTTAGGGGCTGAAAATAACATTTACTACTTCTCATGGTTTGTGGGTTGGCTAGGATGTCTGGCCTGGGCAAACTTAGCTGATAGGTAGGGTCAGTTGGTAGTCTGATGGGGCCAAAAGGTGTAGAATGTTCTCACTATATGTCTGATGGTGGGCTAGATGTCAGCTGGGGCCACGTGTCTCTCATTATCCAGCATCAATCTAGGTCTTTTCATGCAGTAGCTGTCACAGGGTTCCTAAGAGCGGCAAGACAGCAAGCCCTAATGCATAAGCACTTTCAAGGCCCTGCTTGCTTCTTGTGTATATGTCTCATTGGCTAAAGCAGGAGACTCAGCCAAGCCTAACTTCAGGGACTAGAGAGATATAGACTCCGCCTCTTAATGCAAGTGGCTCAAAGTCACGTTGCAAAATAATGTATATATAAGGATGGGAAGGATTTGTTAGCAGTTTTGCAATCTACTGCAATTTATGATAGTGACATTATTGAAATGATGGAAGTTATTTTAGATATATTGAAAACATATTTCAGATTTGAATAAATATTACAGCTTTTGATT
Source organism: Puma concolor (assembly GCF_028749965.1). Classification (NCBI taxonomy): domain Eukaryota; kingdom Metazoa; phylum Chordata; class Mammalia; order Carnivora; family Felidae; genus Puma; species Puma concolor. The sequence continues at coordinate 47,751,235 of NC_141673.1, forward strand.
TTTTTAATAAAAAATAGAATATTTACCCACAGTTTACCTAGTTGCTCAATACATGTGGTTATTATTATGTACTGAAGGTAATTCATCCCCAGAGCATGAAATAATACTGTGAGTAGTCAGTGACTGAATTGTAAACTCCAAAGTAGGGAATGGTAAGTGATAAAGTTGAAAATAAAAACTAAAGCAAGGTGACTTTGATGACAAAGTCAAGGAGCTTGGATTTTAAGGGTGCCTGACTGGCTCAGTTGGTGGAGCATGGTCATGAGTTCAAGCCCCACATTAGGCATAGAGCTCACTTTAAAAAAAAAAAAAAAAAAAAAAAAAAAGGAGCTCGGATTTTATCCTATAGACAATATAGAACCTAGGAGGCTGTTAGGCAGAGGAGTGGCAGTCAGACTGACTTTTTAAAAATCTTGATCTGAGGTGATATGAAGGGTGAATTGTAAGGGGAGTAATCAGAAGGCTGCTAGAATTTCTAGGCCAAAGAAGGAAAGAGTCTGAACTTGAGGAGGAGGAGTAGAGTTGGAGAAATTGTTAGGAAGCACAAAAGTGCAAGTATTTTTTCTTTCTTTTTTTTTATGTTGATAGGTTGTGGGGATGAAGGTGAAGGAGATGTAAAGGAAGAACTCAGATTTTTACTTGGCATTTTTGGCGATTCCACCAATGGAAATGAACAGGGGGGTGGCAGAGGAGATGAGGTAAATTGTGGATGTATTGAGTTTTTTGTTTTTTTTTTTTTTAGGTTTTATTTGTTTAAGAAATCTCTATGCCCAAATTGGGGCTCGAACTCACAACCTGAGATCAAGAGTCACATGCTCTCCCGACTGAGCCAGCCAGGTGCCCCTAGTTTTAAATTTTTGTGGGGCATTCAGGAGAACTTTAGTAGGCATTGTGAGTCTACAGCTCAAGGGACTGTCTAGACTAGAATCATAGATTAAGGCAGTGATATGCTGGTTTATGTTTAACAAGCAGCTCCGGGGTGAGTGAGAGTCTTGATTTCTAGCATTTGCCAGTTTCTGTGGTGTAATACTCCCACTGTAGCCAATTACAAGCAATCAGTGGGATATTACTGAGCGTAGAGTTGGAAATTAGTGTAACCCCCTATTGTGAACTGCTGGGGGTAGGCTCTAGCCCGCCGCTGGTCATCGATATGTTTTGGGTCTAAGTACTTTATTTAAAATAAATCTAATTCTCAAAATCCCAGCAAAAAAAAAAAAAAAAAGCAGAATTATTCTTTTTTTCAGTGAACAGATGGCTAGTAAATGTTAAAGTTGGATTCAAACCCAGCTCAGTCTAACTCCCAAGACCATGCTTCAGAGTTAGTCCACGCATTTTTGTTAGTAATTCAGCTAATTTTCTTTTTTTTTTTTTGATGGTTATTTATTTATTTTGAGAGAAAGAGAGAGAGAGAGAGCATGGGTGGGGGGAGGGCAGAGAGGGAGAGAGGGAGAGAGAGATGAAGGCCTCAAGGCAAGAACTGTGAGATCATGATCTGAGCCGAAATCAGAGTCGGATGCTTAACGGACTGAACCACCCAGGTGCTCCAGCAATTCAGCTAATTTTCTTAATTGTCTCTTTTTCCTACTTAAGAAGCCACACAATTCTGTAGTTACACTTTATGTTGAAAAGTTATCGTGGAGGAAGTACATAGTATATTGAAAATAAGGACAAAATTTCTGGATAGAATGTCAGTTTCTGCCTCAGACCCTGATCACTTTCATGAAACACGTATATTAGAAATATTAATGCACATTATTCTGTGTCTGCCTATATTCTTAGGTTGGTTTCTCTCATGAAGCACAGCCTGAGACTGATTCTTTTTCAAATGGTTTATTGGAAAAGGTCTTTCTAGGAGAGGAGTGACAGAAGGGTTCATGTGTGGTAGTCAATGTTAGTGCTTTCTTTCTTCCAGAAACTATATGTTGAATACAGGTTTTGAAAGAGATGAAAAGGAAGTAAAGAGCCTGTTTCTAATTACTTTAGGATTATATAACAATGAAAAACTCTGAATCTGCACAATTTCTCTCCTGAACATTTGTATTGCCACAAATTTTTGGCACTGTGCAAAAATTTTGGAAAGCAAGCCTTATTCCTGGTGAATTGAAAGATATTAATCAATTTTTATTTCTCCTGTTTCAAAGAGCTATGTGAGGGAAAGGACACCATTGGTAAGGGTTTTCTTTTCTTCTGATTTTTCTATGCCCTTTTCACAGTCATAAATTGAGGTAAAACTGGCTTACCTGACTAAGGTCCCTGTAGAAAGAAACTAATCTTCAGCTGCTTAGTAAACTCTGCAAATTAGGAGTTTTAGCTAAAAGGCTGTAGAACAAAAATGCAAAGTTGTATAAGCCTTATTAGTTGGGTCAAGACTAGACAAAAATGTGAGAAAGACAGTGTTTTCCTTTGGTATTCCTGACCTCTCCTTTCACACAACCTTTCCCCATCCTCTCGAGTCCCCAAGGGTCTCAACTGCTTCTCCCTTTCTCCTTTAGGGAGGCTATGTTAAAACTGATAATTTATAAATGTATTACCTCCCTCAGAGATATATTCTTGTCAACAAGGGACATAGAGCAAAGTCAAAGGAATATATAAATGGTCATTTTGGAAATGAATGAATCTGTAAGCAGTATAAGGAAGGTGTTTAATGGACACATGGCTTCCTCCACCCAAATGAGACAGTTGGATGTAGAAAAATGAGCAATGGCCAGTGTAGTGGGCATAGGAGGTTTTTCCATCCATTCTTTCTTTTTGAGTAATAGTATAATAGTATTCCAGTTTCTTTTTGTGGCATGACCTCTCCCCTATGAAGTGAAAACTTGATGAGACCATAAATCAAGGTACCTGCTGAGGAGTGGGCAGACAACACAAGAGTCAATCTGACTCTTTCTTTCTGGTTCTTTGACTCTTTAATGGAATAATTCAGGGATTTGGGGAAAACAGTGGTTGGCTTCTCTTATTCTATGAAGGCTCTCTGTCAAAACAATTGAACAGTTCCTATTCCTGAGACCACTTTGGCTTCCTGGTTTTTGTCCTTTCTGATCGGGGCACTTCAGGCTTTTGCTTCCCTTCTCTGAGAACTTCATTGTCTTCCAACATATTCTTTCTTGCTTAAGTTAGCCAGGGAGGCTTCTGTTGCTTACAATCAAAGACGCACATCTGACTCAAGACATGATGGCTCTCTGTGAAATACTTAGCATCTCTGGTTTTACTTTTTCATGTGTGAAAAAGAAGTGGTCGGATTGCATGGTTTCTAATTTCTCCTCTAATTCTAAAAATAAATAAATATATATACACACACACACACACACACACACACACACACACACATATATATATATGGTTAGTTCTCCTTAGAAGTCTTTAATAATTCTTAGGGGAGGCTAGGCGACTCAGTTGGTTAAGCGTCTGACTATTGATTTCAGCTCAGGTCATGATCTCATAGTTTGTGAGTTCGAGCTCCATGTCAGGCTCTGCACTGACAGCATAGGACCTGCTTGGGATTCCCTCTCTTCCTCTGCCCCTCCCCCACTCATTCTCTCTCTCTCTCTCTCTCTCTCTCTCTCCCAAAATAAATAAATAAACTTTAAAAAAAAAAGAGGTCTTTAATAGTTCTGGACATATGCCCATTCCTAGGTGAATAGGTTGGGAGTTAATGCACTTTCCCATTAACTATGACTTCTAATTTGGTCTCTTAGCATGCCTTCAGCCTCTAGGCCCTGGAGTCCATTTAAGGTCATTTAAGTAGAGGCCACCTGTGTGGTATCTGAATTATCTGGCTAAGCATCCTGAACTCATTGGATATTGGCCAACCATATGCTAGATCAGGGTCTGTCAGAATGGCCTCATTTTGAAAGACTATTTAAATGCGAGAGAAATTATATCTGAGAGAAAGGAAAACACGGGTAAAGAGCCCAAGGAACTGACACAGCTGGGTATCATTAGCAATAATCAAACCTTACCCAATATAAAAAGCAACAGGAAGTGAGATGGGGCAGTGTGTGTATGTATGTGTTGGCATGAGTATGTACGTATTTATGTGTATGTTTGTAGGTATGTATGTGTTTTTGTAAGAGAATAAGTGTGTAAACATTTTTTAAAAAAATTTGTTTCTCCTGCCTGCTTTCCTCTTTCAACCATAACTTGAATCTTTGTACTGTGTCCCAGTGGGAGTGCTTTACGTGTTGAAATCATCTTAGAATTTCACAGTCTTTGAGACAGTGACTTTGATGCTACAGACCCAGAGAAGGATTAAATAATTACTTTATTAAGAGGGGAAAAAATGCAAATAGTAAACAGCTGCTGGAGAACCTAAGAAGTTTGAGAAACAGATCCATGAAAGATTCATATCCTTTTTTCTCCAGTCATTGCATATTTTATAATGATAAATTTTGTTTCTAAAATAATACTTTTATTTTAGAAAACAATAACTTGAAAAATAAATGAAGTATATATAAAGAGTAAATAAATATTAGCTATACTCTTACCACCCAGAGATATCCATTATTAATATTTTGGTATGTATCTTTTCATTTGCAGAAGAAGATGGTCTTTAATGAAAGAATCCAAATTTGGGAAATACTGAATCTAGTTCAGAAATTCTTCTAATTCTGAGCATGCATTTGGTCACCAATTTGTGACATAGAAACAGGACAAGAGTACCTTTAGCAGCTCTTAATTTTGCTTTACAAATTGACTTTATAAACAACTGTCCTGGGGCACCTGAGTGGCTCAGTCGGTTAGGCATCTGACTCTTGATTTCAGCTCAGGTCATAATCTCACAGTACGTGGGATCAAGCCCCACATCGGGTTCTGCACTGATAGCAGAGGGCCGGCTTGGGATTCTCTCTCTGCCTCTTCCCTGCTCACACTCTTCCTCTCTCTCTCTCTCACAAAATAAATAAACTTAAAAAAAATTAAAATAATTATCCTGCAGATTTTCTTTTTGAAGCTTAAAATCACTTGCATTTTACTTTTGCCCCTCCTCTGCCCCACTCCCTTTAACTCACTCTACTGTACCACCCTCTGCTCACCTTCAAGTACGAGTCAAAAGCCCCCACAACCACACGGTCCATAAGACATGTCAAAGTAGGAACATATAACCAATAATAATTAAACACACGTGGCAGGTACCACACCTAAAGCTGTCCTCTCTTTTAATCCTCATAAAGCTTTAAGAAAAAGATACTTTTAATATGCTTATTTTACTGATGAGGAAACTAAATATCAGAGAAATTAAGTGACTTCAGCTCAGGTCTACCTAATCTCAAAGCCACTATGATACTGCAGCAAACAAGGACAAAGAAAAGGCATGCCTAGACGCAATTGGGAAGACAAAAGTCTGTGTTTTGTGCTCTCAATTCTCAGCCAGTAGGAGGCCTTTTTGCAAATAGTGTTTGATGAGAAGAAAAGTATCTGTTAAAGGCCTTCTTGATTAGGGTGAGTGGGATGGTTTGAACATCGTGATGTTCCTAGGGAATATTGACTTCTAGAACATGAAAGCTGGCCTCTAGAGCTATAGGAAGTAGAGTATGATCTAATTAATTCCTTCAATTTACAGATAAAAAACTGAGGCCTGGAGAGGTGAGGTTACAATTTCCTAACATCAAGTATGGCTAGAAGCTAGGTCTCTTAATTCTCTGGACCTAGAGCTTTCTGATCACAACAAGACCAATGTGTTTCATAATATATTTGATTCTGATGAAACAAAATGATTTTATTTTTTTATTTATTTAAACAAAAAGTTTTAAATGTTTTATTTATTTTTGAGAGAGCACAAGCAGGGAAGGAGCAGTGAGAGGAGGACAGAGGATCTGAAGCCAGCTCTACTCTGCCCCTGATATGGGGCTTGAACTCACAAACTGTGAGATCATGACCTGAGCTGAAGTAGGATACTCAACTGACTGAGCATCCAGATGCCCAAAAACAAACTGATTTTAAATGGACTTTGGAAGGTATTGCTTTTCCACCTGCTAGATGAAATTCTCTAGGTTCAGTTTCTTTAGGCCTAGATTATACAGTGACTAATGTTTCCTTTCAAGGTTTTCTATCTTTCTGCTATTTTACCAACAGAATCACATCAGATTCAACCAATTCATATCACTGTATTTTAAAATCTCATGTGAAACTGCTTCTGCACCATCTGTCCTATGTGCCATTTTAATTTATATGGAATCATTTAAGGCAGAAGTTGTGCCTGAAATGGTTCCGTATTACAATGTGTATTCTTTTTTTTTTTTTTGTATTTGACTCTTTGTTCTAATTGCTTAAATGGAAAAATATGTTAAAAATAAACAGTAACCAAATGAAACTATAGTGTAAAACACAGTCCCTTCATGTAGTTTAATAGAATGAATAGCGTAGAAAATAAAATGATAAATCGATGCATATAGATTTATATCTGTTTGAATTCCTATGACCTGCTTTCCTGCCTTTCAAATATACTTACTTTAGAAGAGTTCATTCTAAAGTTTCCTGTCATGAATTCAGTGCTTCTCTTTAATCCAGAACTCATGGCCATTATTTAAGCCACTTTAGTTTTCAAGGTACTTTGTCTTTCCCATTGGTTTTGACCTTAAGCCTGATCTTGAGCCTGAGTTTGACTACTTAAAACAATTAAGTTGCAAAAATAACAAGAACCTTTCTCAATAGGACAGAAATGATGAGAACAGAATGTCCATTTAGTTTTATTCTGATAACGTGAGCTAGAATTCCCAGAAGACTGAATAAGAATAGATAATGAGGGCAGGTGTTATCAGATTAGTAGACTTATGAAGTAATTCTGTGGATGTCATTTAACAAAGTATGTTTTGGAAAACTAAGCTCTGTCAGCACCACACCCAGGACATTTATTATAGTATGCATTTCATATAAGCACATATGTGTTTTCTATATTGATGCTTTTTTTTTTTTTTTTGAGTTTGCTAAAGGCTTGGGGTGTGTTAAATAAAACACGGAGAAAGATATCTAAATGCTGGGTGACAAATGAGAGTGATAGATGTCTATAATTTATGCATCTGGGAATCTAATCTGTCATTACCTTGAGAAGAAAAGCATAGCATATGATTAAGGAATGAGCTACCTTTATAAATATCTTAAGTTTAAGAATGCTTGTAACTTAAATAATTTCATTTATATTTAGATAGGTATGGACATTTGTAAATCTTTTAAAATTGAAATATATTTGACATATAACATGTAAACGTAAGGGGTTCAACATGTTAATTTGATACATTAGTACATTGTAATAAGATTGCCATTGTAGCCATAATTAGCAACTCTACCATGTTACATAATTATTTCTTTTTAATGGTAATAATAATTAATTTTCTAAGTCTCTTAGCAAGTTGGATGATTATAATATAATATTAGTGTCTATATTCACTTTACTGTGCATTAAATCTCTGAGGCTTTTTTACAAGTGTGTACCCTTAAACAACATGTGTCCTATCTGCCAACCTTTCCTGGTAACACCATTTTGGTCTCTGCTTCTATGAGTTTGCCTTTTTATATTCCACATGTAAGTAATATCATGCAATATTTGTCTTTTTCTGTCTGATTTATCTCACTTAGTATAATGTCCTCAAGTTCCATCCATGTTGTTCCAAATATCAAGATGTGCTTCTTTCTCTTGGTTGGGTAATATTCTGTTATATATTATATATGTTATATATGTATATATATAATATATATTCTTTTTCTATGTATTATATATATATAATATATATATAAAGTGGCCATCTATGGATGAATATATATGTATGTGTGTGTGTATATACACACATATACACACACACATATATATATTCACACATATATACACACATATATATATTCATCCATAGATGGTCACTTAGGTTATTTTTATGTATTGGCCATTATGAATAATGTTGCAATAAACATGGGAGTGTATACATACCTTTGATACCCTATTTACACTTACTTTGGATATATACTCAGAAATAGAATTGCTGGATCAAAAGGTAGGTCTATTTTTAATTTTTTGAGGAAATTCCACACTTTACCGTAGTGGTTGAACCAATTTGTGTTCCCATCAGCAGTGTACAAATGTTCCCTTTTCACCACATCCTCACCAACACTTATTAACTCTTATCTTCCTGATGATAGCCATTTTAATAGGTATGAGATGATACCTCATTATGCTTTTGATTTGCACTTCCCTGATGATTAGTGATGCTGAGCATCTTTTTATATACCTGTTGGCCATTTGGATGTCTTTGAAAAAATGTCTATTTACTTTGTCCATTTTAAAGTCAGATTGTTGTGTTTGTCTTTGTTGTTGAGTTGAATAAGTTTGTATATTTTAATATTCACTAATTATACAATATTTAGAAATATTGTATGTCCTTGTAGTTTACCTTTGGCACATGACATAAAGAAACTTACATATTTATGCATCCAGAAATCCTTTTCTCAATTCTCTGACAGTGGCTGAGGGGAAAAAGAGAGTTTCCACATTAAAAAAAAAAAAAAAAAAATATTTATTTATTTTGAGAGAGAGAGAGAGAGAGAGAAAACACAAATGGGGGTGGGGCAGAGAGAGAGAGGGAGACAGAAAGAATCCCAAGCAGGCTCCGTGCTGTCAGCACAGAGCCCAATGTGGGGCCCGAACTCATGATATGGGCTGAAATCAAGAGTCAGACCTTTAATCAGCTGAGCCAGCCAGGTGCCCCAGGAGAGTTTCCACATTTTTTATGAAAAGTCTGTTCTATGATGTTGGGTGATGAAGTCCTATGTGGGGTTCAGATTCACTGATTGCCATATGTTTAGTAAATGTCTACTATATGCCAGATACTGGGGTAGGTTCTGGATACACAATGGTGAATGAGATATATATTACCCTTGCTTGTCAGAGCTTCTATCCCCATGGACTAGACAAAAAAGATAAATGACCACAAATTGTGAAAATGCTTTAAAAGAAACAGACTGTGAACTCTGGTAAGGAATCTGTAGGGTAAAGGTGATAGGCAAGAAAGGCCTCTGGGAAGAGATGACATTAAATAGAATACATGATGAAGTGGGGAAGGGGTGAGGTTGTGGCTTTGGTTACTACCATTTGTTGAGCTACAGGCCTGAGCTAAATTTTTTAATATATTATTTAACAACTCTAAAATATTATGCTCATATTACAGAGGAACAAACCAAGGCCTCAGTTACCAAGGTCACACAGCTGGTAAGAGGAGGAGGGGAAGTAGGCAGAGGGGGACAGAATCCCCAGTCTGACTCCAGAGTTCTTCACTTTTGAAGCTATAATTCCACTCCTAGGAAAACTATTATAAAGGAATAACCAGAAATTAAATTACCAATTTAAGTAAAAGGATGATTCTCTCAACAACTCTCTGTTTTTCAAGTTTCTACTAATCTTTTATTTGGAGAATAAACAATGATTTCAGATTGAGTTACAGTTGCATTTAGTAGTATTCTTTATCTTCTGTTTTTAAATGATTTACATGTAGGAGGCTAAAAATAAGTAACCATAAAAATTCTAGAAGAGTGGTCAGATTTTATCAGTTTGTACTTGGAGAAAGGCAAAGAAATAGAGTGGGAAGGGAACATATAAACTGAAAAAACGAGAAACAACTACAGAGAAGATGGGTTTTGAGATGAGATGAGAGAGAGAATGTCTTCCAAGTTAGAGTTTAGCCTGAAAGAAACAATTTTCTCCCTGGCTACCCAAAGCCAGTGAGATCTCCAGAGCTATCGCAAATACAATTACAAAAGGCACTCTCAGACGTTTTTCAGGACGCTTTCACAAAGAATATTCACATATAATGGGCACATGTCCAACATTTCTTTAATTCCATGGATTTATGCAAACTTAAGTAGAAACAGAAATAGAAAATATATTTGATGAAATCTATGTAGCTGGGCTTGAAAGTTACACTACTTTTAATGACTGACTATTAAATAAAGCAGGCAGAGAAAATAAAAACTCTTGATTGATTAGAATATTCATCCTGAATCTAAGTGGGTTTGGACCTACCTAGATTATGGTCCTGAAGAAGCTACCTAATGAAAGAACATGCCAGAAAAAATTATCCAAAATTTGAAAATAAGGCATGTGCATGCATGCACACATGTGCACATGCGCACACACACACACACACACACACACACACACACACACACACACACAATGAGCAGCATGTCTTTCAATATATACAGGGGCAAAGGCCATTCAAGGATTGTGTAGGGAATGTACTTAGTTCATAGCAATACTTACTATTGATTAAAGGCCCAGACTCAGTAAATTCACTCTGTTAACTTAAAAACTGTTGGGGCGCCTGGGTGGCGCAGTCGGTTAAGCGTCCGACTTCAGCCAGGTCACGATCTCGCGTGTCCGTGAGTTCGAGCCCCGCGTCAGGCTCTGGGCTGATGGCTCGGAGCCTGGAGCCTGTTTCCGATTCTGTGTCTCCCTCTCTCTCTGCCCCTCCCCCGTTCATGCTCTGTCTCTCTGTCCCAAAAATAAATAAAAAAACGTTGAAAAAAAATTAAAAAAAAAAAAAAAAACTGTCATAATGAGATGGTGGTGCCGGCTGGTAGAACAGATAACCCCAGAGATTTATGGCCCATTGGTCATTATCAGTTTATATCTAAACCAACAATCTTATCTTAATATTTCTTTGTGAAATTTCCTATAAACAGCCCAGCTTCTTAAATGCATTTTGAACTTGTCCTAACATCTCACTGGTTCTCTCATTAGTCAATGAGTTAAATAAAATCTTTTACATGTGTTAATTTTAGATTTGCTTTAGAGTCATGACTTTACTTTTTTTTGAAAATTATACTTTAACGTAGAGGATAAAGAGTCTACCCTCATTAGTAATTTTATTGTGTCTTATTGATGCCCAGTGAACTGGGATTGTTATTTGGATTTTGCTGTGAATATTTATTCCTGCGACTTAATTTGTAATTCACTGTGTATATTTATTCCTGTTAGTTAAAGCTCCGCAGAGGAAGTTTCATTCTTTTAGTGCGCTTGCAAACAAATCCTCAAAAATTTTAACTAGGTGAAATACTCAGATTTGGTGGATCCAATTAGCATTTGTAGCCAGGACCCGGATGCCCAGAGTAGACTAAGCAAAGGCCAATTTGGTGCTCTGGCTAAGTAGAGTTGACATCTGATTTCCTCCTTTGTCTCATTATCCTTCTGTTCTCCTGTATACATTTTGCAGGATATTTTGAAACAGGTTTTTTTAACAGAGCGGTTGAGTGGGCCACTACTTCTCATCTGTTTGCATTCCTTTGTTATTTGCCACTCAGTAAAGTGAATGAATACCCAAATGCTTAACAGCAATCATATATGCCTAGGTTCTATGCTTACAATGTTTCACTGACTTAAAAAAATATAGATTCTAGGGGCACCTGGGTGGGTCAGTGGGTTGAGCATCTGACTCTTGATTTTGGCTCAGGTCATGATCCCAGAGTTGTGGGATCCAGCCCCATGTTGGGCTCCACACTGGAGCCTGCTTAAGGTTCCTTCTCTCTCTCTCTCTCTCTCTCTCTCTCTCTCTCTCTCTCTCTCTCCTCTCTCTCTCTCTCTCTCTTCCCCCTCCTCCCCCATGCCCCCTCCCCCACTTGCTCTCAATCTCTCTAAAATAAAAAAAAAATGACAAAAATAAAAGAATATAGATTCCCAATAGATTCCCACTTCACAAGTAGTACTTATTAATGGATTTCTCCATTTCTTACACTGGAAGTTAATGACAGATAGTTGAGATTGCTTTGAATTATGAGGAAACTCTGATATGAGTGAAGTGTACTGATAACCAAGCATTCACTTACTGATCACATCTCCTTTATCTACATTCCATTAATTCTGTATAAAGTCATGCTTTTTAACTGAAGGTGTTTTGTTAGCTAATGTGCTATGGAGATAACATCTCTAAAAAATTCCCAGCTCAAAGTATCCTAGTATAACAGTTGAAAGTGATAACTTGAACTTTACTTGGGACTAAATATATCAGCACCATCAGTATTTTTCACTTTTGTAAAACAACAACAACGAAGCTGTTGAAATGTAGATGTTCAAATTTTGCCTGATCCTCCCGTCAAGTGCCTTCCAATACTGATAGCTATTCTGCATGAAACCCATTTGTCATCTTTCTGCAATTGCAAAAGGGAAGATAGGAGGAGGGACCAGGGAATTGCCCTACTATTGAAAAAGAAACTAGGGGTTTCCTTTGTGTTTTACATTTACTTGCTGTAGACAAGTCAAACCCTTGTTAGGTTCCTGAATGCTAAAGTTCCAAAAAAAAAGTCTCAAGACCTCTCATTGTATCCTGAAACTTTAACCTTTTCTAAAACAATTATCTTGTTTTGACACGAACTGGTGACATGATATTTGGCAAGTCAGTTAACCTCTCCCTTCTGAGTTTCCTTATCTTGAGAAGATAGTTCTTAAAACAGGTGATTGGGAAGATTTCTTTTAAGTAGGCATCTTTGAGTCTTTAACTTGGGCCTTTGTCTAGAGAGACCAGTTTATAAGCTCTAAATAATTTGTGAGCTTCCTCCTAAAATAATAACACTTGACATTTGTGTTTACAGTTTACAAATTGCTCCCAGCAAAAGGTTTGTCCCCTCATAACTAACAGCTTGCGCTACATAGTAAGTGCTCAGAATACATTTGTTGTCAATTAATACATTCACTATAAATGTTAAATGTTACTATTTTCCAAGTATTATAATAGTAATAGATGAGAAAAACATTTGGCCTTCACTCATTTTCTTTCTGGGCATGAGTCATTTATATCCATTATAATGGAAAGTAAATAATTTCTTAGGTGATTTGCAAAAGGTAAAATATCAAAAGAATATTGGATTTGAAGATAGAATAACTCATTTCTAATCTGGCTCTGCAACTCAGCTGGACAGTTCATATTCCTTACCTGCAAAGTGGGAATAGTATCTCATAGAGGATTTCATCATCTATAAAGTGCTTTACAAATGTGAGATTTTCTCATTCTTTGACTAATTTATACAACCCTACATATTATATTTGGCTCTATTAATTTTTTTCCCCAGGATTAAAATGGAAAACTGGAAAGGTTGATGGACTTATGTTCACATAACCAAGCTGAAAAGCCAGGGAAGTTATGACAAGGTTGAAGTCTGTTCATCAGAAGTGAATGAAACAAAAAGGTCAAGCTTCCTAATCATTTGATCATCTGAATAATGATGACTAACCAGTTAGACTGGCCATTGACATCCATAACAGACATGATCAGCCCTACCATAGGTAATTTAATGGAAATGACAACCATTAAAACACAGGACTGGAAGTAAAGAAACCTGGCTTTAGACTCCTGCAAATGAAAGGGAATATGATCAAAAGTTAATCACTCAGCCTTTCTGAGCCTCAGTTTTGACTTTGTGAAATTATGATTGGGAGTAAATGACTTTCATGTTTCTCATTTGGCTTTATTGCTGACACCTGTTCCAGCCACACCTTCCAATGATGGAGTTGAGGTAAGTATTTTATTTTTTGTTACATTTTTATGTATCCTCAAATTTATCTGGAACGGCATTTTCAATTGTTCTTTATTTTGTGCCTACGGATCATTGCATTTTAGGTTAGTCAAAACACCAGTCTTGGTTTTTATGATTTGATATTTGAAAGAATGTTTCCAAAGGAAATTTAAAGAGACTGATAATTAAATTGACCTGTTCACAATTCAGAGAATAAATTTGGCATGTTCTTTTTACAGCAAAAATGATTTTCTCAACATAGTCCAAATTAATAATAAACCAAAATGATTGTATTCTAAGATTATGTATATCTAAATCATAAAATGAGACTGTTGATTTAATTAAATCAGATCAAATACAGTTTTTCTTCAATAGCACATCATCACTCAAGCTTAAAAATATTTTGGAGGTAAGTAAAGCTCTATTCTAAGCTCACTTTTAGAGAGAGAAATTCTACTTAGGAGAAGGAAACAAGTAAGGATGGAAAACTGTCTTCCAAGGACACTGGAGAAAGTATCTCCATGGAGACATGTGAATGTGAATCAACCTGGGGAGGCAATTCGTGAATCAACCTTAAGTAAAGTGAGTCAGCATCTCCCTGTGACAGCACATACCTTGCCACCATCTATTACTCAGGGCCATAAAATTTTCTTGAGATGAGATCAAGCAGGATGGGGACCGAGCACTGGGTCTCTGCAGCTGGCAACCCCTTATAGCTCTACTAGTGTCTGTTACATTGGGTACGTAGGAAGAGGAAGAGGAAGAAAGTGGCTATTGGTTAGGCAACAAACATGATCTTCCACACATATTATCCAGCATACTCATAGATGATTAATTTCCTCTAAGAGAGTACCTGTTCAATCATGATTTCCAGCTCTTACACTCTTTCTTTTAAGCCACAGGGCTACTTTAGAAAAGAAAAAGAAATCTGTGCAAAATAGAAAAGAAAAAAAAACCTAACTTCTTTCACCTGAGTATTATTGAGGTAATTGCCATGGAATCATAGAATTCTGAAAAAGTTTATAAAGCACTGTTCTAGTTTGTCAATTTTTCTTAGATTGTGACATCCAGAAATAAAGGCATAATTCGGGACTGGTTTGGCATGCATAAAACTGATCTACCAGCTCACTTATTTATATCTGGTAGATGCTTTTTTTAACCCAACTTCCATTCTGGATCAACCCAAGCTGTCCATTCCCTCTGTAAAACTTACCCATTGAAGCCCACGGTGCTGAAGACTCAAGACTAGGGAGGCTACTCTACTCTCTAGTGTAGTCTGAATGTCTCCTCTCTCCGTTGAGTAGTACCCTTACCAGGACTCAGTTGTGCTCTCCCCAGCTGTTCATGATAGTTGCACATGTCACTGCAATAATGTATTTTGAATATCATACAACAAAATAAATATGAATGCAGAAATAAAGTTGTTTTGTGAGAACTAAGTTGACAGAAATTAACTTGACATGGATTGTCAACCTAAATGTAAGAGCTACACGTATAAAACTTCTAGAAGAAAATCTAGGAGATCATCTTTGAGACCTTGGGTGAAGCTCAGATTTCTTAGGACACAAGAAGCACAAACGATAAAAGAAAAAAAAATCAGTAAATTGGACTCCATCAAAATGAAAAACTGTTCATCTCTGAAAGAAAACGAAAAGGCAAGCCATGAACTGGGAGAAACTATTTGCAACACATACACTTGATGAAACACACACATCCAAAATAACAAAGTCTCACAATTCAATAATAAGATAAACAACCCAGTTGAAAGTAATCAAAAGGGTTGAACAAGTAAGTAAATGGATGTTGGATGTAAGAGCCAGGTTTCTCACTGGTAGAGAGGGAAGTTATAGAACGAGCAAGAAGAGAAGGGTAAAATGAACCCGTGGTATTGGATTAGAGTTGGAGACATCTTATGTATTAGCTTAATATATACACAAATGGATACATACAGAAAATATTATAGATCTATATGTGTACACGATTTCATACACAAAATAACCTATTTCTGTCTGCTAAGAGGACATAAAGGACTTCAAGCACAGCTGGGCCTCATCAAAACAGGAAAGTGGTCTATTCAATCAAGCCTCAAGGGAGCTTCTCTCTCTGCCTCTACTGCTCTCTGTGGTCACATGGTGTCTTTAATATCTCACCTAATGCTGCTACATTCTCCAATTTTTCTTGCAACTGGCTTTTCCAAAAATGGCACTTGTATTAAAAAATAACTGTATGTTTGGGTCCACTTATAATTTCTATTTTGTCATTGATTTATAGGTCTATCTTTATGCCAGATCACGTGTCTTGATTATTACAGTGTTATAAAATGGTAGTGTAAGTCCTCACTCATTGGTCTTTGTTTTCAAAAATGTTGTGGCTCTTGCAAACTCTGCATTTCTACACACATTTAAGAATTCACATATTAACTTCTACCAAAGACCACAGATTTTGAATAAAATTGTATGGAACCTGTGTATCAATTTAGGAAGAAGTAACATCTTAATAGTATTAAGTTTCCTGTCCATTTTATCTCTCTATTTAGATTTTTCTTTAGTATCTCTCACTAGTGTTTTGTGCTTTTCAGTGTATAGGACTTATACGTATTTTGTTAAATTTATTATTAAAAATATTTCATGTTTTCATGCTATTTGAAATATTAATTTTTAATTTTATTTTTCAAATGCTTGTTGCATATATGTATGATGAGTTTTTGTATATTGACCAAGTATCCAATGACCATGCTGACCTCACATTTATTTTAATAGCTTTTTTGTAGATTTTAAAAATTTTCTACATAAACAATCATATTTATGAAGTCAAAAAGATTTTTTAAATTTCCAATCTGCAGGCTGTTTATTTCTTTTTCTTGCCCTATTTTGCACTGGCTATTTTGTTTTTGTTTTTTTGTTTTTTTTTTTATTTTTGGGACAGAGAGAGACAGAGCATGAACAGGGGAGGGGCAGAGAGAGAGGGAGACACAGAATCGGAAACAGGCTCCAGGCTCTGAGCCATCAGCCCAGAGCCCGACACTGGGCTCGGACCCACGGACCGCGAGATCATGACCTGGCTGAAGTCGGACGCTTAACCGACTGCGCCACCCAGGCGCCCCATGCACTGGCTATTTTGAATGTAGGTGGTAACAGTAAACATCCTCACTTCGTTCTTAGTTACAGTCTAAAAATGTTCAGTCTTTCATTAGTAAGTATGATATTAGCTTTAAGTTTTCCATAGATATCACTAATGATTTTTTAATCACAATAGCTATTGAATTTTGTCAAATGCTTATTAAGCATCTATTATGATGATCATATGCTTTTTCTAGTTTAATTTGGTAAATTACATGGATTGACTTTTGAATATTAAACCAACCTTGCCTTCCTAGAATGAATCCCATTGTCATGATATATTTACTTTTTTACATGTTGCTAGATTTAATTTCATATTTAATTTCAAATTTTCATACTTCTTTCTTCTTATAATGTCTTTCTGATTTTGGTATCAGGATAATGTGGCCTCATAAAAAGAGTGGTGAAGTATTCTTTTGTTATTTACTTTCTATGTTTGTGTGCGATTACCATTTTCCTCCCTTAGATGCATGATAAAATTGACCAGTGAAGTTCCTTCCTTTTGATCTCACTTTTTGCCCTATTATCACAGTTAACCTCTTTTAAGTATTTCTGACTTGAATTCTTCTAGATATTACCTTTACTAAGAGGTATTTGTTGACAAATAGATATTCCTGGAGACTGATAGGTTAAAAACGACTTATAGGGGCGCCTGGGTGGCGCAGTCGGTTAAGCGTCCGACTTCAGCCAGGTCACGATCTCGCGGTCCGTGAGTTCGAGCCCCGCGTCGGGCTCTGGGCTGATGGCTCGGAGCCTGGAGCCTGTTTCCGATTCTGTGTCTCCCTCTCTCTCTGCCCCTCCCCCGTTCATGCTCTGTCTCTCTCTGTCCCAAAAATAAATAAAAAAACGTTGAAAAAAAAAATTAAAAAAAAAAAAAAACGACTTATAACTTGATAATAAAAATGAGTTTACCTCACTTACATTATTCCCATTTTTTTCTTCTCTTTTCCTTCATATGTTTAATAATTATATTATTTTTTGTTCTTCTTTTTACATCTTTATACCTGTCATATATATTCATAAATCTCTACTTTTTTGTTGCATTGCCTTTCAGCAACCTCTTTTAGCTCCCCATAATGTTAAGATGATGGTATGAACAAATCTATTTTTTTTTCATTTTTCATTCTTTTTATATAACCTACACTCTGTCAATGAAACTGTGAATTCTCACTGTCAAAGTTGTTGAAATTTGCATTTTGTCTTACAAAAGAAGCCTTCAGTATTTTACCATAAGTTAACTCTAAAGGTTGAAAAGCCATACATAATCTTTATATTATTATGATAGCAAATTTTATTTAGTGCCAGGCCAATTTATTGTGCCAAGATTATATTTCCTTCATTGCAAATTCAAAGTGAATTTTTGAAGGACAATGTATACTCTTTGTTACACTTATATTAACCAGTAGCTGTATTTTCATTTGTTTCATAGTTAGACCATGTCTCTCATGTGTTTTTATTTTGTTTTGTTTATCCTGGGGTTTCTTTTTCTCTTTAATTAAAAAAAATTGGCGGGGGGGATGCCTTAGTTAAGTGTCTGACTCTTGATTTCAGCTCAGGTCATGATCTCATGGTTCATGGGATCGAGTCCTATGTCAGGCTCTGCTTGGGATTCTCCATCTCTCTCTGCCTCTCTCTCTCTCTCAAAATAAATAAATAAACCTTAAAAAAGGTTTTTAAGGTTTATTTATTTATGTAATCTCTACACCCAATGTAGAGGAGGTATAGAGTTCAAGGGGCTAGAACTCATGACCCTGAGATCAAGAGTCACATACTCTTCTGACTGAGCCAGCTGGGCGCCTTTATCCAGGGTTTCTGTTTGCCTTTCTTTTTCCATTTGCATTATTTGTCTCTGTCATGTATTAGTTTCCTATTGCTGCTTTAGCAAATTACCACAAACTTAGTGCCTTAGAATAGCACACATTTATCATCTTACATTTTAGTAGGTCAGAAGTCTAAAGTGGATTGGTGAGGCTGCATTCCTACTAGAAGCTGTAGGGGAGAACTTGTTTTCTTGCCTTTTCCAATTTCTAGAGACTATCCCCATTCCTTTGCTCATGACCCTGCATTACTCCAGCCTCTATTTCTGCTGTCACATCTCCTTCTCTTACTTGACCCTCTTATAAGGCCACTTGTGATTACATTGGTCCCAACTGTATAATCCAGGGTACTATCCTCATTTCAGGATGCTTAATTTAATCACATCTGCAAAGTTGTTTTGCCATGGACAGGTTCTGGGGACTAGGATGTGGACATCTTTGGGGAGCCATAATCACATATACAATATTTTCCAACTTCTCAATCATATTTTTTTTCTCCATCAAAAAAGTAAGCAAACATTAGATATTTAGGAGGGTCCTGGGATATCAGGTTTTCTCCAGAATTGTTTCCTAGTTTGTTTTTTTTCCTCCATGTTTTTCCTGGCACTCACATTAGTCTAGAACAGAGAATATATATTTTTCAATCTTATACTTCTGTACCTCTCCAGATTGCTAGATATCATTTATCTTAGATGTTAGGCAGAAAAGGGTTTTGAGCAAAGATGTGTGTGCTTCTCTGTGGCTCAGCTACAAGTTAAACTAGAACCTTCTTGGAGGAGACTTACCTACGGCCTCAAAGTAAAGTCAACACATTCTTCTTCAAGTTTGTCCTTGCAAGACTCTGAATGTTGTCGCCTTGTTAAGTACAATGCCAGAATTCCAAGAATCAATGGTCAATTAACTAGCTGTGTGCCACCTCAAATCAAGGACTTGCAGTCACCTTTTTATTTGTATTTCAGTTAAAAAGCCACTCAGTGTATTCTATATACTATGTTAATTCCATAATAGAGAACTGAATTGAATGGTTGCATAGTGGTTTAAGGAGATTCAATCCTGATTTTATAGAGACAGTCTATTGAAAACTAGAATTGTTTTTTTCCTTTAGGATCCTTGTGCTGACAGAGATTTAATTTAGCCATCTTGGCATCATAAAGGGAGAATCTGCCTGAGAAACAAAACCAACAAAGGGAAAAAGCAGAGCCATGATTTGGAAAGACAGATAGATGAAGAGATTAAGTCCCAATGAGAGCTTTTAAGCCCCTTGATCTGGTTATGTCTAAAACCAACTGTATATCTCAGTTATGTGAGACAATAAATTCCTTTTTTTTCTTAAGCTAGTTGGTCTTAGTTTTCTTCACAAGGAAAAAAATGCTATTAAGATAAGAAGTTCATGGGGGTAGACATATAGATCAATACTTTACCCATTTGAAAATTTCCCTGAGATAACTTAAAGCTCTCATCCAAATCTTGTATTTTCAGTCTGTACCCTCTTTTCTCAAAAGGAACAATAGAAAACATAGGCTATTGCTCCCTAATGGTAATTTCTGTTAGATGCTTATTTATTCATATCTCACAATGAAAGTTTATGGTGGGAATTAGGTGACCATGACTTTCTAATAGAGGAAAAGAAAATCCTTAAACTCTTTAAAATTCCCATTCATTTCACGGTACATTAATTTGTATCTTTCCTTCCCCCTCTTCCAACCCCCCACTCCCACCCCGTTACAGAAGGAAACTACAATATTCTAAGGTCAAATCCATGTCCTTTTGCAAATCAATCCTCTTTCTTGCACATAATTACTTCTAAGGACAAAAAAAAAAAAAAAATCCTCTTTCCAAACATCTGTATATTCACTAAATAATCCTCCTGCTGGATTTACTTTAGATTTAGTTCTCAAAGATAGACTCTAAAGTCTTTAACTGAAGCTAAAAACAAACAAACAAACAAACAAACAAAACACACACACACACACACACACACACACACACACAATTAGACTTTAAGTACCCTGGCTCTATTCCAAATTCTAAGAGATGTCTCCTCCCTATGTTTTCAGTTTTAAAAAGAACCATCTCATCTTCCAATATCCACTTTAAAAAATATTTTCCATACACTTTCTGACTGTTATATGCTCACAAATGTTGGAGTTGTTTGTCTAATGTTATTTGCAAAAGAGTGACTTCTTGTGGCTGTCAGTAACTATGCTGTGTCTCCCTCCCTGAAATCCCAGGATAATCCCCTGTGAATGTCTGACAGACTTTATAGAATTATTATGACATTCACAGTGCTCTCAGGGCTCCGAGCCACAAAAAGTATTTTTCAATATTATAATTTATCTGTGATCTTTTTACTGCCATGTCCTCTAAAATACTCAGAAAGACAAAGTCAGCATGGCTTGTTCTTGGGTACTTTTTGTTTTGTTCTGGGAAGGCAACTTTTGGATCTGAAAAGTGGCTAATACTACACTCACACTTTCCACTCGGTACCATTTATGATGAAAGACCCCAAAGAAATTGGTGGTTTTAGATATACATGGCTTGGCTGGCCCTTTGTCACTCTCCAGGGCAACATGTACCCGATTCTCAATATTTGGGACTCTCATCCCTAGGTGTATTAGTTAGGGTAACCATCACACAAGCTTTGATAAAGCTGGTGCTTAGCTCTGAATCTGGTCCTGAATTTGCTTCATAATCCTGAGGACTTTCGGGTCCCTGAATTGACCTTGATTACCAGGAGAGGTGGAGGGGCAGGCTGGGGACCTCCAGACAGCTATGATACAATAGCCCTCTACAGCCAGACCCATATAGGGTCGTCCCTCATCGCTAGCAATTTAGTACGGAATTGCTTTATTCCAGAGCTATCGCCCAGAGCACAGTACTGTGGAAATAGGATTTTGATGTAGGGAGGTAGGAAGATCATTTGGAGGCCCTGAGCATTGCCTGGGCAGCTATGGCACACTGTGAAGGGCATGCTTGCCTACTATGGGGTTCTGGACTATAAGGGAAGAGAAGAAAGGAGAAGGACACCAAATTCGGATCAGTTTGTCTCATAGCTTTGCCAAACAGTGTCTCTGTTTCAGGGCTAAACCCCTTACTTACTAAAGGGTTTTAGTAAACTCATACACTCTGAGTTTATTCTCCTCCCCACTTTGATGCCTGTTTGGAATGTTTTTTCTTTGTTGCCACATCTGAGTTTTCTTGACTTCTACATGCACAGAAGCAGTTACAGCTGAGAGTTGTTACAAAGTAGGTCAGTGAATTAAAAATAAAGCAAAATGTTTGCATTTTAGGTCAAAATGTTTATACCTCTCTGATGAAGCACAGTGATTTTTTCACTATTTAAATGGAACATATGTCTGGGGTGCCTCTGTGGCTCAGTCAGTTGAGTGACTGACTTCAGCTCGGGTCATGACCTCACAGTTCCTGAGTTCAAGCCCCATGTTGGGTTCTGTGCTGACATCTCAGAGCCTGAAGCCTGCTTCGGATTCTGTCTCCCTTTCTCTCTGCCTCTCCCCTGCTTGTGCTCAGTCTCTCCCTCTTTCTCTCTCTCTCTGTCTCTCAAAGATAAATAAACATTAATAAATTTTTAAAAAATAAATGGAACATAGGTCTGCAAGACATTCCAAGGAACAGCCTTTTTTGCAGCTACAGATAAGAATTTCTTTAACTGCTAGCTCTCTACCCAACTTCTATTAGCAGAGCACAAAGTAATTATAGTTGTCTGATCGGTTGGTATTTGGAAAAAGTAATTGTCCAAAAGGAGAGAATATGCAGGCAGAATGATTTAATAATTTGTGTATCAAATTTGCCCTTTGGTTGGCTGTCATTAGCATATAAATGAACTTATAAGGCATATTCTGAACAGTGTGTAAACTCTGGAGCAATTAGATAAAATAAAACCTCTCCACTCACTAGAACTTCCCGTAATTCAGAATGGAGAAAGAATTCAAGATTCTGAAAACACACGAGACTGCCTCACTATGCCATAGAATTTTGAATCTCTTCCAGTAAAAAGCTTCCTTTAATATTTGGGTAGAGATCTCTTGCCAAACAGGTCAGCAGAAGGCAGAAAATGCAAGCTTTGGAAGATCTTCCTACATGTCCAAGCGTGCCAAGTCCTGCTCGGCCATTTAATATTCACACTTTACTTGTAGCTTCAAAACCAGGGTGCAGATTCTGCAAAAATCCCACTTGAGAACAGACTTTTCAAATCTACTAGAATAAAGCCCAGGAATCATTGCAGTAGTTTATTACCATCTGGTCACAAATGCTTTCGAAGCCCAGAAAGTGGATCATGCCTTTAGTCCCAGAACAGGTATTTAAAGATATTACAGGATTTCTAAAAATGTGTGTAAATAGCTATGCACACTAGATGGTAATTGATTCAGTAACCAACGAAGGCATCTTTGTTAATTTTTTTTTTTTAACAAAATCCTGTTTCAGATTAGTGAGATCCCTCTCTGCATTTATTTATATTGGGGGCACCCAAAACGTAGAAAATGTAATAAACATCTATGATAAATATTCACCACCAAAATGAACAAATATCAAATTTTATTACCTTCTGTTGTTTTTTTCTTTTTTAAATAGAGCATTAAAGTCTCTACATTTTCTCTGTTAGGCCCATTATCTTCCCTTTCCAAAGATCAGCATCATCTGGTATACATATCCCATTTACATTTTTGTTTTTGTATTGTATTTTTTATGTTCTTAACAGAGCTATATAATATTCTCCATACATGTCTTGCTTAATTTGAAAAATTTTATTATATTTTCTGATCTTTATTGTTAGTATATTAGCATGGTATTTTTTTTATTGTCTATCAATCTTAAATTTGGATGCTCTTCTGAATTCTCTTGATTTTTAGAAGTTATCTGAGGGTTCTTTTGAATTTTCTACAAAAATAATCATGTATTCTACAAGTGAAAATTTGACCTTTTTCTTTCCAACTCTTCTACCTCTTTTATTTTGTATTATTCCTTTGGTTAGGAACTTCAGTGCAATGTTGAATAGTAGGATGATTGTACGCATCCTCACCTTAGTTCTTAATCTACTTGAAGTCTTCTAAAGTTTCACCATTTAGACTAATGTCTGTTATTCGCTTTTGATAGGTTCACTGGATTAGGTAGAAGTTGCCTTCTATGCACACTTTTGTTTTCTTTTTCTGATTTACTGAGAGGAGTATATGGCATTTCTCTGCCAATCTCTCTCTCTTTTTAAAAATTTTTTAGAGAGAGAGCACACATGTGCAGAGGAGAGGGGCAGAGGGAGAGAGAGAGAGAGAGAGAGAGAGAGAGAGAGAGAATCTCAAGCAGGTTCCATGCTCAGCATGGAGCCAACACGGGGCTTGATCCCACAACCCTGGGATCATGACCTGAGCTGAAATCAAGAGTCAGACATTAACCGACTAAGCCATCCAAGCATCCTTTCTCTATCAATCTCAATGCAGTAAATGTGATCATTTAATTTGAAGATTTTTCCAATGTTAAATTATTCTTGCCTTCCCAGTCTTAATTTATTTCATCATTATCTATCATCTACCTATCTATTTATTCAATTCCATGTGGCAATTTGGGGATTTTTAGTTAATTATATTATTCATTTAACAAATATTCATCAAGTACTTCCCATGTGCCAGGCACTTAGGCAACACAAGTACAGTAGTGAAAAAAAAAAATGTTTTTTAAACCCCTTGCCTTTGTAGATTGCATTTAAGAAAGCAGTCAACAAGCAAAATGGATAAGTAAAATATATAATATATTAGATAGCGATTGCTATTAAAGAAAAGAATTAAAAGAGAAAGGGGATGTGAAATCTGTGTGAAGGGTTAGACTTTAAATAGAATTTACAAGAAAGTGTTCATAAAAGCACGAATCTGAGGAAAGGCCTGTAGGAAGTAAGAGGACCTCACTATGCAGCAAAACAGGGAAAGAATACTCCAAACAGAAGAAACAGAAGTTAAACAATCCTAAAATAGGGACAGTTATGACATATTTAAAGAAGAATTTGGAAATTTTTTTTCTAGAAAATTGTCTATTTTGTTGAAATTTTCAAATTCATTGGCATACAATTACTTCTACTGCCTAATTATTTTTATTTTTAAAATTTTTTTTTCAACATTTTTTATTTTTATTTTTGGGACAGAGAGAGACAGAGCATGAACGGGGGAGGGGCAGAGAGAGAGGGAGACACAGAATCGGAAACAGGCTCCAGGCTCCGAGCCATCAGCCCAGAGCCCGACGCGGGGCTCGAACTCACGGACCGCAAGATCGTGACCTGGCTGAAGTCGGACGCTTAACCGACTGCGCCACCCAGGCGCCCCTGCCTAATTATTTTTAAAAATGATTGCGTTTGCCATCCCTAATGCTGCTTTTTGGTCACTTTTTGTCTTGATTAGTCTACCCAGAAGTTTGTCTACTTTGTTACTATTCGCAATATTATTATTACCAAATATGCTCTGTATATTGGGATTATCAATTTATACATTGCGTATCAGATGTGCAAAGCAAGTCACTTTATGCTTCTTTATCTCGGGTAACATCCTCTCTCTTAACACTCATAGAGGGCACTGGCAAACTTCTGGATATCTTCATGTCAAAGAGTTGCTAGTGAAAATTTGATAGTGCTGGCCCAATCTCTCTCTGCCTAGCCACACCATGCTGCCATTTTGAGTTTACTCAGCAGCTGAGTGCTACTGGCATTAAGGCATTCTGCAAAGGTAGCCTATTTAGTGATTCCACAAAGGCACAAGCTGCCCTCTTTTGCCATTGCTCTCAAGCCCTTTGCTGGCCACCTGCATAATCTCGGGGTTGCACAGGAGGTACAGTTAAAACTGAAAGGATCATTGGTACAAAGGAGAACAGAGAGGCCTGGTCAGGGAGAAAGCTGAGTTACCCAGAAGCAGCTTCCTTGCTTGCATCAGGCCAACGCACCATGAGTTACAGACAGTTCAGGAATAGAATCAGTAAGACCAAGGACAATGTCTGAGACGAGACGGATAAGATACTTCAACTAGAGTGTATTAATAACATTTTTCTATTTTTTGTATTTTATGATGCTGTGGTATCTTGGGGCCTTAATCGGTAGAGATTGTCCCTCTCAGGGTTAGACAACTCCTAAAGATAGCAAACATTGACTTGAGAGAATAATCTTTAAGTGTGAATCAACCAGCCCAGAGCCCATACCCCTGAGCTGAGCCATCATACCCCTGTCTTAATCATCCCAGGGCCAGGTATAAGATAACTAGGGACAGTTCCAATGTCCCAGAACCCACCCAAATTATTCAAACTAGCCAACCCTAGGCCTGTATACCTAGGCCTGTACCCTGCTTGGCCCATTCCTTCCCACAAAATGCACAATGAAAGCTCTCAATCATGCTTTCCCCTTTTGCTCCATCTAATTTCTGAGTGACTCTGGTGCTTCCCATTTGGCCCTGTATGGTATGCCATGCCTTTTATTTCTAGGGATCTGTGGGTATAAACATTTTCCTTGATGACAATCATTTCTATGTTTGCATGTGTTACTGTACCTAATTAAAACAAATCCTGGCACATTTTATTTATTTATTTATTTATTTATCTATCTATCTATCTATTTATTTATTTTTCAATGTGTGTTTATATTTGAGAAAGAGAGGGACAGGATGTGAGGGGGAAGGGCAGACAGAAAAGGAGACACAGAATCCAAAACAGGCTCCAGGCTCTGGGCTGTCAGCACAGAGCCCGACGCGGGGCTCGAACTCACCAACCGAGAGATCATGACCTGAGCTGAAGTCAGATGCTCAGTTGACTGAGCCACCCAGGCATCCCACAAATCCTGATACATTTTATTTTATTTTATTTTATTTAAAAAATTTTTTTAACGTTTATTTATTTTTGAGACAGAGAGAGACAGAGCACGAATGGGGGAGGGTCAGAGAGAGAGGGAGACACAGAATCTGAAACAGGCTCCGGGCGGTCAGCACAGAGCCCGACGCAGGGCTCGAACTCATGGACCGCGAGATGGTGACCTAAGCCGAAGTCGGACGCTTAACCGACTGAGCCACCCAGGCGCCCCTGTCCTGATACGTTTTAAAACACAGAGGGCCACATATAGATCGTAGACCTGTGTACTCCATGCCATTAGGATGTTAAAGGTTCTTTGCAACCAAATGCCATCTTAAGAAGGAAGAAATTGGGGAGGAGGGAAAAGTATTACAGTCCTTGATGGGGATTTAAGTGGTTCACAATTTTAATCTCATAGATAATGAACTTATTGATGCTCTTGGTGGAAACTTTTTTTTGTCAATTTTTGTCAAACTTTACCTTCTCAAGGATAGTGGCAAGTGATTACGGACGATATTCCTGTAGCTGCTCAGCCCCAACATTTAGCACCATTAAGAGGCTTCTGAGTTCAGTTCTTTAAGTTAGGAATTTCTGCTTGAATGTCCAGTGCTTTAGGCTGCTTGAAAGGATCACAGAGGTAACATCGCATTTTGTTAATATTTAGCATTTTTTGATCAGAACAGTGTAGTACAGTGAATCAAACTGCCTGCGTTTGAATCTAGGCTCCATCACCTAGGCTATGTGACCTTGGACAAGTTATTTAACCTCTCTTCACTATAATTTTCTCACTTATAAAATGAAAATAATTATAATAGTATCTACTTCATGGGGTCGTTGTGAGTAGTAAATGAAACAACGCATAGAAGCTATTAGTGTAATATCTGACACTTACTGAGCCCTCAGTAAATGCCAATGATGATGATAATTAGAATTATTAGTATCTTTCTTCTCAATGGGCCCTTTCTTCCTCTACTCAGCACCCCATGGTAGTATTACTATGAATAGTGGAGTTGTTCTTGAGTCCTTTGACTCTACACCCTTACCCTTATTAATCACCATCCCCCTATGACTGGAGATTTAAGAGAGGGTGAATCAAAAAAAAGAGTTCAGAGGGGCACCTGGGTGGCTCAGTCGGTTAAGCGACCAACTTCAGCTCAGGTCATGATCTCGCGGTTTGTGAGTTCCGTTCTGTGCTGAGAGCCTGGAGCCTGCTTCGGATTCTGTGTCTCCTCCTCTCTCTGCCCCTCCCCTGCTGATGCTCTCTCTCTCTCTGTCCCTTAATAATAAATTTTTAAAAACGTTATAAAAAAAAAAAAAAGAGTTCGGGAATGCTGGCACCATTCTGCTACATCAGTTATCCAAGAGTGAAAAACAAGAAAACTTAGGATGCCTTGTGACATTTCTCATGCTGTCACCAATGTTGCTGGTATTCAGATCACTCAGTCCAAGCTGCAGTCTGCAAGACATCTACAAGTTTCCCTGAAAACACTTCAAGAATGTTGTGCTTTTTTCCCTTTCCCACAAAAAAGGCAAACATTACTGAAACATTTCATTTCTGTTTGAGAAAAGATGTACTTTGGCATTGAACATCTAACATGAGGATATTTTCTGGAACATCAAACAATCATTGATAGCTAACAATGCCGGTTTTGCTTAAATGAAAGCCATTATGAAGCCACCAAATTGTCATTTAGCCCAGAACCATGAGACTCAATGTTATGGGAACATCAGTATCAAAAGGAGAGATTTTTTTCAGCTAGTACTGAAACTAAATGTTAACCTCTTTTGAAAAAAAGACAAAAAAACAAAAAAAGGCAAGGTTGAAGGACAGTGAGAAAGAAAAAGAGAAAGAGAAAAAAAGTTCTGGTTGTTATTTAAAGAACACACACCAGTGAAACAAACTATTCCAAGTGCTGTCACGTCATCGTTTCAAATTAGAAGCAACACTGGTTATAGGTATAAAATAGTATTGGTGAAAATTTTGTAATTAAAGTTTGAATTAGGCAATTGCATTAACATAAATAAGAGTGTATAAATCCTAGTCCAGCAGGGAATGGGAAACTCCAAAGAGGGTCACCAAGCAAAGAATAGTAAGACAAATAAAGATCTAGACAAGGGAGGGCAGGGAATGTTCCTTTGGTCCTCCCAGCTCAAGATTCATCTATCCCTTAGCAAGGAAGGATCAGAGCAAATACCAGAAGCACCCCATGTATTATTTGTAGTGTCATGTTACGAATGATTGCTTAGATCGATAGTGGAGTAAACAATATGCAATACAGCATTTATCCTTTTATCATCAATATGAAGTCCTGAGTAAAAGACCTTCTTCAGGCATTGTTAATGGAACCAGGGAGGATTCAGCTGATAATTGCAGTATAGGCCTGTTACTTGCAACCTTTCTTTTATTTAATTATTTTTTTATTTAAGTAGTCTCTACACCCTAAGTGAAGCTCAAACCCATTACCCCATGATCAAGAGTTGCATACCCCTCTGACTGAGCCGGCCAGGCAACCCCATCCCTTTCAACCTTTCTTAAGAGAGGGAAACACACACACACACACACACACACACACACACACACAAAAGAGGGGAGGGAAGAGAAATGGGGAAGAGAGAGAAATAAGACCTATGTTCCAAAGCCCACCAAATCATTTTGTGTAATGAATTAACTTTTCTTCTTTGCACCTACAATGTTACTATGCGTTACGTGCCATCATCCTTGGAAGAAATTGATCAGATAGTACTCAACTTATTTTTTGGTGGAGTTTAATTTTCTTGTGGAACCTGCATTGGTAAATGCTGTTAGAAAATATCTTCAAAGGAGGCTTTGTGCCATCTGGATGTGTCACAAGTTTCACTGATAAATTGACACGTGTTAACCTATTGTTTCTTGGTACTGACACTTCACCCAATGGCATTAAAATACCCTTTAAAGTCTTGACTTTGGAGCCTAACAGGCTTGGGTTCAAGTTTTGATTCTGCCACCTCCAGGGAAAGTTATTTATCTGCAGTTATTTATATGATAGGTACATATATATGACATAATAATAAGGACTACCTTGCAGGGTTACCATGATGATTTCATGAGACAGTGCATGTAAAACAGACTTCAGCACACTACGGACACTCAACAAATGTCACTGTTAACCACTAGAGGTGACAATCCTGAGTGTCCCCAGCACAGAGCTTTTCTCTTGGGGAGACTGAGAACAACACACAGCCCTGTCTCCTGCTGAGCCATCTGGCATTGATTTTTCAGCTGCACATCACTAGTGCCATAAAATAAAGGAAGCAAGAATTCTCTGACCATCCAACTGCTAAAATAAAAAGCCCTGGAATTTTACACCCTCTAGGATAACACAGAGAGCTTTGCAATAGGTTACCCTGTTGCCGGTCTCAGGACTGTTAGCTCAGGGGGAAGGGGTGATCTGTATGCCAGAGGCTTTACGTTATCCATTAGCATTGTGGTCTCTTTGCGTTCTTGTCATAACTTGCGAGGTGTTTTATGAAAGAATTAACCCCAAGTAGCTTTTGCAGAAATAAAATAATATGCTGTGGAAGTCTTGCTCATTTTCTGCATGTTATTTTACTGCTATGTAAGACATAGAGGGAGGAAATGGGATAGAAAAAAACACGAGGAAAGGCAGAGACATGTGCAAAGAAGAGAGGGAAAGTATATATGGATCCTATTCTTCTTTGCATCAACTCAATATGTATTTTTACATTTCTGTTTCAGACTACCAAAAAAACTAGCAGGACTGAATGTTTTGTTTGTTTTTTTGTTTTTTAATTAAAGACCACATACTGCTTTTCTTTCTGGTTTTAAAGTAAGACATCTTTATTATAGAAAATATGAAAAGCATATTTTAGTAGGAAATAATTTAAATCCCATAATCTGCTAATAAGATGTAACTATTTGTAACATTTTGGTGTATTTTGTTCTAATGTGTTTTCTTTGTATGTGTGTGGAGTTCATTCTGAACATATAATTTTGTAATTTCCTTTTTTCTCCACATCTTTGGTGGAGGTGTATTTCTCCACATCTTTGAAAATTATTTTTTCCCTTTCATTTTAGAGAGAGAGAGAGAGAGCACATGCTTGAGTCGGGGAGAGGGGCAGAGGGAGAAAGAAAGAGAATCTTAAGCAGGTTCCACTCTCCAAGAGATCATGACCCAAGCCAAAATCAAGAGTCAGACGCTTAACTGAGCCACCTATGTGCCCCTGGAAATTCTTTTAAAGACAAAATTCGATCAATTCATCATACTGCACACAAAATAAACTCTAAATAAATCAGAGATCTAGGTGATCTCTGATCTATACAATGCTGGAAGAAAACACTGATCTATACAGTGCTAGAAGAAAACATGGATGATTTTTTTATACCTTCGGTGTAGGGAAAGTATCTAAGTATTACTTAGAAGTCAGATGCAATTTTAAAAATTGATATGTTTGATTAAATCAAAATTAAACCTTTTTCATGGCAAAAAAAAACCCCAACAAAAACAAAATAAAAAACCCCACAACACCATAAGCAAAGTCAAAGAGCAAACAACAGATTGAGAGTAAATATTTGCAACATATATCACAGATAAAATACTAATTTCCCTAACAGATCCAAAACTTATAAAGATTGAACAGAAAAACACCAAAATTCCTATAGAAAAAAAGTGGACATGAGATATAAACTATTTATATGTGTATGTGTGTAGGTGTATATAGCTTTTAAATATATAAAGAAATATCTAATTTTATTTATAATAAGAGAAAAACAAATTGAAAGAAAACTGAAATACTATACCCAACCATTAGATTGGCAAAAATTTAAAAGCTTCACATGGCTAAGAAGAAAAGGGCACTCTCATACAATATTGGATGCAAAATGGTACAACCTCTGTGGAGGGTCTGGTATAAAAATAAATGTATGTGATCTTTGTCCCAAATTCCTGGAACAGAGCTCCGAAAACCCTTGGACTTTCCTGAGTGGTGGGAATATCTTTTGTTATTCATAGCAAGCCCCTTTAGGTTAGACCTGAGTTTATGATAGTGAGGTGACTTAGGGCACTGTCCCTTAAAAGCCTCAGGATGAGACCCAAGACCAGAAAGACCAATTGATTAAAGGGTTGAAATTTCAGCTTCATTCCTGACTTCAGGGCAAGGGAGGTAGACAGAGCTGGAGATTAAGCTCTATAACAACTCTTGAACAAGGAGATTTGATGAGCTTTTGAGCTGGTCAACACTTTGAGGTGCTGGGAGGGTGGTACCCTGGAGAGAGTTTGGAAGCTCCACACACCTACCTCAAGACCTTGCCCTATGCATCTCGTTCATATGGCTGTTCCTGAATTGTATCTTTTGTAATAAACTGGTAAAGGTAAATAAAGTGTTTCCTGAGTTCATGAGCCATTCCTGTTACCTCTTTTTTGCACTGTTACATTCAAGAAATTCACTTTCTGAATGGATGTGAAAAGTTAGACACTAATTGGGAGAGGAGAATGGTGAATAATAATCTGGACATATAGGGGTGCCTGGGTGGCTCAGTCGGTTAAGTGTCCGACTTCGGCTCAGGTCATGATCTCTCGCAGTTTGTGAGTTCGAGCCCCACGTTGGGCTCTGTGCTGACAGCTCAGAGCCAGAAACCCGCATTAGATTCTGTGTCTCCCTCTCTCTCTGCCCCTCCTCTGCTCGTGCTCTAGCTCTCTCTGTCTCTCAAAAATAAACAAAACATTTTTTTTAAATCTGGACATATAAAAAATCATAGCCTCTGGCTGTGTACTTTTCTTATGGGTAAAGATCCTGAATAGCATAGACTGGAGATGGGTGTGGGGGAGAAATGAAGGGTCTTCTCACTTTGCTTCAGGCCAACAGTGTCCTCAGTGTCAGAGAGGAATACAGTAAAACCCTGGTTTAAGAGCATAATTCGTTCAGGGACCATGCTTGTAATCCAAAGCACTTGTATATTGAAGCGAGTTTCAAGAACCGTTGGCTCAGTTGCGATCATGTGACATTTGTCATCACGTGCTACTTGTATTACACGACACTGGTCATTTATCAAGTTAAATTTTTTTGGAAATGTTTGCTCGTCTTGCAGAACACTCACAGAACAAGTTACTTGCAATCCAAGGTGTTACTGTATATTTACAGACCATTGAAAATGGATTTTCAATTCAGTTCCATCCACTGGTGATTTATATGTATACTAGATTTCAGCAAAAGGTTGATTACCAGTCTTAGATTTTTACAGGATCATTGTGATTGTCACATTTTTTCCCATATCATTTCTAATTATCTTATAAAGTTTACTTATTTATTTTGAGAGAGAAAGCACATGCATGCAAGCAGGGGAGGGGCAGAGAGAGAGGAAGAGAGAATCCCAAGCAGGCTCCATGCTCAGCAGGGGGTCTGATGCAGGGCTCGATCTCACAATCCATCATGAGATCATGACCTGAGCTGAAATCAAGAGTCAGATGTTTAACCAACTGAGTCATCCAGGCATCCCTCTAATTATTTTAGTAGAGAATTGGTAAAAGTTGTGTCAGAAGTCATTTAAAAATGTTAACTCTTCAGTTTTTTATAGTAGTTTTCTATGAAATCCCAAGACAGATTTATCTGTCATTCTTCACTTTTAGTAACTTCTTCTCTGAATAAACTGCCAACTTCTCTCGATTTTGGTTGAAGAATTTAATTTTTTAGATAAGTAAATGTTTAATAAGCACAACATTTAGCATCTCTACACTGAACATATCAGAGAAAGTTCTAGTCCACATTGTTATTAGGTTGCTAGGGCTGCCGTAACAAAGTACGACAAACTGGGTGGCTTCAATAACAGAAATTTATTGTCTCAGTCAGTTCTCGAGGCTAAAAATCGAAAACCAAGGTGTTGTTAGGGTTAATACTTTCTGAGGGCTGTTAGAGAGAACCTGTTCTATACTGCTCACTTAGCTCCTTGTTTGCTAACAATCTTTGGCATTCCTTGGCCTATAGAAGCATTATCCCAATCTCTGTATTAATCTCCACATGGTGCTCTCCCTGTGTGCGTGTCTGTGTCCAGATTTTTCCTTTACATGAGGGCACTTATCATATTAAATTAGGATCCACCCTACTCCAGTATGAATTCATCTTAACTAATTATATTTGCAACAATTCTATTTCCAAATAAGGTCACATTCTGGGTTACAGGACATCAATAGGTGAACTGGAAGGGAGTATAGCTTGACCTATACCATTTACCATATAATAAGTAGATCTCCAAGAATTCCAATGCCCCACCCACCCACCCACCAGCCCCCATGCACTTACAGCCAACTTTCTAAAGTAAAGGCAGTGGGGAAGGACAAACGAAAGGCAGAGGTAAGAAAGTGAAATAACTTTCACTAACCCTTGTAATGTGCTAGTTAATATTAGGCATCTGGAGCATATTATATCATTTTATCTGATATCAATTATATCAGGGATGTAGGCACAAATGACAAAAGCTGAAACTCAAAGTAAATAAGTCACTTTCCAAGGATCAATTAGATACTGGATTCAGGCTTGGCTATGTTTGACTGCAAAGGCTACATGCTTTCCTCTACTCCCTCCTTGCCTCTCTGCAAAGGCAAAATATTAATGTCAATGGTAATTATAAGAAGACAACAGAAATAAGTCATGGAGATGTGTCATTAAAGCAATTGGGTCTTCTACAATAGAGCAAAACAACAAACAAAGCAATCAGTGATATTTCTGACAGGGTGATTCCATTCTCCCTAAACATTCACAGCAGGATTTTTCTTCCTACAGTTGAATGGAGGTTAATTTCTAAGATATAAAAGGGAAAAAGAAAGAACAAAACCCAATTTAAATATTTATGAATGTCAAAAATTAAAAACTCATTTTTTTAGCATTTGATTTCGAAATCTTCAGCCTCATGATAAAGACAGTGCTGTCCTGAGGCTTTCCTAACAGCAGGAGCTCACAGTTACTAAAGCCTCCTATGTGCCAAGCACTGTACCAAAAGCTTGTCATATATTAACTCATTTAAACCTCACACGATTTTGTGGGTTAAGGGTGGCATTACCTCCGTTTTATAGATGATGAAGCAGAGAACACAGCTCATCTTCAAAGCCTGGTTCTCAAACACTATGCCTGGTTGTTTCTTGCTGAATAGAAAAGTTAAACCACCAAATGAGAGTTGTCTGTGATCAAAATTATAGCCAAGAGTTTTGTAGCCAACTCTTTCCTTCCCTTCCCTTCCCTTTCCTTTCCTTTCCTTTCCTTTCCTTTCCTTTCCTTTCCTTCCCTTTCCTTCCTTTTTGTTTCCTTTCCTTTCCTTTCCTTCCCTTTTCTTTCCTTTTCTTTCCTTTCCTTTCCTTCCCTTTTCTTCCCTTTTCTTTCCTTTCCTTTCCTTCCCTTCCCTTTCCTTCCCTTCCCTTCCCTTCCCTTCCCTTCCTTTCCTTTCCTTTCCTTTCCTTTCCTTTCCTTTCCTTTCCTTTCCTTTCCTTTTCAGAGAGAAAGAGTGCTCGAGTTGGGGAGAGGGGCAGAGGTAGAGAGAGAGAATCTTAAGCAGGCTCCGGCCTCAGCACAGAGCAGATGTGGGGCTCAATCCCACAATTGTGAGACCATGACCTGAACTGAAATCAAGAGTTGGACACTCAGCAGTCTGAGCCATGCAGGCACTCCAGCCAACAATTTTCTAATGGAGAAATTACAGTGGTTAGAACAAGGAGTTTGGAGTCAGACCTGAATTTGAGTCCAACCTTTATTAATCATGTGACCTTAGGCAAGTTGTTTAGCCCCCTTGGGCCTCAATTTATCATTTTCAAAATTGGATAATACTTTTCCCACAGGGTCATTATGAAAATTAAGTGAAGTAATATACACAAAGCATAATCACTGCTGCATAGGTAATGACTATTAAATTTATTATTTCTATACAACAGGTATATTCTCTTGAATATTATTCAGATACATTTTCATGTCTTATAAATCTTAACTGGCAACTTCTCACCCTGTAAAGAATAGGGTTCAAATGCTTCAGGAAAAAGATAGATACCTATTAGAATAAGAAGATCATTGCTTATTTATTTGTGTGAGATTGAAACAAGACTTGAGAGCCAAGTTTTGCTAAGAAAGAAACGATTTTTTAATGTCTTTAAGCTTTTTTAACATAGAGAATGGAGCCTGAATGTCTAAAATATAAATTTCTTTCTTTGGCGAAGGAAGACTCTTCTTTGAAGTCACTCTCAGTTGGCTTTCTGTCTAGATGAGAATAAGGACATAGCATAGAGGAAGCAGGGATGATTAGAAAAAGCATAGCAAAAGGAGATTAAGGAAGTCAGCTAGCAGAGTCCTTGTAACAGTCCTTTCTCCTTAAGATTGGGAGCCCCAGAAAGCACCTCAAGAAAGCAGGTAGAAAGAAGAACCTTCAGAAACACCCAGAATAGTAGGAAGCCTCCAAAAACATCAAGGCTAATGGCCTGCTTCCCTGGTCTGGACATAATATGGGGAGGCTGCTGACCTCTTTGAGAAGCCCCATTTGGGGTTAATTGCTACATCCACATGGTATGGGAGCAAAGGTATGGAGGTGGTGGTAAGAAAAGACCAGGGCAATGAGCCATAGCACCAGTTTTTGTTCCCTAGAACTCAGAGGTGGCAAATATATGCAAGAAAATAAGCAGAGGCACCAAAGAGGCAAGAGATCGGTAGAAGTCTAAGGTTACAGCGAAGAGCAGAGACTGCCACCCTAGAAACTGGTAATGGGAAACACAGATTCCAATAGTGGATGCTGGTAAGTCTCCTCACACAAAGTTTATTTCCACGTTGTATAGGGATGGCATGAAGGTAGTGGCAGAAACATCAAAGCTAATGGCTTGCTTCCCTGGTCTGGACATAATATGGGGAGGCTGCTATAGGTGAATAGATCAGTGTTGTAAGTTGGCTTCTCTGAGAGTAGATGCTGAGACAGAATTTGGGGTGCAAGATGTTTATTATGAATTACACCTATGAAAAAGGGAGGGAGAAAGCAGGATTGGTTAGAGGGAGAAACTGGTGAGATTGTAATGAGACCCAACAAAGTCTTAGCCAACCCAAAGGAGAACTCTGGAGTGGGGAGTTGCCAGTTAGTA
Source organism: Puma concolor (assembly GCF_028749965.1). Taxonomy (NCBI): domain Eukaryota; kingdom Metazoa; phylum Chordata; class Mammalia; order Carnivora; family Felidae; genus Puma; species Puma concolor. Next base: position 47,787,577 of record NC_141673.1, read on the forward strand.
TTGTATTGCAATCTGCTGAATGGGCCAGTCCTTTATACTCCCATGTCAGTCATAAGAAGAGGGTCACTCTGGGAAGGGCATGGCCTCAGGCAAGATGTCTTTCTGTAGCTGTAGCAGATCCCGAAGGAGCTGTAAACCAGAGACCATCTGCTGACCACTCTCTCAGCCACCAAGGCAGCAAATCTTTCATTGAAGGAGGATCTGGGCAGAGATCCTTATGCTTACCCCCTGTGAGTCTGACACAAAGTTCCTAATTCCCCTTACCCAACTCTGAAGTTCCTATTAGCCCCAAAGAGGCAGACTCTGAGTACTGAGAGGGTAGTGGATGAAGAGGCTGCTGAGTAGATTTGCAGACAAATAGGGCCAGTAGCCTGTTGGTGAATGCCATTTGAAGAAACATCCCTTCCAGCCACTGAACATGTGAGACCAGGGAGATTCTGAGACCGGCACAGATTTGAGGACCCCCACCTTGCCACCTAAACCACACCTATATTACTCTCCACATCCAGACGCCATCTTGGAGTGGAGCAAAAGGAACACTGAAGCATTTAGCATCCACCAGAGCTAAGAGACCAGAGAGTGAAAACCCTAAAGAGATCTTAAATGACTAGCTCAGACTAAGATTCCATAATTCGACTAAAGCTGGGTTTTTAATTTTTCATTATCTAGCAGGCTAAGGGATCATCAGCGAGAGAACATCAGTGAAGGGATACTCAAGGAAGCCACATCTGCTTTGCACATTTGTGTGGTGGGAGGGACATTTTGTATGTTTTGCATTACCAAAGAAAAATAAGCACCAAACCTTCACTTAACAAGAATTCCAGACTTGGAGAACAAAAATGAGATAGGAGGAAGGGGTCAGGATTATGATTTCTGAGAAGATACATTATGCAATCTCTAGCTTTGGTTGGTGGACAGTGTAATTTTCCATTCTGGCTTACTTCTTATATGAAGTTCTGAAATATTAGGACCTTATTCACTCTTGCTGACCATAAAAATTATATGTTAAACAGAGCCCAAGATTTAGTAGCCTACAAATCACTTCTGACTTCCCGCTACTGTGAAAACCTACACCCAGAAACAAAACAAAACAAAACAAAACAGGTTTTAGTTGATCTAGCTGCCATTGAAAATTACAAACACCAAAATCTTTGGCAGCCAGAGACTAAAGAAAATTAAATCCACATAAATCTGTTCATCAGCAAGTAAAAGCCAAAAGCAACACAACTGAAATTCTGGGATCAAAGAATGGCAAGATGTGAAAGGCAGGCCATCAACTGTCAGGAGTCCCGGGCACAGCTCAGGATGAATGGACAGAGCTTCAAATGAGAGAAGTCTGGACCATCATTTGGCTGTGCCGGCCCCTTGAGAGAGAAGCCACTGATGAAAATGTCAAATAAAACCTGGGACCACTGTGGTTCTAATTCAGTTTAAATTTACTAAGCCTTTCAAAATGCTAAATGCTCAAAATGATCATTTTCAGCATGGTTGCAAAAGTCTAACTCTGGAAGGAGTTACAGGTCCATATCTGAATCATTTTTGGATGGTGGGGATAATGGAACGGAGAGTAGAGAATTTATTGTATAGCGTTATCACATGTGCTCACAGACGTGTGAACCTATGTTTCCAACCTCCCCAAAGTATCTGTAAGTGAACTCCCTTCCTTTTTTCCATCTCCACTAGACCTTTATCAGTTGCAAATGAAACTGATTTTTATAATATTAACAACTGACAGTCATTGAACATTCATGACATGCCAAGCACTGTGTATATTGATTACAATCTTTTTTCTTTTAATTCCTCTAACTCTGCATGAAATAAGCATTATATATTATTATCTCCATATTATCTTGAATAATATTCAGCTCAGAGAGATTAGGTAACTTGCAATGTCACACATTCAGGATTGAACTGAGTAGCCAGAAAGGATTCCCAAATGAGGAAAGCCAGCAATAATCGTGAAATTGGTATAACTTTGTCTATGAATCCCGTGGTGTTGTCTTAGTCTGGGTTACCCAGAAAGCAGAGCCTGAAGCAAGGAGCTTATGGTAAGTCTACTCCATTAGGGAATGCATTTCCAGGTGTGAGGGACAAGGCTCATGGAACAGAAAAGGAGGAGCCAATATGAGACAAGATTATCAAGTTGGCGGCTGCCAAGTGAGACTGATTGTTCAAATCCACAGGCTCGTCCTCCAGGAAGGTACATAAACTGCATTTCAAAAAGTCAATCTGGAGGGAGAAAGGGATCAGAATTTATCTACTAGTCATCTCCTTCTATCAAATGCTTGCCTCATGGGGCATTAACTCCTTGCACTTCAGTGATTCACATGTGACAGTCCCAAACAGACTCCTGTGGCATTCTGTGTCTAGGCGTTAATGCCTCCCTGGGGTGGGAGATGAGAGGCCAGTGGTGCAGCCTGAGTGGAGGCACTGTCAGCAAGAGCCCACGTAGAACTGCTGTGACTGAAACAAGAGACAGATGTGGCTGGGGGGATCTGAGGGGTTCTCTCAGAAGTGTCTCAGACGTATGTGCCTCTTTTTTCTGCAGGATAGAAAGAGGCAACTTAGTTCTAGAATGCTACAGGTGGCTGGGATGCCTACTGATGACTAAGATGAAGAAAGCTAGCATGTAGACGCTGAAATAAATTTTCAGGCCCTAGCCCAAAAAGCAAGAGTCTTCAGGCACCTCGAACCACAGCGGTTACAAAGCACAAAAATATCTAACAGTGGAGGAGAGGAATATGAAAACTCTCTTCCCAGAAAATTACCAGGGAGTGTCCAATCAGTTCCTGGAGTTTCCCAAGAAGTTTACCCTCTTTTCTGAGGTGGGAAGTGCAACCAACAAGAGTGTGATTTCATCTGGGTTGGACCACCTGGGTTAAGACCACTGAACTATATAGAATGCTCCCTGATCTAGAGTCTGGTAAAATGTCTTGTTTCTGCACAATGGCTTCAGAAAACAAAATTCCCTTTGTTTTGGACTCAGCAAAATACTACACCTGGTTTCAGTTAAAATTAGTTTTGGTTAAAATTTAAATTCAGGGCTCTTAGTGATAAAAAGCCCTTAGTGGGTAAATTTCCATAGGCTGGAACTAATCCCTATAGTCCTAAGGAAAATGGACCCTGAAAAGGAAGGTCTTCTGATTGCTAGAGCCTAAGCCACCTGACTGTGCCCTAACTGCAAGGGCAACTGGGAAAGCATCTGTCATTTTAAACTAGTATAGTTAGTTAAATGGCAATATCTTTCTTACAAATTAGAAGAATTACCCAAGCATAGGAAGAGCATTCAGTTTCTAGGTAGCCAGAAAGAATGTCGCATCCATTTTTGCTCCGTTTCCCCTTTCCTGTTAACTGACTCTTTGCCTGGTACCATGTTCTCCTTGTAGCTACGTCCTTGATATTTACTGCTAGACCTCCTTGACAGCTAGCACGGCCAAAAGAACAGACATGGCAGAAATAACCTTGCAGGTCTACCCAACACTCTTTGTCTGGACTTCTTTGGTTTTGTTGGTCCAACGGCTGCCCAAGCTCAGCATGTGGTGCTTTGCATTTCAAATCTTCAAACCAACCTGCCACATGGATTCTGAAAATTGGAACCATTAGTAGAAACAACTACATCACAGTTATTCACCTCTCCAGCAGAGTTAATGCTGATATATTAAGATATAGGAGACCCGAGTTACAGCCCTTGCTCTCACATCAACCAACTGTGTGACCTTGAGGAAATGGCTTGATTACTTTGTATTTGATTGCTTAATCTGGAAAGGGAAGAAGAGAATGAGGGAAGGGGGTGAGGAAGGAAGGAAAGAAGGAAGGAAGGAAGGAAAGAAGGAAGGAAGGAAGGAAGGAAAGAAGGAAAGAAAGAAACAAGGAAGGAAGGAAAGAAAGAAGGAAGGAAGGAAGGAAGGGAGGGAGGGAGGGAGGGAGGGAGGGAGGAAGGAAAGGAGGAAGGAAATGGAGGGAAGGAAGGAAGTGGAGGGAAGGGAAGGAAGAAAAAGCAGTTGGATTAAGGATAAGGGAAAGGAAACTAACTCATGCGACTACTGGTAATGTACAGGAGTTTTACTTTCAGTCTTTACAAAAAGCTGCAATACATTTTGTTGACAAACTGAGACAGAGGGGCCAAGTCTTCCCCCAATCATACAATTACAAATTGCCGAGCCAGGATTTGAGTCACTTTCATCCACCCTCAAGGCCCTTGCTCTTTTTTTGTTTCTGTTTTGAAAACATTTAGAATTACAGAAATCATAAGAGCATTACTTGTAGAAAAGTTTAAATGTTTCTGAAAAAGCTCATGTCTCCTTAGACTATTATCCCTCCCCAAGCCCCACCCCACTCCAGCCTGATAGACCTTCTCATGTCACCATATATAACCACTCTTATCGTTTTAGTGTGAGCTTTTCTATGCATTTATACACTATGCATGTAACCATAGAAAGCACATAATATTGTTTATATGTGTCTGTGACTGTGTGTATTTTTCTACAAAAAATGATGGCATCATTCTGCAAACGTCTTTTTGCAGCTTGCTTTTTCATTTAACCGTAGGTCTTGGAGCTCTAGCTAGTACATAGAGAGCTAGCTCCTTCCTTTTAGCTGCTGCACAGTATTTTGCCACACAGAGATACAAGTTTATTTAGCCACTCCCCTACTGATGGATATTTAGTTTGTTTGCAGCTAGCCCATGTTTCTATTCCAATGTAGTTCTCTGTTCCCCATTTCCATGGGTGAGCTGTACAGCCATTTACCTCAAAACTTCTGTGACATGAAGAAAATGAAATGAATATGAATCTGAGGACATAATAACTCACTTCCAAACAGCTCATTTATTAGGTAGTGAAATAGCACCAAATTATGAAATACATATGTTGCCATTAAAATAAAAGAGCCAGAGACTAAACAAAAGTATCCAAACAAGTCCAGGCAGGACAAATGGTTCTCTGGTAACTAGAGACAACCCCAGAGTCTACCTCATGTTCCCTTAACTCCATGACTCAAGGCTTTGCATGGTTATTCTCGATTACAGCAGTTTATTCTACAATAGTTGAGGTTTAACATGATAGCATGAAATATGCTGGATACTATGCATATCATTTTATCATAATCAGCTCTTTGGAGCAGATATTCTTATCTCCATTCCATTGGTGAAACAAACTGAGGCTTAAAGTGAGGAAGTAAGTTTGCCCAAGGTCACAAACCAGTGACAGGAGCAAGTTTCAAATCCACTGTCTGTCATCAGCTCCTCTTAACTGGAGTTAATTCAGAAGTACCTGATCATAAGGAAGAGGTTCTCACCTGACAGGAAGCGTGTCAACACCCTGCCCTGTGCTTATCTCTTCACCTCATCTCCCTCTCCCTTCTCTCTCCTGGCCCTGGCCCTAAATTACTTACAACTCTTCCATAACACACTGCTGTGGACTTCAGCGCATACTGTTTCTCTTTTTCTAGAATATTCTTTTACTTTTTGTAGGGACAACTCCTACTCATCTTACAGCTCAAGCATCACTTTCTCCAGGAAGGCTTTGCTGTAGCATCCCCACTTCTCACTTGCCCAAGATTGGGTTAAGGACCTTTTCCCCCCTGCAGTGTTTTGTGTTTACCTTTCTCAGAGCATTTGGCAATGAATTACAAATTGTTGTTACTTGCCTGTCTCCCTGTTCTTCACAGTGAGCTCCTTGAGCACAGGAACTTCAGTCACTAACTTCAACATAGTGTCTAATGCACAGTAGGCATTCAATATATGTTTGATGCTAAATCTTAGAGCAACAGTGAATTTGAACCAGGAAGTGGACTCCTTAGCTCCATCCATGCTGCTTGCCCCAAGTTGGTCACCTTAGTGCTCCCGCTCCCCCCACCAGCCTGTTGACCTTCCTAACCCCTCCTTTCTTGAGCTTGCAGGCATTTGTTTCTGCATATGATAACATGGGGAGAGTGTGGCAGATGGGGTCAGAAAGCCTGGAGTCAAGAAGCCTGGGAACCTTAGAGACAACGTCTCTGAAGATGAAACAGCCCTTCCTTATGTCGAGTCCAGATTTCTTTTATCTACCAAGGATGGGACATTCCTCTACTCCACATGAAGCCCATAGAATAAAACTCTAAGAAAGAAAAGGGAGCTGAATGCTACTGAGGAAAAAATTAACTGATTGTAGAAGGAAAATAATGAAGATCTCCTAGCAGGTGTCAGGGAAAAATGTATCATTCAATAGTTTTAAAGAACAAAAATCAAAAGGTCCAAACCAGGAATGTGTGAAACATAAACAGACTTTGCAGACGATGAATTGCTCTCCTATACACATTTTTCTCTTTTCAGTTACAGATCATGTGATGGAAAGAATTTGTTTATTCCAAGTTTGCCAACATAGTTTTTGTTTTGACAGTTCAAGGGATGTATCAACTTTTCCTAACGGCCTGTGAAGACTCATGATGTAGAAATTTGGTTTTGTACGCAATGTTTAGAAAGTATTCATGGAACTGGAACACACAACTTGCATTAACTAAATATTAGGAGGGAAAAAAATGGAAAGGGGCCTCAGAAAGAAATTAACACACACTCTAGAAAAGGCTGATACTGCCATCTGATTATTGATTATTGTTAAAAATAGTAGGCAATAATAATTGTGGCTACTTTTTACCGAGTGCTGACTATATGCTAGGCATTGTGCTAGAGTCTAGCCATGCAGCAGAAAGCAAAACAGCTATGTGTTGCCCCTGGGTAGGTAGCTATTAAACAGATAATTACACAGAGAGTGTATAATTTATAAAGGTTAGTAAGAAGAGGGGATTTTTAAAAAAGAGTAACAGGGGAGACCTACTCTAGACTGATAATCAGGAAAGACCTCCTTGAGAAAATGATATTTAAGCTGGACCTAAAGAATGAGCAGAGGCAGCGAGGTGAATAGTGGTGGGGAAAGAATTATAGGCAGAGGCCACAGAATATATAAATATCTTGACATTGGAAAGAATTTGGCCTTTCTAAGGAACTGAAAGAAGGCCGCCTATTGGTTGTTTTCCTGTTGGTCCTCCCCTAATTCCTGCCCCCGCCCCTGCCCCTAGCCCTGGTATGCAGTACAGGGCCCTGAATCCTGCAGGTTGGGTCAGGCCATCTGGTCAGGTGGCTCTATTGAATAGGACCAACAGAAAGAACTGGGAGGAGATGGGAAGGTAGGCAAAAGGGAGAAGCTAAGATATTTCTACATTTTTTTTTTCTTTTTTTTTTTTTCCTGGCCCAGGAGAGTCTTTCTGGCAGTGGTGATGTCTTCTCTGCAGCTTTAGAATTTTTTTGGCTTTGGGTAAAACATCGTGATAACCCCTGTCCTTTATTTTGGAACTAAGATAACTGGCTAGAGACACACTCTTTACAGTTTAATGGCACCTCCTCGTCCACAGGGGTGTAGTTGTGGTTACAATCAACCTAGTTGCTTCCTTCTAGAAGGTCATAAGTTTATAAGAAATAGAAAGGCTAACAAATTGCAGCATTCACAGATTAAAGCCCTGTCCATTTTCCCACTAAAAAAAAAAAAACAACAACAACAAAAAACCCTGTGACCCATTTCTGGAACAGCTTGCAAAGTCATTACAGTTTTGGTCAGGGCAGCCAAGGTTTTTAACAGTGATTCACATGATCAGAAATCCACATGGAAGCAGCTGCCTGAATTTTTTTTTTCTTTTTGGCTAAAGAGAGTGAGTAGTCTACCCTTAGCATAAGAAAATTGCGCATGACCTAGAGTGAGCTGCACGTATGTTACTTATATATTTATTATAATAGTTATTAATTAAGCACTAATGCTATTCTAGCATCTGTACTAGTTACTTCACAAATAATATTGAATTTTCATGATACATCACAATTACCCTCAAGGTTGTAAGTATTATTTTCTCTTTTTTGTAGAAGGGAAACTAAGGCTTAGGAATATCATTAAGGCTTAACTTAAGGTCAAAGTGATGGTAACTGGATACAAATCCACATCTGTTTGACTTTAAAAGCCATAATACTGTGCCACACTATAGTATCTCCTTTTTGTTGGTAATCTCATAATAGCTCAGTTTCACCATGGAATTGAGGATTATAAAACCAAGGTATGGATTCTATTCAGCTTTAAATATCATCAGTAATTTACCCAGGTCTGCTAACATGTGACTGGTGACAATGAAGTAGAAGCAAAAAAGACGTTAGATCCTATTGATTTATGCATTTATTGGAGAAGCCAGTAGATCTTCTAAAAATTTGTTTCTGTTGTTTCTTTGTAAGATTTTATTTTATTTTATTTTATTTTTTTTTTTAAAGTTTATTTATTTTTGGACAGAGAGAGACAGAGCATGAACGGGGGAGGGGCAGAGAGAGAGGGAGACACAGAATCGGAAACAGGCTCCAGGCTCCGAGCCATCAGCCCAGAGCCTGACGCGGGGCTTGAACTCACGGACCGCGAGATCGTGACCTGGCTGAAGTCGGACGCTTAACCGATTGCGCCACCCAGGCGCCCCACAATTACCCTCAAGGTTGTAAGTATTGTTTTCTCTTTTTTGTAGAAGGGAAACTAAGGCTTAGGAATATCATTAAGGCTTAACTTAAGGTCGAAGTGATGGTAACTGGATACAAATCCACATCTGTTGTTTGACTTTAAAAGTCATAATACTGTGTCACACTATAGTATCTCCTTTTTGTTGGTAATCTCATAATAGCTCAGTTTCACCGTGGAATTGAGGATTATAAAACCAAGGTATGGATTCTATTCAGCTTTAAATATCATCAGTAATTTACCCAGGTCTGCTAACATGTGACTGGTGACAATGAAGTAGAAGCAAAAAAGACGTTAGATCCTATTGATTTATGCATTTATTGGAGAAGCCAGTAGATCTTCTAAAAATTTGTTTCTGTTGTTTCTTTGTAAGATTTTATTTTTAAGTAATCTCTATACCCAACATGGGGCTTGAACTAACAACCCCGAGACCAAGAGTTGCATGCTCTACTGACTGAGTGGGCCAGGTGCTCCTGTTGTTGTTGTTGTTTTAAATAAACATTTCAGATGTGTTGCACTGCCCCCCCCCCCCCGGCCCCAGCCAGTGTTTGCTGCCCAGGATCCATGTTCTTCGAATATTATAATCAACACATTCCTTATCACAGAAGGCATATGTGAGGATGTTTGGTGCTAACTACAACTAACCAAGTGGTTCTCTGGAGTATTGTGCAAAAATTCTTCCGGGAGGGAATCAGCGGAACAGAGTGCCTTGACATCCACCATAACTTTGGAGTATGATCGATGCGTGGGGAAATTTCCACTTGCTCTCCCTGCCGTAACAAGCCATGTGTGATACTGACAATGCCTTCCTGCTTTGAGTTTCCTTCTTCTGTTGGACTTCCCAGTCCAGCTCCTCAAACCCTCACAACACAAGTCATTACAGTGCATGGCATTGTATGTATGGTTAGGGGAAATATATATCTGTTTCTTTCTTTTTGTTTTTGAAATACAAAGCTAGGAAGAAGAAAAGAGGGGAGTTTGGTAATGGCTGCCGAGAGAGTACATACACACAGGCAGAATGACTCCACATCATACACCCAAGACCCAGAATAGCATTTATTCAGAGAAACTTACAGAAGCAGGAAGAGGAGGAGGTATGAGGTCCCTTCTTGGCCAATTGCTGTCTGAGACAGTGCACAGTGATCTGGCGAGACCACCATCTAAACTCTGGGCGAATAAACTGCACGCAGGAAGGTAGGCATCAGCTCTGATATGACGAGGGCCTGCGGTCCAAGCCTTGGACTTCTGCCGTCAGGCCTTCTCAGCATTCCTGTTTGCAGTGTGACCAGACCCTCCCTGGTGTGAACAGGAGCTCAGGTGCAAATCTTGCAGTTCCAGGTGCCTGATGTATGGAGCCTTGGCCTCCCATCATGCCCCTCCACCTCAGTACTTTCTCAGGATGCTTGCCAAGCAGCCCCACCCTGCAGGAAGCCAGCCTCACCCTGGGAGGCTTTCCAGGGGGAAGCGCCAGATAAATTAACCTTTACTCCTCAGTGCAGCATAAACCTGAAGCCCTCTGAGGACCAGCTGGAATGGAGAACATCTCGGCAGAATGTGTTTGTCTGGGTCTTCGTCCAACACATCAAGTATCTTGGCCGATACTTACACTGTCATCCTATCAATCAAAAGAAACCGATCAAATAAAAAGCCTCTATTTCGCAGCTCAGAGTCGTTCTCTCCCACACTTCTCCTGTGTAAATTCTTGGTAGTTTGATAATAAGCAGATATGTTTCTTCCAGTAGCCTGATTGCTCAATCCCTCTGAGGTTTTTTCCTCCATTGATTTTGTCCTTTACCCTACCTCAGCCAGCCATTCCCACAATCAGGTCGTAAATCTTATCATTACCAATAATTGCCACTTAGTTATTATCTGAATTTAACATCCCCACTTCCTGTCATTCCAGTTCACTCCCTTTAAAGTTCAGCTTTAACAATTCTCTCACCTCATCAGGATTTCTTTTTTCTTTTCTTTTGTTTTCTTTCTTTTTTTTTTTTTTTTTTGTTTTTTTGTTTTTTTTTTGAGAGAGAGGGCACAGGTGAGGAAGGGTAGAGAGAGACACAGGAAGAGAGAGAGAGAAGCAGGATTCATCTGAAGCAGGACTCAAACCCACGAACCGTGAGATCATGATCTGAGTCAAAGTCAAAAGCTTAACTGACTGAGCCACCCAGGTGCCACCCGCCCCCCTTAGGATGTCCAGCCCATTGATCCGGCACATCTTCCCTGTCCTTCACATCCATCCCTTCCTGTCTTCAAGTCTGTAACAACCACTATCCTCATTTCTGTGCACGTACCCTCAATTCCTTTGCCTCTCTCTCACATTAACTTGGAAAAACACAACTCTGATGAAATCTAACTCCCTGCCTACTAACTCTTCATAGTTTGTGGTTGAAAGAAAGCACTCTTTCCTGCTATTAGCTCCATTTTAAATTCGTAATTACACACATCAAATGGCCTAATGCTGCCTGGCAGTCTCACTGTATTTCTCTGCTCCATCCACCATCCAGCTTTCCTATACCACTCTTTTCCACTCTCTCCTCTCTCTTCAAATCCCTAACAAACCTCCTTCTCCATCCCCGCCCTCTGATGATCCCCTTCCTTCTTACTTCCTTAAGAACATTGAAGTACTCACACGCGAATTTCTTCCAACCCCTGCTACACATTTACCCTGTGGCAGGATCTGTACACATATATGTTGCCTTTGTGCCTCTTCCTCGGATGCACTATCCACGCATCTATCTAAGGCCAGTGCCTCCAGTCCCTTTCACGCACAGGCAAAGGCATCACTCCGGGAAATTTCTTTTCGTCCTCTGAAATTCAAATTTCACTGGGCATTCTGTTTTTATTTGCTAAATCTGGCAGCTGTACCCAGAAAAGGTGCTCAAGCGGAAAGTCAGGACAGTTGTTGGGCCCACTTCATCTGTTTGCTTCCCCCAGGGAATATAGTTCTGGGCTGCCTGTAGTCCAGAGTCTGAAGACAGTTGTTTATTTGGGAAGTGATAGTTCGGTACCACTTACTCCCATCACAGACAGAAACAGAAGTTCATCCTTTGTCTTGTGAATTTTCTGATGGCATTTTTCTTTTTTTTGCCACCTAGAAGCTTAAGAATGTTATAAGAAGTCAAATTTAGTGGGGCGCCTGGGTGGCTCCGTCGGTTAAGCGTTCGACTTCAGCTCAGGTCATGACCTCACACTTTGTGAGTTCAAGCCCCGTGTCTGGCTCTTTGCTGACAGCCTGGAGCCTGCTTTGGATTCTGTGTCTCCTTCTCTCTCTGCCCCTCCCCAACTTGTGTTCTGTCTCAAAAAATAAATAAGTGTAAAAAAAAAATTTTTTTACACTTGATCTTAACCAAAAGGCCAAGAAGAGATTAAAAAAAATTTTTTAAGAAGTTAAATTTAGCAAACTTTTTGGATTCCTTTAACACTATGGATTGCTATTACAATTACAATAAATTAATATTACAATTTCATCCATTTTCTTTTAGTGATTGCTTCATTCATTTCCATTTAAATCTTCGGTTTCTCTGTATTTATTTTGATGTGAGGAGGGAGGGTGGTCTATAGCTTTGTTGTTTTGGTTTTGGTTTTAGCTAGCTAGTGTGGAAGATTAAAGACATCCACAAATTTGTGAGTCCAGTGAGACGTGGACTTTATTTCCCCTCCTCTTGAATTTGATCTGGCTTCGTGATTGCCTTGGCCAGTTGAGTACAGCAGAAATGATGCTTGTCAGTTCCAGACTTAGGATTTGATGGCAGTGTTAATTTCTATGTTGGTTTCTCGAAGCCCTAGGTTGTCATGGGCTTGATAAAGAAGTTGTATGGAGAGGTCCTGAGGTTACCTGAGAAAGAGCAGCCAGGAGGAGCCTAGTCTTGTAGTTTTCTCTGCTGAAGTGTGCGACGTGTGAGTGAAGCTCTCTTGGACACGCAAGACTGGCTCAGCTGCTGGCTGAATACCACTAAGTGACATAGTCATTGCCACGTGCAGCAAAATAATCACCCAGCCAAATCCTACTCAAATTCCTGACCCCCAAAATCACAAGATAAAATAAAATGGTGATGGTTATCCATTTGTGTTAGGGTAGTTTGTTACGTATCCGTACATGACTGTAACAGTTATCCAGTTACCCCCAAGATTTTTGATTAATCCATCTTTTTTGTACTCATTAGAATTGTTACCTTTATCAAACGTTCAGTTTTCTTTTGTAAGCCTATTTCTTAATTTTCTATTATGGTTTAATAATCTATTATTCACTTACCAGTTCCAACGTGGTTTGTTACAGTAGTTTTATGAAATATTTACTACCTAGTAAAGGTAATACTATCGCGTCTCTCATTTTTCAGAATGCCTCTGTCATTGTGTACATTTTCACATGAAGTTTTATATAATTTTGACACGTAACAAAAAGTTTACTGTTAGTATTTTGTAAAATTTTTTTTAATGTTTATTTATTTCTTGAGAGAGAGACACACACACAGGCGTGGGGGAGGGACTGAGAGAGAGGGAGACACAGAATCTGGAGCAGGCTCCAGGCCCTGAGCTGTCAGCATAGCCCGATGCGGGTCTCGAACTCACAAACCACGAGATCATGACCCGAGCCAAAGTCCGACGCTTAACCGACTGAGCCACCCAGGCACCCCAAAAAGTTTACTATTAGTGTTTTCATTGGTACTAAATTACATTTCAATCCAAAGTTTGAAAAAATTAACAGAAAGTTTAGAGGGAAATATTCATTTACTTATCTTCTTTGATGAAACTCATTCCTTTAAGATTTTCTTTATATAAGTCCTTGGAAAATTCTACATGAATAAGTTACATGAATATTTTCTCCTTTTTCTGCTGTTAATAAATAGAAATTAGTATTCTATTTTCCCAGTGTATTGTTGCTTGAATACAAGAAATAAATTGGCTTGTAAATTTCCTTGAAACTATTCAGTGACTGAAAGTTCTTACTTCTTATAATTATGCATTTGAAATGTATAGGTCTTCTTTATATCGTGAACTGATAATAATTTTGCCTTTCTTTCCAAAATCAGTGTTCAAAATTTTTATTTCTGTATCGTAAGCTCCACAAGAGCAGGGAATTTGATCTCTTTTATATACTACTGTATCTCTAGTACCCATAGGCCAGACCTGTGGTAAACACTCAATATACATTTGTTGATTAAATTAGTAGTGCACTAATTAAGAACCAGGCTTTGGAGTCAGACTAGCTGGTGTTGAATTCTGACTACTACTTGTTGGATATGTTACCACAACTCTGAGTTAAATTTTCTTATTCTCAGTTTCCTTTTTCATCAATGACTTGGTGTTTATCTCATAAAAATGTGAAGATTCAATGAGATGAGTAATCCAGAAAAAGATTTTTAAAAAAAAATTTTTTAATGTTTATCCATTTTTGAGACAGAGAGAGACAGAGCATGAATGGGGGAGGGGCAGAGAGAGAGGGAGATACAGAATCGGAAGCAGGCTCCACGCTCTGATCCATCAGCCCAGAGCCGAACGCGGGGCTCGAACTCACGGACCGCGAGATCGTGACCTGAGCCGAAGTTGGACGCCCAACCGACTGAGCCACCCAGGCGCCCCAGAAAAAGATCTTAATGGAGAACTTGAGATATAGTAGGTTCTAGGTGTATTTTTATCTTTCCTATTATTTCTCTTGGTTATAGACTATAACAAAATAATGGTAAATTGTCCCTGCACATAACAGGAATGCTTATAGGTTCACCAGGAAGCATAATAGCTGTTGATTTGAGATAGAGCTTTTTTAAATATATTAAGAACAATTATATGTACAGAATTCTATTATTAGGGTTTTAATAGAATACACATAAGATTTGGTCAATTTATTTAACTAGATAGTCATGTTATTTCTCCTTTAACCATTTAATAAATTATATCAATATAGTTTTTAATATTGAAAAATTATGTTCCTTATGCATTAGGAGTCCAAGTGGCACTTTCAGGATTAAGGTTTTGAAAAAAATCACAGTGGCACAATTTCTATATACTCTCTTTAAAAAAATCAGTAAGTTCTCGCAACACACAATCTGAATTGACCTAATTTGTGATGCATCTGGGAGATTTCAGAGTTCTGGAGTGGATTCACAGTTCATGTGAAGAACATGAAATTATCACAAAATTTATCTGAAAGGGGAGCTTTTTATTTTTTATTAAAAAAAAGTTTATATATTTTGAGAGGGGGGGAGAGGCAGAAAGAGAAGGAGAGAGAGAATCCAAAGCAGGCTCCACGCTCGGCATGGAGTCGGTCGTGGGGCTCAGTCTCAGGAACCGTGCGATCATGACCTGAGCTGAAATCAAGAATCAGATGCGTAACCAGTTGAGCCACTCAGGCGCCCCAGGAAAGGGGAACTTTTTAGAAGCAGGACTTTCAACTTTCTGCATTTCCATAACCACAGAACCAGCTATAGAGTTTATTCTTTGTCACATGAATTTTATGAATCCTCTTTTTTGTTGTTCCCACAAGAACAAACTGAATGTTTTATTCTGAGCAAAATTTAAAATTATAACTATTTTGAAAATCTTTTCAAAAAGTGTATAGTA
Source organism: Puma concolor (assembly GCF_028749965.1). Classification (NCBI taxonomy): domain Eukaryota; kingdom Metazoa; phylum Chordata; class Mammalia; order Carnivora; family Felidae; genus Puma; species Puma concolor. The sequence continues at coordinate 47,802,651 of NC_141673.1, forward strand.
ACAACATATATTGAATGCATGATGACCGTCCCTTTTAGTTTTAATTTTTCCAGTTTTATTGAGATATAATTGGCATAGAACATCGTATAAGTTTTAATTGTATATACATACATTTGTTGTATGTATATATTGCAAAATGATTACCACAATAAATTTGGTTAACATCCATAACCTCACACAGTTGTAATCTTTTTCTCATGACAAGAACTTTTAAGATGTACTCTCTTAACAGCTTTCAAATATACAATACAGTGTTGTTAACTATAATCAGCATGCTGGACATTACATCCCAGAACTTTTTTTTTTTTTAATGTTTCTTTATTTTTGAGAGAGAGAGAGAGAGTGCGCATGTGCACGCAAGTAGGGGAGGGACAGAGGATCTGAAGCAAACTCTGTGGTGACAACAGAGAGCCGGATGCGGGGCTCGAACTCACTAACCGTGAGATCACGACCTGAGTCGAAGTCGGACGCTCAACTGACTGAGCCACCCCGAAGGCCCTCCCCAGAACTTATTTATATATAATTGGAAGTTGTATTTTGACCACCTTCACATAAATCCTTCTCTTGCAAACGCCTTCCCTCCTTGGCAGTTTCACTTGCTGTTTGTTTTTGCTCTCCAACTCAAATAGCCAGCGCCAGCCTCGCCACTCACGGAAGCATTAATGCTAAAAGAATTAGCTTTATTGTGTATAGAGGGTATTAAGTTTTCTTCCTGTTTATTTGGGTTCTAGCTGCTATGGCCCCTAAAGGAAACGAGTATCGGGGGACTTCCAACCCTTAGTCTGATGAAAGGATTTTCCCCCCAAATTTGTGAATTTACTTATATAAAAATCCTATGAAAGTATAAAAATTAAGTCACGTTATTGTAATTTTATTTATTTTTTTTTTTAATTTTTTTTCAACGTTTATTTATTTTTGGGACAGAGAGAGACAGAGCATGAATGGGGGAGCGGCAGAGAGAGAGGGAGACACAGAATCGGAAACAGGCTCCAGGCTCTGAGCCATCAGCCCAGAGCCTGACTCGGGGCTCGAACTCGCGGACCGCGAGATCGTGACCTGGCTGAAGTCGGACGCTTAACCGACTGCACCACCCAGGCGCCCCACGTTATTGTAATTTTAATAAACCACCTTTGCTAAAAAGAGTAAATTACATGAAATTGGGACTATCTCGGGAAATTTCCAAATTCCTAACTTAAATTTGAAATATGCTCTCTTAACTCAGTCCTGGTTTAACCTGCATCGTATACATTGGCCTTTTCTACTTTTGACTACATTGAAAACGTTTATTTATGCCATGAATATAAATATTTCCCAGTGCCCTTGGATTTTGGATCTCAAAGATCGTTCTTTCTTCCCATAGCTTCCCTTATATTTGTGAGTTTTTGACCTCTATATAGTGTGGATGCTGATTCTCTTTTCGTGTGTAGTTTTGGCATGTTTTGAATGTGCATTCCAGGACCTAAAGCTATTGCTCTCCCACGTTGCTGAAGCCAGACTTCCAAACCTGGTGGATGATAACTCCGAGGGCCGGTATATTATTTCACCGGAGCGTCACATCCTGTGACTATTATTGCCTCTATCTGCCAGGGGCATTGTCTGAAGCTGACAGTATTTTCTCCTCACTAGTATCCCCAGCCGATCTAAGCCTCCACTCCAGAAAGCAGCAATAAAAGCTGGGGTGGTTTATTGGTTTGTATATTTGCTTTGGAAGTGTTCTCCAGTGCCACGTTTCTGAACCAATAATTTTCAAACACTGATATGTTAAGGTAGTGTAAAACTCTCTTCAAATATAATCTTACATGGTCGCCTACAAGGTAAACTAGATAAAAAGGTTATTGCTCTGGTTGATGTAGGTGCAGGGTCTGGAACCCTGTCTGCTCAGTGTTCCTCAACCCCTGCTCCCCCACCTGGAACAGCACCTGAAAGTCTCAAGAGGGTGGAGTCTCACATGGTAGACCTCAGGTTAAATGATTCTGTTAAGTATTTTGTTTGGTCTGTACAGTGCTGTCTTTCACTCTAATTTTTTTCCAGCTCTTTTCTTTTCTTTTCTTTTCTTTTCTTTTCTTTTCTTTTCTTTTTTAATGTTTATTTATTTTTCAGGGACAGTGAGCAGGGGAGGGGCAGAGAGAGAGGGAGACACAGAATCTGAAGCAGGTTCCAGACTCTGGGCTGTCAGCACACAGCCCAATGCGGGACTCAAACTCCCGGATCGTGCGAGATCATGACCTGAGCCGAAGTCGGCCACTTAACTGACTGAGCCACCCAGGTGCCCCCAGTTGTTTTATTTTCAAAGTAATCACAATGAACTCTTCCAGCTGCTTAACTTGATATTTACCTTGATATTTCTAAATAGTATGAATTTATTGTCATTTTGGATTTGTTGGTATTAGACATTATCTACTAACATCCTACCATGGGAGATGAAGACTAAACTCTCTTCCTTTTTCTCCCCAGAATCTCCTCCTCCTATATTCACAGTATAATTTTTTTCTTAATTTTTAAAATTTTATTATTATTATTATTATTATTTTATTTGAGAGAGAGAGAGAAAGCGAGAGCGTGAGCAGGGGAGGGGCAGAGAGATGAAGACAGAATCCGAAGCAGGCTCCAGGCTCTGAGGTGTCAGCACAGAGCCCGACAGGGGGCTTGAACTCACGAACAGTGAGATCATGACCTGAGCCAAAGTCAGACGCTTAACCATCTAAGCCACCCAGGCACCCCACAGTATATATATTTTTTTCATTTTTTAAAATGTTTATTTATTTTTGAGAGAGAGAGGGAGAAAGACTGGGTGTGTGTGGGCAGGGGAGGGGCAGAGAGAGAGGGAGACACACAGAATCCGAAGCAGGCTACAGTCTCTGAGCTGTCAACACAGAGCCTGAGGCAGGGCTTAAACTCATGAACCGAGAGAGATCATGACCTGACCTCAAGTCAGACGCTTAACCGACTGAGCCATCCAGGCACCCCACACCGCATAATTTTAATTAATTGAATCAATAGTTAGTGTTTTCTTATTATGACAGTGTAAATATTATTTGCTTTGGAGTCAAGCAGTATGTTAGTTTGGGTACAACTTTTAGTTTTTCTGAAAGTTAATGAACATTTTATAAATTCTTTTGTTTACTTTGTTTGGTCCGTGATTACATACTTGAATACATAATTTTTAAAATGTTCAAACATGCCAGAAAATATCTATTCCATTCCCCTCTCACCCCCACATTCCTCCTTCTGCTCCAGTCCAGACTACCTCCTCTCCAGGCCTGCCACACAGCTAATGTCATGGGCTCTTTATTCTTCCATTTGGGATTGCTGTGTCCAGGATGCCATGTTTTCTAACTTTTTAGTTTATATCCTCTTTTTTGGAGCACATGCTCTGACCAGCCTCTTGAAAAATGATGCATGGAAGATACATACTGAATCTTTTGCTGTCTGCAAACGTCTTATTGTAACTTCATACCACATTACAAATAGAATTCTAGCTTAGAAATAATTTTCAGGGGCACATGGGTGGCTCAGTTGGTTAAGCATCTGACTGTTGGTTTCGGCTCAGGTCATGATCTCACTGTTTGTGAGTTTGAACCCCACGTCGGGCTCTGTGCCGCCGGCATGCAGCCTCCTTGGGATCCTCTCTCCCCCTCTCTCTCTGCCCCTCCTCTGCTCACTCACCCTCTCAAAATAAATAAATAAACTTAAAAAAAGAAAGAAAGAATTTTCAATCAGAAAATTTAAGCCATCCCCGTGCTGTCTTCTTTCTCTCTTCATAAGGATGCTTATCGCATTGTGGCTTTTATCATTCCTTGCACCATGCATTCAGTTGGCCATTTTTATTTAATTAATTAATTACTTAAATCCAAGCTAGTTAACATATAATGTAGTAATGGTTTCAGGAGTAGAATTTAGTGATTCATCACTTACATATAACACCCAATGCTCATCACAACAGACACCTTCCTTAATGCCCATCACCCAGTTAGCCCATCTCCCGCCACCTCCCCTCCAGCAACCCTCAATTTGTTCTCTGTATTTATGAGTCTCTTTATGGTTTGCCTCTCTCCCTCTTTTTATTTTATTTTTCCTTCCTTTCCTCTATGTTCATCTGTCGTGTTTTTTAAATTCCACTTATGAGTGAAATCACCTTTCTCTGACTGACTTATTTTACTTAGCATAATACACTCTAGTTCCATCCACTCAGTTGGCCCTTTCAGTCTGGAGACTCCAGTTCCGTTAGTCCTGTGTTGTATTGTATGTCTGAGTAAGACATTTTTAAAGTATTAATTGAATGCCAGAGGATAGCGTTCACTAAGGATGAGTTAGAGAACTGATTAAATTGTTGGCAGGTAACAATGATGACTGTGAATGAGTACAATCAGCAAGTTAAGATATTAATAAATTTCCTGAAGTGGTCTAAACATCAAATGCTTTGGTTGTTTAATATTTAAAAAGAACCCATCTGTGCAGTTATATACTGTGCTATTAAAGAGTTAACCAACTCTCTCCTGGCCTAATTTTCCCATGTGGAGAATATCAGCTAGAGATATATTCTTGGCCTCTCTTCCCTGTGTTTACTTATCCCTTCCCTTAGGAAGAAGATTATGTGACTGGTGAATTTTATGAGTAGGATCTGAGCATGTTCAGCTCCTCACATTCTAGTATCTCTTCATTTGCACCCAGCCTGGCCACAAGAAGCATGCTGCATTAATCCTTTCTCTGCCTCATATTTATGAGTTCATCTCCATGGCGGATAACTTGTCCATCCTGTTTGTGATTGGGTGTGTATATCATCCAATTAAGGAGAATGTATTAGGAAGTCCATTGTAACCATACACTTGGGTTTTCAAATATCGGTTCAATAGTAAGGTAATGTTTGATCATCGTCTTAGGTTTGTATCTTAATTGGCTCTGAAGTCAGTAAAGGAAAAGAAATGTTATTATTTCCTAAAATCCCAGCATGTATGTTAGTATGCATAGTATATATACACACACACATATACATGTATACATATATGTATATATATGTATATGTGTATACACATATACATATATATGATAGACGATTATTTACCCCAAATGATGGATGGTTTAAGGGATTCAAGAACAATTTCGATATGGCTTGGTTTTCCCTTTTTCACTGTATTTGAAACCCAGCACCCACATCATTTGTAAAACCACCATACATTCATCGTTCCCAGCAACAGCTGAGGATAGAGAACTTCATATTCGCCAGTATGTTCTCATAGCCTTATTGAGGTGGGTCCTGTGAAGGCTAACAGTGACCTTTTTCATTAATAACATAGGGAACATCTGAAGCTGTTTTCACTATGATGAATTCCCATAGGGTTCTGTTTAATGAAGACATTCACCTCAACGCACTTGCGTGGCAGTAACATATTTCTAAAATAATAACTCAGTTGCTGCTGTTAATCCAAACAGGACTCAGATCTACCAGCCTTTTTTTTTTTTTTTTTAAATTTTTTTTTAACGTTTATTCATTTTTGAGACAGAGAGAGACACAGCATGAACGGGGGAGGGGCAGAGAGAGAGGGAGACACAGAATCGGAAGCAAGCTCCAGGCTCTGAGCTATCAGCCCAGAGCCCAACGCGGGGCTCGAACTCACGAGCTGTGAGATCGTGACCTGAGCCGAAGTCGGACGCTCAACCGACTGAGCCACCCAGGCGCCCCTCTACCAGCCTTTTTAAGTCTCATGTTTGTTAACAGCGTTTATGACTCCATCACCTTTTCGGTTTGACAAACTTTCTTTTATAAAAAATATTTAGATAATCTCTGCCCTTGCAGATATGCTACATAACCAAATCAGAAAATGGAAAAAACGCCATCGCTTTTTTCCCTTGTGTCCAAAAGATTTTTTTCATTCATCCATTTAGTTCCTTAATTCATTCATTGAACAAATATTGTATGTTTATTAGGCGTCAAGCACTATGCTAGATACTAGAAGATAAGAAAGGTCATTGTGGAGAAGGCTGATATAGGAAATAATTATAGCAGTATAATATAATATAAATTGTGTAAAGATATGTGCAAATTACTTCAGGAACTCAGCAGAGGGGGTGATTTTCTTTGGCCAGAAGAGCTTGGAAAGTTTCCAAAAAAGACAAATTGCTATATCCTCTTGAGTTTAGCAATCTTACAATTGATTTTTTATATCAACTGGATTTTCACCAAAGGGCAATTATATAAACAGATACATATGCTAGTGACTGTTTGTATGAGACTTCAATCATGGTGAAGTTATTTATATAAGTAACATGATAAATGTAATTTTAAAAAAAGAGTTACTAAAACCCAGAAGGAATAAGAGTAAGACTGGGTGGCATAGTCCATTTATTTTGGTGTTTGGTCCCCACAAATGTAACTTGGAAAAGACCACATAAAAAACAAAAATTACTTGGTGTGCCTGGGTGACTCAGGTGGTTAAGCGACTTGACTTTAGCTCAGGTCATGATTTCAGTTTGTGGGTTTGAGCCCCCTGTCAGGCTCTGTGCTGACAGCTCAGAGCCTGAAGCCTGATTCAGATTCTGTGTCTCCCTCTCTCTCTCTGCCCCTCCCCTGCTTATGCTCTGTCTCTCAGAAATAAATAAACATTAAAAAATTTTTTTTATTAAAAAAGTTACATAATTTTGGTAATGCAAAAAAAAATCTGATTTGGAAATAATTTCTTCCAGAACTCCAAGTCTAATTTACCTACTTGAATAACAGAATTAGTCTGTGAGCCATTCCATTTGAAAACAGTGATTAATTAATTAATACATACAAAAATTTATTGAACATATATACAGTATATGAAAGAATGTACCAGATTCATGCAGTGGTAGGGAAATAAAATTCCTATAGAGATAAGGCTGATAATATAAAAGACTGAATCAGGGGCGCCTGGATGGCTCAGTCGGTTAAGCGTCCGACTTCGGCTCAGGTCATGATCTCACGCTCTGTGAGTTCCAGCCCCGCGTCGGGCTCTGTGCTGACAGCTCAGAGCCTGGAGCCCGCTTCAGATTCTGTGTCTCCCTCTCTCTCTGGCCCTCCCCCGTTCATGCTCTCTGTCTCAAAAAACTAAATAAACGTTAAAAAAAAAAAAAAAAAAAAAAAAAATTTAAAAAAAAAAAAAAAAGACTGAATCAGGCTGTAATAGAGAGTGGTCAACCTCATGGTGAAATGCAGAATGCATACTTTATCCAAAGAAATTAAAATTTAAAAAAAAAAGTGGGCAGGTCTTTAACACATTTGTTAAGCAAATCTGGCCCTTCAATTAGTTTGAAACTCCTGGATTCAAGCAATTGAAATACTAGTATGACTCCATCCATCCGTATCCGTGGAGTTCTCAGACCATTGGAGGAGACAGACCTGTAAACAACTTTGGTGCCATAGGCTTTGCACTGGGAGCTAAGCAGTGCTGTGGAACCATAATTCACCACCTGGTCAAGTCGGGCAGAAGTCCTGAAATGGGTGTCATACAATCACTCAGTCAAGAATTCTGCCTGTTATCATGTAAATCATCCCCATCTTAAACACACTTCAAGTTTTCCCCCCAGTACCATCCACAGCCTACTTTTCTTCATTATATACTCTATTATCATTCACATACTGAAAATCTACTTTCTTTTCTGTAATAATTTCAACTGGATAAAGTTAAGGTTTTTCAGTTATACAAATAAACACCACATACAGACAATATTGCCAACTTCCTTCTCTTCTTTTTCAGTATTTACACTTCTTTTCTTTTTTGGTCCACATGCATTGTCTGGGACTTCTAGAACAATCATGATGTATACGTTTAACTGTGGCCACCTGTGTTGTTCCAGCTTTAATAGGAATTCTACAGATGTTTTCCATGAAGGTGGGTTTAAAATATATTGAAAACTAATTTGGAGGGTGTATACTCAAAAGAATTGAAAGCAGGGACTCAAAGGCATATTTGCACATCAGTGTTCATAACAACATTATTCACAATAGTCAAAAGGTGGAGTCAACCCAAATGTCCATTGATGGATGAATGGATAAACCACATGTGGTAGTACTATACAGTGGAATATTATCCAGCCTTAAGAAGGAATGAAGTTCTGGCATATGCTAGAGTGAGGATGAACCTCAGAGACATTATGCTAAGTGAGTGAGCCAGACATACAAAGACAAATATTGTGTGACTCCACTTATATGAAGTACCCAGAGTGGCTAAATTCATTGAGACAGAAAGTAGAATGGTGATGATCGGGGGCAAGGAGTACATGTGTGCGTGTGTGGGGAGGGTAATAAGAAGTTACTGGTTAATGGGTACAGCTTCAGTTTGGGAAGATGAACAAGTTTTGGAGATAGATGGTGGTGATGATTCCACAACAATATGTGTGCACTTAATGCTATTAAATTATACACGTAAAAATGGTAAATTGTGTTATGTATTTTTTATCACAGTAAAAAATTTGGAAGTATTTTTTTAAAGTAAACTTTACTCCAAATGTGGGGCTTGAACTCCAAGATCAGGAGTCATGTGCTCTACCGACTGAGCCATCCAGGTGCCCCAAAAGTCTGGAAGTATTTATAGCATTCCTTATATTCTTGCATAGTGAAAATGATGTAGAGATTAAAGTGGCATCTGTTCCTTGAAGATTAAAAACAATTCACCTGGAAAACATTCTGAAGCTAATTGTCCATTTTTTCTTGACATCTGAAACTTTTCCTTGGATCTGAAACAATTGCCATTTTTTCCTGAGGTTTTTGGTCTAGTTCTATCTCCCTTTAAGAGAAAATTTTGGTAACTTGTATTTTCCTAGGAACTAATTTATTTTATCCAAGCTTTGTATTAGCTGAAGCATTTCCTTGTAGTTCTTTAAATTGTCTTGGTACATCCTGCTATTTCCCCATTATCTCTTAGTATTTTGTATATTCATGAATTCTCCACATCCCCAATAAAGGAAATAGGCTTGCTATATTGGGTTTTATTTACACACACACACACACACACACACACACACACACCCCAGCTACTGTGGTTTTTAGTTCTAATGTTTCCATTTTATTCTTTGTTATATTATATTTCTTTTCTGAGATTTTGTATTTTTTATTTGTTTCAGGTATGTTCACGATTGCTTGTTAAAATATTTTTATGATGGCTGTTTTAAAATCCTGTCTGATAACTCTGAGGTCTGGGTCATCTCCTTTTTGACACTTGTTGATTTGTCTTTTCTAATTCAAGTTGAGATTTTCCTGGTTCTTTGTATGATGAGTAATTTCACTTATATCCTGGACATTTTGGGTATTACATTGCAAGATTCCATTTCCTCTTTAATCTTTTGTGCAGGTAGTCTTGCATTTGTTAAATGTTGACAATTACAATAGACTACATCCTTAGAAATCCTGTTTTGGCATTTTTTCACTTTTTCATACAAAGAGCTTCTTTGAGAAGCCCCTCACGCTTTGGCTAACTTCATTGTCCACTTGATAATTAGGATAGCAAGGAGAATTACCTTTTATTTCTTTACTGTTCTTATTGAACTTGTAATGTCTCCTTCTTTTAAGACCTTCAAATATTATTTTCTTACCTTCTCCCACCGAGGCTGCCCCAGTCCATTTTCAACCAACCCACCTAGTCTAGCTATGTCCTCAGCAGCTAATTAGACAAATAGGTATTTAGCTTTATAATACTCCCGCAAATCTTTCTGAGATAGGAAACCAGTCCTCACCCTCTCTCACCCTCCGTCCTCACTCCATAGGCATCCGGGGTCCCAACTCCCTCTCCCAGTCCTCCCTGGGTGCCCTGAACTGCCTTCCAGAGAGGATGTTTGTACCCATACTCGGTTCAGCCACAGCCGTTGTTAATTAACTTATTCAGCTTGCTTCTCCTACAAGAGTGATGTAATGGCTTCAAAATACGGGACGGAACTTCTGTTTTTGAGCATTGTGAAATTATTCAACTGGCACAGCAAACACTAAAATCACAGTTCAGTAATGTTCTCATCAACCCTTCGGCTCCAGGTTCTAGAGGAGGAGGCCAGCAGGGCTGCAAGAAGGAAGGAGGGGACAGAGAATGAGAACTCCAGACTGTGAATGGAGCAAGTGCACAAGGACCCCGGAATCTCTCCAAAAAGATTGGGAGAAGTATTAAAAAGTCAGTTAGGGGGCATCTGGGTGGGTCAATTGAGCTTCTGACTCTTGATTTACGCTCAGGTCACGATCTCACCGTTCATGAGTTCAAGTCCTGCACTGGGCTTACGCGGACGGTGCAGAGCCTGCTTGGGATTCTCTCTCGCGCTCTCTCTGCCCTTCCCCTACTCATGCTCTCTCTCTCTCTCTCTCTTTCTCAAAATAAATAAATAAACTTAAAAAAAAGTCAGTTAAATACATATATTCTAGTTAACAACCAAGAACACACCTGGACTAGGTAGGATGTGAAAATGGCCTGGGACAGCTGTAGGTGGAAAAAGAAAAATAATAAAATAATTGTAGAACTTGAAAAAAGAAGAAATGTTAAAAACACTGTGATAAAAATAGTAAACAAACAAATGGACAATCTCTCCACTTTCTTAATTTTAAAGTGGACAGTGAAGCCAGCCAAAGTATTGTGCTGGCTTCTTGGAGAGGCTCTCTGGATAAGAAAAAATGAAAAATGCCCAAATGAGATTTTTTAACAGTATGGCATATTGTAATTCTTTTACCAAACTCATTTTAATATTTGTTAAATAGCAATTTATAGTATAATTGTAATAATATAATATATAATATAATAAAAATATAATAATAACAACTTAATTTGTTAAATTAATGCTTTTTACTATCATAAAAAGGAACAGTGAGATCGTGTGCTTCATGAGAAAGTTCTAGACTTTATTCTATTTTTTAAAATTAATGCCCATGATCTAGTCATCTCAGTTTGAAGTGTATGATGAGCATTGCCTTGTTTCAGATATGACAGAGGCACCTTCAGATCGAATGTGTAAGCTTAACAGGAAAAGGAGGCCTTTCACTTGGGAAGCTTGGGTCAAAGATGAACTCCTCCCATGCAACCGGCCTCTTGAGTAATGGGTTGAGCAAGGCGAGCCTGTGTGTCTCTCACTCATGTGGGAACTTGTTTTAACTGTGCTTCCCTCATTAGGCAGATCGGTGGCCTACGGGTGGCCTAGCGCATGTGTAAATACGACTCCTACATAAGACTTGACTTACCACCTCCAACCTGTTTTCCGGCTGGCTAAGGGACAGATGACGGAAAGGTAGTACAAAGGGGAGGAGAGGAAAATATTTTTCTGTGAGCAGGAAACGAAGGCCTAAGTCCTTACCAAGTTGAGGGAATGAGGCCTCTGAGCTATAGACGGATGGGTTGCTCTGCTGGGCCTGTCTCAGAGACACATGTGCAGTTGTATGCATACAGTGTGTGTTTATAGGCTTGCACTGTTAGCTCTCTGTGTGCCTCTGTCCTTGTGTCTTCGGTTCTTGTCTCTATTCCACAGAGCATCTCAACATTTGGCCTCTGCCCAGCCCAGCCTGTTTTCCAGGCCCCCTTCCCACTCTCCCGTTTTGTTTCTGCCAGTGGGCTTGGTTATTTGACTGATGAGCTCTGAGAAAATTCTGTTTCTTTCTCCATCAATCCCCCCAAATTCCTCAGAGGCAATCTCTCTTCCCCACTGTGAGAGGCTCTTTAGTCTTTCACTGTCTCTGTCCTTACCAAGCCTGGCTCCCAGAAGATCTGACAAGCCAGCTGGCCCTGAAGAGGCACAGTCTATCCCTCTCCCAAAGTGTTTGCATTTTAAGAGGAAACAAAGCTTCACGTCAGCCAAAGCAATCTCTAATTGTGTAATTTCAGGTATCAGTAGAAAGAGACTCTCTTTGTAGGAGTTCATAGGGAGAGGTTCCCTGTGTGTTTAGAATTTTAATTTAATAGGGGTGCCTGGGTGGCTCAGTCCATTAAGCACCTGACTCTTGGTTTTTGCTCAGGTCATGACCTCATGGTTTCATGGGTTTCATGGGTTCAAGCCCCACATCAGGCTTCAAGTTAACTGTGCAGAGTCTGCTTGGGATCTCTCTCTCTCTCTCTCTCTGCCTCTCCCCCACTCACATTGTCTCTGTCTCTCTCAAAACAAATAAACTTAAAAAAAGAATTTTAATGTAATAAAGAAATCATTTAAAATCCATAAAGTGCAGGTTATAATATCTACACTAAAGAATTTTTGAGGCTTAAAGTGAGATAGCGCATACGCCTAGCCCAGCGTCACAAACGTCTGTCACTGCCACTGTGGGTGCTGTTATTCAGCTTTGCTTCTACACCAGGCTCTGGGCTGGTCAGCGGGAGAGACCACCAGATACAATAACAACAAAACTGTTCTCCAGACCTCCAGGAGCGCAGCCCAAAGAGAAATTTTGCACGCAGACAGCTTAGTTCACTGTTCCCCAAAACATGTTCTTCTATATTACCTCACTCAACTCTCCTTTTTGCTTGGTTTGTATACTTTTTTTAATCTCCAAGAGAGTGAGAGATTCCAAAGGAGTTGTCCTAGGTCCACATCTAACTTGGAACATACGTTCTTCAAGTGAACATAACTCAAAGGTTATGTATATCACAGCAAAATACTCTCAATACAGATAATTGTTACCAAATTACTGAACTTGGGGCTATGGGGGAGGAAGACCAAGAGAAAAATCCTCAAAATTTTTTTTCTGAAAGCATGCATTTGAGTCAGGGTTCAGAAAATATCACTGTAGGGGCGCCTGGGTGGCTCAGTCGGTTAAGCGTCTGACTTCAGCTCAGGTCATGGTCTCACGGTTTGTGAGTTCGAGCCCTGCAGTGGGCTCTGTGCTGACAGCTCGGAGCCAGAAGCCTGCTTCCAATTCTGTCTCCCTCTTTCTGCCCCTTCCCCGCTCTCTCTCTCTCTCTCTCAAAAATAAATAAAACATTAAAAAAAGAAAGAAAAGAAAACCAAAATCAATATATATATTAACACTTGTCCTTTAAATGTTGGTTTTAAGGGGCACCTGGGTGGCTCAGTCAGTTAAGCATCCGACTTCGGCTCAGGTCATGATCTCGCAGTTAGTGAGTTGGAGCCCAGCATCGGGCTCTGTGCCAACAGCTCGGAGCCTGGAGCCTGCTTCAGATTGTGTCCCCCTCTTTTTCTGCCCTCCCCCACTCATGTGCTCGTTCTCTCTCTCTCTCTGTCTCTAAAATAAATAAAACATTTTTAAAAATTTAAAAATACATGATCTCTATAGATATAATATGATAATAGGAAATTATTTAAATGCTTCTTAAAATTGAGCTTTTATTCATGCTGTCATACTGAAAGAGCCATATGCCAGTCTCTCTCTGCCTGTGTGTGTGTGTGTGTGTGTGTGTGCGTGTGTGTGTGCGTGTGTGTGTTTAAATGGGGTGGAGGTGGGGCGCCTGGGTGGCTCTGTTGGTTGAGCACCCAACTCTTGATTTCGGCTCATGTCGTGATCTCCAGTTGTGGGATTGACTCCCTCCTCAGGCTCTAAGCGGGGCATGGACCTACTTGGGATTCTCTGTCTCCCTCTGACCTTCCCCTGCTCACGTGTGTACATGCACATGCACGCTCGCTCTCTCTCTCTCTCTCTCTCTCTCTCAAAAAAAAAAGTCTAAAAAAAATTAAATGGGGTGGAGATTAGTAGAGGGATACTCAGCGTGAGTAGTTAGACAGTGAAATAGGCTCTATGTCATAGTATATCCTCCATAAAAGTGAGCATTTAATTAATTCCAGAGAACACCTGTCATTTTAATTATGATTCTGTCAACAAGTTTTAGTACCTATGAGAGGTGCTAAAGTGGAATTATGTCGCCTTCCCTGGCATGATAACAAAGGAGGATGAACTGAATGGTTATTGGCTAACCCACTCTGCTTCCATATGGGACCTGGACACCAGAAGCCAGGATCCTAATTAAATTACATAGTTTGTTCCTACATATTTGATGGGTTTTGTTGCTATTGTGCATGAGATCTAATTTTTCCATTTAGTGGTTAACTCTTTACTGCTAACACAAACCACTATAGTTTCTTGACTCGTTTTGGCAAGCCAAGATGTGATCTTCTCTTAAATATCACTCTATTTCTCAGTCTCCTTAAGGATAGAAATGTGACCATGAAGGGGTGCCTGGGTGGCTCAGTCAGTTAAGCAACCAACTCTTGTCTTCAGGTCAGGTCATGATCTCACAGTGCTGAGATTGAGCCCCGTGGCGGTCTCTGCACTGAGTATGGAGCCTGCTTGGGATTCTCTCCTTCCCTCTGCCCTTCTTCCCCACTCGCTCTCTCTCTCTCTCTCTCTCTCTCAAAATAAATAAACATTTTTTAAAAAGTGACCATTATGGTGGCAGAGGAGGAGGTTCCTTGGGGGTTGGGGGAGCAATTTTCTAGCAAATATGGGGTAGAGGCATCTGGATCTTTCACTGTGGCATTGGAGGAGCTCTGGAAGTCTGGCCCTGAGTTACCACGGAGACTGGAAAGTGGTGGTAATAGAATCTTCTCTACAGAAGTCCTCCCCACCCTGAAAACACTCACACACGTGTGTGGTTGGGCATTCCTGGATGCATGGCTTCAGGCTCTCTTTCTCCCGCCCTGCCACAAATTCTGTGAATGGCTAATATCTTTTGATATGTTCCTTCTTATTTAAACCAATCCTAGCCCCTTACCTAATCTCTTTGGATTGCTCTGTAGCAGTTAAAAAAGGATTCAGTAGGTCATACACACAGACCTGGACTGCCTACATCATCATTATGCGATAAAAGCAAACATGCAGCCTCACGAATAAAATGTCATATTTCTTCATGCATGTATACATTTGTAATGCATAGAAAACTCCGCAGGGACCACAAACCCAGATGATAACAGTGGCAGCCTTTGGGGAGGAGAATGGAGGTAGGGAATGGAGTAGGGGAAATGCATGTAGACTTGTGCCTTTTACTCTATGTACTTTTTCTTGGATTTCTACAAGAACATTTACAAGTATTGCTTACGTAGCTAACACAACAAAATGAAACAAAGAGAGAAAGGAAAATCAGTGGGCAGATTGTAGCAATTAGAGGGCAGGAGTTTCCAGCTTATTATCAGCTTGATGCCACTGAACTAATTTAGAAGCATTGTACCATGTACTACATGCGGCATGGATGAAGCTTGACTAAGGGAGGGTCCTCCTGCTCTCAGGGGACTGGACAAGCAGACACACAAACAGATAAATACTATACAGCGTTGTAAGTGGAAGGATAGCAATACCAGAGGTGTCGTGGGAACCCCTGCTGGGGTCCTCCTACCTGACTGCAGGAAGAATGAAGGGAACATGGCAAAGACTTCCTTGAGAAGGTGACACAACTCTCCAAGAAGAAGTTAAAAGAGGGGAAGGAAGGACTCAAAGTGTGTGTGAGGTGTTCTACGAAGGGTGAGCGGGACGATGAGCTCCCTCCAGCTCGTACTCGGTGAAGCTGTTTTTACCCACCACGTGGACAAGACAGCTGTAAAGCAAGGCATGTCAGAGAGAACTGTGAACTGGAGGCACGTTTGGATTGTAAATTCTGAGCCCAATCACTGGACAGCACAGAGAGTTCCCAAGGCCAACTGGGGGACAGCTGTCTCTATCACCGGGAGTAATGCAGAAACCAAGAAGCTTCCTGGGGCGGCACTGTCACTGCTACCACCGGCGTCTTTTCCAAGCAGGGTGTGGGCACTTCCTAAGAGTGTACCCTCTACACTGTCAAGGCCTTTGTGCAGGATCACGTCGTGTAGGCTCTGATGGGCAAACCAGCCAATGCTTGTCTTCCCCACGCTGTGCCCCACACCTGGGGCTTTGTCCCACCTTCCTGCTCTCGTCTACCTTATTCCTCCCTCTCACGGTTCCTACTTGGTGGCCTCAAACTGCCTTTCAGTGGTCAGGACCTCCCCAAACCTGCCGCCTAACCATTCTTCCCGGCTTCCGTTCAAATATCCAGACTTTACCCGTGCCTCAGAAGCCTGTCTTTGGCACTGCTAGTCTGAATTTTCTTGGTCTACCTAAGAATTGGGGCCAGTCTGATAAAGTCAACCTGCCGATGGGAGGATGATGGCTTGATGTGTTTGTTATTGTCTCCAGGTGAGAGATTCATATTTTAACCAAGTCTCCAGGGCAAGTAATCTCTCACCGCAAAGAGGGACACCGACATGTGGGAAATTCAATCATCGTATCGCCTTCTCCTGCCATCCTGGTCAAAATTAACAACCTGGGCTCTGCACTGGCTGTTCTAGGTCATTCTTTCGTCCAGGCCACTGAGGTCCCTGTGTCTATCTCCGTACCGGTTTGTAAACTCCATGAGGGCAGCGCTCCGCATGAGCCTGCAGTAGCCGAGCCCAGGCAAAGTTGGCTCGAACTCATTCATCCAACACATCTTCATGGAACTCCGACTGCGAGCAAGATACCGCTAGTTCTGGAAACAAAAAGGGGACCTGCTCTGAAGGAGCCAGTCCGCTGTGTGCAAAATAATTCTGCTTCCTGATTTTGAAGGGTTACATCCAGTGAGTGAGAAGAGATGATCCAGGCATAAATAAACCCACCCCAAAAGCCAGACGCATATAAATAGTGCTTCCCACATTGCAGTAACAGCTCAGCTGAGTGAACTATATATATGGTCATGTTCCAAGACCCTGATATTGGGAGGAGAACAGTGTTATATTTGAATACAAAGGGTTCCCCCCCTCAAGTTTTCTATTTTATTATGAAGGTTTTGAGCAGTAAAGAGCCAAAATAGAAAATATATTCAGACCACCTGGATTCAGCGATGGTTAAGCACGCTGGCCTATTTACTTCATTTCTTTTTTATTTTTTCAAATAGGGAAATAAAGACTGCATATCGAGTCGTAAGTCCTTTAAACTTCTCCCTAATTCGGTTCTCCTGACTTTTTTCCAGAGGTCACTATTCTTCTCAAGTTACTGTGTCTCCCTCTGTTTGTATTTTTAATTCTCTCGCTCCATTTAGGTGGCCCAATAAACATGTATGGAGTTGGTTATGTTAAAGTTCACATGAGTGCATTCATACTGTGGATATTTTTTGCAAAAGCTTTTCTAGTAAACATTTTAATGACGTTACGATATTTATTTGTTGGATAAATTTCAGTTTACTTGCCCATTCATACACTGATAGACATCTGGCTTAATTCTGACTTCCTGTATCTCTTAGAAGTGGAATTTCTGGCACAGAGGGCATAGGCATGTTTAGTTAAAATGGGTGGTGAATGATGTATTTTTTTTTGAAAATAGTTTTTCTGTTTTTTTATAACTACTTATATACCTTTCCTTATTATGTCTATTTTTATTCTTCTTCTTCTTATTTCAGAAAATTCCGTCAAGGCCTCATGCATTATCAATTAAAAGCAAAGTTGCACACATTCAAGTACTGTGTCAGAATATTCCCAATTACCTCCATTCCTTTTGAATAACAAGGTCACCTCATTCAGCCACTCTCTGCCTATCTGGAATCTGTCAACATCTTCACTAGGACCCTGTGCATATCAGCTTGAAATTGTGTACTGGGAAGAGTGCCAGGGATCTGAATAGTGAGATATACAGGAGGATCTCAGGAAAGGATTAGCTCGTGGTATCATGACTCTCTCCCATATTAGGTGACTTCGTTACCTCCAAACGTTACCATTGCCAAAAAAATTCTTTCAAAACTGCTCAATTTTTGCAATATTAGTCTACTGCATGGTCATTTGATATTTAAAATAAAAATTATTAAGCATTTTTCTAGGGATTAAACAGTGTTTCAGGTTCTTTAAATTCATTAAATCTCTTAATCTTTACCATAACCTTTAGACATAGGTATCCTTTATATCCTTTTCACCAGGAGAATATGGATGTTGGGCTGAGGTAAGTAACCTTCCCAGGATGACACAGGCAAGAAATGGCAGAGGCAGGATTTCAAACCAAGTCTTGTGGGGCTCCAGAACCCACAGTGTTGGGCAAAGAGAAATGACACAGATTTTCATCTTCAGAAAAATACATAAAACCCTTTCCTGCCAAAAGTAAGCACTTGAATCTGATCAAAAGCAAACAAACCAAATTGAGAGACATCCTTCAAAACAATTGAAATATACTCTTCAAAAATATCAATGTCATGAAAGACAAAAACTGAGGAGGTATTCCAAATAAAGGGAGGCTAAAGACACATGACAACTAAATGTAATGCATTATCCTGGGTTAGAAGGGAAAGGATGCTCTAAAAGTGTTACTGGGATAACTGGCAAAAGTAAACACAGGGGGCGCCTGGGTGGCTCAGTCGGGTAAGCATCTGATTCTTGTTTTCCACTCAGGTCGTGATCTCATGGTTCATGGGTTTGAGCCATACATTGGGCTCTGTGCTGACAGTGCAGGGCCTGCTTGGGATTCTCTCTCTCCCTCACTCTCTGCCTCGCCCCCCTGCTCATGATCTCTGTCTCAAAATAAAAAAATAAACTTAAAAAAAATTAAACACAGCATGTGTTTTAGATAATAGTATTAAATCAACATTGAACTTCCCAAATTTATCATAGGCTTTATGATTGCTAAGGAAAATACCCTTGTTCTTAGGAGAAACATCTCTTTCATTATTAGTAGTACTGATTACTTCTAATATACCCACAGATGACTTGTAATTCTTCTTCTATGAATATGCCATTGTTATCTTTTGGCAATTTAAGAATGAGAGCATGGTATGACTACATTGATTTCAATTTATTTTGTTTTGTTTTTAACTAAACATAATTGCATGCATATTGAGTGGATCGCTGAATCAGGGAAAGAATTGGAACAACCAGCCTGGAGGAAGAAGGAATTGACATTTGACAATGTCATTTTTAAGGATTTTGTGGGTTTCTTCAGTATGATCACCCTGCCCCTTAATCATTAACCATTCTCTATAAGGGCCATGAGTTCATTCTGCTTCATTAAATGCCAATTATACTCTTAGTTTTTAAATGTGGCATTTGTGTCTAAACTCAACTGCCAAGATATATTAAAAATGCATTAGCTTGCTTTTAATTTAAGACCTACAGCCTTCAGCTAATTTAGGGGCAAAAGGGAGAAAACCCCATTATAAATTTTTAAATTAAATTGCTGCAGTAGGGGAGGGAAAACAGGGAAGGCCTCTAGGCCCTATAATCTTTTGAGACTCAATCTGAGGAGGAGTCCTACATGAGGCCCTCCCCAGATGCTCAGATCTGGCTGTCAAGGCCCCTCCTTGATAGTCAAGTAGTTTGGCACTTGCTTATGACATCTGATTATTTTGTCAGGGGCAGTCACCAATCTCTGTCTCCCCCGTGAACTAAATGGATCTCAAGGAAAGATACTGGGTCAAAGATATTTCCTTTGACCTCTAGTGTCCAACCTAGTTTTTGGCACACAGAAAGAGGTCTATAAACATGTAACGAGTGAATCTAAATTGCATTTTTTCAAAAGAGCATATCCAGGGACACCTGGGTGGCTTAGTCAGTTAAGCGTCTAACTCTTGGTTTCAGCTCAGGTCACGATCTCACAGTTCACAGCTTCGAGTCCCGTGTCAAGCTCTCCTCTGGCAGCACGGAGCCTGCTTGGGATTCTCTCCCTCTGTCCTCTCCCCACTTGTGTGCGTGCTCTCTCTCTTTCAAAATAAATACATAAGCTTAAAAAAAAAAAAAAACCCAGGGGCACCTGGGTGGCTCAGTCGGTTGAGCGTCCGACTTCAGCTCAGGTCACGATCTCACGGTTTGTGAGTTCGAGCCCCGCATCGGGCTCTGGGCTGATGGCTCGGAGCCTGGAGCCTGCTTCCGATTCTGTGTCTCCCTCTCTCTCTGCCCCTCCCCCATTCATGCTCTGTCTCTCTCTGTCTCAAAAATAAATAAACATTAAAAAAAATTAAAAACAAAACAAAACAAAAAAACCAAACATATCCATGTGTGTTGATAGGCATCTCTGTCGTATCTAAAAGTCAGGGTCTGAGCAATCCATCCTGCTTAACCCTTAATTTTAGATAGAATTCTAATAAGCTCATCTAGTTTCCTACCTACAGTAGGGGAAAAAAAACTGAAACAAACAAAACAAAAACAAAAGAGGGAATGTAGTCTGCTTCTAGAAGAGAGAACATTCATGGCAGCAATAAGTGAAAGACCAACAGAGATGAGGGAAAGAAAATTAGGAAAGGTGTGAGTCTGGAGATATTTCCTGTAACTGATATCGATAAGGACAATGTCGATTCACCAAAAGATGATTCAAGTACTCCAGGGTACTCCCCATGCTCAGATTCAGCAGGCAGAGAAAAATCTGTGTGTGAAAGTTAAAAGAACTTTTAACTGTTTTTAAAAGAACATTTAACATTTGTTTATGTTAACAAACATAGAACATTTAAATTGAACCAACGTAGAACATTTAAATCAAACCTTTAATTGAACAACTAAACATTGACATTTAAATAGAACATTTAAATTTTTTTTTTTTGACATATCATCCCTGTCCAAAGTTTAATAGATGGGGAACTGCTATATGTGTTTTTTATTAATCGTTGTTTTTCCTGGACACTCATATGGTCCCTGCTTTTAATTTTAAAGAAGATAAATGAGAACATTCTGTATTTCTCCTTTCCAAAATGATCCCCAAAATGAATTACTTTCGTGGCCCTAGACCAAGTTTGGTCAGAAAGGAAACACGACTTTCCTCAGGCACCTCTGCCACCTCCTGAGAGGGGACAAGACAGGCAGGCGTTCTCCTTCCCCTCCCCCAACACACACTCGCTGCATAAACACTGCACCAGCCTGCGTGGCAGAGTTAGGTCAGGAAACAGGGCCTTCTACCCCTCCATCCTCCTCCTACGCCACTAGCTCCCAGCCTCCCGGACTTCCTGAAGGGGTAACATCCTGGGGACAAGCAGCCTTTGTCAGTCTCCGCCTTGACAGGAAAAAAAAAAAAAAAAAAAAACCCTCCAGGGCGTCACTGGAGTAATGGACACAGAAGCATCAACACATGGCCGCAGAGCAGTTCATCCAAACAGCTTCCCAGAGGGCCTCATGGGAGCCTCCGCCCGCATTTCCAGTGCAGCACAGCATGATCCTTGGCAAGGCGTAACTTTTCAGAGCTCAGAAGCAGCTGTCCTGGCCACCCAGTTCCCATTCCTTCAGCCAGAGGCCTTTGCAGAACTCCCTGCCTCCGGTGTCCAAGGCTTGCAGCCTTCCAGAGATGCCCCCAACCCAGCACTCCTGCTGGCTAGTTCACACCAGGCCCCCACCGCTCTCAGAGCCCCAGGAATTAGGGGAGGGGGGGGTGCTTGACAAGCTCCTTGAGTTCCGCCCAGTTTCTCAGGGCTGGGCCCCACTCTGAGGAATCCAGCCTCTCTCCTTTGCCAGAGCTCTGTGCACTGTGGTGAGGGAACCGCTGGGCCGTAGCTCAGGCCTTGGGATCAGACTGTGTCAGCGAAGACGTGAGGATAGAGAATGGGAGATCGTCACATGCCCCCCACATCCAAGCAGTCCTTAGGATTAGAAGCACCGTGGTGGCCTGTTCTTTGGGTACTTTTGAAAACTAAGAGCTGTGTGACTACATACTTATATAGTCTAACGCTTGCCCTTTAATAACTACCTTTCAAAATAAACAATGGAAACCGTGTAAGCACGTTGCAAGTCTCCATACGATTTTAGAAAATTGGGGCATTTCATGTAATTTTGTAAATGTATTGCTTCGGTAAGCTTTCACTTATTTTGAGAGGGAGAGAGAGTGGGAGAGCAAGCAGGGGAGGGGCAGAGTAATCCCAAGCAGGCTCTGCACTGCCGGCACAGACCCCGACCCTGGGCTCAATCTCACAAACCATGAAACCATGACCTGAGCTGAAATCAAGAGTTGGATGCTTCATCTACTGAGGTGCCCCAATACAACTTTTTATATTGCTTAACTCAGTGAGTAAAGAGGTTCAGAGATTAGAATACATCTTTGGAAAATATGTTCACCAGAAATCCAGCATCTGCTTTACTAGAAGAAAGAGTTTCTGGAAAAGGACAAAATGGTAGATATGAAGAGAGGAAAGACATGGGCAGGAATGGGATATGATGTTTGCTGACACTAAAATCCCATTGACAAAAAATGCCCCAGGGCCTACAAATCGGTCACTTTGTTCCTGTCCAGTGCTGCCACACAGGGCCATCTGCAAAGTGCAAGCCGTCCTTAGGCAGGCTCAGTATCTGTGCTGTGTGGTCAGGTCACAGCAAGGGTCTAATACACTGGCCAATCTTGGGAATACTGAGCCACCAAGAGTCCTATATATATGATGATACCCAGGCCCAGACAAAAATGGTGATGGGGACATTTGTTATCTGGGCCAGGACACTGGGATTAGTATTCCAGATACACAGAAAAGAAGAAGGCTGCCCCGATCCCCAGGGGTAGAGAGTTATCCAGGGCAGCAGGGATTTACCGGGAGAGGCCTAAGCCTGAGAGACTCATAGAATGTCATGGGGGGAGTGCTTTTGAACGTGACATCACAGGGCAACCGAGAAGATGAAAAGCATAGGCTGCCGGAGGACATCACTGCCCCACTGGCAAAAGCTTGACTGTAGTAGGAGGGGATGAAGCCAATAGAAACCACAACGAGAGACTAACACAGGGCAAGCTTCCCGATGATCTTACTGGAAGGCCTGAAACTGCTCATGGCTGCCAGTTCCACTACCGGTTATGTAACCCTCTGTGGTTAAGCTGAGTTGAGTTGGTTTTCTGTCACGTACAACCAGAATGAACTGACGGACTTGGTAGTTTTTTGATATCATGTATTTCCTCATACTTATGTGAGAAGAACCACAGAAAGGAGAGCTTATAACTCAAAACCTGCTGGAGAACAGTACTCTAGAATACTGAGAAATAGAATAAGAGGACTGCGGGAGTAAGGGCCATTATTTCCATGATATAATTTGTGTTGTAAATAATAATGACAGCTAATTACATCTATTACAAAAAGGATATACTTCTGACTGCCTTTATGTATGATTTCATTTCACTCTCCCCAAAACCCACTGAGGTAGGTGCTAATATCATTGCCCCCATTTTTCAGATGAGGAAAACCAAGGAATAGAAAGATGAGTAACTTGCCTGATGCTACCCAGCTAAGAAATGGAAGACCTACGGTCCAGACTCCAGGCAGTCTGGTTCCCCACCCTTGACCACTACACCCATGGTCACTCTTTAAACATAAATAAATTTGCTAGCATGACTGGTGGCTTGGAAGTCCTGCTTGTAAAAAGTATTATAAATGGTGTGCTTCCTTTGATCTATTGCATTATTCTCTTAATGACTGATTCCCTTGGATAGCTAGCCACATATGAAAATGAAAGTCCAAAAAGCAAAAGCCTCTGAATTACATTTGCGTTGTAAGATAAAGAACTGTACACTATTTCATTCATTCACGTAAAAAATCTTTAAATGTTTTCAAAAAGTTTATGAGAGAGAGAAAGACAAAGCAGGATAGGGACAGAGAGAGACAGGAAGAGAGAGAGGGTCCCAGGCAGGTTCCGCTGGGGAACCAGCTGCGCTGAGCCCAATGTGGGGCTGGAACCCACAAACCGTGAGATCGTGAGCTGAGCCAAAACCAAGAGCTGGATGCTTAACCGACTGAGCCATTCAGGCGCCCCAGCTTAAAAATTTTTAATAACAAAGCCCGTGAAAATTGTCAAAAGAGAAAACACAAACAGAATTTACACTTGGGTCTACATCTTGGCCACTAATAGGAAGAGAAATATGAGGAAGGAAAAAGCAGGTAATATTAGTTGAAAAAGGGACCAGGCCAAACTAAAAAAATATAGAAAGAGATCGAGACAGCAAGGCAGAGAAAAGCAGATATTAAATTATGGGGAAAAAAGGAATATACCCTTGCAGACTAGAGGCACTGGCAAAAAGACAAAGTCAGAGACAGAGGGAGAGAGCAAGCCACAGGAAGACAAAATACTACCCACCGAAATAGAGCTAGATTGTCAGTTCCCTGAGGACAAGTGTGTCTGTTTCGTTTGCTGCTAGTTTCCCTGGAGCCAAGCACAGTGCCTGACAGAGAGTAGACACTCAAGAAATAACCGTTGTCTGAATACATGAAAAAGTGAGACAAAGAAACACACAGAAGACAACAGATAGGAAAGAAGTCTGGCTAGTTATTAAGTGTATAGAGTATGGAGTCAGGTGGATCTGGTTTCAGATCCTGGCTTTGTATCTTCAGATTTGCATGATTTGGAGTAATATGCCCGCTACTTGTAATATCTCTGCGTTTCAGTTTCTTCCTATGTAAAAGTAAGGCCAGGTTCCAGATACTTAGCTCTTTTCCCTCTTCAAACCAGTCCTCTGTACTCTGCTCTGCAATGCTGGGGCTACGACTACATTTCGGCTCTGCCAGCTGGCTGAGAAGGAGGAAAGGGCTTGTTCCTGCTTCCTGTTCCTGAGAGCTTCATTTTCCCCCAGGCTTCTTCACCACAGCCACAGCAATTCTTTTATACAGTTTGCAGTTCTCCCAGCTTCCCTGGGCCCCCCTCAGGTACCCCCGTGCCAGCACGGGCCTAAGGTTTGGGTCTGAGTTCGCCTCCTCCACATTCCTAAGTTTGAATGATTCCAGCCTCTTCCCTTTGCTCCCCCAGCAGGGGTGGTACCTGCTTCCTACAGCTACTGCCTCCTTGATACCTTAGAGTTCTCTCCTTACTCTTTTAGTTACCAGTTATCAGCTTTATACCTGGTTAACAAGTCTTTCTGTTCCATTTTCTATGTTTATTTTTTTATTTTTTTTTTAATGTTTATTTATTTTTGAGAGACACAGAGACAGAGTGCCAGCAGGGGAGGGGCAGAGAGAGAGAGGTAGACACAGAATCTGAAGCAGGCTCCAGGCTCCGAGCTGTCAGCACAGAGCCCGATGCAGGGCTTGAACTCATGAATGGTGAGATCATGACCTGAGCTGAAGTCGGATGCCTAACTGACTGAGCCGCCCAGGAACCCCCCTGCTGCCCCCCTCACTTTTCTATGTTTAAATAACTAGCATGGTTTCTCTCTCCTGCCTGGACCCTGATTAAAACAGGATAGTAACACCTACTTCACGAAAGTGTGAGACTAGATCCCTAATGTGCTTAGAATATTGCCTGACTGCAGTTAAGAACTCAGTAACTGTGAACTACATAATATAGAGAGACACAGCAGAACATTAAGCCAATAATACTGGAGATGGCAGAATTGGGCTTTCATGGTGCAATACCTTGATTTTATGACCTTTGAGGACTTTGACAGGTGAGCTCTGCCTTTACAGCTACAGGTACAGATGAAGTATCCAAGTCAGATCCCATATGTCATTGAATCTAAGATACCATTGATTGTCACACACATCATTAATTCTGTGTATGACTAAGAAAATTACTAACTACTACCAATTAAACTATGGTATATTATAGATCATGGGGCTTATTTTGATATTAGAAATACTAAAATGTGAAAAAATGTATACCTTTGAATTGATGAAATATAGTATTTACAGTGAACCGTGGTGAATTTTAGGTAACACTTGGATGAATCTATAGTCATCCTTTATCCCTTCCTCTGTAGTAGCAACACTAAACACACACACACACACACACACACACACACACACACACACACAAACAGGAAAAGTGAGGAAGAAGAAAACCATTTCCTGGTCCTGTGTGGATCCTTATTCAAGGGTCCCTGAGGAAGCCAAGAGTTGGAAACTGGCTCCCACGAATAAATCTTTGATTTGGTTTAGTCTGCCTGTTTTGACCAAGAGCTAACCTCCCTCACCCAGCAAAGCCTTCCAGAGTATTCTGAGCAAAGTAAGCTAGCGCACAAACCACAGGCAAATCTGAAGTTTGCTTTCTGTTCAAACGGAGCAGGAATGAGAGCCTAAAGTGGAAAAGTGCCCTCACTTATTAGCATGACCGGTGGTCTGAACTAAAATTATCCTGTGCTCAGAACACCCTGCGGGCTTTTATGCATCAAGCTTTTTAAAGCTTCAATCCAAATATGTTTTGGAGTATAGTTATAATCAGAAAAACAAGTAATGCAAAAATAACTCTTTATGAGTTCATGTATTTCCTGCCCCAAATAAGTTCTCACTGTAGCTGGCCCTGCACAGCCCCGATCACGTGGGGAACAGCCTGGGACTGACTCCACGTCACGCGGGTTCAACACTGCCTGTCTCTGTATCAAATCAGTGACCACAAGAAAGTGATGAGTGGCTGGGCAGAGGGCAGAGAGAAAGATAGGTGAGAGACATATTGGCAGTTGAAGGAGAATGAGGGCTAGGTAAAAACTCTCCAGACAGCTTTCATTGGCCACGGTTGCTATTCTTTAGTTTCACCCACTGGTCAAATGGTGGGGGCCAGGCGGGGGGGGAGCTGCTGTCTGTCTCTTTCCACCCTCCATCCTCTGACTTGGTCTGAAAGTGGAAAATTGCCACAGGGCCTCAAGCCTCTTCTAAAGCTCTGTGCACTCTGTTGGCAAACGCTTGTTTAATAACCCTTGCTATGCTTCTCTGTCTTAACTTCCAAATCTGTGCCTGGGATGTGTGAAGAGGAAAATTCAGTCCTGACACATAAGAATATCAGAAAGGGGAAGGTATGGGCTGCCCAAAGAGGAGGAAAGGGATTCCGTGGGACTGTGGAAGGGCTTGCTTCATGGAGGTAAGATTCTCTCTCAGAACCCCTAAACAAATTGCTGGAAAGAGTATAGAGAGGAGGTGTAGAGAGGGAATTAGATTAATCAGGTGCTGCATCATGTGCCCTGTTTATTGCACACTCACTGTATAACTAGCATTGTGCTAGACACTAGGGATACAAAGACAAGTAAGAGAGTTCTAGCCTCTAGGAGCTCCCAGCCTAGTCAATGTGTAAACAACCCAATACTTCCCCAAAGTAAAAACCAAGTTGAAGAGTCAGGGCCCACAGAAATTGCAAAGGAGGAAGTGAATTAAGAGGCAATGACCCCAGGACCTTTGCACCTGTTCTTCTCCCTCAGCTGGAAGCTGTCTCTGGAGATATCCTTGTGGCTCACTCCTTCAGTCATGCTCAGAAAAAAGCCATCATCAGGGAGGAAAGAAAGTTAGATGAATCTGTAGGGTTTGTAGCATCCCTGGGACCTTCTGATCCAACCAAATGTACCAAATCTCTTACTGTATTACTCACCAACTTTGCTCACAGTACTTTCCTCATATGTGGGTCAGCTTTCCTCCGTACCAAATCTCTCATAGGTGGTCAGTATTTCTAAATAACATGTGTTCTGGGATAAGCCCCTCACAGAAACCTAAGTTAAGCCCTCTCCTTGTTACTCAGTCACCAATCAGGGTCCCCCTGTGCAGTAAAGACATGGCCCCCTCGAGCTCCAGGCTGCAGCGTAGTAGTGGAGGTCAAGGGCAAGGCTGTGCTATTGCTGGCTGGCATGGCTCATGAGAACGGGTGATTAAAGTCTTAAGAATTTTACAAGCCAGCTGATGACATGTTGGTGGCTTGAAGTCAACCATGGTGTGATTATTCAAACCATCCAAACCAGCCAATGGTACATATCACGGCTCCTTTTTCTCCTGTAAAGCCAGTTTTGAGCATTTACTAGCACACCATTGCCAAGGACGATCCTTCTGGGTTTTGCAGGGAACAGCTCTGAGCAAATGGTTCCATTAGCGAGAATGAGACAACACGTGTGGAAAGGGACAGAGAACAGCACCCTCCTTGACCCTAAGCAAGGACCAAAGTCCTCACAGGCTCCATGCTCACCAACTCCCCAAGGGAGGGGCTGGCAAACTTTCTGAAAAGGGCCAGAGTCAGTATTTTCAGCTTTACTGGCCATCTGGTCACTATTGCTACTGTGCAAGTCTCCCTTTGTAGCACAAAAATAACCGTAGATAATATGTAAACATTTGCTGTGGCTGTATTCTGACAGAATTTTATTTATGGACACTGAAATTTGA
Organism: Puma concolor; assembly: GCF_028749965.1. Taxonomy (NCBI): domain Eukaryota; kingdom Metazoa; phylum Chordata; class Mammalia; order Carnivora; family Felidae; genus Puma; species Puma concolor. Next base: position 47,830,547 of record NC_141673.1, read on the forward strand.
ATTTCACATCATTTTCACATGTCACAAAACATCATTCTTCTTTTGATCTTTGTTCAGCCATTTCTAAGTGTAAAAACCATCCCAAGCTCACAGGCTGTACAAAATCAGACAGCGGGCAGGATTTGGCCTGTGGGCTTGTAGTTTGCCTAACACTGTCTTGGGAGAGAGATGACCCCCATGTCTCAATGAATAGTGGTGACAATTCTCATTATTGACAAGTTTTTGCACCGAGTGCCAGCCTAAGAGCTTTATATGCATTTGCTCACTTAATCCTTAAAGCAGTCCAAAAATAAATAACATTATTAAGGCTGAGAGAAGAAAAATAGCATGGTCAAGGTCACACAGTGGGAACATGGCAGAGCTGGCTAAGGATTTGGACTCATTTTTGCCTCATTTAAAGTCTGTGCTCTCAGCCTCTGCTGCCCCAATTTGAAATCCTGGGTCTTGTGTGCAGGAAATAACCCTGATCATTCGCCCCCAGCTCATACATCTATCTATCCTCCTTCAGCCATCGCTTGCAGCCAGCCCATCTTTCTGGAACCACCCTTCTCCGCATTCACGGGTCCCAGAAGTCATGCGGTAAACTTGCCTTAGGACGGGCAAAGTCACATTTATAACTTTATCTTTTAGAAAGAACTCCATAAAATGTGCACATAGGTTGAGTAACACTTGTAACTTCTTTCCAAAAATCAGCCTAAAAAGAGGCACCTGGGTCACATGAGGATCCACGTGGAGCCCTGGGCTGGACTTCACCCTCGACTGACACAAGAGCAAGTGCAAGCTGACAAATGTCTTCTCCAACTCAGGAGCTGGCAGGACAAAGCCAGGAGCTCTGTTTTGACCATTTTTTAAATAAGGCACAGAAAATTAACTCTTGAGAGGACAGTGAGTCCTGGAGGGAAAAAAATTATTTAGTGTGTGGTGTGGTGTGTGTGTGTGTGTGTGTGTGTGTGTGTGTATTTATGGAAGTAATATTCTGAAATGAAAAAAACACACAAATTATAAGGTTAAATTATTTCTAGGAAATTAAATGTCATAATTTCTGTAATTATCTCACTACTTCAGTAAAAAAATCTGATGAAGCGTGTTAATATTGTTAGCTCTAAGTGAGACGTTTCATTATTCACCCAAAAAAATTTAAACCCCTTAAAACAAATAGCATGATTGAACAAGAGACAGATTTTTCAAGAACAGAAATACGTTGTTTACCTCAAGTTCTAAGATAAATCAGAGGGATGGTGACCTAGGTGCAGTTGAGCGGTGTCCTGACAATGATTTTCCAGTTTAGGTCAGCTCTGGCCACAGACGATCCTTCACTTGGCCATTAATTTTACTCAGCTTTGAAACAGGCCCAATCTATCCTTGCCAGTAAAACTCAGAAATCCAGGCACATGTTTAAAGGGAAATTTAGTTCAACCTTGAAAACCAGGATGAACAGATACTGGCTTATGAAGAAAGTTGATGTGTCCCCTTAGGAAGCTAGCTCTTTAAATCATAAAGTGCCATCCATGCCTGCTTGACCTTGAAAAAGGTCAAGCTACTGGTGATGGAGCCCAGGCTTCAAAAGAAGAACCAGATGTCAGAATGGGAATGATCAAGAAGACTGATACTGATGATGCCAAGTGCTGGTGAGGCTTTGGGGAGGGAGGCACATGCATGCACTTTGGATGGGAGTTTACATTGGTGGAACCTTCCTGGAGAAAAAACTGGCAACATGTAGAAAAGCCTGTTTAAAAGTCTCTACCTTTGGGGCCTCTGGGTGGCTCAGTCAGTTAAGCCTTTGACTTGGGCTCAGGTCATGATCTTGTGGTTCACAAGTTCAAGCCCCATGTCAGGCTTGGGCTGACAGCTCAGAGCCTGGAGCCTGCTTCAGATTCTGTGTCTCCCCCTCTCTGCCCCTCCCCCGCTCACGCTCTGTCTGTCTCTCCCTCAAAAATAAATGAACATTAAAAAAAAAATTTTTTTTAAGTCTCTGACTTAGAGGTCCCACCCCTAGAAATTAGCCCTAAGGCTAAGGAAATAACTGGATAAACGTGTTAAAATAAACAAACGGGGCACCTGGGTGGCTCAGTTGGTTGAGCGTTTGACTTTGGCTCAGGTCATGATCTTGCAGTTTGTAAGTTCAAGGTCCACAACCCGCTAGCTGCTGTCAGCGCAGAGCCGGCTTTGGATCCTCTGTCCACCTCTCTCTCTGCCCCTCCCCCACTTGCATGCTGTCTCTCAAAAATAAATAAACCTTTAAAAAAATTAATTAAATAAACAACAGGATGTTAATTACCAGAGAGTTTATAGTACTGATAAATTGGAAATGACCTGAACATTTATCAGTAGGAATTTGGTTACATAATTATGACATCAATACAATGAAAAGTAGGAAGCCATGCACTAGAATGATATGGCTCTAATGTTTGTAAACGTGGAAAAAGAGATGTTCATACACTAGTAAGTGGAGGAAAACTGGGTCCTCAGATTCTACTAGGGAGAGGCGCACGTATGTAACTAGAGAGGGTTCTGGAAATAGTGATTCGGGAGCTGTGGCAAGACAACAATGTCAATTTCAATATCAACCGCAGTGCTAGGAGTGGACAAAGGAACATTAGACACCTGTCTTTGTTGAGGAAACTCCAGATACATCCCAAGAACCAGAGCCCCACCGATGTGACATCAAGATCCAGACTAAAAGCAGGAGTCACGTCAACATTTCTACATGACAAAGAGACCGGGCCCTGCCAGGATGCCACATTTGAATGACTAAGCAGGCTAGACCTCAGCATCCGCAGCAAGAGAGAGAGATCATTCACAGCCGACTTCCTGGAGCTGAACCAGATGAGCCGGCTGCAGTGATGGCTTGTTTTGCCAAATTCCTCTGAGAGCTGGACAGAAGCATCCGCTGGGAACTCAGAGTCGTCAAGCAGCCGCCATAGCAAAGACTGAGCAAGGGTGACCATCAATGAAGAAGAAACAAATCTAAAACACTTCAAAGTATCTCTGCAAGCCATATGACTTACAGGTGACATCAGGAATGGACACAACAGACAGACAAGCCCGGCAAGCGGTGCCCCAGACAGGGCAGAGAGGCTGACAAGCATTTTTTGTTTGCTTGCTTTCGAATCTTCTATTCAGTGACATCAATAGTCTCTGAAAGCCCTCTCCCTTATTTTACTTACAAATTAATTTATGTAGGGGCGCCTGGGTGGCTCATTCGGTTGAGCGACCGATTTCAGCTCAGGTCATGATCTCACGGTTTGTGAGTTCGAGCCCCACGTCGGGCTCTGTGCTGACAGCTCAGGGCCTGGAGCCTGCTTCAGATTCTGTCTCCCTCTCTCTCTGCCCCTCCCCCACTCATGCGCGTGCGCACTCTCTCTCTCTGTCTCAGAAATAAACATTAAACAAATTGAAAATAAAAAAATTAATTTATGTAATAAGCTACATTATTACATAAATAAATTTCCATTTATCCCTCCATCCCCACCCCCGTGCTCCTTTCACCACAGGCAATCATTTTAATGTGTTTAGTGTGGATATTTTAATTGCAAGTGTTTTGCAAAACATGTAACGTTTTGTGTTCATGGATTTTCAACTTACACCAATGGTTATGTTGAGCATCGCATTCTGTTTTCTGCCTTTTCCACTCAACGTTAGTGTGGCTATATGTTGCCAGATTCCATATTGCTGTCTGTATATGGGATTCATTGTTCCTGGCTGCTGCATGATGGGCCAATTGTGCGTCTCCACAACACCTTACCCATTTGCACTCCAGTGATGGGCAGGTGCCCACAAATAATATTGCAGTTAATGTTAATGCATATGTCTTCTCAGACCTGCGGGAGAACACCTCTGGGATATACACCCAGGAACTGTACTGTTGGAACACTGGATGTGTGTGTACTTAATTTGACTAAATTCTGCAAGATTGCTTACCAGAATGGCTGTACCAATCTATACTGGCATTAGCACAGTGCGAAGATTCCTTTGTCTCCACGTCCCCAGGGGAGGGATCACCAACAAGAAATGGGTCACAATAGGGAGCTCTCTTTGAGACTATGGGCTTTTTGTGTCTCACTCCCAGGCTGGATGTCTGAGCTCAGAGCACCTGAGAAGCTCCTGGGAGTTGGTACTGAGAACGCCCATTGCTAGGGTTTCCTGGAAAAAAAGATGAATTAATGTGCCCACTGTGAGTCAGTCATTCAGCAAATATTTCTTGAGTGCCTACTGTGTGCAAAGTTCCATTCTAATGGAGAAAATCTCATGTGGTCTGTGCCTTTTTTTGTATCTAGAAATTAATGGGTAGGGGCACCTGGGTGGCTCAGTCAGTTAAGCACCCAACTCTTGATATGGGCTCAGGTCTTGAACTCACAGTCACCAGATCAAGCCCAGCATGAGCTTGGGATTCTCTCTCTGCTTCTCCCCTGCTCACATTCTCTCTCTCTCTCTCTCTCTCTCTCTCTCTCAAAATAAATAAGTAAATATTTTAAAAAGTGTTTTTTTAAAAAAAGAAGAAATTAATGGGGAAGAATAGCTTTGATTTAAATTCTTCCAAATATATCACCACAAGCACGCGAGGTTATGAACGAGAATTTCAGGATGCTGTGGGGAAACTAACCTAAACAAGAATGAAAGCCTCCCAAGAGCAGGGAGTTTCAATATTGTACTCCAGCTTCTAGAAGAATGCCTGCCATACAGCTGGCCCTCTCAAATATTTGCTGAATAAGTGACTAGACAAAAAGAGGGTCCGCGGGTAGGGCAGACCTCCTTAAGGACATGACGCTCAAACTAAGCCTCGGAAGCTGAGCGAAGGTGAGTTAGGGCAACGTGATGGTGGTGGTTCCAGGAGCTCTCCCAGGTAAGGCGTCAGGGATGGGGGCATAATGTCAGCAACACCTAAACACATCTGTGCAAATACTCTCACATGCCACCTCAGGCACAGGTGCCCTGGAAAGCTGAGCCCTCTTCTCAATGAAGCTGTTGGAACCAAGTCCAGACCTGTGAGGCAGGGGCACAGATGAGAGGAAATCCTGCAGCCACAGAGCAGAAGACAATGTTTCTATAGCACAGATTGGTAAAAAAAAAAAAAAAAAAAAAAAAAAAAATTGGTAATATACTAAAAAGAGAACATGTTTAAAACCACAGAGACCTGAATTTGAATCTCCTGCTCTATCTCTTGGCAGCTAAGTAAACGTTACAAATTCCCTGACTTCCTTTAGCTTCCTCATGAATAAAAAAAATGGATGATATCAACTTTATAGGGGTTTTGAGAAGCTCAGTTGGTTAAGCATCTGACTTTGGCTCAGGTCATGAGATCGAGCCCCGTGTCGGGCTCTGTGCTGACAGCTCAGAGCCCGGAGCCTGCTTCAGATTCTGTGTCACCCTCTCTGCCCCTGCCCTGCTCATGCTCTGACTCTCTCTAACAAACGTTAAAAAAAATTTATAGGGGTTTTGAGAAAATTAACTGAGATCTGTTATAAGACACTAGATAATAATAAAATATATTATTATAATAATAGTAGCCATTGCTAAACACTTATTTGCGAAGCACTTTACTTAAATTTATTCTTCTATCCCTAGTACCTACTTTGTAGGGTTCTGTGTGCACATAAGCACTTAGAGTAGCACCTGGTACAAAAAAAACACACTCAAAAAATATTAGGGGCGCCTGGGTGGCTCGGTCGGTTAAGCGTCCTACTCTTGATTTTGGCTCAGGGCATGATCTCACAGTTTGTGAATTCGAGCCCTGCATCAGGCTCTATGAGGACAGTTCGGAGCCTGCTTAGGATTCTTTCTCTCCTTCTCTCTCTCCCGAGATAAATAAAAAAAACGTTTTAAATGTTAGATATCACCGCATAAATATTCTTATTTTACAGATGAAGAAACTGGGGCTCAGAGAGTTAAATAACTTACCCAAACTCAATTATCCAATAAAGGGCGGAAGCAGGATCAAACAAGCACAGGATCAGCCTCTGCGCTTTATGCCAAGGGCAGTGTCTCACACACAACAGGCCTCCAAAGACACGTTAGCCTCTCTTCCCACCCACCTCCCTGCCTCCCGTTTCTCTCTTGAGGAGTACTTAGCAATGAGAAACTTCATAAAGGCCTTCAAGTATGGACAGAACTATTAGTGATAGTATAGGGCATCTAAGCGTTCCTCTGTATACATGCACACACTTACACAGAAACTTACAGTTATTTCCGTCACATGTGGAAGGCAGGCCATAAATATTGTAACTGGTCCTAAACAGACACAACGAAATGTGCCAGCTTACTTCTGGGCGCTCCGGACCTTTATGACAAATATCAAGGGATTTTAAACAAAGCTTTGTTTAAAACTGGACGTAATTTAAATGAGGAGATACTGAGTCACTTCTTCATCTTCCCTTGAAGAAGTAGGAAAATTCCATTATGGTGCCTGATAATTACTACCTATTTATTTAATTTCTAAAGGAATTTCTAAAGGAATACAAAAATTGGGCAGAATCTAGGTCGCTGAATTCCATACAGTCACTTGGATTTTATTTTAAACAAAATAAACCCAAGGCATAAAGAGGCTCAAGTATTCCAGAGAGAGGATAAATCATTTGAAATAGACATATGGGAGCCTGAAGCATTCTTTTTCCTTCTCTCTCTCTCTCTCTCTCTTTCTCCTTCTCTCTGTAATTTATTTTCCAAGGGATATTTCACTCAGATGGAGTAATCTGTTTCCTGAGAGACTCCAGGAATTCTCTTGGGATGTCTTGAGGCTCTGGTTGAAGGTACAGTGATTAAGTAACTGAGTCCAGATGAAGAACCAAATGTTTTCTATCCACTCTTCCCAGGCTCCCTTCTCTTTTTCTCCCCCTCCCCCAGCTCTTTGAGTTTTTAACCCGGTGATCTCTTCCTTGCACGTGGATTTTCAGAGAGTGCACTAACCAGAGATAGAAAGGATTTATTTTATAAGATGGTCTAGATATCTTGGGTTTTCAGCCAGGCATAGAAAGGACTTCTGACTGTGGAAATGTTAAAGGAAGATTGCTGAAATCACACACAAACACACACACACACACACACACACACACACACACGGAGTGGGAGAAAGGAAGATGGAGAGAAAAAATGGAGATGAGTTAGATCGGGTGCAGTTCATATTAATGGTGTACTAGGCAGGGCTTGAGGGAATTGCATGATGAGTAATGAAAATAAATCTAAGATAAAAATTTTTAAAGCTGAAAAAAATACAGGATCTGTTTTTCAAGATGAGTATAAAAACTATAGAAATTTTGTTTTATCATGAATAAATGTATGTTTCCAACTAGGGATGATTATATAGAACAACTTGTGAAATGAATCCTTTCCATCTCTGGTTAGGATACACCCTTTTCTCCTGAATTGGAGCACTACAATGAGAGGTGTGTGGGGGGGGGGGCGGGTGTATTGAATTACTATCTACATAAATGGATACTACGTGTCATATCGATTTCCTGGTAATTTAATACTAATTCCAGGCAAAGAATCCTGGGAAATTCCAGACTTATGAATGCTTTTCTGGAAGGTCACAATCAAGATGTGTGGAAATCCAACTGTATTTCAGACAATTCCTGGATTCTTTTTAAAATTAGGAAACAGGGGCGCCTGGGTGGCGCAGTCGGTTAAGCGTCCGACTTCAGCCAGGTCACGATCTCGCGGTCCGTGAGTTCGAGCCCCGCGTCGGGCTCTGGGCTGATGGCTCAGAGCCTGGAGCCTGTTTCCGATTCTGTGTCTCCCTCTCTCTGCCCCTCCCCCATTCATGCTCTGTCTCTCTCTGTCCCAAATAAATAAATAAACGTTGAAAAAAAAAATTAAAAAAAAATAAATAAACGCTAAAAATAAAAAAAAATAAATAAATAAATAAATAAAATTAGGAAACAGAGTGTCTGCATTGATTTGCCTCCTCTTTAAGCAAATACCTTTCATTAAATTGCTAGTATTTTAAGAATTTGACCTGATCCTCAAAATACTTCAGAAGTAAATGTGACAAGCGGTACCACTTGTCACATAAACTGTATTTTAATTATAAAATATACTATATAGTATAGTATAAATATATAGTATATATATAGTATAATATATATAGTAAAATATATAGTATAAATATACTATAATATAGTATATAAAATATACTATATTATAAAATAAACTGTATTTTAATTCTCCAGAGATTGAAGAGAATGCACTTAGCAGGCCAGTGGTGGAAATAACCATAAATGCCAAATTTCATGACTCATGGTATAGTGAGAGGCCCATTACACACGATCATCTCCTTGCCTCTACAAACCAGAAACTGCTTCACTTCACTTAGAAACCCAAGTTTCCTTTAACAAAAAATAAAAGGAAGCTGTACCGTTACATTTTTTTCACACAGTGCCAAATCATTCAATTGATCCTGTGAAGAAAAAAACAAGACAATTTAATTCAGCTAGCTTTAAATAGGGAAAAATAACCCAACGTTGGGTCAGTTAGCTGCAAGGAGATAAACGCCTCCTCCATCTGACTACTCTCCTTTTTCCTGCTGTCTCCAATTTCATGTGCTTTATTTCTGCTCCCTTATCTAAAGCTACCATCAACACCACTACTACAAAATAGTAAGAATGAACATGAGCATGTGCCCCTCTAGGCTCTCTGCCTATAGAAATAGGTACTATTATCATTCCCATTTTACAGATGAGGAAATAGCTTTAGCGAATGTTGAGTAAATGGCCCACCGTCACACACTAGTAAGAGTGGAAGAGCAGGGTCCAAACCCAGGGCGGTGCAAAGTTCACATCTTTGAGGAAGTCTCAAATGTTGACCATTTGCTGACCTTCCCTGTAATTAAACTGTTCATTGAAGCGTGACTCCTCCCATGCGCATCTGCATTTCCATAAGGACTTGATTAGAATGTAAACGCCATCAGGGTAGAAATTTGCTCTCTTTTGGTGATAGCTGCATCCCTGTGCTCAGCAGGCGGTAGACGGTCCATGATCAAAGTTGGTTTTATGGGTCTTCTAGCAGGGCAGTGGCACAGGGCCCCCACTCGGAAGGGCTCCACACTTGCTTGGTGTTATTGTTCTGTAGTCACCATCTTGAAATTCTTAGTGACTGTATCTTTGAATCTGTGTTTTGTGGATGAAGTCTGATGGAACAGTGGAGCATGGGCGGGGCACTTTGAGGCTCGGCTCAGATGTGGTCCCTCTTCCCACCACCTCCACACCGGCCGCCTCTCTGGGTTCTTGGCTGCACACTCCCCACCTGTAGTGCTCTGGGTGACAAGTAAGGTAGGTGGTCGGGGTAGGCAGACGGTGACTCTGGCCGAGGCATGGATGCCAAAAGGCTGCCGCTGGGTGCCTGTGCCCTGCATCATCTACTGGATGGGCATGGCAGCAGCCACCCTGCCCTGGACGGGCAGCTCCACAAATGCATTCAGTGGGTGACTCCACCATGGCAAGCCTCTCACCTCACCTGATCCAGGAACCAAGTGCATCCTGGTGTGGAGGCTGCAGTGCCTTTGGAAGACCTGCCTGTCCCCAGCCAGGGCCCAGCACATCAGACGCAGCGCTACATAGTGAGTCATGGAATGGGGCCCCAGGTTCCCGCAGAGATCAGCATTTCCCCAGGCGCATCCAGTACCTAAGGGAGCATGCCATTAAATGACAAAATTAGATCAGATTAGTTTAAATTAAATTAACAACATTAAATATACACTGTGAGAAATAAGCCCACTGACCCAATCAAAGGGTCATAGACCCGCGGAGCACAGTGAAGCGAGACTTTCATCAACGTCCTTGCAAGAGCGGGTGTCTGATGCACAGGCACACTCAGGGCAGTTACAGCAGGCAATTTATCTCTTAGCGTGCAAGCCCCTCCCGTGGTTCCTCATTGGCTGAGTACGACAGAGGTTACAGCCTTACCCGGAAGTCGCCTATGCCTACCTAAGGCACAAAGTAGTCTGATTGGAACAAATGTACATTACTTGAGGTGACACAGAGACTCCAGTTCTTTGGTGCGTGCTCGTTGCAAAGCCCGCAAAAAATAAGCCCACGAAATGGAGAAGGGGGAAAAAGAACCAGAAAGTGAAGTGTCTAAGTGTTTGGGACTCCACTGTTGGGGGCTGGGGTGTTTGTACGTATTTCCAACAGGTTGTAAACCTATTGTTAACTAGACAGCACAGGTTTTATTTGGTATTTCTGAAAATGAGTCATCTCACTGACTTCTCACACACATTAAATAAAACACGATGACATTTCAAGAGAGAAACCACAAAAGAAAAGGTTTAATATATTAGTGTTTTTTAATCGCATTTTTTTCCTGCGTTTTGGATGGGGGGCCACACGTTTTCATTTTGCAAAGGGCCTCACAAATTATGTAGCTGATCTTGTCAAGAGTTATGTATTATATATTAATAATTTGGACTCTCGGAAATTAGAACTTTTAGGTCTCAAAGGAATAAAGCATGAAGATCAAGAAACCGTGGCATCTTGGACTGGAAGTTTTTCTTTCAGATGATATTCCTAATATCATGGATGTTGGGGACAATGGATAAGACAATATGGATATTGGGGACAATGGGTAAGAAAATAGTATATACCCAAGAACTTCTTGGCAATCAGAGCTAGCATAGGCCATCTGCAGACACCTAAGTGAAATCTCCCACATGATAACTGTGGCTTCCATAGGCAAATTAACCAGTAGACATTTATTATTTAGCCAGTAAGGTCTTTGGGAGTCAATGTGATTGCTTTTTGGTATGGTCGTGCCATTTCCTAGTTGAGACCCATTTCCCGTGACGCCCTATTGTCTCACATTTGACTGCTTTTCAAATATTCTCACGCTTGCACGTGTGAAGCCTGGCCTCTGGAACATTTGTGTGTTTTACTCCTTTTTCCAGTATCACATGTGGGAAGATCTGTCACACTTCCTTTTAGGGCTGCAATTCTATGAATCTGTTACCAAAGAGAGTTCGCAAACACCATTATATATCTGAGGGATGTAATTATTTATTGTGGGGTGTGATATTTTTATATTTCCGTCTTCGCTACTGGACTATGCACTTTATGTAAGGACGCATGCATTATTCATGGTAGTCTAACTCCTGAAACAAGCCTCAACTCTCACAGTGGCTTAAAATAATAAGGGTAGGTTTTTTCGCACTCATGTCTGGTCCAGTGGGAGTTAGTCAGGGCTGATTTACTCCCCACAGTCATTTAAGGTCTCAGGTTCTTCCATCCTGTGATCTCCTCATCCCCTCCGTCCTCCAAATCTTCTACTAGTTTATTAGCATTTGCCTGACAGACAAGGAAAAATAGAGCCCGTTGGGGGATTGTGAGAGAGGTTTTTAGGGGTCAGGCCCGGAAGTGACGTACATCACTTCCACCCACATTCTACTGGCTAACACCATCACCTGACTCTACTTAACTGCAGGGAAGGTTGCCAGGCCTTTTCCTGGTAGTGAAGTCCTTTCTGAAATTCAGATAGGCATGGGATTTAAATATTTAAATACAGGGAATGGTCAGCGAATGGTCTGTTTTTGAGCCTGTCATCTACATTTGAACTTAGCCTACCCTAAAGTTAAATCCCACCCTGCAACTTTACTAGCTGTATAATCAAGGCAACTTACTTATTTAATCTTCTCTTAGCCTGTTTGCATCTAGTTTTGTGCCTAGAAGAGAAAGAAATAAACTTAACTGGGATTGTTTTTTGTGGTTATGGTGAAGAGTGTGTGGTATTTTCTTTATGTATGTGATGACTGGCACCTCTGGAAGTATTCAAAACATATTTTCCAAATGAAGAAATAAGTGAAGTGGGTTCGCTAGGATGGGGTGGGTTCTGGGAGCAAAAGGAAAATTCTGATCTGGGTGGATTTAAAATGAGAGGAGGAGTGTTATTTAGAAAAAAAAAGAATTATTCCAGGAGACGACTGGAATTATTGATTTGTGTTTGTCCTCTGATCCAGTGACTAAGTGGGTAATGTCGTATTCAAACTCAACTTTCTCTACCCCCATTTATTTTTCTTCTTTTAGTGAATTGTTTCTTCCCTTATTAGACTCTTTTCTTCTTATATTTGTCCATTCTCCAAAGAATGTGCCAAAGGTTTTCCAAATTCTGATCCTGCTCTTTCCAGGGTGTCATCAGTTGCCTTAAAAACACTCTGCAAGACATTAGTGTCTCAGCAGAGCATAATAAACTTCAGCTTGGCTTTAGGACAAAAGCAGTGCCACACAATGACGCATCTTCCATAAAATAAGCTGTCCCCTAAACAGGGAGAATATAAATGCAGCACACATTATCGTAGTAGCAGATATTCATCTCCACCCACAAACTCAAATGTGCCAGAATTATACCATTGGCATTTTCTCATTTCCTTTAAATCAACTTCATTTTTTTTTTCTCGAAGCTCCCATCCCACCTGTCTGGGGCAGAATTTCATTTTAGACATTATTAGAGCCTGAATCTGTCCAGAATCTGGGTTGGAGCCCAGAACCAGGAGAAGGTCTTCTAATCTCTCGTTTGTCCCAGTTCATCCTGAGTTCCTGTGTTGCCCAAACCAAAGTCCAGATGTCCTTGACTTCCCTGACATGTATGCGCTCAGTGCCTCAGTGGTCCAGCATCCCAGACACTATGTGGCCATCCTGTGTGAGGCTTTTCCTACGTGGAGGTATTCAGGAAGTCAAGATTAGAAGTTAACGGTGGATAAGAATACAATCAATGATTATTAGTAAAGTTTGGTGTCACTCCCTTGATTACTGCTAAGGAACTGTCAGTTTTACACAGATTGCTTTGGCAACATCAGTGCAAATGTCAACATAGTGACAATCTAGGGGCAGACCTCAGTGATATTAATGTTGCTAAGGGATACTTTTAAGGAAACAAATTCCATGACACCTAAGAATCTAAGTTCACACCAATGATGAGGAGTCTGAAAATAAGCTATATGATGTTAAAGCAGAGAAACCCAAAGTTGATTAGGACGGGGTAAGCTCAAGCCCAACAAACAACAACAAACCTTAAGAACCTTTAACCCAACATCTAAACCTGGATTCAATTCTCCCACTTGCTTTTCTGCTCTATTTTTTATCCATGTGTCGTAAGAACTATAATTATGTAGTTATATCATATTATTGTCACCTAATCTAATTAGAGTGGTCAATCTAAACACGAAAGTAGCAGGAATAGACTCCTTAAGACATGACTTTCTTTGTGCACAAAACAAATATGGCCATTCCACAAAGAATTAAGGTTGAATTTCTTGAGGATGCTGTACTTTAATAGTTACCAAATATTGTGTAAAAGTCCCACTAAGAAATTAGATTTTACACCCTGGGTCGCTGGGAAATAGGAATAATAACAACAATACTTTCTGTGTGTAGCAAAGCAACTATATGTCAGCCAGTTAGATTATCATCCCAGCTCAGAATAATAGGGATAGAATAGCTTATTATTAATCCCATTATGCAGAAGGGAACACTGAGAAATTATGTGATTTGCCCATGGTCATATATTATTAGGTGGAAGAAATGGGACCATAACTCAGGCTATTGTCTAAAAAGCCTTTAATCCTTTCTGTTCTCTGTTTACGTACATTTTGATTCTGTTAAATTATATTGTTTTTATTTTCCCATTAGCTCAAGGACAACATCTTAGTAGAACATCTGGATTTAATATTCTTTCCACAAACTCTTCAGAGTCTATTCATTTGAATGAAGGGCTTTTGTCAACAGTTAACCCTTCAGACTGCCTGTCAGACAAACAAAAAAGCAAGACCGACTGTACAGATTTAAAATACATTTTATAGTAGTCAGGGAATTGAATTTACTTTCTAATTCTGTGGAATGAATTATTTATAGTCAAGATAGACTGCTAGATCAAACTTATCTGTCTTTAAGCACCAGACATTTCCAGAATCCAGAAGAAGGGGTCAGTCACTGAGATGGTTGGTTTATGTCGTAATCCTGACCAGGCATCGTTAGAATGGAGAAGATTTAGGAAGTCTGGGATTCCAACATATTTGCAGGACCAGGCAAAGACCTGGAGTCTGAGCATAGTAAGTAGGCCAAGGGAATATCATTCTTCTGATGAGAGGGAGGGCAGAGGACAACACAGGAATTCTAAGATAGGTCTACAATACGGGCCCTGCTCACAGGGGATGGGACAGCAAGATGTGTGGCACAATAGGAAAAGGGCTCAAGACAGAGATCTTGGCTTGAAGTTACATTCTATTATGCGACATAGCCAGTAGGTGTTTGAACCAAAATTACAATGTAGGCAATCCAGCTCCAGAGTCCCGAGGCACTTAAGGTGTCTTTGGTAAGGACATTTAGAGAAGCACCGATTGAGTCCTACAGGGGAACAGAAGGAGGGAGAGAGGCAGACAGATACCACTCTGACCAAAGGGAATAAGGAAAGCTTCAGAGAATAAGGAAGGCTTCACAGAGAGGTGCATTTGAACAGGCTTTGATATTGGGGAAAATTCTGATAGCCAGGAAATAGAATGTGAGTGATGGAAAAACCCACCTAAGATGGCTTAGGCAGAACAAAAGTGTTCTGACGTACGTGTCTGAAAAATCTAGTCATAGTTCTGGCTTTCAGCTCAGCTTGATCGGGGCTCCTGTTGGCATTGTAGGGGAGGAAAAGAAAATTTTTCTCTGTACTTTCCTACCTCCTATGTTCTCTGGCTGGAGCCCTACAAATTAGGCTGACAAAAAGCAGATTAACAAGAAAAAAAACAAAAACAAAAACCAATTAACATGTGCAGCATGCATGTACATAGGAGAAACTCCGTGACAAGTAACTCAAAGTGGTGGTTAGAACTTGGGGCTTATATAGCATCTTAACAAAGAAGAATAAATGTGTACAGAAGTGATAAGAGAAAGGAAAGGGTTTTAGGCTTCGAGGGCAGCCAACGGTGGGAAGGTAAATCTATGGGGGAAATTAACAGAGGAAGATTTGTTCGTGCTGGTTCATCTTGGTGCCAACTTCCCATCTACCTCATTGCCATAAAACTTCCCCAGGAGAGGACAGTCCTCATTTCTCAGAAGTTTCTGCTTTTAGTCCGATGATGGGCCTTCCAAGAAGGCTTCTTTCTGCATCTGTTGATTCTCATTTTCCTCCAACTCAAAATGATCCCTTTACCAAAGTGACGTATTTCGGGATGGAGTGTTTGGATTTCCTGCGGCACCTTCAGGACCTGGTTTCTCTAAGCTCTGTCTCCAGGACTGTATTTGTAACTACTGGCCCGGACTTTCTTCTGTGTGAAGGAGCTTACGTTTGATCCTGAGCAGAGACGTTTTTGTGTGGAGATAATACATCAGTTGCCTGTATGTTGGCATGTCTATATTTAGGCGTCTGAATTTCCCTCATACTGGCTCTAGCATCATGCCACTTTAGCCTATACGACTGTGTGGGTACATGGGGACTGAATCTGTATGACCAGGAATCAGTCTACAAATGGCTCACCAATGGAGAATGACTTCAGAATTCCTATCCCCCAAGAGGAAGCATATTTACAGCCATTCAGTGGGAAACCAAAGGACATGTGGCTGAATTGTGGAGGTCTTCGAGTAGGAAGGCAGACCAAGTAATCAACACTTGGGATAAATTTGCAGTTAAAGCAAAAGAGCCAATTGTTTGAGATTTGAGTTTCAGGGGTTGAAGTTAAGCTTTGTGAATTTAGATTTGTTGAGTTAAAACCAAACAAAATAAAACAAAACAACCTGTTTTGTATGGCCAGATTCTACAACTAGTTTCTCTGTGCTCATTTTGCACACAATGATTACCTAATAAAAGCCGATTAGTCCACCCTAAAGAGTCTTGATGGCCCTAATTGTTCTCCAGCAGCAGAGCAGTTTCTGTCTCATTTACAGAGAGGAGCACCAATCTACCAAAATGTTCTCATTCCACAAACAAGGAGCCACTTAAATGCCCAAGGACTCTACCAAGTGCCAATGCAAACCAAGGAGGAAGAAATGACTGGTCACTATGGAACCACAGTGACGAGTGACTTGGAGGCTTCCTTCAGAATCTCAGCACTTGCTTCCCTTCTTCCTATAATAGAAGTCTGTCATCTGACACTCGATGATGAACTCCTTTTAACAATAACCAGAGTCCAGTGCCCAGCTCCTGAGCAGTTTTCTCCCTCATCTAATGGTTAGAATTGGAATTTATTTGTCATCCTGGCTGTTTCAGGATCTCTGCCACTGCTGTGTCCACAGAGTTCCAGGGAGGTTGATGGCTGAGGGGGCTGATTCGAGACTCGTGAAACCCGGATTTCCAGAACTGATTCCCAGTTCGACCACTTACCGTCTCTGTAAACGTGGCAAGTACTGTACTTCTCCAAACCTCAGTTTACCCAAATATAAAATGGACATCACCAGAGTACCCAATTTATGGAGTATCGTGTGAGAGTTATTAAATACTACGATGTGGATAATAATATGCCACCCAAAATACGGCATTTTGGCAGAAGGGTTATTTTGAACTAAAGGAAGTGAGAAACCATAGACGCAGAACAAAGCTTTCTACCTTCGCCCTGCCTTGCCTCAAAGCACAGCGTGAATTTCCCTTTGCGCTGGCCTCCCCCCTGCTCCTCGCTCTAATACCAGGAAGGGCAGAATGACAATCATCGGAGACAACTCAAGACTCTTATCAGCCTAGAGATGGCACTGAGAGGAATCTGCATTTTAAACCTGCCTCAAATGAACAACCCTTATCTTCCCTTAGTTTCCCACATATATTTAACTTCCCACAAGCTCAGAAGCTCAGATTCTTTTTCTTTTGTCGCATCCCGTCTCCACATTTATCACTCATCGTTAAAATAGTACGTAAGCCTTCCGGCCTTTTTGGACTTTTCACTTCATTCCTGTCAGACTTGCCATAGTCATATGAAATAAACCTTTTTCTCCTGCCAATCTGCCTCTTATCGCTCTATTTTTCAGGGCCTCTGCCCCTCAACTTAAGAGGGTAAATGAAAAACTGTTTTATTTTCTGGCCCCAACAAATATCACAGATTCAAAAGCCTTGCTTATATCCTAGCACACCACACGCCCAACTAATGCTGGTGTTTTCTTCAGGCTCAAGAAATGCAAAACAGGGGCGCCTGGGTGGCTCAGTCGGTTAAGTGTCCGACTTCGGCTCAGGTCATGATCTCACGGTCCGTGAGTTTGAGCCCCGCGTCGGGCTCTGTGCTGACAGCTCAGAGCCTGGAGCCTGTTTCCGATTCTGTGTCTCCCTCTCTCTCTGACCCTTTCCTGTTCACACTCTGTCTCTCTCTGTCTCAAAAATAAATAAACGTTAAAAAAAAATTAAAAAAAAAAAAGAAGAAATGCAAAACATTGGACGTTACAAACATTCTCGATTCATTTCTGGCAAACTCCGCTTCTTCCTAAAGGTGGTTCCCAGTGAGCCTCAACAGCCTCTGAAGCCACTTATTATTATCCTTTTCACAACGTTATTCATATTTAACACTTACTGGGAGCTCACTGTGTGCCAAGCCACCAATGCGAGCTAAGCACTATTACTATCCCTGTTTTCCAGATGCGGAATCCAAGGCTCCAGGATGCAAAATAATGGTTACATGGCCTGAGTGGCTGATTATTGTGTGACGCTACCTCCCTCAGGATGAGGTTGAGGATGGAGAGTAGAAGAAAGGAGGTGAAAGATAAGGATCCTTAGAAATGATCTCTTGCTAAACAGTGCCTTGCATGTGGCCGATACTTAGATACTTGCTGAATGAATGGATGATTGACCAGATATAAAATTGAGTGAGCAGCCAAACAGACCAGTCCTCCTAACCACAGCTCTTCAGCCGTTTCGATATTAGCAGAAAGGGCCAACTCCTCCACCCACCCAGAACTTTATAAATATTGATTTCCCATCCATTTACCTTTAAGGCATCTTCTCTCGGGTAATCACATCACATTGCTCTGTCTGTCACATTGTGTTTTACATTTTTCTCTTCTCTTCCTCCTCCCCCTGTATAATCTAGAGGACAGACCAGCTGGCTACGTAGATTAAAATCCTTTTCTGCCCCTCTCTTAGCGCAGCTCTGTGGCTTGGTTCTATTAGCCAGACCGAATGGACTGTTTTTGAAACAGCAGTGAAATCTCTTGGAACAAAATGAGATCGCTCCTGCAACCATTCTGCCCCAAAGCACATTTATAAGCAAGTAAGTTCCATGTCGTTCCTTTCACCTTCTCTTTCCCATCAGCCAGGCACAGAGCTCTGGAAGATTAGATTATTTTAAAACTATTTGAATAACATTAGCTATCACTGTGTGCTAATTTCTCTGGGCCAAACGGTTCAGGTTCAGTCAGATTAAGGGCTTCCATTAGCAGTTAAGTCTTCTCTGTCCTTGACCCTGTAATTAAGACAGATGAGACTGTGACCCCTGACTGCATTTCTACATAGTTCAGAATCCAGTCCAATTGCCTGAGGAACCTCTATAAATATTCATAGAAAACCCCAAAGTTTCTTCCAGGTCTTTAGAGAGCAATTTCAAACAAGATATGGCTTTGCTTATGGTCCACAGGCCTGAGTCAGATTCCCCTTCGGCCACAACTTGGCAAATTACATTCTAGTAGGAAGCATTGCAGGTTCAGTGAGCTGAGATAGATCATCCAACAAGGTAATACATTCACTCCTGAATGTCCTCAGAGTGGGGAAAGGATGGCCACGTAGGCAGTATCATCCTTAGAACTGGGCAACGAGGTTCCCCAGGCCCTTCCTTTTGCAAAACCCTTTCCACATAGTGAGGAGACCCTAAAGTCAAGGAGACAGGTCCTCTCTGAAGTCAACCTGCCACACGTAGACCATGCTCATCAAATGGCCTGTAGCAAGCAGCAGATCTTGCTTGGGCTTCTGTCTTGGGTCTGTCCTCCCAAAGGTAGCCATTACTCTATGCACACCCCTGGGCCCTTGAGATGACCAAAGAGTGGCGATTGGGCAGGCAGGGACTGGGGCAGACCTTGGACTTGGTGACTGGGGTGTCCTCATGGATGCTCACGTGGCCCCTAATGTGAAGAATAAAGCCATCGATGGGAAGAAAAGGGGAATAAGACATAAGCTTGAGTCCTCCATTTGTACTTCTGTCCTGGGCTCTGCAAATGGCAGGAGTAGGCCTGTAGGCAGAAAGGGAGTGAATGGATCCCCTCAAATGTATGTGCAGGTTAATTAATTTGATTTTGTTAGAGCACCATAACATAGCAGCTCTTTGGTTGTCAGCCTCATGTAAACCCACCTCTCAAGCAAGTGGCATATAAACCAAAGGCCAGGGACGCTTGGGTGGCTCACTTGGTTAAACATCTGACTTCGGCTCAGGTTTGTGAGTTTGAGCCCCACATTGGGCTCTGTGCTGACAGCTCAGAGCCTGGAGCCAGCTTTGGATTCTGTGTGTCCCTCTCTCTGTTACTCCCCTACGCATGCGCGTGTGCTCTCTCTCAAAAATAAATAAACGTTAAAAAACAAAACAAAAAAACCCAAAGGCCAGTTCATTCACAATGAAAACCAAAGCGTCCAGGCAGACTGGGATGTTTATGTCAGTTGATCAAATATTTGCTCCCTATAGGAAACTCTATATGGAAAACCAGATTATAGTCAGCCATGTTCTTGGCAAATGTGGAGTCAGAGGACGGGGAGTTAAGAGCAAGGCCTGTGCTTCAGATTGAAGCTTTGCTTTCCCTGCTTGGAATTCATGGCTTTTAAAATGAAAGTTTCAGAGGATCCTGGGTGGCTCAGTGGGTTAAGGGTCGACTCTTGATTTTAGCTCAGGTCATGATCTTACAGTTCATGGGATCAGCCCTGCATCTAAGCCCTTCTGTACTGACAGTGAGGAGCCTGCATGGGATTCTCTCTCCCTCTCTCTCTCTGCCTTCCTCCTCCTCCTCTTCTTCCTCCTCCTCCTCCTCCTCTCTTTCTCTCTCTCTCTTCTCCCTCTCTCAAAAATAAAGAAATAAATGAAAAAAATAAAATAAAATGAAAGTTTCAGAAAGAAAGTCTCAATTCATGTTGTATTGGACTAAATACCAGTGACAAGCCTGGAAGAAAGTTTAGGAGTCTCCACTGGTCATGAGACGACTGACCACTTTATAAATCTTTTCAGTTAGTCCCATCTCTAGCAGGGACATTAACAGGGAAACTGAAACAGAGAAATTCTCAGTTTTTATTAAAATTACTAACCAGCATTTTGCTTTCATGCCCTTGGCTTACCATCTGCAGTAACTTGCACTGGTTATTATAAATATGTTTTTCTATATCTTGGATTTCAAAGCGAGAGTGCAACAGGAATGCTTTTCGAGCTTTCCATCATCCCTTCCCTGCCAGTTCGTCCATTCATTATTACCTTTCCTATTTTTTTCCATCATGAATACACTTTAATCCCCATCACCCATTTCACCCATCTCCCCACCCACCTCTCCTCTGATAACCATCAGTTTGTTCTCTATAAGTCAGAGTCTGTTTCTTAGTCTCTTTCTCTTTTCCTGGGGAAAAAAGTCTTTAAAAGAATCAGGGAGGATTAAATGGAAATCCAGTGAAGATCAGTGTGTGTGTGTGTGTGTGTGTGTGTGTGTGAGTCTGTGCGTGCTTGTTACTTCTGGGGATGTGTGTAATTGCGTGCATGCCTGTGTGTGGTTGCACAGGCTTCGATCCCTTTATGCTTGGTACTCCGGGGGATCTGTTCAGAGGCTGGAATGCAACCACAGGCAGATGCTTGTCTTTTCTCAACAGTGGCAAGGAAAGGAGAAGGAGGAAGACACAGCCATAAGGGGCTTGCTGGTAAAACACGGGGTGAGTGATTTCCAGGTTTCATGAGCCAATTAATACATTTCCGAATGAAATAGACTTTTAGGCTGTCCAGATGTACATGTCATATTTATGAAGAGAATGGAAAACCCTCACAGTGATTCTAAAGCTATCTATCCCCTGACTTGGTATCGACATCCATGTTGTAGTAAGATTTTATAGCAGGCAGCATCTAAAGATCTCAGAAAATCCTTTCTAGATGATGCCATCCTCATGGTTGCCTCTCACCTTTACTTATGCTGTTCTCTCTCCTTGCCATCTCTAAGTCTTACTTACGAAGCTTAGGTCATGGTGGGGTCTCGTGTTTTGCTGTTCAACGAGGTTAGGCAGGAGCCGGAGGGAATCAATCCAGATAAATATGCTGTCTGAAGATGTGCTGTTAGCGGAGACATCTGTCGACCACAAGTCTGGCAAATTCTGGTCACTGGCCTGACGAAGGAAATGTGTACCTGGTGGAAAATGTCCCCACTGCTGTAGGAAACAACAACAATACAACTTAGAGAAAGTGCAATCATTCTTCTAAGCTCGGCAATGATGACGTTGCATTCAGAATAATGAAAACAGAACATAAACTTACAGAATTTTGGTATAAACATCTTGCAGGATGAAATGGAAGGCAGTTGAGCTAAATCTTCATCTACTGTAATGTCTAAAATTGGTGGACAACAACAGCATAAGCATATTCTTTAGACGCATGGGCCTCGTTCAAGAACAAAGAGCTTAAAAGAGCAGAAAATAGTTGCCACTGGACAGTGAAATGGGTGTGTAGGAGAGAACCATGGCCTCAGCGATGAGCTTACTAGTCCCATTCAACTTCTGAAGTCACTTGCACATGTTGCTCTGAGAAAACCACATTTAGAAACATTGAATTTTGAGGGCGCCTGGGTGGCTCAGTCACCTAAGCATCTGACTTCGGCTCAGGTCATGGTCTCATGGTTCGTGAGTTCGAGCCCTGCATTGGGCTCTGTGTTATCAGCCTAGGATCCCCTCTCTCCCTCCCTCTCTCTCTCTGCCCTTCTCCCACTGGCTCACACGCTCTCCTCTCTCTCAGATATAAACTTAAAAAAATTTGAATTTTGTCCAATTCCATAACTCAGTGCATTGGGAGGTCAGTATCACTAATTCCTCCTTCCCTGTATAAAGACAAAAGATCACAGTTTTTCCCATCTTGCACATTCCTCAATTTGGAGCCCTTTATCCTGTGCAATCCAAAAACACTGTAACTGGGGCAGTGAACTCCCCTGGGCTAGATTGTCTATGAAGGTCTATTTTCAACATGTCTGGGTTTTCTGCATGCACAGGCTTCACATACAGGAGCTATTGTTGAAGGAAGAATTATTTGATAACATTGAAATAATTTGCAGTGAGACAAATATTTGAAATAAGAGGCTTAATTTTTAAGGGAATGTGCCCCCTAGATTGCTGCCAACGAGCATAAATTTGCATTCGGCACGAAGAGGAAAACAAAGTAGTGAAATGTTAAGCAACCCTTGGTTTGTAAAGATGGGGACTAGTCCCTTGGGAGTTTATACAATTCCTCTCTTGAGGTCATTTACACTTTTTCATTGTTTATTTGCACATACCTGGCTTCACTCAAGTAATAAAAGATTTTTATTTCTTCTGCTTATCCCTTAGTTATACGCCAGGTGCCTTGCCTGAAACTTGAAGACTGGGACGAGATTGCTCCAAACAAAAGTAGCGAAGTTCAGAGCCAGAGAATTCTCTGGACACAAAGGCTTTGCAATAGAGAACTGTATAAAGCAGCCAGCAGGTCAGCTGCAAACCAATGCCCCTGCCCCGCAGCCCAGGGTAACTAGATTCCTTACCGTCCTTGGGGACAGAGATGCCCATAGCACTAACTTCAGCCAGGTAAGCGATGCTGATTCTAAACCCAACAGTCTCTGGGTGGGGTTGGAAACGTGTGCGTGAGAAGAGCAACCCCACGCCTGAGGCTGTGAGAGCACTCTTGACCTACACGCCAGGCACCCCATCAGCCGGTTCTGCGGCCCCCACGGCTCAGCTCCGGGCTTCATGCCTTTCCGTCCACACTGCAGGGCCCTCCATGCCAAGAAGACAAATGGAGGAAGAAACTGACCCCAGGTTACTCATTTGGTGATGCTTGCCACCCAAGGAACGTGTGGAATATCAAAACCCGTTAAAAAGCCAGAGTGGCAGTGAGTGTGGTGATCATTTGCTCACACTCTCCAAAATAGAACAGAAATCGGCGGGTCTGTGTTTGGTTAGCAGCTCTCCGACTTCCCATTTTATAACAGAAGTCTAGCCATCAACCAGTAAATGTCTGCTGCATAGCAAAAGCCTCATGATTGTTTCCTAATGAATGTTGAAATAGCTTGAGCTTTTCGGACCTCTGTGGCTCTTAAAATTAAGGAGGTTGGTATGACTGGTAATAATGATGCTCATTAATATTTATTGAGTACTTAGTATGTGCTGGGCATAGTTGTGAATTAAATATTTTAATTGTCACAAAAACCGTATTATCTTCTTTTAAGCTACAAGGAAATCAAAGTGCAGAGAAGTTAAATGACTGAGCAAAAGTTACTCATTTGGTAAGAGGCAGAACCAGGATTCAAAACTCCTAGGACACCTGAGTGGTTCAGTCAGTTACGTGTCTGACTCTTGATTTCAGCTCAGGCCATGATCTCACACTTCATGAGTTTGAGCTCCACATCGGGCTCTGAGCTGACAGTGAGGAGCCTGCTTTGGAATCTCTCTCTCCCCCTCTCTCTCTGGCCCTCCCCTACTCGCTCGCACTCTCCCTCTCTCTCCCCCAAAATAAATAAATAAACTTTTAAACCAACTCCCAAGCCCCTCTGTTTACCCATTATGCTTTTGTCAACTTCTAGCATATGCTATTATTCTTACTCTGTTGTTATTATCAATAGGAAGATGTCTAATCTCTCATTGCAATTCTCCATATACTGCCTGTTTTACTTACCATAGATCAGTCCTCTATGTATCCATCGATACTTGAGCCTCCAAACATCACTGAAAAGCCTATATTTATGACTCAGATATGAGAAACCAGGAATTTTATACCTGCCCGTGGATAAAGTATGAAGTAGGGAGGGATAGCATGCAGGATGACAGAGTCACCAACCAAAACATGCTAACAAGCAAAGAGCAGCTTTTTTTTTTTTTTTTTTTTCAGTTTCTTTAGAGAGAGAGAGAGGGAGAAAGCATGAGTCAGGGAGGGACAGAGAGAGAGAGAGAGAGAGAGAGAGACTCCCAAGCAGGCTCCGCACTGTCGGGGCAGAGCCCCTCAAACCCACAAACGGTGAGATCGTGACCTGAACCGAAGTCAGACACGTAACGGACTGAACCACCCAGGCACCCCAGGAGCAGATTTAACAATTCAAGGACTAGGAACACACGGCAGCGTGCTGCAGAACCAGCTCTCTGAAATCAAAAGCCTTGATGCATAGTGACCCGGGTGACGTCATGGGTGGAGGGTCACAGTCACGGGGGAGGAAGCACTGGATTTTTGGATTTAGATGACTGCGTATAGGTCCTACTGATTGCATACCCTAAGCAATCCTGTTTTCCTCACTGAAGCTGCTTCCACTTCTGTAAAATGGGGATGTGTCCAGTACCTTACAGGCCTGTCCTAAGGATTGAATGGGATGACATAGGAAAACCCTTGGCAAATTAAAGATTTGCCACTCAGAGTGGGTCCCCAGACCAGCAGCATCAACATCGTGCAGGACTTAGTAGACAGGCAAGTTCTCAGGCCCCACCCCAGACCTACTGAATCAGAACAAGAATTTCAAGAGGATCCCTTCGTCATATGCACATTAAAGTTTGAGAAGTCCTGCTCTGGGGCACTAAACAAATGCAGCCAGTTATTCGAGCTCTGTTTTCCTTTCATATACTGCCAGTGAAAGACAACATGGCCAACTTTAAAGGACGGGGCCTTCTTAAAGGTTCCCATGTGCTCTTCCCGGATCCCACTGAATTCAGCAGGTATGACCGAGCAGGTTACTCCTGGCGAGCATTTCCCTTTGCTCAGGATAGGCCCACTTGAGAGAGAGAGAGAGAGAGAGAGAGAGAGAGAGATTGCCTTAATAATCCTGGGCGATTTTTGAGGTGATGGAGCCAATAAAATGCAAATCCACGTGTACAAAATCATCTTGGCCTTGGGAAAGTTGGTTAAATACGAGACTGAATGTAAGTTGCAGCCGAAGTGGAGTTGAAGTGGGTTTTAATCTTTCCTGTTCAGGGTCCTTGGGAGCAACAGCTAAGGGAAGCAACTCAGAGTGGGAGGGTGCTTTCGAAAGCATTTGTGTTTTGTTAGACCCCTGTTGTGTATGAGAGACACATAAAAGGTGCTTCATCAACACCTGGTAGACTCGGTTGAATACTCTTATCAGCTTCCTGTGAAAAGATCCTAAATATAATTGTGAGCCTGTGCGGACATGGGGGTGTTAGATAGATAGAATATAAGGACCCCTGATGTTTGGCCAGTAATGGAGTTTAGGATACACTACCCTCAAATATGGCATCTTGAATATTTTTTTTCCTTTTTTTTTACTGAGGTATAGTTAACATATGACAGTATATTAGTATCGGGCATACAACAT
The DNA here is from genome assembly GCF_028749965.1 of Puma concolor. Classification (NCBI taxonomy): domain Eukaryota; kingdom Metazoa; phylum Chordata; class Mammalia; order Carnivora; family Felidae; genus Puma; species Puma concolor. Next base: position 47,855,923 of record NC_141673.1, read on the forward strand.
AATGACCCAATATTTGTATATATTGCGATATGATCCCCACAATAAACCTAGTTAACATCTGTCATCACATACAGTTACAGGATTTTTTTTTCTTGTGATGAGAACTTTTAAGATCTACTCTCTTAACAACTTCCAAATATACAACACAGTATTATTGACTACAGTCACCGTGCATCCCCGTGACTTACTTATTTCATAACTGGAAGTTTGTGCCTTTTGACTCCCTTCACCCATTTTGCCCACCCTCAACCCCCAGCCTCTGGAAACCACCGTTTCTATGCAGTAGAGGAAACAGCCACCTCTCATGGTCTTGAAAGAGTGGCCTCGAGTAGGAGATAAGCCTTGTCATTCGACCCTGACCTATCTTCCTAGCTATTAGCTGTCTCTCAAACTTCTGTGATTGTCCAAGCAGCCTATTTTATTTTTAATAGCTCCCAGTAGTTGAGGATGTGCCAGGACCCGTCAGTGTCCCAAGGGGAGAATCTCAATCAGCACTTAGATTCAGGCTGATTGGAAGTTGGACCCCCAGGCTTCTGAAGAAGGCAAATATATACATTCCACAAACATAAGCCTAGCTGGCCCCCAGAGCCAGGTGATCTGGTGGTGTCCAGTGTCCCCTTGCCAGCAGTCACAAAAACCGAGACTCCAGACAAGCATACAAGCTCATTTCTGAGCTATCAGTGGGCTGTAGAGGGAGAGTGCAAAGATGGCGTCCCTCTGGCTACTCTCCCTGAGAGCACTTCTGTAGCCTCTAAATGTGTGCCAAACCTGAAGCCTCCCCCTAAAACTGAAGCTCCAGGACTAGCAATTAGGTCTCTTTCACAGAAGGGCTGGGGTTGTGTTTCAATCTGCTGTCTGGATAGTGCTCTGGGGGTGGTGGCCTGCCAAGAACGGTCTCTCCCATTGTTACAGGCCTGTCGGACCCAGGAACACATCCCCCCCGGCCACCAGAGCCAGGCCATCAAGGGGCATCTCTTAGGCAGCAGCCACAAAAACCAGGGCACCAGGGAAGGGTATAAACTCTTTTCTGTAAGATAGAGGGGAGCCAGGGCAAGGCGGAGGGAGAATGCAAAGATTCTGTTCACCAAGAGCCCCTCTGAGACATTTCCGTGTGCCAAACCAGAAGCCTGCCCCTCAGTCCAAAGTTCCTGGAAAAGCAAATATGCCTCATTCTCAGGAAGACTGGGGTGTGTTTCAGTCTGCTGTCTGCGGAGTGCCCTAGGAGTAGTGGCCTGCCAAGAACTGTCTCCCCCATTGTTACATCTTATGGGACCCAGGATCACACACACCCCCAACCCCTGCACGGCTTCCAGATCTAGGCAGTCACGGGACATCTCCTAGGTGGCAGCGATGAAACCCAGGTCACCAGATGTAAAAACCAAGGCACCAGACGCTCCCCTTTTTCCCTCTGTGAGATACTGGCCCTTGAGAGTGACAGGCAGAGAGCATAAAGATGGCAACTACTGGCTGGAGTGAGACAGAGAGGAAGTTCAAAGATAGGACTCACGGAAAATAAGTTTGAAAAAAGAAAAAGAAAGAAAAAAAGAGGAGGAGGAAGGAGGGAAGTTAAGAGAGAGACAGTGATTGCCGGCTTTAGCAAGGAAGAGGGAGCGCATGGAAGATGGCCCCTGCCAGCTGGAATATAGAGCCCATACCCAAGGGAAAGGAAAAAAAAAAAAAAAAAAAAGATGGTGCCTGTTGGCCTTAGCAAGGCCGAGGGAAAGCACCAAGATGGCATCCAACAACTTCTTTCCCTGGAGGGTATTCTTGCAGGCTCCTGCCACCTTAGACCAACACTTTAAAATTAAGAAATGAGTTTCGCATAATGTTTGGGCACTTTTCAGAGGGCTGCTTCTGCACTGGCCCAGGATCGGGTGAGTCAACACACGATCCCTTTAAGAGACTCGGTTTGCCATAGCCCTGCAGGTCTGGTGGATAAGCACCCTGTTGGTCTTCAATGCCAGATATTTTGGGGGCTTGTCTCTCAGATGCTGATTTTAAAAGTTGGGGTGCCAAATGTAGGGTATGAACCCTTCTCCCCAGGTTTTGAGTTCCCAACCAATTGTGGGTTGCCATCTTGAACCGGAACCCCCTATTGAATACTTTAAGCTGAAGGAGTTGGAGAAACAGCAAAATGGGCCCCTTCGTATAGCTCTTCTCTTCAGAAACAGATTATAAAATCCCCAATTAAGAGATCTTCTCCCTGTATCCGGAGGAAAGGAGTGTTCTTATCTCTGAAGACAAAGGTGACACCACCAACAAAAATCTGAACGGGCCTCACTAAATTTCCCCCAGTTTACTACACTTACCTCATACTTTTTGGCCTATCGTGTTTCTACACGACTGTCCACTTTTCAGCAAATATAGCATAAAAATACTCAGGCTTATCTGTTTCTTTAGGTCTTTATTTCCTTATGAAGGCTCCTGTGTCATGTAAAATTTGCACTAAACAAATTTGCGTGCTTCTCCCCTGATAATCTGTCTTTGTCAGTTTAATTTTGAGACCCAGCCAGGAATCTTAAGTGGGTTGAGGAAAACTTTTCACTACCTTATTCTGGCATAGACACACACACACACACACACACACACACACATAATATTCCTTCTTTTCACGACTGTTATCTTCTTCTCCATCTTCCAGTCCCCTGGTCGAAAAATAACCATGTGAACACATAATTTTAATAACCTGTCAAAGTGTCATAATGGAAATGGAATGGTGCCATTTGTAAATCACTATTTATCAAAAAAAAAAAAATTCTTTGCATTTCAAAAGAGATTTAAATAGATGTCCTAAATTTGGTTTGTTTAAAAAAACAGTCTGTTCCAGAAAGTCTCTAAGACTTGAATAAAAAAATTAAAACACATTAAAGAAGTATTAGTGCGCAGACTTCAATAATTGTGCATTTTTCTAAAACTTCAAAGGTCAGAGAACTTTGGGTCAGGGGAGAGAAAATGTCTCCCCCGGAGAATATTCCAGTTGGGTTTATGTGCTTCTCAGGAGCAGTGCTATTCTCCATGTTTTGTTGGTTTGGTTTTGCTCTTGCCACAAAGGAAACAGAAACCAGCAAGCTGCAAGGGTCGGGAGCACCGTCTCCTTGAGAGATTAGCCGCAAGCACCAGTTGGTTTGCATAAGGCATGGAGAGTTGCCTGGGAGGACTTTGTCCTCAAGATCCTTCTGCATCCAAGAGCACAGGAGCTAAGGTAAAGCTGTGTGTGATACATTTGCATTTCTAAAAAGGTTTGATATGAGTTGGTTTCACTCTGCCTCAGGGGTAAAATTATATAAAGCACTATTTGATAACAGTGGAAAGTCTGTCAGAAGGTGTCCCTACATTTGCATGTATTTGTTTACATTTTGGTCTAAAATCTATATTCACTTAGGATTCAAGCATGTCTGGCTATGGGGTGAGTCCCCAGGGTCTTTTAAATGACAGACCAAAGGTCATGATCTCACACGGTTTGTGAATTCAAGCCCTGGGTCGGGCTCTGTGCTGGTAGCGTGAAGCCTGGTTGGGATTCTGTCTCCTTCTCTAGCTGCCCCTCTCCCCTTGCTCTCTGTATCTTTGTCAAAATAAATAAAAAATAAACTTAAAAAAAAAATGACAGACCAAGGGAAGCAAGGATAGAGGTCCACAAGTTTTAGGTTCTAGGACAAAATGCAGCCTCCTGGGAGATGTTTCTAATATAATAAAGTCCTTAGGGCACCTGGGTGGCTCAGTCGGTTGAGCATTTGACTTCGGCTCAAGTCATGATCTCATGGCTTGTGAGTTCGAGCCCCACATCGGGCTCCGTGCTGACAGCCCAGAGCCTGGAGCCTGCTTCAGATTCTGTGTCTCCCTCTCTGCCCCTCCCCTGTTCTCACTCTGTCTCTCTCTGTCTCTCTCTGCCCCTCCCACACTCATGCACGTGCTCTCTCTCTCTCTCTCTCTCTCTCAGAAGTAAATAAACATTAAAAAACATTAGAGGGGTGCCTGGGTGGCTCAGTCGGTTAAGTGGCCGACTTCGGCTCAGGTCATGATCTTACGGTCCGTGAGTTTGAGCCCCGCGTCGGGCTCTGTGCTGACGGCTCAGAGCCTGGAGCCTGTTTCAGATTCTGTGTCTCCCTCTCTCTGACCCTCCCCCATTCATGCTTTGTCTCTCTCTGTCTCAAAAATAAATAAACATTAAAAAAAAATTGAAAAAAAACCATTAGAAATAAAAATAAATAAATAAATAAATAAACACTTAATGTAATAAAATCCAACTTTCAGATCTTCCCTTGATCCAACTGGCATGAGTTCAATCAAGGCCGACTCATCGGAAGAGGAGGCTGCCAAAACAGAGCTGCCTTAGCCCAGGGTCCACAGAGGACAAGCACTGGCATCAGCAGACCCGGCACCTCTGGTGGCCGTGTTGGCAGACAAAGCCCTCAACCCCTCTGCCAAGGCACCGACATTGATGGACAGTAACAGCAGTACCTTCAGCAGCTCCTTGTGGCATCTTTGGTCAGTATCAGTGGGTGAGTCGCTAAATCGGGCAGTGACAGTGACCAGAGATAACGCCTCAAAGAGCCACAAAAGAGAAAAGGAGAATGGTAACTGTCACATCACAACTAAGGACCACTGCTGTATATGAAAGACATACCCTCAGGGACACGGAGAACTGGAGAAGGGGGGTGGTGGGGTGGGAGGGGGGGAGTCCTGAACAGCAGGTCACCGCAGGGACAAAGAAACACAATTTTGTGATTGTATTAGTGAACCCTTCCTTCCCTCCTCCTCCCCCATCGCCTGCCCCAAGACTGGTGGGATATAGAAAACAAAGGATAGAACAGAGAAGTCTAAGTTTGTGGAAGCATAAGCTATAAATCTGAGATTCAGCCACCCGTGCTTACAGAAGGCCCAGCGGGCCACTTTATTTTTTAAGTGTATTCCTTTTTTGAGAGAGAGAGCATGCACAGGGGAGGGGCAGAGAGAGAGAGGGAGAGAGAGAATCTCAAGCAGGCTCCAAGCTCAGTGCAGAGTCCCACACAGGGCTCGATCCCACAAACTGTAAGATCATGACCTGAGTCAAAATCAAGAGTCAGATGCTTAACTGACTGAGCCACCCAGGGGCCCCCCAGATGGGGCACTTTATAACAAGATACCGCTATTGGGTTAGTGGCATTTGCTACTCAAACTTATAAATTAAGAATCAAATTCGCAGCCACCTCAGCCGCTGCCAAAACCCCTGGCAGCTGCCGCTGAGCCCACAGGTGTCCCAGGCACAGGGCCCACCTTTATCCAACTGCCCTTCCGTGAACATTTGCTAACAGAATCCTCACCCTCGCTCGCTGCTTCATTAATGGACAGCAGCGTATCGCTCAAGACCCACGGTTCAGATTTTCTTCCTTGATCTTCTCTTTCTGGATCACCACCAACTGTTTCTTTAAAACATGGAGTTAGTACTATTACATCCTTGAACATGAAAACTAGATGCAATTGTGACGCTCGAGAAAGGGAGACTATGTAATTCCACAGTAGACAGAACTGCGCTGAGGAAACAATTTGGATCATAAATGAAAAGTTCTTGTGTTGAAGATTCCACATCTGTCACCTACCAGTTGCATGGTCTCTGGCTTACCCTAAGTCTCATGTGAAATGGAAATAATAATCATTTCGGTGTCTCAGAAATATAGGGACCATAGGGGCCAAAGGGGCTATACCCACGATGCTTATGATTCCCTTCCCTTCCACATTCTGTACGTGCGGAATCTATCCACCACCACACCCCGCCTGAGAGGCAGCGCTGCTAACTGCATGACCCTCTCACCCGGCCACAGCTCACTAAAGCCCAGGGGGACAACTGAGCCAGGCTTGGCCAGTCAGAAATGTGCCTTCCTCATACCTCAGCTCCACTTCCCTTTGGGTGAGCTTCGTACTCAGGCAGGCAGTCCGCCATGATGGTAAGATGGCCCCCAGCAGCTCCAGGCTTACTCCTACCTGCTTAATAAGTCCCACAGAAAACTCCCTCTTTGCTTACAGTTCCGGTCAAACTCCCAGGGATGGTTCTGATCAGCCTGAACTGGGTCATACAGTCACCCCTAAACCAACCACTGTTGCCAAGGAAATGCCATCTTTTCTTCACTCAGGCCTGGGTCACACGTTTTTCCCTGGAGTGAGGGAGTGGTATCGGCCTCACCTGATTCACAGAGATGGAGACCTGGGGGAACAGAGTTGGCCAAAAGAAAATCGGGGCGGGGGTGGGGGGGTAGTGTTGCCAAAAGAAGGGGCAAGTCATACCTGGAGAACTTTTAAGAGATAGTCCATGAACACCTGAGGTGGAAAAATGAGAAGTAAACTTTCTTGAGGAAGGAAAACCTCTTTCCTTTAACATGGGCAGAGTGACCAAAAGACTGGGAGGCAGATGGCCCCTAGGGAGCCAGCCCTCGCCCACTGCACGAGTACTTATCACGCCCCTACCACAGAGAGCTGGGTACCTGTGGATGAGTCAGTCACTGTCCTAAGGCTCAGCCTCCCCACCCACAGTCTCATTGCCAGTTCCCTGAGTCATCCCATGCCCCACCCAGCGTGTTTTGCTTTTCCCACGGTTCCCTCGAATCTCCTGGGACAGATGGCTGGCTGCCGGAGCCGAAGGAAAGAACGGGTGTCTTTTAGAAACAGGAGTGCCTCTCCTGTGAGCAAAGCTCGCAGAAGGGCTGGCTCAGGTGGGTGGGGGTGGTAATTATTCTCTTTGCAGTTCCCGACGCACTTAAAAATCAGCTTCTTTCTTATAAAGAATTGATTCATAGGCAACCTCTACCTTCTTTTAATTTCTCCATTTAAAAAAGAAACCAGACACAAAACCAAAAAACATTTGTCATTCTTTTGGAACCAGAACAGCTCAGACTTCTCTTCCTGCTTGAAGCCTTCCCCCTTCCTTCCCTTCCATCCTCTTTCTCATTTAGCTGAGAGCCAGCCTTATCAGCCCATCCCTGTCTGCTCACAGCACAACATCAATGCCACAGCCACAGGGCTTTTCGTGTGGTGTGATGGCCGTGTGGCTGTCTGGCTCCTCCACTGGGTGGGGGGATGCCTCAGAGAGGTCACCAGTGATGCGCTGCTCCTTTCGTTCCCTAGAGTCTGGCTCATGGAAAGTCCTCCCCACAGGTTTCAGCAAAAGAGTGAAAATGAGCAAGCTGTTAACTGCACTGGGGGCTGAATGCGGGAAAGATCATCTATCATGGAGTGTCTTGTCAGAGGCAAAGTCGCCCTTCGTGAAGTCATGAAGACTTTTGCTTCTTAGCATAATTTTGAGTAGCTTCTGTACTACAGATAATTCCAGAGACTGCTCTTAAGAGCCAAGAATATCCACACTAAAAGGAAATGTTTTTTCGGGACTTGTACAGGATGACAGGCCCGAGGTCTTACAACTCACTTCAGGGGAAAACTGCAGCAGCCTAATTACTGTCATGCTCCATGTTTGGGTATAATATGAAACATTCACTGAGTGCTTTATAATTAATCTGCAATTAATTTAGACTTTCATGCAGTTGTGCTGTATGGAAAAAAAATCAGCAGTATAAATACAAACGATGAATAATAGGCTGTAGCTGACTATCAGGGTTTGAAACCCTCTAAAAGACAACAGGCCATGGATTTGCTTGTTTCTATCAGAAGCCATGTAGAGACATTTTAAATGTGTTTGGAGAAGAGGGTAATAACATCCTATTATTCCAAATAATACCAATTTAAAAAAATCACAGCGGAAGAGAGAGAACAGTTCAAATCTGGTTTACCGTTGCCATCTTGCCATACGCCTGGCAAATGCAAGGAAATTTTTTATTTACCCACCTTTCACTTAATACATGTTAACTGAGCATCTATTGAGTGCTAGGCGACATGTTTTCCACGTGAAGAAGATGGTGAATGGACAGGTAAGTCACTTACCCTAAGTGTCATGAACTGAAACTCATTACAAGAAGTGAGAATTTCCGACTTCTCATTTATTTGTTCAAAATAATGTCTTCCCAAGGACCGTTCTTAACTGTATTCCCGTAGCGTTCACCCAGCACCTTCCACTTTACAAGAGGCCTCATGTATATATCGCTTTCAGTGTTCACAGTAACTGTCATGCAGACAGGATGATCATGGGTCCGAGTTTGCAACCCAAAAAGTAAAGTACCCAAGATGACACCAAAGGCCAACGGTTGAGCTGGGACCAAAACCAAGCTTCCCGGCTCTGACTCTAGTCCTTTTTCCAGTTACTCCGCATTTAAGCAGGAGGTCTGGCTGGTGCAGCCAACAATGGCTTGAGGACCCAACTTTGGCGAAGACGTGTTGTCAAGAGTCTTTCTAAAATGTGATCTCACACGTATTTGTGTGGAGCCATAAGAAATTGAAGGATTGAGACTGTGATTTTCGGCACCCATCCTTTCCACCAATTATGTGGCAGAGACTTTCCCCATTCACAGAATCCAGCCAAGGGAAGATGGAGTCTATGCAGAACACTGTTGGTAAATGGGAGGTCTCTGCGGCTGCGCTGCCACAAGCTTTGAACAAACACACATGAAAAATGCACCAGATTCTAAATCCTTGGATGCTTCTTAAGAGCTCATCTGGCTCTTTAGAATCAGACACAAAAATCAATGACACATGTCTTTGAAGAAATGAAAGCCAAAAAAAAAAACACTTTTAGCTTTGCCAAGTGAAGATTTTCCTGAAGCGTTCCCCGGAATGAGGTTGGTGTGGAGCATTCTTAAGTGAGCTGTTAAGCCCTGGTGCAATAGAAATAGTTGTGACTTCGTGGCTGGTGATGGGGATTCCACTCATTTCTGTCCCTCTGCCCTCCCTCCATTCTGTGTGATGACTAAATCCTCTAATAAATCCTATCGGGTTTACGAGAGCTGGTCAGTGTAAACATGACTTACCAGCGCCATTAACACGTTAATGCCTTTTGGGTGGGTTGTGAAGAAAAAGGAATAAAATTCCTAAGGGTAAGGGATGTACTTCCAAGGACTGAATTGTCTCCCTTTGGAATTCATATGTTGAAACCCTAGACTCCAGGTATTTGGAGATGGGACCTTTGGGAGGTAATTAGGTTTAGATGAGGTCATGAGGAGACAGTTTTCATGATGGGATTAGTGCCCTTATGGAAAGAGATGGGGGCGCCTGGGTGGCTCAGTCCGTTAAGTGACTGACTTCGGCTTAGGTCATGATCTCACGGTCCGTTAGTTGGAGCCCCTGCGTCTGTGCCCACAGCTGAGAGCCTGGAACCTGCTTCAGATTCTGGGTCTCCCTCTCTTCCTGCCCCTCCCCACTCTCTGTCGCCCTCTCTCTCAAAAATTTAAAAAAAAAAAAAAAATTAAAAAAAAAGAGAGAGAGACACCAAAGAGCTTGATTCTTCCCTCTTTCTCTCCACCTGCCTGCACAGAACAAAGACCATATGAGGACACAGCAAGGAGACAATTTTCTGCACCTCCAAGACAGAAGCCCCAGCAGACACTGAGCCTGCGGGACTTCCAGACCCCAGCACTGTGAGAAATAAGCCACCCGGTCTTAAGTTCTGGAAAGCAGCCACCTTGAATTAAGACACGTCATATAGTGGAAAGGGATGAAATTTAGCACCAGAAAACCTGTGTCAACTCTTGTCCTTGCTTATGTGTCTCTTTGTGTCTCAGTTTCCTTATCTATAGAATGGGGAACTGGAAGTCCCTTCACTCCCCATATCACAAGGTCATGGTGAGAATCCAGAGAGATGAGGTTTGTAAACTGCCAACAGAATTGCTCTTCTGTTGGAGGTCTTTAATGATGTTTTGCTGGGAATCTGCCACTAAAATTGAAATCCAAAAATTGCTTAGGCAAAAGAAGTAAAAATATGGGAAATGGGAAAAGAGGTAGGTTAAGAGCTCTACTTTTTTTTTTTTTTTTAAGTGCTGGAGGGTTGAACTCATGCAAGCAAATTGTTTTAAGTGAATTTTTATGGTTTGGTTGTCTAAAAAACAATCTGACATAGCTTTCAAAATCTTGTTTATTAGAACTCAAAATTCTTGTAATTCTACTTGTTTACGTTATGTGATTATTTTATATTTTATAGTGTTTATATCTTATATGGTATTTTCTATGACACTGATATACAGAATCTGACAAATTGGCAAATAATTAGTTATATGAAAATATAGACTGGATATGAAATACAGTAACTAAGATATAAATGACCTGAGGTTAAAAATGGTACCTGTTTTTCAGGATTGAACTTATCCTATGTTAGCACAAATGGCACCTGGTGGCAGTAGGTGATACTTAAGCCCAGCTCTTATGGACTTATTTTCTGACTTTTTAGAAATATATATTTTTTTTATTTAAAATTTTTTTTTCAACATTTATTTATTTTTGCGACAGAGAGAGACAGAGCATGAACGGGGGAGGGGCAGAGAGAGAGGGAGACACAGAATCGGAAACAGGCTCCAGGCTCCGAGCCATCAGCCCAGAGCCTGACGCGGGGCTCGAACTCCCGGACCGCGAGATCGTGACCTGGCTGAAGTCGGACGCTTAACCGACTGTGCCACCCAGGCGCCCCTATATTTTTTTTTATTTTAGAGCAGATTTAGATTTATAGAAAAATAGTGAAGCTAGGACACAGAGTTCCTATAAACTCCATACCTAGTTCCCTCTATTGTTAATGTCTGTCACAACAAATGAACCAACATGGATACATTATTATTAACTAGAGTCCATACTTTATTCAAAAGTCCTTAGTTTTCATCTGTTGCTCCTTTTTGGTTCCAGGGTTCCATCCAGGACTCCACGGTGCATTCAGCTGTCATGTTTCTTTTAAGCCCCTCTTGGCTTTGATGGTTTCCCAGACTTTCCTTGTTTTTGATAACCTTGATGATTTTAAGGAGTATTGGTCAGGTATTTTGCAGAATAGCACTCTGTTTGGTTTGTCTGATGTTTTGCTCATGGTTGGACTGAGGTTATGAGCTTTGGGGAGGAAGATTTATAGACACTACTTAAATTTGGGGATATTCCAGTAGAGAGTCAGACAGTTCTCTGGCACAAGGAAAAACCTTTTTGGCCTGAAGCAGCATGGTCCACGGTGGATATCTCACAACTGGGAAAGTGCTGAAAATACAAAGAGAATCTTCCAGCAAAGTTTAGTAGGCTTAACTAATCCTAGGATGCCACAGATTGCCACAGGTCTCTTCATTATGTTAAATCCTTTCTTTCTGAGGATTTTCAACACAGTCTCCTGTTGTATGCTTTTTCTGTTTTGTTTTTTGTTTTGTTTTGTTTTGTTTTGTTGGGGGGAAAGACTTTCAGTTTCGTAATAGAATTTAACTTGAAAACAGTGTTTATTTGAGAGAAATCCTCTTATAGGCAATGTCAGTGAACTACCTTAGATATCTGAAACTCCATGTTATCCCAAACATAAATGCATGAATGAGAACATGGGGGTCTATGTGCTGGAAAGAACTCTGTAACCCTGCTTCTCACAAACATTCCTTCCAGTGGAAGGGTCAAATTAATGAAGTCTCTCCCACACCACGAACCTGGGACATGATTTAAAAATGGAATGGAAAATACAGTCTCTAGACGCAGGTCATACCGGGACAGGCTGATAGTATACAACCCAGGACAACCAAGTCTGAATTTGAATCCAAGAAATTGCAGGGCTCCTGAAATACTCCTCCCAAGAATTAACTACTCTATTTAATTTTCTACAAGGGCTATGCTGTTAGTAAAAGGTAAAACAATTTTCCAAATATAGAAAAAAATATAAACATTATGTAACACACATGCATATGCTCTGTCTGTAGCTTGGTTTTTATAGTCGACAAACATGCCTTGATGTATGTGTGAGTGTTTTGTGACTCAATCTCCTTATAATCCCACTGTAATCATTGTAATGATTCTGTTCTGTGCAGTTGAAACAATAATAGCTTATACTTATTCACAGCCTATCTGTGCTTTACATATTTTATCTCATTTAATCCTATCTAGATACTCATTGTCCTCTTCTATAAAGAAGGAAATCAAGACTTAGAGATGTTAAGTATCCTGTCTAAGGGTACACAGAGAAAAGTCAGGATTTGAATTCAAGGCAAGGACTGTTTGGATCTGAAGTCTCAGGTCCTACTGGGCTAAACTACCTCTGCGTCACTGAGTTTATTTCAAAATGCCTTCTGCGAGAGCAAGGACCGTATCTCTTCTTAATAGATGGGGTCTCACAATTCCATTCATATGGCACAGGTGTAGTAATATTTGAAAACAAGGAAGAGGAGGATGTATTATTACTACTGATTATCACTGTCAAGGTAAAAAAAAAAAAAACAAACACAACTCTTATCTCCTAATTGACTCCCAGGCCAATAGGAAGATAAGAGAAGCCCAGCCACTCAGCAGCCTTGTCACCCAGAACTAGAGCTACAGTGGCTCAAATATCCATGCCCTAAAATACAGAAAATTTGAGGTACAGGAAGGCCAACAGATCAGGAGATGATTGCCATTGAGAAGATAGTTTGTGATAGTTCCCAAGAGAGGGGGACATGCCACATGTTGGGGGCCACACTGGGAAGCACCAGGGTCAGTCAGGAGGCAGAGGAAGTGGGGGCGAACTGTGGGCAAAAGCCTTTGTTTTGGTTTCTATGGGAAGGAAGAAGCGAGGCAGGGTGGACAGTCTGGGGACTGGCTCATGTGAATAACTTCAGCAGGCTCTGGGGCTGTGCCTAGCTGTCTGGTACCTAGCCCTGGCATGGTTAGGGCAGGTGGAGTGTGAGAGCCCAATAAAGGAGGTGGGTTGCAGTGTGGACTCTGGACTGTTTGGCTTGTATTTGAAAAGCACTCACGGACAAGTTGTTTACTGTTTCTAGGAATTGGCTAACCTTAGGAGGTAGAGTCCCCTTAAGGTCAGTAAGACCCCCAAATGTCAAAATGTTTGAATACAGAAAATAAAAAACATGGTTGATAGACTCCAGCTAAGAGGCTTTCTGGCCATTCTAAATTGGGAAAGGCATATGAATGTACCCATAAGCCAGGCAGAAGTACCCAAGAGCTAATTTAGCTGAAAACAATAGAGATGGGTCATAATGCCGTCATATGTAGAGGGAGAAGAAAACAAAACCAATGAAAACTGGAAAATAACCTGGGCCTAGATTATCTGGGTTACCTTAAAAAACTTGTCATAAGTTAGTGCTTCATAAGAGAGCACACAAAACTTAGTGTCCATCAGGCATTAGGCATTAGAGGGTAGAATTGCGACTATTTCTCTTATCCAAATCATTAACAAGCAACATTCTGCACTCTAGTATATGTCGTTTTTCTCTCTCTCTCCCTCCCTCCCTTCCACCTTCCTTCCCTTCTTCTCCCTCTCTTCCATAAACACATAGCAATAGTTTGCCTAAATGTGAGCTCATCTGTGAGACACTACCCATCCGTCCCCCTAACACACACCATATCACACACTGTTAAGAGTCTGTGTTTAGTGGGCCCACGTTGGCAGAAACGGGCCTTTTTATTTTTCTCGAAAGCTACAGTAAGAAATACATAACACAAAGTAGACTCTGACCTGTGTCTTTGGCCTCACAGATTCCTTAATACCAGAAGCAGTATTTTCAAGCCCAACAGTGCTGTTTACTCCAGGAAGAGTTTTCTTCATAATCACGGGAAAATCAAAAACCACACTATCTCAAGTTGCGGCAAACACTTTATTCTCCTCATTAACGTCTCAAAACTGTCAGAAGCCAAAGCTTGAAAAAGCCCTATGGCAATAAATGTGAATGTTTTACAAAGAGAAGAAAGAGATTGCAAGAAGTTATGTTTCTGTTCGCCGTATTTTTGAGTATTTTTCCTTGGCGAAGTCCTCAACCAAATTCGAATACATCAGACACAGTGCCGATAGAAGTAAAAGAAGTAATCTGTAAAGAATATCCCAGCAAAATAAGGGTCCGTTGAACAGTCAGCTAAATCCTGTCAGAACAGAAGAAAAAAGGAGAATGACTAAAGTAAAAATGAGTTAAAGTAATTGACTGACTGAATTGAATTGATCGATGGATTGATTTAATGGTCTGTTTCTTTCTCACCGGAAAAGAAAAAGAAAAAGGGGGAAAAAAAAGAAAGAAAGCTTACCGGTGCAGCTACACGGAAGTGGTATGTGCTATCAAAGAATGGGGCTACAGGGAGGCTCCAAATGTGCTGATAGCCCTAAATAATGAATGAAAGGGAGATCCATTTCATAACCACATTTTATTCTCACTTGGAAAGACTATAGTCTGAGAAAGCATTTCCTTGACTACTCTAGGAAAGGTATCCATGACAATAGCTTTTGACAGGAGTCGCTAAAACAGTCTGCAGTTTCTGAAGGACACATGGAGGATGCTGAGCAAAGCCCTGTGACCAGGGTCAGCCAGCAAGGAGAAACAGCGGCATTTGGCTCGCGGCATCCCTCTCCTGGTGGGGAACAGAGGCTGTGCCGCAATTCTAGACACACTTCTTCTGGAACAGGGAGGGAATGCCCAGGGGCTGGAAAACATTACCTGTGTCATCTCCTGGGAGACCTCTTGGTGGCTTTGTATCCCTTTGGCTTCCCTTTTACTATGGAAACATATATTTCCGAGGGTGAAATTGCATTGGAAGACTATCAATGGTTCTGTTGTGCTTCAAGAGACAAAGGAGAGAAAGGGCAAATGGAAAGCAGTTACCAGCTCCACTAGGCGATACCTTGATAAAAAGAGGTGCGAATGGGAGCGTAACTTGGAAATCTATTCAAAGTTTCTTGCACGCATTTTATTACACAAAGCTCATCAATGCCAGTATGCCCGTTCCCATCTCATTATTACAGAAAGAAACTCAGTCTCAGATGATTACTGTCATGGACTTAATGTTTGTGTTCCCCTCCCCCAAATCCATATGCTGAAATCCCAACTTCCAATGTGATGTGTTAGGCAGTAGAGTCTATGGGAAGTGATTAGGTCTTGAGCATGGAGCCTTCATGGGTGGGATTACTGATCTTATCGAAAGGACCTCAGAGAGCTCTCTTGTTCCTTTGCTATATGGACACAGTGAGGAGATGGCCTTCTATGAAACAGGAAGCAGACCCTCACCAGATGCCAAATCTGCCAGTGCCTTGATATGGGACTTCCCAACCTCCAGAAGGGTGGAAAATAAATGTTTGTTAAGGCACTCAGTCTATGGTATTTCTGTTATAGCAGCCTGAATTGACCAAAACAACTACTGGGGTAGCATATGATAGAGTCCCTAAGATCTAATCTCATGACTTAAATCACCCTAGCATCAGAAGTTCTTATCCCCACAGATTATAAAATACTTTTTGAAGATATCCATTCTCTTTTCTCTGGCAACTGAATTTGCATCTACCTGAAGTTTCCAGGATTTCAGATTCTACACACCCCTGATCTGAGGAGATACTGTTTGAAGCAGCAAGGTGCACAAACACAGGAAGGGATGTGGGGGTGAGCCCCATTAGAATTTACCTCCCTTAAAAGCTATCAGAGTAGAAGTCCTGCCAGAAAGAATGACTCTTCTCTGGAGGTTAGCCCATTAATTATCATCAAGAGGCTGAGATCCATCTGTCCTTGGAAATGATCTTACTGCACAAGTGGGACAACCTACAATCTCAGTGGAGTATGTGTGTTATTTTTAAATCACACATATTGGACAAATGGCTCTTCACCTAAAAAGCCTGATTTAGTGGCTCAAGATGGTTTTCTGCCACTTCAGGGGACATACCGTGTCAGCTTACTTCCTGCCATTGAAGCTAGGAATGAAGGAGGAAATGCTATTCCAGGCTACTCAGGGAGTGCTAGAAAACAGTACATTTAGCTCTTGCTCTGCATGAAATGTGATGGGCTCTGAGTCACGAAACACTTGCTGCTTGAAACAAACCTTTCCAAGGCAAGCCGTTGGGTTGAGTGTCATGAACTCATTGTAGAAGCAAAGTTGATGAGGGAAGAAGTATGAAGCCCAAGTGAAACAGAAGAAGGGACAGATGGAGGAGGAGTAACAGAGCTGGGAAAGCAGAGAGGGAGCGTGGAGGACAGAGAAAAGGAAAAGAGAGGCAGAAAACAAAGGGGAGAAGAGAGGAAATGTGGAGAGGGGGGAGAAAAGGAGAGACTATAATCAAGAGACACAAAATAAAAACCATCTATCTTCCTGATGAGCAGCTCATTGCATAATTTGAGTGAAGTGGGTCGAAAGTCTTAGAAGTACCATAGTTATTTTAAATATTTGGTACGAATAGATTAAATTAGAGCTTTGTGATTTTGAAGGAAAGGTACTGATAATAAAAGCTACAATTGAGGCGCCTGGGTGGCTCAAGTTGGTTAAGTGTCCGGCTCTCGCTTTTGGCAGAGGTCATGATCTCACGCTTTTGTGAGTCTGAGCCCCACATCTGTGATGCCACCATAGAGCCTGCCTGGGATTCTCTCTCTCTCCCTCTCTCTCTGCCCCTCTTCCGCTCACACTGTCTCTCTCTCAAACAAAATAAAATAACTTAGAATTTTTATATAAAAAAAGAGCTATCATTTATTAAGTGTCTCATATGTGCCAGGAAAGGGCAACGTTTTTACATCTCTCATCTCACTGGGAAGGCAAGAAAGTGATGGTTTAAAGGATGGGCTGAGTTTGAAACCCAACTCTACCATTTACTGTCTGCGAGTTTCAGGACAAGTGTGTTTGACCTCCCTAGACCTAAGTGTTCCCATCTGAAAAATATAAACTAGAAGAGAAATACCGAACTCAGAGGGTTATTGTGAGGATTATATGACCCACCATTAAAGTGTAGAGTGTGTGGCATAGGCTCTGTGCTCAGCAAATGGTAGTTATTAATTTCACTATTCTTAACAGCGGTTCCCACAGCAGCTCTACTTGTTCCGGTCTTATTTCAAACTTGTTTTACAGACAAAAACAACTCAGGATAAGTAGTTTCTCCAAGGTTACAGAATTAGTAAGTGGCAGAGACAAAATGTGAACCCTGGTCTGCCCAACTCCAAACTCTGACTCCTTGAACTCCCCTGGGGAGAGGGGGTGGTGTCGGCCTCAGCATTGCTACCAGGGACTCGCCCAACTGCCCAGCCCCCCAACCCAGGGACTGTGCTATTACTCTTGCTCCTACCCTAATTCAAAGGGACACAGTCGGGGGGGGGGAGTCTGCAACTTGAGAGCATCAAACCCAAGACTGCTCCCATTTTACAGGTGCTGAGTGTGAATCCTTAGGGTCTTTCCATTCACTGGAGGAGCCTGGAAGATCCCAGCCTTCATTTTGAAAACTCCCTAGAGCTGGCCCACCTCTCAACCCAACTACCATCCGCCGGCATGGACTGATAACTTCCCACCTTCTAACTTACTGATCAACTGTGAAGTAAGTTCAGACTTCCTATTCAGATAATGATAGAAGCGGAATTGTTTTCTACAGTTATGCACTTACTTGATTTCCAGAGAGAATTTGACATTGGCAGGTGTGTGCTTATTAACAGGAATATTGTAATTGTAGTTTCCAGAGCTAATTATGGAAAAAAATAAAACCACAAATCAAAATACACAGGAAAGGCTTCAAAAGGCTTTTGTTACTCATTAAATACTATGTGAACTGTGAAATGCTCTATAACAAACACAGAAAATCAAATTTAGCACAGGAGAGTTCTATGTTTTCCAGAGATGTACCTGTCAAGTTTCAAAGTGATCTCTTTTAGGTCTTAATATATAAAATATACCACAGAGATTTATGGTTTGTTAGAACACACAGACAAAATGACGGGAAGCCAAATCCCAGGCCAAATGCATAAAACTGAGCACACCGGAAATGACTCCAGTCCCTGTTAAGGAGACACAGATTTCGGAAGACAAATGAGGCAAAGGCAAACTAACAATCCCTCTGGAAAGGAGGACTGGAAATAATGAATACCAGCTTTTCTATCCTGAATCGCTCCCTTTTCGGCAACATTAGCAGGAAATACCACGCACGTTCAGAACTTGAATCAACTAGTGTTATTATAGTCTGAATCACCATTTCATAAGGGAGAAAACTGCACCACAGAAAGACTTATACAGAGACACGCCCCCAACCCCCGACCCCCACCCCCCAACACACACATCCCCTTTAAGAGAGATACTTGGGAGAAAGCGGGACTTCCTGGGACTCATACTGGAATGAAAACCCCAGCAGAAAAGCATATTATATCTAACACAAATTCTTATGTCCGGGCCATACCTTGAATTATATGGAGAAACAAAACCAGGTAAGTTGGAAAAAGAGCCAGGGTCATTTTAGATTCTCTTTAATAACACTAAAGTAGGTTGTTAAAAATGAGGAAGCAGTTGTTAAAACTGATCTGAATTGAGATCAGGAGAGCCTTGTTCTACCAGAGGAAGCTTAGATAAATGGAATTTACTTCCTACCACATGCCCCCCAGCATCTGCATGCAGTAGCATCTCACAGATGAGAAATGGACACTCAGGGGGAATGAACTTACCTTGTCAAAGTTCTGGTATTTGAACCCGAATCATCCTACTCTTCTTCATTATGTCACCCTAACACAGTAATTAATGTCTGTCTCTGAATTGTTTAAGCTCACTGAAGCTCAGGTTCCTTAATGGCAGAATGGGGATCAACTAGACCAACCTCATAGGGACTTTGTGAGAATTCGATGACATAACGAATGTCAAAGCCATAAACAAATCATAACGCACCAGACAACTTATTTTTAAAGCTCAGTATAATCAAGCCTGAAGCCTGAAGCCTACATTACATTAGGTTGAAAAAAGCAATAAGGCTGAGAATGCAAAGGATTTGTGACACCAGTTCCAAATACAGGGCCTTGCCTTTAACCTAGCAGTCACCCAGTACATATTTATCAAAGAAAGAAAATTATCTGCCCACTCTTAATGCCTTCAACTTGCATATTGTGCTTTCTGAAGCTACTTGTACTCTATGCTCCTAAATGCATCATTACCTTACGGCACACGACAGATAACTTTTTCAGTATCTGGATTTTTTTCCTCCTAACTGAAAAAGCTAAAATAAGCTATATTATTTAGCAATTAAAACAATGGTATTCCTTGTTATTAAAATGTGTAAATGTCAGCTCATTCATTACTTGGAGCCATCAGTAACAATGTCTTTCTTGTCTATAAAATTAACCAGCAGCTCTGGGCCTATGGTATGTGTCCTCAGAGAGTCAGCCACAGACCTGCCCTCTAAGCTTTTTGCCTTGGCTTTACCCATTAAAGTGGGAGACTGGAATCGTGGGAGCCTTGGT
Organism: Puma concolor; assembly: GCF_028749965.1. NCBI lineage: Eukaryota > Metazoa > Chordata > Mammalia > Carnivora > Felidae > Puma > Puma concolor. Next base: position 47,875,152 of record NC_141673.1, read on the forward strand.
TTATTGATATTTGCTAATACCAACCATTTTATGATTCCCTCGTCCACCGTGTAACAAATGTGTTTTCACTTAAGGAGCAATGTAAGCACACATCGATTTTACTATGTCGTTCTAGCTTTCATTCCAGTCTCAGAAACCCAGAGCCCTGAGTAAATTCCAGAAACAATCAAGGTATCATGGGGAGGCTTACCCACCCGCACTGGTGGTCTCCATTGCAATACCGATGATCTATTACTTGCTGGATTTCCATAATCTGAATAGAACTAATGGTTGTGTCAATCCCTGAATTGAGAATAGAGAAAAGAAAGTAAACTCTTCTGCAGAGGACAAGAGTATTGTGCTCCAGCAAAGTCTCCAAATTACTGAATGTGAAATAAGAGTTTCCTAGCTAAATGGGTTCCATTTGCATTCAAATGGAAAAAGAAGGAGAAGGGCAGGGAGAAGGCTTCTGTTGTTGTTGTTGTTATAGTAAATTTTAAGAAAACTAATAAAAATCCAGGTTCCAATAGGCAGCCTCATCACATCCAAAAGAATTTCTGGACCCTGGAAGTCCTACTAAATTGACATTTATTGAAAATGGAGAGTACAATATGAAATGCCATCTGGCCAATAAAGATGGCTTTTAAAAACTCAGAAAACAGAAAACAAGCTAAAAATACAGTAAGAATAGAAAAAAAAGGCAGAGAGTTCAAATAAATTATTCAAATCCATGGAGATAAACCTCAACAGATCCAGTAGTGAGAGACCAACTCTAATGTCTCCTTAATGGTTAGGTGGGCGTTGATTCTAAAAACATGATCCGTATGAGTGTTCTGGCAGGGTGCAGCCTTCATCCCTGTTCCTCACTCCAGTGATGCTTTTATGGCTTGTTGTTACTCTACCTGGCTCCACAAAGTCAAAGAATAGTCACGTAAATGTAAACTCACAGTCAGTCCCCCAGTCAGGGCTGGTTAGTGCATCTCTTGCCAGGAATGACATGCTTCTGTCTTCTGAAGAAGAAAATACTCTGTCAATCTTTAATGCTTGGTCAGGATGAGAAGAAACCTAGTAGGAGCCCCTCTTTGTCTCTGTCAGTTGAATGTTTCCCCTCACTTTCTCTCTCCCACCTTTCAACCCATCCAATCCCTACCCCATTTCTTACAGATCTAGCATATTCTCACCTTCTTCCAAGAAGCCATCTGTTTTGGGTTGATGTGTGATCCCCAAATTCTTACGGTGAAGCCCTCACCCCTGAGAATATGACTGTCTTTGGAAATAGGGCCTTTAAAGAGGCCGTGAAGTTAAGACAAAGCTGCTATGCTGGCCCTACTCTAATCTGACTGGTATCCCTCCCCATAGGAAGAGACAAACAGAGACACTAGGGGTGTGCAGAGACAAAAGACCTTGCAAGGACACAGCACAAAGGTGGTCATCTGTGAGTCTAGGAGGGAGGCTTCAGAAGAAACCAGACCTCCTAACACCCTGATTTTGCACTTCTGGCCTCCAGAATTGTGAGCAAATAAATTTTGTGGTTTAAGTTGTCCAGTCTGTGGTATTTTGTTATGGCGGCCCTAGCAGATCAGATCACTGCGGCCCACAGTCCCCTCCTTTCCAGTGTCACAGCATTACTACTGAACCATCTATATGGTGATTAATTAGTGATAGATCTGTCTCCACATCCAAAGCCTGTCATCTCTGTTTTATTATTTAACTCGTATGTATTTTTGCCCTTTCTTGACAACTCCAGAATAGGGAACCTCTATTAAAATTCTTTGATTCCTCTGTAACTCCTACCATAATGTGATCCACACAGGAAAAAAAGAACACTTAAAACTCAAGGTCAGGACTGTGCTGCAGCTGAAGAGAAGAGTCAGATCACTGGTGCAGGGCCAGAGCTCGCTTGTGAGGAAGGAAGTGGGGGAGTGGTTTTGACCCCATCATAGCCGAAAAGTCATTTTAAAAGCAATTTTGGAAAGGTAACTATTCAGATGATTGTTGTTAAGGTTTTGGGGAAAAAAACCCCAGATATCCTTAAAGTGAATAGTGAAAGCAGTTATTTAGTGGGTTGCTAAACAAGCTTCTAAAAAGAATTTTAAAGTTTTTGCATTTTTTAATTTTGCTGATTTTTCTCAAGTATGTGTACTCTTTATTGTATTCCTTCATTTGCATTAAATAATGTTTATATCTCTCTACACAGTTTTGGGGAAAACACAGACAGTAACCTCAATTAGGAAGAGACATGAGTTAATACAATGTGTGCTACTCTCGAAGAAAAGAGAGACAAGATCTTTTCAACTTTCTGTATGGAATTTCAGGGTAGAAAGCAAACCCAAGAGTGCACGTTACTTGGGGGCCATCACTCCTAAGTAAATCTGCCCTGGTTAGTACTTCTTACACTAGGCACACAGGCTTGTTTGCCTGTCAGCAAAACCAACCGTGAGCTTTTGGAACATCACACACATCCTGTGCACTGCCATAGCCCCAGGCAAGGCAATGCTGGGCTCTCCGCAGATGCTCAACAAATATTTGTGGGAGGATGGAAGGAAGAGAAGCAGGGAAAGATCATGTATACAGGGTATACATTTTTCATATACCCTGTAGAAAAATGTTTCCTCTTACACATTCAAAGGGGAAATTGCCAGCGGATGGGTACAGACGATGCTGGGAATGGATATGGGAACCTGGGCTCCTTTGCCCCATTGGCAAACGGGAGTGAGATAGAACTTGAAAGAGAGGCAGGTTTCCTCAGGATCTTGCCTAATATGATCCTTTTCATTAAGAAGAAATGGATCATGATACATGAGCATTTCCTAGAAAATTGAGTATATATTTCCCTTTAGATATAAATATATGTGCTGCCTAAAAGGCCTCTAGATTTCTTGGATTCCAGCTATTTCAATAATAATTGTCAGTACACATCCCCTGCTATGAGTTTTGCTTATGACTGCTTCCACAGAAGGCTGTGAATTTATAAAGCAAATGAGGCATGAAAAGAAGGGGAAACCAGGGGTGCCTGGGTGGCTCAGTCGGTTAAGCGTCCAACTTCGGCTCAGGTCATGATCTCATGGTTCGTGAGTTCAAGCCTCACATTGGGCTCTGTGCTGACAGCTCAGAGCCTGAAGCCTGTTTCAGATTCTGTGTCTCCCTTTCTCTCTCTGCCCCTCCCCTGCTCTTGCTCTTTCTCTGTCTCTCAAAAAATAAATAAATGTTAAAAAAAAATTTTTTTTAAAAGAAGGGGAAACCAGAACTTCTCCATCATGTATGTTTTTATTCTTTACCTTTTTTTTTTTTTTTTTTTTTTTACTTTCCCGCTGAATCTGCAGAAAAGGGCTCATTATAAATTTTGACAACAGAACTACAGAGTTGCCTCACTTCCACAGAAGCATGTTTTCAGGTTCCTGGACATAGAATCCTAAGATAGGATGTAGTATCTTATGGGATAACTGCATTTTTTAAAACAGTTATTAAAAGGTAAGGTTGAGGAGAGATAATCTTGCAGATTAGAATTATGAAAATGGCAGGATTGGAAATAAATTTTAAATCTCCTATAAAACACCTCTAATTTCTCACCTCTTTGAGGCAAGACTATTGAATTCTGAAAGGCTGGTTATTGGAAAACCATAAATTCTCCTGTAGTCATATAGGGGTGACTCTCATTTTACAAATGCCTTCCAGTAATATTCACTATAAACTTACTATACACTCCTAGTGGTATTCCCTGTAAAGTTGGAGATATATTTCACAATCAGTGGAAAAGATCTCCCAATAAACTAAATTAGAAACTTGTGGAGAGGAGAGATTTAAGATGGCGTCCAACCAAAGCGTACCCTCTTGTGGTAGAATGTGTATATAGCATTACTTATAAAATTGTGCTCTATGGCTAAGTTCCAAAGCAGCATACCTTTTTCTTTCCTGATTGAACCAGACTCATGCCAAGAAAAAGTCAATGAGCCCAACCAATTGATGACTGAGTCCTTTAACACAGGGAACCATTTTATTGCAACCATTTGCTTTTCTCAAAGTACTGAACTCCAAAACAAAATAAGCAGGAATTCCCATGCCTTTTAGCTTCATGAGATTTTTTAAATCTTCACCAAAACTCTGTGGAATCCACAGATTTTTTTTCCTCACAAGCTCATTACTTTGTAATATCTAACTCTATTTAAATCTTTATCGGTTCCATAGATTAAAATCTAATCCCTCACACTCAGTTGGTGCCTCAGATTAGAAGCTCAATGTTCCAAAATACTCACTCTCCACATCCTGATTCGTCTTCCCCAAACCTTTCATAGTAAGTGGGAAGAGGGGATAAACTTTCTGACAACATTTTACACAATCAATTTAGGCCCAAAAGAAGAACAATAGCTTGTGCTCAGCATATCATAAAAATGTGATGGTAAACTGCTAGATATTACAATTCATCTTACAGAGTTATTCCAAATTGTTGTTTTTTTGTTTTTCCCTTAACCCTTGAATTTTATTATTTTTATTCCTTAATTTTTATTATTTTTTTATTACTTAAAAAATTTTTTTATCTTTATTTATTTTTGAGAGACAGAGCACAAGTAGGGGAGGGGCAGAGAGAGAGAGGGAAACACAGAATCCAAAGCAGGCTCCAGGCTCTGAGCTATCAGCACAGAGCCCAATGTGGAGCTCGAACCCACAAACCGTGAGATCATGACCTGAGCTGAAGTTGGATGCTTAATCAACTGAGCCACCCAGGCGCCCCAATTCCTTAATTTTTAATTAGTCTTCAATGCCTCAGAAACATCTGGTTGAAAGAATTTGCCTGGCTTTCTCCACTTTCAGATTTAGGAACCCCGGTGTTATACAGTGGTCAGGACAAAGGGGGAGGATGGACCAGCAGCAGAAGAGAAGAAGCTTTCTTTACACCCCCAGAAATATCCCACAACAGGGACATCTCAATGGCTATAGGCTAACCTGCGGGAGGCAGATGCCGAAGGGGCTTTCCAGAACCATAGAATGAATACTTTCTGATTCCTCTAAAGCTGATCCCGAGTACATGTACACACTGTGCCCAAATAAATGGACGCACAATGGTAGATGGGAAGAAACCCAGGACAAGGAGACAGAGGACTCAAATTCCAATTCCAACTTTGCCAATAGCTTACTGCAGATCCTTAAGCAAGGTCCTGGGCCTCCATTTCATCAGCTGTAAAAATGGGTAAGCTGGTATAAATCAGAGGTTTTCCTGACCTGGGGACTCTGGAACCCCAGGTGATGGCATAAAGTGGTCAGTGGGGTCTTGAAAAGTAACAACTCTCCCACAGATGTGTACTATTTTTCAAGTATTGCTGTTGCACTAACAAAAAAAATTTTTTTAATATTTATTTATTTATTTATTTATTTTCAATATATGAAATTTATTGTCAAATTGGTTTCCATACAACACCCAGTGCTCATCCCAAAAGGTGCCCTCCTCAATACCCATCACCCACCCTCCCCTCCCTCCCACCCCCCATCAACCCTCAGTTTGTTCTCAGTTTTTAAGAGTCTCTTATGCTTTGGACTAACAAAAATAATTTGATTACAAGCTTAACTGAGTTTACAGTAACATTCTCCCTCTAGGTGTTTTCTCAGTCAAATGATCCTAAAAGAATAATGAATTAATAGTGGATTCTATGGGTCAAAAAGTTAGGGTGCCACTGGTGTACTGCTCTCTGACATTCTACGACTCGAAATCCCCCAAAGTGTGCGGCTTTCCTCAACAAGATAGTGAAGAGAACTGTGAAGTGAAGTGAAGAAAATCCTTTCCATCTTTCTCCAGCCAAAAGAGAGAAGAGGGAACAACTTTCCCAGTGTATCAGGGAGCCTGGTAAGGCAGGACTTAAATTTCATTTTTATTTATTTTTATTTATTTATTTGAAAGACGCATCTCTTTTTTTAATGTCTATTTATTTTTGAGAGAGAGAGAGCATGCACACATGAGCATGCAAGTGGGGGAGGGGCAGAGACAGGGGGACTGACAGTAGTGAGCGTGACGTGGGGCTCGAGCCTACAAACTACGAGATCATGACCTGAGCCGAAGTCGGATACTCAACTGACTGAGCCACCCAGGTGCCCCTCAATTTCACTTTTAGCCAGACAACGCTGATAATTGTGTCTAGTAGAACACAGCCAGAGATTGTGGGGCAGACCTTCTTTTTTTAGGAGTCTCTTCAGTGTCTCCCATACTCATGGAAATATAAGACCTGCAGATACCCCCTGTTCCAGAGAAGAGAGCAATAAACCTTCATCTGGTTTGATAAGGCTTCTCTTCCCTCCATATGAAGAGCTGGTTGCCACAGGAATGAGTTTGCTTAAGGGTCAAGAACCTTTTTGCAAATGAAGATTGGATCTGTCCATGACCTCTTCCTGTACAGGATCCGTTGTTACACGTCTCTCGTGGGTGAGGTAGTCTCTTCTGAGGACTGCTCTCAGAAAAGGACACCAGGCATATCCAAGGTGGACCCCGAGGTAAGAAAAGAGTTTACCAGCCACAAGTTTCCATGTGCTTTCACAAGAGATGAAGGCTTTGGGGGATTTTTGTAACCATACTGGATTTTTCCATGTTTGAAACTATGGAGAATATGCTGACTCAAACGAATTCCTTTCACATCTTTGTGAAAGTAGTGATGCATCTTTGCCCTGTAGTGTTGCATCTCTTGCCAAGTTCAATCAAAAGTTGCTTTCATGGGAAAAATAGTGCAAGCATTGCCTTCTATGGGTGCAGGAAAAAACTCTCTATGTCTCACCTTCGTGTTGGAAAGAATGGGGATAATAACAGTGCCTGTCTTTTAGGTTGGTGAGGACTTGAATAGTTTACTCATGTAGATTACTTATGGCAGTGCTTTTGTATACATTACTACCTCATTACATGATAATGATAATGGCGGTGGTGATGGTGACAATGATTTGTACAAGTTATTTATTCAACTCTATGATATAAAATAATGTCATAAGGAAAAAGAAATTACATTGCTGCCCCAAAACCTCAACCACTGACCATATTTTACATGTCAGTCATTTGGACTGCTCAAAAATATTCTGGTTCATCTTCTTCTAAGCGGATGTTAGGTCTGCACTTTATCAATGACCAACATCACTTGGTTTGGCCAATAAAGCGTAAGCAGAAGTGACATGTGTTATACCTAGGTTGGAACTTTAAGAGCCAGTGCACAATTTGCCTTTTCTCTTACCTACTGTTACAGAGGTGGTAGAAATATGTATTGAGATGGAGTCTCCATTAGTTAAGTTCCAAATGACATGATGAGCAAGAACCCTCTTTTGACCCATATTTGACATAGAAAGAGAATCAGCAATACATTTTTGCCACATTAAGTCACTGTAATTTGGAAGTTGTTGCTACAACATCCTGATATATAATCCCTACTAATATGTACGTATTGCTATTATCAGCATTATCATCATTATTATTTTATATACTTGTTTTGTGTATGCAGAAGATTTCCAAAATAATAATGAATTAGTATACATTTGGATGTACTACATATGGTTTTATAGAGATAATTACATTTTTAGCCCTTACTCAAGTTTCCATAATGTTTTTAACATGAAAATTCTGTTACTCAAAAACATTCTGTGTGTGTGTGTGTGTGTGTGTGTGTGTGTGTGTGTGTGTCCCTAGAAGGTAGAAGATATTCTGAAAGTGGTTGTGATTTTCACTGACTGGCAGCTTACCCTGAACTCACTGGATTTCCAAAGACCTTTACATTTTTCCTTACTTGGTTTGGGCAGAAAGCCCAGCTACGACATCATTTTATAAGTTCTAAGTGAGCCAGAAAATCTACCCAATCCACACATGATTACTTTACATGTTCTACTGCTACTATCTTTGCTAGCAATGGACAGATGAGACTTTTTCACTTGAATCAACCAAAATTTCATCCCTGGGTGGGGGACTTAATATTACAGATGACTGCAAGTTTGTGTATTTGTGTTTTTAAAGATCTTGCCACCTCAATAGAAAACGATTGTCTGGAACCATTAACAGATCATGCAAGTAAATATTTGCAAAGAAGAAAAAAAAAACAAAACACCTCAGGTTCAGAGCCCTGGTTGCTTCTCTTTGAACATCCTTTACCTGCCCATGGCCTCTGATGGAATTCCTCGTTGGAACGCCTTTGCACAAGACTTGAGAGGACTCTTCTCTTTCCCCAGATGGGGCAGCAGTAAGTCTCCTGACAAGGCAGAATCTCACAGAAAGTGATTTCTGGTACTCGGAAGGAGGACTGTGTGGTTGCCAGAGATGTATTAGGTGCTGCTGCAAAGCGTTGGGCAGAGCCGAGGGAAGCAACAAGGTTAACCTGAAAGGCTGGTTCTTTTGTTGACAATTCACATGAAACACGGGCTGGGTTTGAGAGCGAGGAATGTGAAAATCTTACCAGAGGGGGAGGCTGTGGGTGGCAGGGCTGGCTCCTGAGAGCTTGTGATGTTGCTGGAGGAAGAAAACAAAATGATTAATGAAGGAGGCCTTCAAGACTACTTCTCCCCAAAGGAAAACAAGACCAGAACTCTCACCTCAGAGAGAGATTTGGGGCATGTCGGTCTTGATCTTTTAAGCTAAGGATGTAAAGGGAGACTATCGTCAAGGCACTGTTAAAAAAAAAAAAAAAAAAAAGAAGAAGAAAGCATTATGTGACAGATTTGAGTTCATATATATCTCACACAACCAGCTGGCCAACGTTCTCACAGGCCACACAGATGGGAGAAGGGGAGGGGCAGCCATGGCTGACAGAAGCACCATGGAAACAGCACAGTTATGCTTCTCTGCCCTGGTGAGAGAAAACCCTCGTCTTCCTAGAGCAAAGAGGCTCCTGGGGTACTCTGCACCGATGGATTTTTCCAGTGAGCGGCCCCTTGGCCCTGGCAAGCTGCCTCAGCAGCGTCTGTCACCACTGGAAGATTATAAGAGGAAGCTGTAAATCACTAGAGGCAGCCCTCTGCTCCTTGCAGGAAAAAGGCAGAGCAGAGTCCACATCCCACTGGTGGAGGGCATCCACACTGTGGCACTGGAAGATGAGAGGAGGCACAGATTTAATCAGCTGTAGATGCCAAACCCTTTGGCTGCTGCTCTGACATCTTCCGGCTGCCTGTCTTTTCAGAGCACAATACACCGAATTGGGGAGAGGAAGGAAAATAAATGCAATACAACCTTAATTTCCACACTGTGTGACTTCAAAATAATGACTATGTCCTTTTCCTCCAATGATCAGAACTTATATATTCAAATAGAAGCTTTTCTTAAAGGTTCTGAGCTTTGGGAAGCTATTCTTAACAATGCTCATGCATCCAAGCTCACTTAGCATTGTCTTCTTTGGGGGGTTCTGTAGCCCTCTCACATGAGCCGCACCAGAAAGTCTGCCATGACAATACAATTCCACTGTGTGCGGGGTCTAACACAGGGTGACCTCACTTGACATCCTGCCCGCTTGACTTCACACCTGGTTCCCTACATTGGCTCCTTGTTATATTTTCCCCCATCAAAGGTGGTGGTTTACCATTATTAAATACACACGAAGAAATGTGCCACACGTTGGGATTCTACTCATAAAGAAAAAATTTCCAGAGTGTTCTTAGCAGTAGCTGGCACAACTGCCCAGCAGGCACAACCCTGACTGGGAAAAGTGGTGCTGAGTCCCAAAGATGCCATCAGACAGAAGCTGTTGTATCACCCCGGCAACTGCTTGCTGTGGTCCAGTCTGCCTTATTTGCTCTCCCGTATCCCCCACTCTCTATCTCCCTAGGACTAATCCTTAAATACTCTTTCTAATTCAACTACTTCAACGCATGGCCCAGAGAACTTCTAGGATCAAAGGATGAAATGGACATATCTGCTCCTTTCTTTGGGGGCAAATTCTGGTTTTGACCCTTCTTGCCACCACGGGCCAGAAACAAGATAAAAGCCTAACAACCTCCCGATTTTGATCTTAGCAGTCAACAGTATTGGAATTCATAAGATAATTCTGATAAGCACATTTGAAAAGCAGTCTCTTTACATCAGAATTAGACTTCCTACAACCCTCCCATTGGGTTTTCATGGGAATCTGTATCTCTAGAGAATGCTAAATATGTCTGCTAAAGTAGACTCTCACACTCTCCTGCGTTGGGAATCCCAGCAGAAGAAGGCTCACTTGGGACCGTGAGAAAAGGACAACGGCTTTGAATGGGAATTCTGTCTCCTGGTGTCAGACACTTGGGGATGCTTCCTGCAGTGGGCTGTAGCAAGCGACAAGACGCTGAGGGGAGAGAAGGATACAGAGAGACTCACATCACCTTCTATACCTAGGAAGCTATAGATCAAGGAACTAGATACACCTTGGCACCTTCCCTCACTTTGCTTCTGAAAACGACTGTCTCCCTTGAGGCAAGACCCAAAGAGAGTCCTTTCCCACACTCACCAAGCATTTTTTGAGAGATAGATAAATACCCCTTTGGCCATGCAAATAGCCTAAGAACAAGAAGGCCCAGAGGACACAGGCTAGGTGACTAAGGCCCAAAGGCTGAGGGGCCATCACTGCATCAGCAGAGCCTGCAGACCAGGGCCCTGAGGAAGACGCCCTGCATGCCACTGAGGGATGCCCCCGACTTCCTTGCAGAGAGAGGATGGATTGCAGTCGAATCACCCACTGCTTGCACAGCAAATGCTTTTCCTTACTGTGTCTGTCTGCTTTAACTGCCTAGTAAATTTGGCTGCAATTTCAAACTATTGTACCTCTTGGGGTTATCTCATAGTCCCTTTGGTGTGAAGTCTTCACTGAAGGATCTACAAGAATCCTAATAAATATGAGTGTCTAGGGGAGAATACATTGTACCTGATTGCCCTCTCACAACATTCCCCCAAGTAGACAGGAAAGAGAACGAAGAATTTGAGTTATTTGCGAGACTGAAAAAGACAGACACACGCGCGCACACACACACACACACACACACACACATACACACACAGGAAAGGCACAGTGAGTTGCTAAAAAGTATCAATTAATTGCAAAAAAAAATCCTTCCTCTCACATTTAAGTACAGAAAGCCTATGCTTTTTTCTTCAGAATATGAGTTTAAGAAGGGCATCCCTTGTTGGGATGAGCACTGGGTGTTGTATGGAAACCAATTTGGACAATAAATTTCATATTTAAAAAATTTTTTTAAATAAAAATAAAAAGGGCTCCCTTATCTCTAAGTTAAATCAAAGGTCAATGTTCAGTTAAAGAGCCCCTTGTCTTCAAAGTAAATAGGTCAGTCCCCAGTTCATATATGAGAAAAGGAAGATGGGAAGGATAAAAGAGCTTGACACAGCATAACACTGACGTTTTCTTACCAAAAGGCCATCACAGCAATGAGAGTTATAACCAAGGTCTGGAAAATCCAGTTAGGACACAATTGTTTTTTTCCTGAAAAATAAACCTGTAAAAGAAGATTCAGTAAGGAGCAGTGATAAACCATCAATGCTAACTGGGAGAAGGACCCCTGAAGACTCGCTCCCATCAGGGATCTTTGCTGCTTCCATGGGCTGGCAAGTGTGCTCTCTTCAACCTATATTTCCCTCCTCTCTGCCTCCTGAAAATGGAGTTCTTTCAAAGCCTGCCTCAGGCCTCTCCCTTTCCTTGACACTCCAGGCTACAGTAAGCTCTCTTTTCCCTAGCACCCTGAATCCAGGACAAGTGTCTGTGCCGTTCATTTAGTGCTTATTCTTCAAGTTTCATGAGAGAAGAGGACCTATCAGACAAGATAGTGTCAGAACCCAGATGTTCATCTCTTTCACTAGAACACTTTTTGAAAATAAAGTCTTCAAGAGACGATGGAATCAATTCCAATGGAAGAAGTTCAGGCACCATGACAAACCATGGAAAAGACTTGTATGGTGAGAGCTAGTGAGTACTCTTTAAATCATACACATCAATATTCAATTCTGCTACCTCTTTCTTTTTCTTTTTTCTTCTTTTGTGTATGTGCACAAGTGGAGGAGGAGCAGATAGAGAGAGAGAGAAATTCTTAAGCAGACTCTATGACTAGGGTGGAGCCCAACACAGGGCTTGATCTCACAATGCATGGTGAGATCATGACCTCAGCTGAAATCAAGACTTGGATGCTTAACTGACTGAGCCACCGAGGCACCCCTTTGCTACCTATTTTTAAGGACAGTTCTGGGCCTGTGTCTTATTTATTCTTATAAATTCATATTCATATTCATCTTATATATTCATTAAGCACTACTGTGTATCGCATTATGGGGGCTCTAAAAATAAGTAAGTTATAGTTTCTAGGAAGTAAAGGAGACAAACCTCTAAGACTGATGCATTTTGGCATAAAACCTTGCATATGAGGAATGGGCCAAGAACTATAGAATAGAGAGCTGTGTAATTGCTGTTGAATCTGGCTGAAAAGATAGCAGAGGTTTTCTGCCCATTTTAATACGGTGCTCCTTAAATAGGAGCTTTTCTATGAATGCAATAGAGAATATTACATTTGCTTCCTTCTGGAGGGTAGAGGGTAGAATCATACTTTTGGTTGGAAAAGAATTGAAGGATGGTGGTACTTAAGACATAGTTTGAAACTGGTCTGTATTTAAATTTCTTGGGTTGGTTATCTGAATCAATAAAATATTCTTCAATGTTATATTAGGGTTGGGGGTGGGATTAATTATACAAGTTTTTAACAAATATACAAACTCTTAGGACTCTCGTAACTGAGTCACCCGTAAGGGCAGCTGGAAGCCACTCTGAATACTAAGAAGTGAATAGTTTCTACCATTCTCACATCTCACTGGAACTGTTCAGAGGATGTCCTAAAAATGTGCCGTACAGAGAAGGAACTCAATGAAATTTGTTGAATTGATTGTAATTAAACAGCATTAGGCTCAGGATAAGAGTTTCCCCTCCAATCTACTCCCCATGGCTGCTGAATTATTTTAAATCTCCATGCTTTTGCTCCAAATCCTTTGACCTAGTGTAGGGAAATGACCTAAGACATGGAGTCGGGCTTGGAGTTGGGTCCTGAACAAGTCATCTAAATGTCATTGATTCTCATTTCCTTCATCAATAAAATAGGAATGATAAAATAATACCTGCCAACATTTCAGAGTTATTGGGTGGGTCCAACTAACAGTGCAATGGTTCTCAAATTTAGGTCTGCATGAGAATTATTACAGAATTTATTAAAAACCTAAAGGTCCTGGAAAATTCTGCTCAAAGGACTGAAGACCTTCCCATCTCACCACAACCATCAATACACAGTGGGGGTCACCCATCTACCTCTTGGAGGTAGAGAAAGAGAAGGAAGGAAGAAGAACACTAGATTGGAGGAGAGCTACTCAGGAGACCTCAATCTTCCTCCAGAACAAGTGCCACCATCGGCAGCTATGTGGAAGGCAAGGCAAGGCCCAGCCAGGCCTCTTACCATCTGCTAAGGTCCACCAACTGCTCACAACCAGCACTTTGCTCATTAACACAGCCACCCGTCCTAAGAGTAGCACATTCCACCCACACGCATGTGTTTCAATGACCCAAGGATCATGGGGGCTCCAGGGAACAGAGGATACCTAGGCGTTGATGTCATGGAAGGGAAAGTCAACCTCAGAGAAATAGCCAAGACCTCATGCAAAGACAACACAAGGGAAGGAAAACATCCCCATTATTTGTACTTTATCAAGCTCCCTGGAAGACTCAAAATATGCCGAAGTATGAGAACACTCAAGTTCTAATAAGAGTGAACACTTGCATAGTACTTATTATGTGCCATGTTGTCTTGTGAGTGCTTTATATATACTAATTTATTTAATGCTCAGATAATCCTCAACAACCCTCAGAACAGGTACTGTTATCATCCCCATCTTATAGAGAAGGGAAAAAACGAAGCATAGGAAGGCTAAGTTCCTTACCCAAGATCACACAGCTAGTAAGTCATACAGCCAGGATTTAAACCAAAAAATATTTGGCTCCAGAATCTGTGCTCCTAACCACAATGCTATGTTGCCTCCCTTCTCCTGTCTGTAAAACAAAAGCACACTATACAAATTAGATGTTATTGTTATTATTCAAAAGGTTTTCATGGCCTACCAAGGGAATTCCATAACAGGTGGCCCAGGAAATTTGAGCCTCACCTATATTTTCAGCCTTACCTCCTACTCTCCCCCCAGCCGACTCTCACCTAATCCTTTAATGAAGCCAGTGCTGCCCCCCAGATTTTGCTTCTGCCAGCCTCTCTGGAACCTCTCCTATATCTAGCCAGAGCTTACTCCTCCTAGAAGGGCTGGCCCCATAATGCTCTGCAGCACTCTGAGCCTTTACAATATTTACCACATCCAGATACAACTGTTCTTGTATTGTTCTCCAATATTCCCTGGCCACCTAGAAATTCCTTCAGAGAAGAGGCCATGTCTTACTCACTTTTGTCTGCCTCCCACTTACAACAGTGACTGCAAGAGGTCTCTGAGTTGAATGGGTGCTTTTCAATACCCACATAAATCCTCTACTCTGTGTCCACAAGCCAATCCCCTTCCCCACCCACATACCCAAGAGACCAAACTACTTAATGTGTTTAATTTAACAAAAAATGTTTTTAAGTTTTTTATTTAAGTAATCTCTACACCCAGTGTGGGACTGGAACTCACGATTCTGAGATCAAGAGTCGCATGCTCTTCTGACTGAGCCAGCCAGGTGCCCCAATGTTTTTAATTTAGATTGTGAGCCTTCAGGGAAGATGATCAGACCTGGTTTTCCATTCATGCATTCATTTAACAAATACTGCTTGAGTACCTACTATGTGCCAGTCCCTGGGGAAGGCAGATATGGGGCCTGTTCTCATGAATCACACATTCTAGTTATTATTCTGACATAACTGCAAAATAAAAGAAATTCCCCAAGTGCAGAGTGAGAGCTACAGAGGTTGCACATAACCGAATTGCACCAATCAGTGCCGCCATGGATGTAGGTAGCATTTCCTCCATCCCATTGCAAACTGGTCAGTACAAACAGTACCCTTCCTACACAACATGTTTAATAGTTTGTGTTTATTAAGCAAACTGCTATGTGCTGGGCACTGTGGCTAAGGGCTTCACCTTCTTTAATCCTATCAACAATCTTTGCAAGATAGAGCCTATTATTATATTTATTTCTCAGTGCAATTCAGTAACTTGCCCAAGGACACTTCTACATAGATATTTACCCATGTATTTATGTTTATTTGTATACCAAGTAGCTTGTCAGCAACATAACATTTTTAGCAGTTTTTAGTAGAATATTAAACTCTTTCTGAGTTCTTTTATTTTTTTTAATTTTTTTTTTCAACGTTTATTTATTTTTGGGACAGAGAGAGACAGAGCATGAAAGGGAGAGGGTCAGAGAGAGAGGGAGACTCAGAATCGGAAACAGGCTCCAGGCTCCGAGCCATCAGCCCAGAGCCTGACGCGGGGCTCGAACTCACGGACCGCGAGATCGTGACCTGGCTGAAGTCGGACGCTTAACCGACTGCGCCACCCAGGCGCCCCCTGAGTTCTTTTAAAATAGGTCAATGCAGGGGCACCTGGGTGGCTCAGTCAGTTAAGCATCCAACTCTTGGTTTCAGCTCAGGTCATGATCTCACAGTTTGTGAGTTCAAGCCCCTTGTCTGGCTCTGTTCTGACGGTGAAGAGCCTGCTTAGGATTCTCTCCCTCTCTTTCTTTCTCTGCCCCTCCCCTACTCTCTCTCTCTCTTAAAATAAGTAAATAAACTTAAAAAAAATAGGTCAATGCAGTATAACATGAAGAAAAGAGAGTAAATGGGGGCAATGGCCCAAACACCATATCAGTCCTTAATAAAATATAGATTAAGGTCATGAATATCTTCCTGGGGAAGGGCCACCTGGGGAACACTGGTGGGTCAGAGGGAACAAGCTGGGTTTCATGGCATTTATGAATTGTACTAGGAAGGGAATAGTGCAGCTTCTCCCTTACTGACACTCCTCTTCATTGAAGAGGGTGTACTTTAAATCAATAAATGATTAGCCTTCACTTTTTAAGGTAAATGTTACCCTATTTGATGAAAGTTCTCTTTATTCATTAATAAAACCATCACACTTTAACCTTTGCAAGAAAGTGAATACCTATTTCCCCATTTGCACATAGAGTACTAACTATCAAAAGGGAAAAAAGGGATTTAGGGGATTAATGGAAGTCCCCCTGGGATCTTCTGAAGCCATAGATAAGGAATGAGGTTGAGTTAAGGCATCCACACAGATCGTGCAGCCTAAGGCCATATGCATGTGGAAGCTGATGAATTTCACTTGATAGAGGCAATATATTAAAAAAAAAACAAAACCCGGCAGAATAGTATTTCTGAAATGAACATGTTCTGTACTTATTTCTCTAAACATCTTTTTGAAAAAACTATTAAAGGGGTAGTAATTAAATACCTAAAGTGCATGAAGATGCAAACAAGGGAGTCTATCAACAGATAAATGAAGGGAAGCATTTTTGATCAATTTCTCTAAACACTCTTTTTTTATATATATGTATAAAACATTATCACTGTGCATTACAAATAAGTCTATTTACCTTGTTGGTTTTTTTGGGAATGGCCTTTCTTGGAGAAGATGCACTAACAGCTCTGCTAAATTTGCTTTAAAAAGAGAGAGAGAATGTTAATTACCGTTCAAATGCCTCTCCAGGAGTTACACGACAAAAGCCCAGGCTGCCACTAACACAGCAGTATGATTTTTTCTGTAATACAGTGGTAATTTTACAAAGGAAAAGTCAAGGCAATTGAGAGTTCCTTTTGAGAAAAAGAACCTTAGTAAGCGTAAATGAATGCGTTAAATGTTGTATTTCTCTTTTTCTCATAATTAGACCCCAGGAAATGTGCATTTACCTCCTTAAATGAAAAAAAAAATTAGAAGTTTTTCCCCTGAGAACCAAAGACGATTTTCTAAATTTAGAAATGGCCACTTCTACTCCTTAAAGGAGAAGTCATCCTTTGTAAAATGCAACATTTCCTAAAACACCTTGCTCTTAAACAGACACTTCACGGTTTGTTTCATTTTCAAAGCAGCAACAGAAAAAATAAGAACATTATCACATAAGGCAATTGTGTCCCAAAACATTCTAAAAACAGAATAGGGACTTCATTAGCAGAAAGTAGTGGTTGCTGCTTGATCAGAAAGACCATCTAGTTTGATCTGGTTATGGAAAGGCCCTATTGTCTCCTTTCTCCTGTGGTGCCCCTGGATATACCTGATGGAGCTTGCTTCACTGGCTGAAGACTTCAAACTACTGAGCCGCTTTAGCCTGGCCAGCTTTCTGTTCCATATTTCTAACTCTTCTATTCTTTCTTCAAGGTTGTTTGTTAGTTTGCAGAGCTGCTTCACTGCGCCCACATTTTCCATAAAGATCTGGTCCTGGAAAGGAAGATAGTACAGAGGGCATAAATTTGCAGTTTGAGACCACCAGGGAACTGTCTGAGCCTATTCAAAGACAGTTAAAGTATATCACTGAAAATAGTTATATACACACCCAACCTCAAGTTCATTCAAGACAAAACTGGAGAGGTTTGCAACTTGAAATGATCTTGCTAAACTGCTGGCTGTGTAGTCAAACTGCTTGTGTTCAATTTGCAATAAAATGGAAATATGTCCTTGTAATCCAAGAGAGAAAATGGAGCAGAAGGACATTGTCAAGTTTGGAATCTGAAGATTTATTTTGTATGGCCATTATACTATATTTAAAACTCATAAAAAGAAAGAACAGGCTTCTGAATGTTGATTTGTGTGTACATCACTAAATCCTCATAAGAAATGATTCTTGTTCTTCCTGGTAAAATGCATCAAATTACTTAGGTGAAGGAGAAAGGAATGAAGACCTGGGCTTTTCTCTGAGTTCTGCCACTTACTAGATGTGAGACCCCATATAAAACAAAACAACTTCTGTGAGCTTCAGTTTCTTCATACTGAGAAGATAATTCTTGAAGTGTTAATTTCTGCTTTAACATCTCATGATCTACCATGTACAATTTAAATTTAGCCTAACTCCCAAACAAAATTTAAAACAATAACACTTAATTCTATCTGTTCAGGGAAGGTCACTGACACATCAGAAAGAGCAAGAAAGGGAAACCAACCAAAGCCAGAGTGTGCAAACCATCTCTTCTCCAACCCACATACTGTAGTTGTCATAGAAACATGTGTGTCTGTCTCTCAGCCATAACAAAAACACTGGAAAGCTCTCATCTACCCATATCCTGATCCTGTGACCTCCCCTCCTTTCCCCCTCTCTGTTTACAAGTTCAGAATGCCAAAGAATTCTTTGGGGCTCATAGAAGCTGATCCACTATGGTAAAATGATGAGGTCAAAGCCAAAAGAGAAAGATTGTTTTGTAGTTGGGGGATCAAACTCAGGGCTATGTATCTTTGAGATTCTCATGATGCAAAATGAAGCTTTAAAGGTTTCAAACACTGTAAAGCAACCACTCAGAAAGGACTCAAAAGCTCAACATTACAAACTTAAAGCTTAGTTCATGAAGTTTAAAGGCATGCACACTGGTATAAAACACAACAGTAAAGGTAAATATATAGTCAATTTCAAAATACTCCAATACTGTAGTATGAGATGTGTAACTCACTTAACTCTAGTATAAAAGTTAAGGACAAAAGTACTAAAAGTAACTACAGCTACAATAATTGGTTAATGGTGCATACATAAAAAAGAGGTACATTATGACATCAAAAACATAAAATATGGAGATGTGAGTAAAAGGGTAGAGTTTTTGTATGTGATCAAAATTCAGTTGTTATCAGCCTAAAATAAGCTGTTATATCTATAACATATGTTGTATAAATAAGCCCCATGTAACTATAAAGCTAAAACCTACAAAAGATAAAAAGAAGAGAGTCAAAGCATACCACCACAGAAAATCAGTTCACAGAGGAACACAGTGAAAGAGGAAGAAAGGAACAAGGGAACAGCCAAAAAACAATGATTAAGATGGCATTAATAAGTCCCTCCCTATCAAAAATTACTTTAAAAATAAATGGATTAAATTCTCCAGTCAAAAGGCATAGAGAGAGCAAATGAATTTTAAAAAGACCCAACTATATGCTCCCCCCTACAAGAGAGATTCACACCAGCTTTAAGGACACATGTAGCCTTAAGGAATGGAAGAAAGATACTCCATGCAAATGGAAACCAAAAGAGAGCAGGGGTAGCTATAGTTACATCAGATAAAATAGAATTTATGTCAAAAATTGTAATAAGAGACAAAGGAGGTCATATAATGCTAAAGGGGCCAATTCATTCAAGAGAATATGTATCTATATATGTCTATATTCTATGTGTGTGTATACACACACACACACACACACACACACACACATATATATATATATTTCTCTATCTCTCTCTCTATATATAGATTAGATATTGGTATATCTATATCCAGAAAGAGAGAGAGAGAGATCTAACATCAGAGCACCTAATATTAAGCAAATACTAACAGACCTGAAGGAAGAAATAGAAGCAATACAATAATAGTAGAGGACTTCAGTGTTCTACTTTCAACAATGGATAGCTCATCCAGACAGGAAATCAAAAAGGAAACACTGGGCTTGAACTATACTGTAGACCAAATGGACTTAACCGGCATATACAGAAATTCCACCCAACAAAGCAGAATACAGTCTTCTCAAATGCATTCAGAATATTCTCAAATCTAGATTATATTTTAGGTCACAAAATTGCATTACAAATTTTAGAAGATTAAAATTGTACCAAGTATCTCTTCTGACCACAATGGTATGAAACTAGACATTCATAACAGGAGGAAAACTTGAAAATCCACAAGTAGGTGAAAATTAAACAATACATACTTGGAAAACTAATGAGTTAATGAGGAAATCAAAAGGGAAATAAAAAATATCTTGAAGCAAATAAAAATGGAAATGCTGCATAATAAAACTTATGGGATATAGCAAAATAGTCCTAAGAGGGAAGTTTATAGCAATAAACACCTACATTAAGAATAAAAAAGAAAGATTTCAAATAAACAACCTAATTTTATACCTCAAGGAACTATATAAAGAACAAACTCAGATGAAAGGTAGTAAAAAGAAAGAAATAACAAAGATCAGAGCAAAAATAAATGAAAAAGAGACCAGAAACACTACAGAAAAGATAAACAAAATTGAGTTAATTTTTTGAAAAGATAAACAAAATTGACAAACCTTTACCTAGATTAAGAAAAAAAAGAATGAGAGAGAAGACTCAAATAAATAAAATTAGAAAGGAGAGGTGACACTGCAACTGATACCCCAAAAACAGTAAGGATCATAAGAAACTACTATGAACAATTGTACTCCAACAAATTGGGTAAGTGGATGTTCCTAGAAACATACAACCTACCAAGACTGAATCATGAAGAAATAGAAAATCTGACAGGCCAATTAAGAGAAAGGAGATTGAATCGATAATCAAAAATATATCAGGGTGCCTGAATGGCTCAGTTGGTTAAGTGTCTGACTTCAGCTCAGGTGATGATCTCACGGTTCATGAGTTCAAGCCCCACATTGGGCTCAGCACTGGCAGTGCAGAGCCTGCTTTG
Organism: Puma concolor; assembly: GCF_028749965.1. Taxonomy (NCBI): domain Eukaryota; kingdom Metazoa; phylum Chordata; class Mammalia; order Carnivora; family Felidae; genus Puma; species Puma concolor. The sequence goes on from NC_141673.1 coordinate 47,895,711, forward strand.
GATCCTCTCTCTCTCTACCCCTCCCACTTGCTCTGTCTCTCATTCTCTCTCTCTCTCTCTCTCTCTCTCTCTCTCTCTCTCTCAGATAAATAAGTAAACTTCAAAACAAACAAACAAACAAACAAACATCCCAACTAACTAAAGTCCAGGACCAACCAGACGGCTTCACTGGTGAATTCTACCAAACACTTGAAGAAGAATCAATAGAAATCCTTCTCACCCTCTCCCAAAAAACTGAAGAGGAGAGAACACTTCCAAATTCATTTTAAAAGGTTAGAATTAACCTGATACCAAAGTGAGATAAAGACATTACAAAAAAAAGTCAATTATAAGCAATTATCCCTGATAAACATAGATAAAAAATTCTCAATGAAGTATCAGCAAATCAAATTCAATAATCATTAAAAAGATCACACATCATGACCAAGTGAGATTTATTCCTGGGATACAAAAGTGGTTCAACATATGCAAATCAATCAATGTGATACACCACATTAATAAAATCATATCATCTCAATAGATGTAGAAAGTGCATTTGACAAAATTCAGCATCTTTTTTTTTAATGTTTATTTATTTTTGAGAGAGAGATGAGAGAGAGAGAGAGCAGAGGAGGGCCAGAGACAGAGAGGGAGACAGAAGATCCAAAGTGGGCTCTGCACTTAGAGCAGAGAGCCCAATGTGGGGCTTGAATTCACGAACCATGAGATCGTGACCTGAGACAAGGGTCTCAGGACTAAGCCACCCAGGGACCCCTCAGCATCTTTTTTTAAAAAACTCTAGACAAAGTATAGATGGGCTATACTTCAACATAATAAAAGCCCTATATGATAAGTCCATATCTAATATTACACTCGATAAAAAGCTGATAGCTTTTCCTCTAAGATCAAGAACAAATCAAGGAAGTTCACTCTCCCCATTTTTACACAACATAATACTGGAAGTCCTACACAAAGTAATTAGACAACAAAAAGAAATAAAAGTTATCCAAATTGGAAATAAGTAAACTGTATCTGTTGCAGATGATATGATCTTATATACAGAAAGTCCTAAATATTCCATCAAAAAACTATTAGAATTAATAAATTTAGTAGAGTTGCAGGATACAAAATCAACATACACAAATTAGTTGCATTTCTATAGATTAACAATGAACTATTTGAAAAAGAAAGAAAAAGAACCTCATTTACGAGGGCATTAAAAACAATAAAATACTTAGGAATAAATTTAACCAGGAGGTGAAAGACCTGTACATTGAAAATTATACAACGTTGGTGAAAGAAACCGAAGACATGAAAAAATGGAAAGATATCCTATGTTCTTGGATCAGCAGAATTAATACTGTTAAAATGTGCATACTACTCAAAGCCATCTACAGATCCAGCGCAATCCCTATCAAAATTCCAATGGCATCCTTCATAGAAACAGGAAAAAAAGTCCTAAAATTTATATGGGACCACAAAAGATCCCTAATATCCAAAGCAACACTGAGAAAGAACAAATCACACTTTCTGATTTCAAATTATATTATAAAGCTACAGTAATGAAAATAGTACTAGCATAAGAATAGACATATAGACCAATGGAATAGAATCGAGAACCCAGAAATAAACCTACACCTATATGGCCAACTAAAATTTGACATGGGAGCCAAGAGGACTCAGTGAGGAAAGGATAGTTTCTTCAACAGTGTGGGGAAAATTGGATATTCACAAGAAAAGTATGAAATTGAACCCCTATTCTACAAAAGTAACTCTAAATAAATTAAAGACTTAAATGTAGACCCAAGACCATAAAAATCCTAGAAGAAAACATAGGGAAAAAGTTTCTGGACATTGGTCTTGGGAACCATGTTTTGGATGACACCAAAAGCACAAGCAACAAAAGCAAAATAAACAAGTGGGGCTAAATCAAATGAAAGAGCTTCTGTACAGCAAAAGAAACAATCAACAAAATTTAAAGGCAATCTACAGAATGGAAGAAAATATTCACAAATCATATATTTGATAAGGGGTTAATACTCAAAGTACATAAGGAACTCACACAAATCAACAGCAAAAATAAAAAACTAAAAACAAACAAAAAAAATCTGCTTAAAAATGGGCAAAAGACATGAATAAACATTTTTCCGAAGAAGACCTACAAATGACTAAAAGGTACATGAAAGGATGTTGAATATCACTAATTATCAGGGAAATGCATATCAAAACGACAGTGAAATATCACCACATACCTGTGAAGATGACTATTTTGAAAAAGGCAAGAGATAACAAGTGTTAGTGAGGGTGTGGGGAAAAGGGAACCATTGTGCACTTTTGTTAGAAAGGTCAGTTGGTACAGGCAGTATGGAACTCAGTATGAAGGTACCTCAAAAAATTTCTGGGTATATGTCTGAAGGATATGAAATTACTGTCTCTAAGAGATATTTACACCCTATGCTCACTGCAGCACTATTCACAATAGCTAAGATACAGAAACAATCTAAGTGTCCATTGATTGATAAATGAATAAAGAAAATGTGATACACACACACACACACACACACACACACACACACAAATGGAATATTGTTTAGCTATAACAAAGAAGGAAATCCTGCCATTGTGACAACACGGATGGACCTTGACGGCATTATACTAAGTGAAATAAGTGAGAGACAGAAAGACAAATACTGTATGATATCACTTATGTGTGGAAGCTAAAAAAAGCCAAACTCAGAGAAACAGAGAGTAGAAATGGTAATTGCCAGAGGCTGAGAGATGGGGGAAATGAGGAGATGTTTGTCAAAAGGTACAAACTCAGTTTAAAATGAATAAGTTCTGGGAATCTAATGTACATCATGATGACTATAGTTAACAATCTTGTATTATATACATGAAAGCTGCTAAGAGAGTAGATCTTAAATGTTCTCACCACATGCACACAAAAGATGATTGTGTGGGTGATGAATGTGTTAACTAACCTTATTGTAGAATCACTCTTCAATAAGTATGTGTATCAAATCATCATGTTGTATGCCTTAAACTTGTATTATACCTCAACAAAGCCAAAAAAAATTCAGTTGGTAAGGTAGGATAGTTGGTGGGGGGTTTAAATAAAATGAGATCGGACACAAATTGAAAACTGTCGAATTTGCTAAGTATATACGTGGGTTTCACTATTAATCTCAGTTTGTGTATGTTTGAAGTTTTTCATTAAAAATGTTAACAAATAAATCGGAAAGCAAAAACAAAAACAAAAAATCTCCTGACAAAAGCTCTTTAAAATTTTCTAATTCTGTTACAAATTTTTGCTTACTTCTAAATTCATTTTAATAAAAATAAGGCAGCAATCACGAAGACAAGAATATTGTTCTATGGTTCTAAATCACAGTAAATGTCATATGACCATTCACTATGTTTACATTGTAGAAAGCTTTATACTATAATTATAACTGGTCACTATGTCCAAGCAGTGGTCCCAGACCACTGGGAATCCAGACAGATTCCCAGCCATCATCTCTGACTCTTCCTCCGTCCGCTTACCCACAGACGATCCCACCATGCAGTGCTGTCAGTTCAATGTCCCAAATCTCCTGAATCCACCCACTTTTATCCATCTTCAATGGCACTACTATACCTAATATTCTTTTCTATTTTTCTCGGCAACCAGCTTCCTCTTCTTTTTTAATGCTTGCTTGATCCATGAATTTGATTCCAACTGAGAGCAGGCCATGGAGAATGATACTAAAGTCCCCTCTAAATACAGTAATTTCATTCTGCAATATCTACCCAATGGGACTTTTCATGCTGCCTCACGAGATATGAACGATTGGCTGCAATTGTCCAGTTACTTGTAAATAATGATAAAAAGCCAGCTTTGATCTCCCCAACTCAAGTTTACTAGCACCATACATCTTCTAAGTAGATCCAATAGGCAAGAAGATAATTCATGTGTTTTCCTACTTAAGAGGAAATAAAGATGGAGAAGGAATTTACTACTACCTTCCTGGTTGTAATTATGGCCCTGATTTTATGGATCCAATAGAAAATTACCAAAAAATAAATTTCTAGGACATGTTCTAGGGACTGACTCTGACTAAAATACTTCTGACTTCTATCCTCTATCACCATATTGAAGCCAGTATAAATATGTTCAAAAACATAATCCAGAATTTTCTGAAAATATTCTTTTCTATGCAAGTGATAAGGTCTCTGTGAGTTCACTTTAACCATGAACATGCACCTAGATCCCTGAGGAACTTTATCTAAATACACACATCCAGGTCCTATGTAAAGGTTTATATTCATTAGGACTCGGATGGGCATAAGTCTGGGGCATTTTGAAAAGCTTCCCCATCTAATACCCAGTGTTGGTTCATAACTATTTTATCTTTGAACCTAATTTAATTATTCAACTCTGTCCAGTTATTATTAACCATATTAATGGGACCCACTATCTCAGCTGAAATGTAGCTTTACAACTGTGATGCAAAAGTCATGAAGCCAGCCAGCCACCAAAAATTGCTGGGGAGACTCTGGGGGAAAACAGAAACTGCTTCAAATCACACAAGAATCTTGTGCCCGTGTAAGACTCGCTTTGGGGTGAAGGTACAAATGGACAGCATGACATATTTTCTGAAAAGACACGTGGGGCAGTTTGGCAAGTCTATGTGCACATGAAAACAACAAGGAGCAATATGAGATCAGAGCAATGCTGAGCTTAGAGGAGGTCACTTACTTAAGCCCTATCCTTTCCTATAGCCCCCTTCACTCTCTGTGCTCTAATCACATTGAACCATTTGCCCTTTGCTGAACATATCAAGCTTTCTCTAGTGTCTGGGGCTAGCACAGCACAGGCTGCTCCCTCTACCTGAACCACCTGTCCCCCCCCCACCTCTCACTCTCCTTCCACTTACTGTCATATTTACCTATATTGTAAACACCTAGAGATAGGGCCGCATCTTGTCCATAGTCGATGTTCCGATACAGGCAGAAACTCAGTATGGATTTGATGATTGAATGAACGAATATTCTTACCAGGACTGTTCGTGTCATGTGGCATTGAGAGGTCATAGCACCATTCTCTAGTGAAATAAAGAGTGGCCAAACTTCAAGTTTATTCTTTTGTCCGAGGTTGCTCTCAGAAAAGGAAAAAGATTGAGGTCCAAATTCCATTTCCATGTTAGGAAATGTCCATGGAAATGTGGGTGAATTAAACAAAGAAATACTAGTGTGTAACACCCTCAGCTCAATGGGCGACTGGTTGGACAGTATCCAGCAAACTGGTTTCCACTCGGGTTGGGTCCTTTCCTCTTTGGGAGGGTTTGGCTCAGGAAATGGATAAAAGTCCTTCAGTGCCTCATCACTCCCCAGGTAACCCTTGCAGAACACAGTTTGCAGGCTCCCGGGTCCCCGGCATCTCTGATGACAAAGGAGCCTACAACAGGAGCAGCCAGGCAGCAGAGCTCATTCCTTTTCTCTCTGGGGGGGCTGCAACTTGTCCTCTATTGAACACTAAATAAGGGGAATGAAGTCTGATCACAAAGCAAGCTTTGAGAAGTTGAAACAGGCTCTTCTTATTTCTTTCCCAGAGACAGTCACAGACTTGAAAATTTCTCCTGGTGGCATCTGATGTTGCATGAACTAATGTTTTATAATAAAATGATGGGAATAAAATAGCCTGTAATTGAGCATCGTGAAAATGACTACCAATGGGAGAAAAACCTTTAGCCAATGGATGAGCCAGGCAATAATTTGGCCTTTGAATAAACTCAGCTTTACATCTCTGTCCAAGAGTTTATTTTGTAGATAGCTCACCAGGCCTTGATACCGATTTAAAAAATAGAATCCTGGGGCACCTGGGTGCCTCAGTCAGTTAAGTGTGCGACTTTGGCTCAGGTCATGATCTCACGGTTCGTGGGTTCGAGCCCCGCATCGGGCTCTGTGCTGACAGCTCAGAGCCTGGAGCTTGCTTCGGAATCTGTGTCTCCCTCTCTCACTCGGCCCTTTCCCTGGCTCGCGCTCCATCTCTCTCTTTCTCCAAAAATAAACACTAAAAAAAAAAAAAAAAAATCCCTAAACCAGAAAAGCAGGCTGCTGAGTTATACTTTAGTAAAGCATAAAATTCCAGGTATTAAATCAGTGGCTTGACTAAACAGGCCTATCTGATTTTCAAAGTATTGCCACCACCTGCTGCCACAATATTTAAATTGCAGTCTTAGGTGTCTGGAATAACATCTTCTTTTCCTAACATTTCATTACAAAAATTTTCAAGCACACAGAAAAGTTTTCAAAAGTGTTTGGTAAATGCCCATATATCCTACCACTTAAATTCCACAATTAGCATACTTTCTCACATATCTCCATCCATCCAACCATCCTGTTTAAATACATGTTTTAAAATAAAAAACACTCCTGTATCCCTCGGGTAAATTCCTAGCAGTGTTATTGCTGGGTCATAGGGGAGATCTATTTTTAAATTTTTGAGGAACCTCCACACTGTTTTCCAGAGCGGCTGCACCAGTTTGCATTCCCACCAACAGTGCAAGAGGGCTCCCGTTTCTCCACATCCTTGCCAGCATCTATAGTCTCCTGATTTGGGTGATGGGTATTGAGGAGGGCACCTGTTGGGATGAGCACTGGGTGTTGTATGGAAACCAATTTGACAATAAATTTCATAATAAAAAAAAGATAATTATTAGAAAATTTAAAAAATAATAATAAAATAAAATAAGATAAAAAACAAATGGAGACTAGACTTGAAAATTCCCTGAGCAGACAAAATTAGTTTAGTCATTTAACAAAGCTTAATTTAACTTATTTTGCACAACCAACTTGACATAGGTCATCTCTTGTTTGTGCCTCTGGAAATCAGCAGCAAAACATGAACTGTTTCCCAAGGTTGACTAATTCCCTATGATTTAAGAAAATTCTAATATTATAACCAATCAGAGTGAAAAATAAACAGTCACTGCCTTCTCTCTATATAAGCTGTTTCATAATAATACACCCTGGATCCTTATTCCATGTTTTGGTTTCAGCGCTCCCAGTTTGCAAACCATCTTTTTTTGTGTGCACAATAAACTTTTACTAATCTCTATTTTGGTGATCCATTGGTTTTACTTCTGTTACTTCTGAACTTTTGACACATGAAAAAAATGAGCAGTAACTTTTTAAAAGAAGACATAACTACAAAAAGAAATTTTCCTACAAAACCAAATTTCCCAAGAAAACAATAAATGTCATGTTTCTCTTTAAACTGTTACTACCAGAGGGGAGCTTGGGTGGCTCAGTCAGTTAAGCGTCAAACTTTGGCCCAGGTCATGATTTCCCTGTTCATGAGTTCGAGCCCTGCATGGGGCTCTGTGCTGACAGCTTAGAGCCTGGAGCCTGCTTCAAGATTCTGTGCCTCCCTCTCTCTCTGCTCTATCCCCGCTTGCGCTCTGTTTCTTTCTGTCTCTCAAATATGAGTCAACATTTAAAAAAATTTTTTTTTGAATGTTTACTACCAGAAACAAGAGGATTTTTCTCCCTGCTTCCAGTGTGAGGAGCTCTTAGGAAAGAAGATGGCCTACAAACAGATGATCAGTTGTTAAAATATCCAGGGTTGCTTTTAATAACATACTAGCTGTAAGGCAATCATCAGGCTTGGAGTCAAATCAATCATGTGAGTGCAACAGAGAACGTTTACCTCCGACAGGAAACTTATCGCCACTGCCAGTAAATGAGTTCTGCTACCTCTCTTGATGAGAAAAGATTAGATTTTTAAACCAGCTGCTGACTAGGACATTTAAAAGCCCCCATTTTGGGGGAAGGGGAGCAGGAGATACAGGCTTCCAGTTACGGAATGAAGAAGTCAGGGGAATAGAAGGCACAGAACAGGGAATACAGTCAGTACACAGCGGTAGGGTAATAGTGTTGTGTGATGACAGACGGCAGCTGCACTTGAGCGTAGCATGATGTACATAAACTTGTTGAATCCCTGTGTTGCACACCTAAAACTAATGTGACGTTGTGCATCAACTCTCTTCAAACGTTAATGATTTTAAAATAAATAAATAAATAAATAAATGCCTACGTTTGGATTCTGGGCCAGCCATATGAACTCAAACTAATGAATTTTTTTACAACTCAGTTATTCTGAATAAAAACATAGCATGTGTCATTCTGTCAAAAAAACATCAATCATTTCAGAGACAGCTAAGGTGGTAGCCATCTCTGAGTGGCATCTGGAAAAAAATTATCAACAATTAACCCTTTATTAGGTTAATCCTACGTTACAGACCTAAAAGTTGTGGTCTTTTTTTTTTTTTTTTAAGTTTCTTTCTTTATTTTGAGAGACAGTGTGAGCTTGAGCTAGGGAGGGGTAGAGAGAGAAGGAGAGAAAGAAAAAGTCCCAAGCAAGCTCCCCCTTGTTAGAGCAGAGCCTGATGCGGGGTTTGAACTCCCAAACCGTGAAATCATGATCTGAGCCAAAATCAAGAGTTGGCTGCTTGACAGACTGAGCCGCACAGGCACCCCAAAAGTTGTGGTCTTAAGAAAACTTATATTTAAAAAAATCGTTTAAAAAAAAAAAGCAATTGCTTCCATGGGGGAAAAAGTGATTAAGGTAGAATTTTAAGTTTCCATACTAAAGTTGTATTTACTGAGAACTATAAAGAATAAAGTAATTTGGTCTGTATAGTAATGAAAGTGACTTTATAATCCCCCAAACTTGCTGAGCCAGGTTTTGGACAAAGTCTTACCTGATGCTGAAATCCACGCTCTTAACCACCTTGCCGTATACGATTGGTGATTTTTCAGTCATCAAAATCAATAAGATTTTGTTAACGTTCATTTTCTTCCCATTCCCGTCTCTTTCCCCCCCATGTCCTCATCCATCCTCTCTGCTCACTTGGCTTTCTGACACTGTGCTTGCCCCTTAGTCTCCTGCATTAGCCCAACCCTCTCAGCCTTCCCAGGTCTCTTCCTTCCTCTCTGGGCCTCAACTAGAAGAAATCTGCTGCTTTTAGTCTACTTGCTTCTTATTCCGTAAGAACTGAAAGCCTATAGACCAGGCAAGTAGCAGGAAGTAGGGGTGGGATGGCCCAGGAAGCCCTTGTAGGGAAGCTTCTCCTAAGCATCTTGTCACCAGATCTGGTATTTCAAGGGAGCCAGAAATCCAAAATTTGTGTGAAGATCTCCTAATTTTTAAAAGTTATTTATTTATTTATTTATTTATTTATTTATTTATTTATTTATTTAGAGAGCAAGCAGGGAAGGGGCAGAAGGAGAGAGAGAGGATCCTAAGCAGGACACAGGACTCACAAACTGTGAGATCACGACCTGAGCCAAAGTCAAGAGTCAGATGCTTAACTGCCTGAGCCAGTCAGGTGCCCCTAAGATCTCCTAATTTTTACAGATATGCAATAAATTTGAAAAATTTTAAAACACCATGAGGAAAAGAAGAGTGTAAGCCAGACTTGGCCACAGGCTTCTGATCTGTGACCAGCATCCATAACCTTTCCCTTATTAACATCTTCACCCATGTCTGCAGCTTCTCCTCAAGCCCTACTGTGCTCTCAGTCTCCACACTCCTACTCGCCACTGGGCATTTTCATCCAAATGTTCGGATGACATCTCAAACTCAAAACTGAACTCATTTTTTCCACTAGAAAACCACTTCTCCCATCAGATTTCCTTATATTAATAGAACTACTTCTCTTCTTTATTTGAGATTCAGAAACTCAGCCATTAACATAAACAAATTCTTACGAGAACCCACAATATACCAAATACGTACTAAACAGCACAAGATTGACAAGGCACATTCTCTGACCCCGAGAAGCTCACAGTCTAGTGGAAGAGATATGGAATAGAAACAGAATGACAACACAATATGACAAATACTCTAGAAGATGTTATATTCAGAAGCCTAAGCCAATGTAGAGACAGGATCAATCAAGGCATCACAGAATTCATTAGGTTATTCAACCAGTATTTGTTGAATTCCTACAGTACTCTAAGCCCTGGGCTTGAATCCACAAATAAAGTATAGGAGATATAGCTTTGAAAAATATAGAAGATTTTTGGAGTCACACAATTAACCAGGGAGACTGGCAAAGAATAAATAGGCAAATAAGATAATTCCAGCTAGGGACAGAAGTCTCCAGGCTGTCGTGAAGAAGTTTGCAATGTGCCCCCTTCACAGAAGCCCAGCTGAGGGGCTGGATGGGGTCTGCACTGGCCCAGAGGAGGCACCTTTTTCTAATTACAGCAAAGGCACTACGTATCCTCTCAGTGGTCCTGAATCTTACAAAACAGTGAAACCAAGTGATGTGGAGACTATTTTAGATGAGGTGGTCAGGGAAGGTCTTGGCAGTGAGATCTAAATGATGAGATCATCTAAAGAAAGAGTCTTAAGGGCAGAGAACACTCAACAGAACAGCTCTGAGGCAGCAACAAACTTTGGTGAGCATGAGAACAGAAAATAAAGGTCGTAGGGGAGGGGATAGGCAAACCAGATGTGCCCATGTGTGCAGAGACATGGTATTATGAAGGTGTTTTGGGGTTGGGGGGAGTGGGTGTGAGTGTTAGGAAATGAGTTAGAAACAGAAGATTCCATCCAGATTGTGGAGGGTTAGCAATAAACCAGTGAAGAGCCAAAGTGGGAAAGGGAGATCGTATGATTAGAGGTGCTTAGTTTTGTTTTTGTTTTAGGGAGAAAAGTGAGAAACATAAAGAGAATAAAGAGGGATGATAATAGACAAGAGATGTCACTAAAGTTAGAACAGCAGCACTTGGTGTCTAATCAAATACTGTGCATGAGAAAAAGGAAACTTTGAAAGGCCATCTGTGATGCTCCACCCTCAGTCACACCTTTGGACCCCAAGGTCCACCACTGTCTTCTGTCACTTGTCTCTCGGTCCCCCGCTTCCTTCTCATCTGTGAACCCCTGCCTAGTGTCCACAGACAGGAGCACTGCGCATCCCACAGTACTTGTCACACTGTCATTCAGAGTTCTATTCTTACGTCCTATCTCATCACCCCGTTTAGACACCCCGCTTAGCTGCTTGAAGATAGGAACCCTGTCTTACTGAGCTTTGCATGACTCAAACAGACAGTTCCTGCCACATTACAGTTGAAGGAAAAGAGAACCAATGAAAAGTAACTACATATTAAGGCATAGTAGGATGGCTTATATCATGCTATTGTAACATACACAACACACACACACACAGACACACGCACACACACACACACACACACACACACACACACACACACACATTACTCAAGGCCTAGTTATTCGCAGAGTGAACCTCATCTTTATAGAAGCTTAGTTGTAAATTCACTTCAGGCCACTCTTACATTTATTGAGCACATTTTTCTTACACCAAACACACCTAATAATACTGCTCAAGAAATGTAGCCATCTGGTCCTAAATAATCACAGAAATCAATAAAGTTGCCAAGCGAAGAGACAGATGAGTAAGCCAAACAGCGAAGCCCTCACAGTCTAATGCAGGGTTAGACTGCGGTGGTCACCTGCCATGGCTCCTGGCTCTCAGGACCAGCCCCCTCCCATCACTGAGCTTTCACTGGGGTACACGAACCATGAGGATTTTGTAAGAAGAAGCAAATTATCCCAGGTAAGAGAAGTTCATCGTGCACAGTCATCTGTCCTGAGAGACAAAGGTGACTTATACCAACTTTGACCGACAGCACTAATCTCCAGCTCTGGTTGGTTACATGGGCAGTCTGTAAAGATCCAGCCATTTCTGTTTCTTACTTGGGCATAACGTTGCAAAACGTGCATATAGAAAATATAGTGCAGTCACGGAGAGCAACATTTCAACATTTTCATGTGCATTTCTAGTTTGCACTTCAGCTTCAACAAAAATTTCTTTATTAAAAAGGGACATTCAGGGGCGCCTAAGTGGACCAGTCGATTAAGCGTTCAACTCTTGATTTTGGCTCAGGTCATGATCTCATGGTTTGTGGGATCGAGACCCATGTCAGGCTCTGCACTGTCAGCCCAGAGCCTGCTTGGGATTTTCTCTCTCCCTCTGCCTCTGGCCTTCCCCCACTCATGCTTGTTCTCAAAAAAAAACATTTAAGAATAAATAAATTAAAATAAAAAAAATAAAAATGGGACATTCAGTGGAAGAGAAATAGAGTGTAGAGGGAGAAACTGTAACTGAACCTGACCTATTACTATGGTACACGAAGCCCAGGAAGTCCTAGAGAAGTTCCTTAAAACAAGCAGTCCTGGATATGGCAACCAAGGCCAACATGGCACCCACACAAATGGGTAGGAGGCCAGGAAACCAAGAGGCTCCCTGTATATCTTGTCCATTGTACAATTAACAAACAGCATGGGGCAATAGGAGTCACATTACCCATGTTCTTAATAAGAAAGAATAAAGGAGATATTCTGTGAAGTATTTATAATGTAGTGGAGGGATATTTCACAGTGTTGAGGATTAAACCAGCAATTGAAATCTATCCTCAGAAGTGAACCAAGGTGGAAGGCCAGGCTTCAGAGCATGGAGGTGTTCACCTGCTCTTAGTGTTACAGATTCTGTAAACGAGGGCGGTCTTGGTGATGTCCTCATAGATTGAATCACTACAAGATCCTATTACTCAGAGAATCACAACCTGTCCATTCTGGACTCCTGTCAGTTTGATTTACTTATAAACTGAATGCTGCCTTGGCATGGATTGCTTCTCAAATGACAAATGAGCCTGGCTGCCTGCAATAGGAATACCAACCCTTACTTTCCCAGGGCTCTAGGCTTGCCTTCTTAGGAATGAATTTGGGTTGTAGCCTCTGTGGGGGACTGAGGGAGTGGGTAGCCCTCGGAACTGCTGTTGCTAATAATCCTGACTATCCTCATTCAACTCAACTGGGAATGGGAAGACACGGGGCCAGGGGAGAACTAATGATTTTCCTGAAGAGTGACAATCATAAGGCCCTGGACAGATGTTACCTACACAGAAAACACAGAAATCTCTTCCCTGGGTGTTCCAGCAAAGGACCACAGCCAAAAGAGATATGGCTGCTACCAAATGAGTAACACCAAGAGCCCGACCTTGGTAGCCTAATGACACATTCCCAAGGCTGCACCCTGAGCTTGATGGCTGTGCCTACATACTTTTCTCTCACCCAGGAAGCTTCTGGAAATGCAAGACAGTGAGGATGACCTTATTACATGAATACCTCAGAATATCCCTTATCATATAGGTATGATATATGATATATGATTGATATATATATATATATATATATATATATATATATATATATATTACTATTTATTTTTGAGAGAGAAAGAGACAGAGTGCAAGCAGGGGAGGGACAAAGAGAGAGAGAGAGAGAGAGAGAGACAGAATGCGAAGCAGGCTCCAGGCTTCAAGCTGTCAGCACAGAGCCCAACGCAGGGCCATGAACCACAAGATCATGACCTGAGCCAAAGTTGAACACTTAACCGACTGAGCCACCCAGGTACCCCACCCTTATCTTATATTTTAAGTAAATAATTGGGAAACTTCAGTACTTTATTATTAAAAATAGATTTCTCATGATAAACCTCTCAAGGGTAGCCCAGGTCTGAGGGCATGACCCAAGAGCTGCTTCTATTCGAGATGGGTCTGGGAAGCAGGAGTAAGTAACTCAACCTCTGCCCCTCTGTCCTTGCAGTCTTGGGGCAGAGCAGGCCATCCAGGCCCATCATCTAAGTATTTGTTGTCCAAGCACTTGTAGGGAGAAGACCGAGGAAGGACCCAGCATGGAAAGGCAACATCTATCCACCTTGCTACTCCAAGTGTGGCTTGCTGACCAGGGAGGATGGAAAAATTGGCGTCACCTGGAGGCTGGTTAGAGATGTAGGATCTTGGGTCTCACCCCATTATTGCTGAATCAGAGTCCGTATTTTTTAAGTTCCTTCACTGATTCACGTACGCTTTGAAGTTCGAGAAGCACTGCCCCCGTGAACTGACAGATTACAAATTAGTCTCAACTCAGACATCTCTCCCTACAACTATAACATCCCCATGTCAATCAGTTTTCCCCCCAGCATCAAATATAACAGTGCAATGTACAGCATGTCAGCAGCAGGGTGAATTTGCCAACCTTGCAAAAAAATGCAGGATTTCACAGAATTCATAAACCTGAGCTTGGAGAACCACTCAAGCCACACACACACACACACACACACAGAGCAATGGCAAGCAACGGAATGACAGCCTTAGACCCCTTACCAAGAGAAGAGGAGCTCATCTACAAGATGGGGACATTCCTTCAAAAGAGAATGATTTGAATATCAAAGAATTCAGATGGGCCCTTGGGAAAAAACGATGAGGCTCATGAATATCTGACCCACTTTATGTGTTATGAAAATGGAACATACAACTTTGTTGAAAAACTATGCTTGAAAAGAAAAATCAACACTCCATTCAGCCTTTAATCAGGCTAAGAATTTAATTATTTGATCCTAATGACAACCTAAAGTATATTAGATGAGATAAATTACACTTCCTCAAGTTTGAGTTCCATTTTCTAAGACAAGGCTGATCAAATCTTGCTGTCACTATTTCACATGACATTGGGTCACATTTTAGTTGTGCTCCTGTTAAGTGGACTTTCCCCAGGCCAGTTTTTCTCCGACAGTTAAGACCTGCTCCACTCTACTGTCACTGTTACATATTCCTTTTTCTTTTTTGCCTTACGGGGCTTCTTCTTGGTACCTCTGAACAGCTTAGCCTAACTGATACCAATTACTCCACAGCTGAGTGAGGCTTTCTTTTTACTGTCTTGTTTCCTGGTTGGAAGTTTCAGTGCATGTGGTACCACAGAAAGGGGTTCACCATGGGGTCACAGCTCCAATGGCAGACCTACTCAGTGGTTACCTTATCGACCATGAGGAAGTTCTCCAGCGTCTCCCCATTTTCACAGGTGACATTACCGACCTCTTTTACAGCTCTGGGCAGGATCTCTCGTACCTCCTGGGCGATCATTCCTAGACACAAACACTCCCAACAGGTTTAGTGAGGAAAAGACCTTTCTGGAGAACATCCTCCCTAGCCTACAACAAAATGGAAGGCTGACAGCCCCCTCCAGGACATCTTTGCAAATACATGCTTATCCCCTCACAGCTTTCGCTTTGATCTAGGATACATTTGAAGCAAAGAAGGAATTTTGAGCCCATAACCACCATAGGATTAAAAGCAGGGGTGTCATTTTCTTGACTTTTCCTTGAGACTCTGGGCCGGATTTTGGAAGGAGGGAGTAAATACCTTCAAATCCCTGTATATAGAAGTAAGGGTGGGGCGTTAGCTTGATTTCCTTTCTTTTCTTGCAAGAGGATTTGCCACCTAAATGGTCCCTCTTTCTCTAGGATTCCTGGATCGGAGTACAAACACCACTCTGCCCCTTCTCTGACCTAGACTGACCTATTCCACACCTCTCCCTCTCCCGGGTCTGCCTTTTACAGCTGGAGATGTGATCTGCCCCCCAGCTCCGAGCAAGATGATTCCAGTGAAAAGAAACAATGTATTCAAAATATTCTGCCAGTACCTTGGAGTGTAGGAGTAGGGATGGGGGTGTTGAGTCAAGATGACACAGAAATTTCTCTCACCTTTCCTGTTCTAGTGATTACGGATTTCACAGAGGAAATCAATGCCATAGCACACAATCTCCACACAAAGAGGGAATTGAACTTTTAAGAGTTGACAACACAAAATTAAAAAGGGAATTTGTGTGCATACCTGTTTGATGGGCAGTGTTTATTCCCATTGAAGATGCAAACTCTGGTTTGTAGTCGTATTCAACAATCCTCATTTGGGCTATTCGTCTCAGCTGCTCATTTGTGTCAACCTAATTTAATTAAAGAAGAGCGGATTTCACCCATTTAGATATTTCCCATTCAAATCAATGCCCAAAGAGACCCAGAGAAATTAGGAATGTTGACAGCAGGGTTCTTTCCTCTTGTCCGAACTATTTTAAGGAAAGTTTATGTTTTTCTCCTCAGAGAAACCAAAGCTTCAAGGTCCATATCAATGACTTCCATCCACTGACAAACTGAGACAGAGTTTTTATGTCTAAATTACAGGGTGAAAGCTCCCCCATTCACTACTCTTGCCTTTTTTCTCTCCTTTGAGGGGTGAACTCTCCTTCTGAGAATGGAGACTGATCACGTTAGAGAGAAAAAATCGCCACTCAGGATTGCAAGGGATCATTTCCAAATGGACATACAGTATAAACACCAAATAAATATAGGCCAACCTTGTATTTACAAACTGAAAATGCTTAGTTCAAGTAACAACCTTTGAGGAATGGATATAACTACTATACCATTGATTTGCTTTTGGACATTTCACTGGAGAAAATTTCCTCAAGTGGCAGGTTGCAAGGCTGTATTGTTCACCTGCTGGACCTTCCAAGATCCAGACTTTCCTCTCCTACAGACGGCTTCTCCCCCAAACCACTCTGGTCAGTGATGGTGTGCTTCTCTGAGCTCACTTCTTTTACAGGTTATTGAAGGTATTCCCAACTTCCACTGCCAATTCCTCAAATTAATGTCACTGGGTCCCAGCAAAATGATAGTAATACACAATAGAGTGAATTTTTCCTAAAGCTAAATATGTTTCATTCACAGATTTCCTTTTGAGTTTTTTTTTAATGTATTCATGGTAATAGTAGAATCAATTTTTATAATGACCTTATTCTATAAGTAAAATGCTGGTAGCTCTTTTTCTTTTCTTTTCTTTTTTTTAATTTTTTTTAAATCTTCATTTATTTTTGAGAGAGAGACAGTGTGCGAGTGGGGGAGGAACAGAGAGAGGGACACACAGAATCTGAAGCAGGCTCCAGTCTCCAAGCTATCAGCACGGAGCTTGACCCAGGGCTCAAACTCGCAAACAGCGAGATCATGACATGAGCCGAAGTCAGAGGCTTAACCGACTGAGCCACCCAGGCACCCCACCCTTTTTCTTTTAGGATTTTCTCTTAGGCTATAATTTTATTTTAGGATATAATGATTATAAAACCAGTGGTCTCTTGGCAATTAAAATTATACTGCCTTGACATTCATCCATGTATTAGAGTAACCAAAATTGCTTTGTTGTTCTTGTTTTATGAAAACCCCTGAAATGGCCTTCAACTCCTCCCTTGACCCACTCTGTTGGGTGAGTTGGAAAGCTCCTCCGATATCATTAAAAGTTCCCTGTCCTTCACTAGTTCGGCTGATTGTGAAAAATTGTGGCTTGACACTTACCTGGCTAACTGTGCAAACTCTATTTCAGGTACTTCTTGGGAAGTATAATTTTGAGCTCACTGTTATTTTGATACTTGCTGTCATCAAAAGCCTGGTTCAATTCATTTATTCACTGTATTATTCAACTAACATTGAACAGTCACCTTCAACTTACCATGCACTACACTAAGTGCTGGGACTTTAAAAAGTGATTGCTTTTAAAAGTTTGTGGTCTACTAATTGTGCAACCTGAAACCATAAAACTCGTAGAAGAGAACACAGGTAATTTCCCTGACATCAGCCACAGCAACATTTTATGTCTCCTAAGGCAAGGGAAACAAAAGCAAAAATAAACTTTTGGGATTACATCAAAATAAAAAGCATTTGCACAGTGAAGGAAACCATCAACAAAACAAAAAGGCAACCTACTAAATGGAAGAAGACATTTGCAAATGATATATTTGATAAGGGATTAATATCCAAAATATATAAAGAAGTTATACAAAAAAACAAATAATCTGATTAAAAATGGGCAGTCAACCTGAATACACATTTTTCCAAAGAAGACATCCAGAGAGGCAACAGACACAGGAAAAGATGCTCAGTGTCACTAATCATCACAGAAATGCAAAGCAAAACCGCAGTAAGATATCACCTTATACCTGCCAGAATGGCTAGAATCAAAAAGACAAGAAATAGCAAGTGTTGGCCAAAATGTGGAGAAAAATGTACCATTGGTGGGAATGTAAATTGGTACAGCCATTGTGCACTGTTGGTGGGAATTAAAATGGTACAGCCATTGTGGAAAACAGTATGGAAGTTCCTCAAAAAGTTAACAGTAGAAATACCATATGATCCAGTAATTCCACTGAGGAGTACCCAAAGAAAGTGAAAACATTCATTCAAAAAGATATATGCACCTTGTGTTGGCTGTAGCATTATTCACAATAGCCAAGATATGGAAGCAACCCAACTGTCCAATCTTAGATGAATGGGTAAAGAAGATGTAGTATATTCATACAATGGACTATTACTCAGCCATTAAAACATTGTGAGGTCTTCCTATTTGAGACAACATGGATGGACTTCAAGGGTATTATACTAAGTGAAATAAGTCAGACAAAGACAAATACCATATGGTTTTACTTACATGTGGAATTAAACACAAACAATTAAAAACAAAACAAATGAATAAACAAGCAAAAAGCAGGTATAGAGAACAAACTGATGGTTGCCAGAGGGACAGTGGGGATAGGCAAAATGGGTGAAGGAAAGTGGAAGATACAGGCTTCCAGGGGCACCTGGGTGGCTCAGTGGGCTAAGCATCCAACTTTGGCTCAGGTCATGATCTCACGGTCTGTGAGTTCGAGCCCTGGGTCAGGGTCTGTGCTGACAGCTCAGAGCCTGAAGCCTGCTTTGGATTCTGTGGCTCATTCTGTCTCTCTGACCCTCCCCCCCACTCAAACTCTATCTCTCAAAAATGAATAAATGCTAAAAAATTTTTTAAAAAGAAGATACAGGCTTCCAGTTATGGAATGGAAAAGTCATGGGAATAAAAGGTACAGCACAGGGAATATAGTCACTGGGGTTGTAATAGCCATTTATGGCAACTATACTTGTGATGATAACAGCATAACACACAGAATTGTTGAATCACTGTTCTGTACACCTGAAACTAATGTAACATTGTGTGTTAATTATATTCAAATAAAATATAATTAAGCAAAATAAAAATTAAGAAAAACTTTAAAACAAAATGAAAACGAATAAATAAGTTTTCTAATTGTCTTGACTTTGTAGCATACTGTTTCTCTGGGATTACACATTCCAAGTTTCCTAAAATTTAGACCTACTAAATGAAATTTTTAAAAAATGTTTGTGGGGCACCTGGGTGGCTCAGTTGGTTAAGCCGCTGAGTTCAGCTCAGGTCATGATCTCACGGTTTGTAGGTTTGAGCCTCGTATCAGGCTCTGTGCTGACAGCTCAGAGCCTGGAGCCTGCTTTGGATTCTGTATCTCCTCCTCTCTCTGCACCACCCCCCCCCCCTCACTCACACCACTCTGCCTCTCTCTCTCTCGAAAATAAACATTAAAAAATTTTCTTCTAAATGTCTGTGGACTAGACAGGCAGACCCATCATAAATGAAAATGTGAGAAATGCAGGATGAAAATGGAACTATGGATCGAGAATTTGGCAGCTCCAAGGAGGACCCCAAAATATTCCTAGGGGAGCATAAAGAAAGACTTCCTAGAGATGGCAAAACCCCACTGAGATCTTGGCTTATTTTGATCTTCAAATAAGTTCTGCTCCTTTCGCTTCAGGCCTTTGGCTCAGGGCATTTCCCAGCCTTGAAAGCTCTTCCTTCCCACTCCTACCTTCTCCCCCAACTTAAACATCCCTTCACCAGGGAAGCATTTCTTGATTTCCAACACCAGGAAGGGTCCCTTTGCCTTGTGTGCCAATGGGAGCTGTTGTTTTTCTTCATAGTGCTTATCACGGTTATCACCAGACAAAGTTGTGTCACCTTCATTATCTGTCTTCCCTATAGGATATATACCCCCTGAGGATGAGGACAAATCTACGGCCATGGTTTTCTGCTCACCACCAAATCACCAGTTTCTAGTACAATTCCTTGCATGTAGTTGACACTCAACTAACATTTCTTAAATAAATTAATAACTTAATAAATAAACCTCATACGAATAAATTTAAGAAAGGAGTTAGTCAGGGAAAGATGCAGGGTAGAAAGAAGGGACAGAAAGGGTGAGGCCAAGACCCAATGCTAGACCGAAAGAACACCATGAGTAAAGTGCCAAGGGAGTAAGTTCCCTGAATGATGTCTGCCCAACCAGGGTGGAGTTTGGCATTACTAGACTGTAAAGATTAAGGCCAGAGCAGGGAGGGCCTTGCAGGCCATGCTAGGGAGGGGCAGTCACAATCTCACATTGCCCTGTGCACACAGCTATCACTGTGAGCTCCTATATTCAGCAAATATTTAATGAACAGCTACTGTGTGCCAGGTGCTATCCTAGGCATTGGAGATGCAATGAATATTTCTTACTCGGAGTTCAGATTTTTTTTTTAAAGTTCTATTTTTGAGGGCAAGGCTCACATCTAGTTGATCTCAGGAACTCTGGAGTGCCCAGCAGAGTGGCTCACATGTTATAGACACCCCAAACCTTCAATGAAAGAAAAAGCCATGAAAGAATGAAGGTAGTGAAACAGCAGAACAATCCCTGTCAATCAGGAGCCAGCGTGGCATGGCCTTGCACTAGCCAGGCCCCACCCAGTTCCCCATTCCCTGCACCCTTGGGAATCCTGTGGCTGCTTTGCCTACTTTTCATTATCCCCGTGGTTCCTGCACGAGCCCTCATGGGTGACCTTTGCTGCCAACAGGAAGCAGAGGAGGCTGTGTCCTCACTGAGGCTGTCCAGGCTACCCAGAGGGAACATGACCCCTGGTGACTAAGCTGGATCCTTTAATGCATTTTCCCCCGAAGGCATATTGCTGGACGAAGCATATTGTGGGTTTGATGGTATTATTACCATTGTGCTTCAGAGAGATTTTTGGCTGAAGAAAATTTTCAGGGTTGGTTTGGGGATCTAAACCCCTTCTGCAACAACGTTTCTATAAGACAATGGTCTTCTGGTTTCTAATGTGGGGCTGTACTTTCCAAAGTTAAATATAAACTGCCCATGCTGCACACTCCCTCTGTGTACACTTGACCTAGGGAAAGCCCTTGAGGCAAGGGCTGTGCCTTCTCAGAATCCTCCTCCAGGAGCCAAACACTGGCCAGCACTTAACACCACACCTTGCTCATCCACGTGGGTTGAGTAAGAAGCTAGAAGCTGAATTCAGGTGTCTGAGGTGACCTTGCCCACAGCAGTTTCGGAAAGTTTTGACCCTGAATGTACATGGCCATCGTGGTCATGCTGCCTCAAGCCCAAGGCTTCTCTATCATTTTTTTCTTTCTTTCTTTCTTTCTTTCTTTCTTTCTTTCTTTCTTTCTTTCTTTTTTCTTTTCTTTTTTCTTTTTTCCTTCCTTCCTTCCTTCCTTCCTTCCTTCCTTCCTTCCTTCCTTCCTTCCTTCCTTCCTTCCTTTCTTTTTACAATCTGAGAAGCATTTATTCTTGAAAAACTGCTGAACTTTGGGTAAGAACAGTAGGAGTCCATGGCATTCTTGCCTAGGGCTGTGCCCATCTCTTCACCACTCCCAGCTCGGTGGGCTCAGAGGTGCACTCCTCAGCGAGGGAGATGATGCAGACCAGCCCCTGTGCTGCCCAGATCAAAGGGACTCACTCAGTTGGCAGCGGCGGGTGACGTCTGTAAGGCTTCTCTATCATTAACCCCAGAATTGCACCACAGAAAAGTCATTCTTGTCTGTGGGACTCCACAGTTTGTCCAGGGAGGGAGATCCTGTTATCCACCATCTGGCCACAGCCTAGACTATTAGTCTCGCATCAGGAGCAGCTTGAGTAACACTGGCTCACCCCAAGTTGAGGAACTTCTGCATCTGGCTCCTGGCCCTTGGAGACTTTCATCTTAACTGATTTCGTTCCTGGTTTTTATTTTGGAATCTCTTGTAACCTTGTTTTCAGCCTTCATCATAAAATTGCATTGATGCGTTCAACTTTCAGCTTCCTCACTTTTTTTGCATTGGCCTTGATGATCTTCACGCTCTTCTGTTTTCCAGCATATCATCTCCACCCTAATTTTGCTGTTTCCATTGAAAGAGCTGCATTTCCTTCTGCAGTCTGTAGTCACATCAGTAAACACAATGTTGGGATATGTTAGGCTGCTCCTCATTAAGGCTGACCTCATTTTCCCAGTGGGTCCAGGGCACGGGCTTCGGTCACATCTGCTTTATCTTCTCCGTGTCTTGTAGACGTGTCCAGATGAGCACAGGGATCTCCACCAGGACTCTCTATGCAGAGTGCTCATGTGCTTAATACCTACAAAACAACCTCCATTGCCCTGAGTGAGGATGCACAGAGCCGGGGCAAGGAAGCAACTTATATATATTTCCCCCTCCCCCAATCATCACAGTACTGGGCAATGTGTTTGGCCACTATGTTTTGCAACAGCTCATCTGGAAGCCAGCTCTGGTTATCATGCATCCTTTAACAATGAGAAATTGCCTCGAGTCCTATGCTTGTAATCAGATCAACCAAGGGCCCACTTCCCAGAGCATTTGGAGGAATGGCTATTCTTAAAAGTTGGGCAAACTGAGTCAGGAGGAGGTGAAGACAAAGTTCACACATCTGTCAGCCCCATCATCAGCATTATCATCGCCTCTTTTGTCTGTAATGGTGAACAGGACTGGTAAGTGCGTCTCTCCCCATTGGATGGGGGCCCCCAAATGTGGGGCCACTCGATTGGGTGAAGTGGGCTATGAAAAAAATTCACCCAACACAGAACAAAGGAGATAGAAGTTTAGTGAATATACCACAGGAGGAGGGGCAGGCAGTGAGGGAGAGGCTGTCTGCAGTGAGGTAGGTGGATGGCGGTTGTAGCTGGATGGGGAAGGCGAGGAGGCATGGGGACATATGGAATTTTCCCTTTCCTGGTAACCGTGCCTGGTTGTAAGTAGCCCATTGGTTACTTAAGGCCTATGGATATTTTGAGGTGGGTCACCTGATGGGTCAGTCTGTCTGTGTTCAGCATCGTGGTCTCTGTGAGCCCTTTCTACATTCCATTGCTCAAGTCTGTTGCCTAAAAGCAGCCTCTACGATAAGATTTCTAGAGATCTATATTTCATACATGTGGATAGACCTATTAAAAACAAATATATTATTATGAAATAAGTTAATAAATGAATTACATGTAATTTGCATTTTATACAAGTAAATAATGATAATATCTATTTGTCCCGCTAAAGAATGCTTCACGTATATGAGCTTAGAAGAAGCCCTTAACACAAGTGAATTGAACATGAGCCTTCCCTGCTCACAGGAGAATAAACAGAAGCACAGGACATCTCTGGGCCAAGGTTCCTGGGCCAGCGCTTGCCCGAATCAGGACTAAACCTCCTTCCACCATCACGCTGCCGTGAACAGGCAGGGCAGACAGAAATTCCACATTTGGAGCCTGGATTGGGGTGACATGTTATTTACACAAGAAGGTGTCATGGAAGGGATTTGAGAAGTTCTAGGGAAGCTTGTTATTTTAAGACAATATGTTTTCTTCGGACAAGGGGCAGCACCCGAAGACATCTGGTAAGTGAACTGTGGGGAAAGCCTAATAGTGGCGAGAGGAGCTGTGGAGGACTTTCCCAGCTTGTTATCTTCCATTTGCATTTAGATAAGTCCTGTAGGGAATTGTATAGCCAATTGCAAAAATAAGTTTGAGTTGGTGTGATCTGAAACGCAGACAGTTTATCTCTCTCTAGAAGTCAAAAAAGCACAGTATCTAGGACTGGAATCGGGAAATATACGTGAGAACTTTCTAGCCCTAAGAGTTCCCATACGGCTAGCAGGTCACAGCTCTTCGAACATGAACCACAGCTTTGCAATCAGTATAAAAGTCTACAATTACAACCATTCTTTGGAATGCACTCAGCAAAGGAGGACATTCCTTGGCCGGTTTGGAAACACCAGTGCAGATTTGCACTGGGAAAGGAATGCGGTCTGGAAGAATGGCCAATGATTTACAGATTGTGTCTCCTATTCACTAAAAAAGAATAAGGGAAGGAGGTTAAAAACACAATTCCGCCACAGCCTCAAAAACGCTTACAGGAGCAGCAGTGTGAATGCAAAGGTGGAGAAGTGATAGAAGCAGTGAATGGGAAACAGACTTAAAGGATGGAAGAGCTAGAACTTGGAGTGGCCTGGCTAAGGGATTAGCATCTTAATCCTAATCTTTTAGGTCTTCATAGCAGCTGTGACTTGCCATGGTGACTCACTTCTTCTTATCTCAATGTGTAAAAACAAATAAAGGACTTGGCGGGGTCAAGCAGAGAGGCACCGTTTCCATCTTACAGATAAAGGCACTGGGTTGGGGCGGGGTTGTTCCGCCCAGGGCAAGCCTAAAGTGGAGAAGCACCACCTGATTCATGAGCCTGATTTCTGCCTTCCACTGGGTAACTGTCTTGGAGCCTCAGGCGACGGGGATTGACCTTGGTGGAGGCTAGGAGTGGGAAGAGGAGCTTCTCCAACTGCTCCTCAGAGAAGGACAATGAATGGGGAAGACAATGGCTGGCAGGGCTGGTCCCAGGGACTCTGGGAGGAAGAGGCTGGGGGTCTAGTAGAAATACAGGCAGGGACTGGACTGAGACAGTGCTCAGATGAACAGGGAAATGGACATTTGGAGACAGAAAGGAAAAGGCAAGCTTCAACGGCTGACAATGTGTGGAAGGAAAGGCAATGGCCCATGGAAAATAGCTCAGAGACTTCTGCTTGGGAAGCCAGTGCTGTGCTGTCTGTCACTGCCCACTGCTCCTGGCAGGTGAATCCATTCTCCTGGGTAGGAGCTACATTACCCTTTCAGCAGAGATGCCTGTCAGCTCCAACATTCATAACCGTTACGCATTGTGTTCATCCCCTATAAACAGGTGACATATAGAGACGCTCTGTGCGAGGTGTGTCAGAGTCCAGGAGTGCCCAGCACACCTGACTCAGGTGTCAGCGGAGGCGCCCAAGGCCTGCCCTGTGCTCACCTCCTGGATATTGTGCTTTGCCCTGCTGTCAGAGGGATGCATAATTGTCCCCATCACTTTCATGTTGCCACAGACGACCAGGGCCTCATCCGGCGCATCTGTATTGATTCCCACTCGACCATGACAAACAACAGATTCTGGAACTTGTCCTCGCTGCCATAATGCATCACTGTCATTTTCAAACTGCCCAGGGTTAGAGGCCTGGAAAAAAATACAGAACTATGTTACCATTGAAGTTACAGTAGCAAATAGATGATTGCTTGATTCCTCAGAGCAGGGGAAAACAGAATGTTATGTAAGTCTTTCACCTGCGAATCATATATCAGATGGGACATTCTGACATATCCAAATAACTGTGGCACCAGGAGAGCCCCTAACTGCTCTGCTGCCCATGAGCAGGAGCTCAGCATGCCATGGTTTGGGACGCCCAGTCTCTATTGCAACTACGTGGAGTTGAGAACGTGTAAGTTATACTGGGTGGATGATAAGGAAGAAGAAAACTCAAAACGACCTTCTTTTCAGGGATGATAATATTAATAAGGATTTAAAACCAGAACCTTATATCAGAAGATACTACGAGTTTATTAAAGCCCAGATAAATAAAAATACTTTGCATTTAGTTAGCCCTTTTATAGTTTCAAAACACTTTAATATTTATGATTTCATACACAATTGACAAGCAAATGACAGGACAAATATACTTATACACCTCAATGATTCCCCAAACACAGATAACATTGAAAAAGGATAACAACAGCTACGTTTGTTGCGTCTAGTCCACATCCCCATTCTAGGAGATGTGTACCATTCCCTTCATTTTACAGATAATCGAAAAGACTCTGTGCCCAAGGCCACAAAGCTAGTAAATTCTGGAGCTGGACCTATACTTCCTTTAAATATTAAATAATGATTCTGACTTCTCCTATCAGAAGTAGCCCTGGCCAAAAGCAGTCTTCAACGAGAATCCAAGTGAAACTATTGAGATTAGACAAAGTTCTGGAGATTCTGCTCTTAAATGAAATCCTTTGCTGAGGGATTCTTCACTCTACTGCCTTCCCTCTTCCCCACCTCCTGGGGCTGCTGAACGTATTTCCAAATATCTTTAAGTAGGGATCTCTGAATCCCTCCAAATCTTCACAACAGAATTAATGTTTTTAACATGATGGCCTATTCTTCTAAATGTGAAACTTTTGTGTGTTTGAGGCAGGCTGTCACAAATTCAGACAAGCACTATAGACCCTGATCATCTAGGAAGTCAACGCTAACACCAAAGTCTTGACTTTCAGCCTTTCTGGGCAGCCCAGGGGACATTGCAAACTCAGGACCTGAATATGCACAGATCATCTCTGGAGAATACTTGAGGCACCAGTAACAGTGGTTTCTTCAAGACCAGGAACTGGGAGATGGGAAACTGATCTGGGAAGGAGATTCACTGCTCAACTTATACTCTCTTGATATTGTTTCAATGTTTTTGCCACAAGCATGTGCTACTGATTTTAAAATAATAATTTTTTAAAAACCCATAAAGTTTAGTTCTTAGTTTGGGTTCAGTTGAAGCACGTGTAGGAGTCTTCAAGGTTTTCATTCTCACCTGTCTGAACTCCAAGCTACTTGGAAGAGTCAACCATTGACATTTGATAGGCGAAAGCAGAAAAGAAGTAACAACTTTGAACATCATTTTGTGTCAGTTAAGCAAAGAGCTTTGTTGCAAGGTCCCTAGATCCCCCTGGGTTGTGAATGGCAAATTGGCTTTGACCCAAATCCTTCTATAGCAAGCAGTCAACTAAAACCAAAGGTGTACCATATAAATGTTGATGTATTTTGCTCTACCTTGAACATAAGGAGCCACTACAAGAAAACAAAATAGACAGTGATGTATTTTTTTTTTCCTAATGAGCTTTGGAATAATTGTTATCATAAACTTGATATCATGTTGGAATAGCAGATAAGGTAGATTCAATTTTTTGGAACAATTATAACAATCTCACCTGGCTTTCATCAGATGAAAACTCAGATCCCTAAAATATGTTCAGATCATTTGGGAAAGGGCCGCATATCTGCAATTTGCTAAATATATAGACCTATGCAGGAGTCCTCCTCGTCATTAATGGGAGATGTCATAAAATCTGCGAACTTTCTTCCCTCTTCTCTGGTATCCGCAATCTTAATGTGTCAAAACAAACTGTAATGTACTAGCTCTTTCTGGAATTATGAAGTTGTGTTCCCATATGGTCCATTGGTGGTTCATTGATATCAAACACTGAAATGAATCAAAGTCTCCAAATACTTTTATTACTTATCCCACAGCCCCATATATGTAGGGAAAACCTGAACATTTTAATCTATGTTATGACACAAACTGGCTGTGTGACCTCGGGGCAGTCACTTAACCTTTCTGTACTGGCTTTTTTCTTTGAAGAATAAAGATAATAATGACTTCTTTACCTATCTCACAGCGTCGTGGGAATTTACTGAAATCACATATATGGGAATACTTTGCAGAAATGAGGAGGAATAATCTCAAATTATCCTTAAAACACTGCTGTGCATAACAACTACTGTCCAACCAATACAGGCATACCTCCTTTTATTAAGCTTTGCTTTATTGCACTTCACAGATTATGCTTTTTTTTTTTTTTACAAATTGAAGTTTGTAGCAACCCTGCATCAAGCCAGTCTGTCTGCACCCTAGACTATGGATGTCACAGTGTCTGCTCATTTAATGTCTCTGCCACAATTTGGTAATTCTCGCAATATTTCAAACGTTTTTACTTTATTATCATTACATTTGTTATGGTGATCGGTGATCAGTGATCTTTAATATAACTGTTATAATTTGGAGAGCCACAAACCATGCCACAAATCATAAGACGGCATAACTTAATCAATAAATGTTACATGTATTATTCTGACTGTTCCACAAACTACCCATTTCCCCATCTCTCTCCCTCTCCTCGGGCCTCACTACTCCTTGAGACCAAGAATATTAAAATGAAGCCAACTAATAACCCTACAATGGAATTTGAGTACTGCAGTAAAAGGAAGAGACGCACGTTTCTCACTTTAAATCAAAAGCTAGAAATGATTAAGCTTAGTGAGAAAGGCATGTTGAAAGCTGAGATAGGCTGAAAGCTGGGCCTCTCGTACCAGATAACCAAGTTGTGAATGCAAAGGAAATGAAAAGTGCTACTCCAGTGAACACACGAATGATAAGAAAGTGAAAGCCGTATTGCTGATATGGAGAAAGATTTAGAGGTCTGGATAGAATATCAAACCGACCACAACATTTCCTTAAGCCAGAGCCTAATCCAGAGCGAGGCCCTAACTTTTCAATTCCATGAAGGCTGAAAGAGGTGAGGGGGCTGCAGAAGAAAAATCTGAGGCTAGCTGAGGTTGGTTAGGGTTTAAGGGGAAAAGTCATATGTATAACATTAAAGTGCAGGGTGAAGCAGCAAGAACTGATATAGAAGCTGCAGCAAGTTCTCCAGGAGATCTGAACAATCAATGATGATGGCTTCACTAAACAACAGATTTTTAATGTAGATGAAACAGTCTTATGTTGGAAGAAGATGCCATCTAGGACTTTTGTAGCCAGAGAGAAGTCAATGCCTAGCTTCCAAACTTCAAAGGACAAGCTGACTCTATATTGATGACAACGCTCACTGACCATTCCAAAAAGCTTCAGGCCCTTAAAAAGCTACCCTAAGTTGGGATGCCTAGGTGGCTCAGTCGGTTAAGCGTCCAGCTTTGGCTCAGGTCATGATCTCACGGTTCGTGGGTTCAAGCCCTGCATCAGGCTCTGCACTGATAGCTCAGAGCCTGGAGTCTGCTTCAGATTCTCTGTTTCATTCTCTCTCCCTGCCCCACCCCCACCCCCCTTGTTCTCTCTCTCTCTCTCTCTCTCTCTCTCTCAAAAATAAATAAACATTAAAAACATATATATTTTTAAAAGTTACCCTAAATCTACTCTGCCTGGGCTCTACAAATGGAACAAAACCCAGAGGCCAGCATATCTGTTTGCAACATGATTTACTGAATATTTTAAGCCCACTGTAGAGACCACCCAGAAAAGAAGATTCCTTTGAAAATATGACTGCTTATTGATAATTTACCTGGTCATCCAAGAGCTCTGATGGAGATATACGATGAGATTAACATTGTTTTCATGCCTGCTAACACAACATCCATTCTGCATCCCATGGGTCAAGGAGTAATTCTGACTTTCAAGTCTTATTATGTAAGAAATATATTTCAGAAGGCTACAGCTGGCATGGATAGTGATTTCTCTGATGGATCTGGGCAAAGTAAATTGAAAGCCTTCTGTAAAAGATTCACCATTCTATATTTCTTTTTATTTTTGTTTTAAGTAGGCTCCATGTCTAATGTGAGACTGGAAGTCACGACCCTAAGATCAAGAATCGCATGCTCTCCTGACTGAGCCAGCAAGGTGCCCCTAGGAGTCACCATTCCAGATGCCATTATGAACATTCCTGATTCATTGGAAGAGGTGGAAATATTCATATTAAAGGAGTTTGGAAGAAGTTGATTCCAACCCTCATGGATGACTTTGAGGGGCTCACAGCTTTAGCGGAGGTGGTAGAAAGAGCAAGAGAGCCAGAATGAAAAATCGAGCCTGAAGATATGATGAATTGCTGAAATCTCATGCTAAAACTTTTACTGATGAGAGTTGCTTCTTATGCACGAGCAAAGAAAGTTGTCTCTTGAGGTGGAATCTACTCCAGGTGAAGATGCTGTGAAGATTGTTGAAATGACAACGAAGGATTTAGAATGTTACATAAACTTATTTGATAAAACGACAGGGTTTCAGAGGACTGATTCCAATTTTGAAAGAAGTTCTACAGTGGGTAAAATGCTGTCAAACAGCATCACATGCTGTGAGGAACTATTCATAAGAGGAAGAGTCAACTGATGTGGCAAACTTCACTGTCGTCTTATTTTAAGAAAGTGCCAGGGCCACCCTAACCTTCAGCAACCACCCCCTTGATCAGTCAGCAGCCATGAACTTTGAGGCAGGACCCTCTGCCATCTCTAAAAGGTTCCGTCTGGAGCCGAACCCCCAATGTCTCTGAAATATGCCTGTAATCATTCAATCTGCTCTCCTCAGCAACACAGCGGCAAAGTTGTGAAATTCTGCCAGGGAGCACCATTCACTGAGTAAAATGTAAATGGCGCCCTCTGCAGGTGCTTGGAATAGGAAATAGCAATTAACAGTAATTTGAGGTTTGTTCTAAATTTGGAATGGAAAGCTGGAAATTTTTTGCTTTCCATTGTTTGGGCTTCTAAAGCAGCAGCCAAAGAGCATAATAGGAGAGCCTGAGTTGAGGAAGGCAGTTAATAACAAATCAATTTTTGTATCTTTTGAAAGGGCTATGGAAAATGGGCCCAGAAATGCTCCCTACCAGTGTTAGTCAAAGTGTGGTCTGGAGGTCAGTAGGCAGCAGCATCGGCATCTCCTGGAAACTTGTCAGAAATGTATATTCAACTTACTGAATCAAAAACTGTGGAGGTGCCTGGGTGGCTCAGTCGGGTAAGTGTCCAACTTTTGCTTTCAGTTCAGGTCATGATCTCACAGTTCATGAGTTCGAGTCCTGTGTTGGGGTCTGTGCTGACAGAGCGGAGCCTGACTGGGATTCTCTCTCTCTCTGCCCCTCCCCCGCTCAAGTTCTCCAACCCCCCTCAAAATTAATAAATAAACATTTCAAAAAAACCAACAACTGCGGAGGTGGGACCCAGGTATCTCTGTTCTTTCTACTCTCCAGGAGATTCTTTGTACCATACACACCTGGTCGAGTTATCTCTTCCATAGTTAACCAGGAAGTTGAATCCCAACTACAGGGGAAATGGACACTGCTCCACACACTGATTCCTCTGGGTAAATAAAAAATTCATCTGAACTCCAGAAGAGGTGTGTGTATGTGTGTGTGTGTGTGTATGTGTGTGTGTGTGTGTGTGTGTGTGTGTGTGTGTGTTAGGGGAGGGAAGGGGGTTTTGTGGAAAAGGGTGAGAGCTGGTAGCAATGAAGATGCCCTACTCTACGCCCATCCCTCTCCATCCCTGCAGCTGCACTATTTCTTTTGTTCTCCCTGCCCCTGTTTGTCAGTTTTCCATCTTAGGGCAGTGCAGTTTGCAGGGCAGTAAAGGGGGACTTCTTGGGGACATGCCCATTTATATTCTTCTGGAAAAGAAACTGGAATAATGTATTAGTTTTCAAAACTAGGAAACCCCAGTGCGCCTTTGAAGGGCAGACAAAAGTAATCATCCCTCCTGCTTACAACACAGCACTCCAAACCAGGTTTAATCACATGTTTTAGAAGGAAAGTGGAGCTGAATGAAAGCCTAGTCATTAACAAGAGAATGTGAAGGAACTCCACTGCAGAATGCTCCCAAAAACAAAGACCTGGGAAATAAACCTGTCTTTGTAGTAAAGCTTAATTTCCATGAAATTGGTCAATTTACACTACAGGACCATAAGATATTTCTAAAGCTGTTCTGATTGACAATCCAGATGAACAATTACTGGGTCTGGCCCACCATTCTCTCTCCAAGGAGAATTCTAACAGTTGTGGTCTCTTGATCCCCTCTTGGGGGCCTGAAACTCATCTAGTCCAAGCCTCATACATTTGCCCTTTATGTTAATCTCTGCTATTGGGAAGAATGATTCTTAGGCTTCGAAATGAACCTGCATTTGCTCCGTGCAGTTTTCAGTTCTCCATATAACGTAGTCTGCTCTTGTAACATCTTCAGTTGTCAATTTTTTCTTTCTTTACTCTGGAGCTCAAACTAACAGACCCAGGCCATAACCTAGGAGGGCACCTCTGGCTTTTTTGGAGAATGTAAGCTGGTCTGTGCTCTAACTAACTAACTAATTATATATATATATATATATATATATATATATATATATATATATATATCCAAGGCATATACCTATATAGAGCTCTCTAAAAACTTAGGGGCAGGAAATGTTTTCTGTGGACATTTTGAAAACTCACTGATTCAAACATATCACCAGTTCTTTTTTTTTTTTTTTTTTCATTTTTCTTTTTCCTTTCTTCTTTTATAAGTAGGCTTCACACCCAGCATGGAGCCCAATGTGGGGCTTGAACTCATGACCCCGAGATCAAGACCTGAGCTGAGATCAAGAGTCAGACGTTCAACCAACGGAGCCGCCCAGGTGCCCCAAACATATCATCATTTCAGAAATTCAGTTTTTTTCTCTTGGTTGGTTTCAACGTTAAACAATTAAGCAGATTCAAAAGTGCATGCATTTTCACTTCTGCATTTGGGATCAGAATAAAATAGTATCACTAAGATATTTCCAGTTCGGGGGAGGGGCAGAATGGTTTTCCCTATCACCATTCTTCTTCTCATTGTTGTTAGGATAACCCTTGTGTTGCCCAGCACACTTCTAAAATAGGGCATTCTCTTTAACCAACAATTATGGCTGGAAGAAAGCAATCAAATCTGGAATGGAATCACTTTTTAAAAATAAAAATTTAGTGAATAACATGGCACCCAATCTTCACTAAGTATAATTTAATGTTTTTTAGTATTTATAACAAATATGAATTGCAGAAACACCTTCTCAAAGCTACCATCACGAGTTAAATGATAATTGTGTTTTGGATACGAGCAAGCACCAATTAACAGAGTTCTGGAAATAGAACATCAGACAGTAGAGTGCTCCCCCTTCCCACCCCCCCCACCCCCCCACCCCCATTGTACTCCACTCTGCTGGAGTACAGACCTGCCAGCAGGAAATGGAGAAACCCGACACCAGGTAAATTATTCAAGGTGTGCAGGTGACTAGCAGGCTGCATGAGACTCAAGCATGAGTTTCCCAGCTCAAAGCAACATTTTCAGAATAT
Source organism: Puma concolor (assembly GCF_028749965.1). Classification (NCBI taxonomy): domain Eukaryota; kingdom Metazoa; phylum Chordata; class Mammalia; order Carnivora; family Felidae; genus Puma; species Puma concolor. Next base: position 47,928,467 of record NC_141673.1, read on the forward strand.
CTAATCTATGCTAACTCTGAAAGAATGGCATTATCTGTCTTTATTCTCCCTATGAAAAACCAGCAACAATAAGTGACTTTACTTTATTTTTCAACATTTATTTATTTTTGGGACAGAGAGAGACAGAGCATGAACGGGGGAGGGGCAGAGAGAGAGGGAGACACAGAATCGGAAACAGGCTCCAGGCTCTGAGCCATCAGCCCAGAGCCTGACGCGGGGCTCGAACTCACGGACCGCGAGATCGTGACCTGGCTGAAGTCGGACGCTTAACCGACTGCGCCACCCAGGCGCCCCTAAGTGACTTTACTTTAAATCACACTTGTTAGTGCAGCACAGCAATCCCAGATCACATCACGCCCTGGGCCCCGAACCCGAACCACCCCCCACCCTTCCACCCCCCGCTGAAGGATGGGGAACCACTGCCCCTGCTCCATGACCAAAGAAGAAGGCTCCACCAGCTTTTGCTCCAGTGGCACCCTGTTTGCCACAGATTAGATCGGGTTCCACAAAAACGGCAGGCACATAGTCCAGCCCTTACTCTGGGACATCTGAACACAAGTGTTTTACCTCATTTCCATCATTACTTTACCCCCCATTAAAAGTCTGAGATGCAGTTTAAGGATTTCCACTTATAAGTGGCTTATTATTTTTAATTGATTGGAAGAATTACACAGAAGACCCTTTGTTTCAGAACAGCTTGAGGCAAGAGAGGAAAGACTCATTTCCCCAAACAGGCCAATCTGGTCCCCAGGCCTAAGAGTCACAGCCACGTACGTGGGCATGCCCACACTGGACGATTTCTCCTGTTGGACTTCACATGCCCTCCCTGTGTCACAGGACAGCTAGCTCCTCCCGGCTGCCAGGCCCGTGGTGACCCGTTACCTTATGCCCCTGGTATTCTCAACGGTGGCCAGCCTGGCCTCACACAGCTGCATTTCCAGCTGCCAACAGCTTTATGCTTTTGTGGCTGCCAAGATGCCTGTCCACAGCTGTGACCAATCATTCATTCAGCAAAATGTGCTGAACCATGACTATGTGCTAGGCAGCGGCCCAGATGGTTCCTGGGGTCACCAATCATTTTGGGGTATGAAATTCCTTCTTTACTACTCTCCCCACCCTGTGGGCTTTGGGATCAGAGAGAACTAGGTTGTAACCCGGGCTCCATCCTTCACAAGCTGTGCAATCACGATGAGTTTCTCACCTCCTTGAGCCTCAGCTCCTCTGCATGTAAAGAAGGTAACGTAAATGTGGCCCAATGTAAAATGACGCCATATATAAATTATTCAGCTCAGTGCCTGGAATACAGCATTTAAACCAGGGTGTCTCAGCTGCGGCACTGCTGACATTTTGGAAGGGGTAACTCTTTGTCGTGGGGGCTATCTTGTGCATTGTAAGGGATTGAGCAGCATCCCTGGCCTATACCCACGAGATGCCAGGAGCATCTCCCCCTCATTGTGACCACCAAAAAATGTTTGCAGACATTGCCAAGTGACCTCTGGGGGACAAAAGGTCTCCTAGTTGAGAACCATTATGTGAATACTAAAATAATAATATCTGCTATTACTATCATCAGTTGAGAAATTGCATACTTCAAGCATGCCAATGAAAATGCAACTTCCACTTCAGCCGAGAAAAGCAGGTGGGATCCGGAAAGATTAAAGAGCTGAACCTTACCCTTACAATGATCCGTTCAGAGATGTGGGCAGACAATAGATAGAACTGGTCTTGGTTAGCAGCATACAGTCCAACCACCAACATGAAGTACCTAAGTCAAAAACAGCAGATCAAGGCCAACGCGTAAGGAAACAGAGACATAATTTGTGCGATCAAATGCCACACAACAGTTCATCAATGGTGAATTTATCTCGGCAGGTTTGCACATTTAAAGATTTTCTACTCTGCTTTCAGCTGCCCCTCCTGTGAGAGGAAATAGCAGTGGATTCACTCGGTACTGGTCTGGGTCTACCCTCTGCCCAGTCTGAGGTATTTGCGAGCTGTTCCGCAAGCCCCCCAGCACAGCGCTGCTCACAAACAAATGCACAACAGGCAGCCATCTTAGAGCTCCCCTTACCGAGAGCTGCCCAAGCCACCTACCCTATCACAGCAGGGTTTGCCCAACCACACCGGGCCCTTCCCACCCCATCTGCTCTTGGCCCTGTATGCTACATACCCCCACGTCGTGACTTAGTCAAAAACCTGGACCCTTCCCTCCAATTGTTCCCAATGAATTTTCATCAAGGTTATTTTAATAGCTTCTTCATATGTAACACTGATGAGGCATTTTTAACATCAGCTCATTTTTTGAAACAAAAACAAAACTATCCCTATGAGAGTAGCTTTAGTTTTAAGAACCGCATGAGAAAACCTTGCCAACTTCCTCTGCAACACTACAGATTCTCTAATCCTTAGAAAACAGGAGTTGTCCCCTATCTCTAAAGTAAAACAGTCATAGTAATAATTGTTATTTTCATTATAATTATTAGCTATCATCTGAGTCCTCAAAATGTGTCATACACTGGGCTAAGCAGGTTGTCTATAGTATTTCATTTAGAACCCCAAAACAACCCCATTGGAGTAGGATATGAACATTGTCCCCATTTTAGAGAATGGGAAAATGAGTCTCAGAGGGTTAAGTCACATGCTCAAGGTCACCCAGCTAGTAAACGGCGGCTTCAAATTTTAAACTCAATTTTTTCCAACTCCAAAACGTATGTTCTAAAACCAGTGATTCCAAATTTGAGTATGCATCAAAGTCACCTGGAGGATTTGTTAAAATACAAATTATTGGGCCCCGCTCCAGAGCTTTCGATTCTGTAGATCTTTGGTGAGAGATCACACTTCTAACAAGCATCCTGGTGACACCATCTCTGACAGTCTGGGGCCACACTATGAGAACCACAGGTGTAAATCATTGATCTGAGTTCCTTTCCTTTTTTAATCAAAAAGAGGCTATAGCAGAACTCCAGGAATCGGGGCTTTACACTAGTGACCAGCACACAGGTTTCAGCAGGGCAGTTGGTCCTCAACCCTTGGACAGCAGTGAGGCATAAGCATGTGGTCATTCTAGAGAATCGTGGAGGGAGTCAAGGCACGCAGATTTGAGGTTGGGCAGGAGAGTAGGCACTGTGGGGGATGAGCATGGAAAGACAGTAAGGGTAAATGAGACGTGTTAAGAAACAGGAAGAGTTCAAGAAGGGGGAAGTGGCCAAGGGCAGCCTGGGTGGCAGGCTGGCAGCACCAAGAGGACCAGAGGGGCCTCTGGAGGGCACTGGCCAGTCAGATCGAGTACCCGGCCACCGTGGGGCATACACACGGATGCCAGTACCTCTGGTCAGGATTTGGTTTTCCCTTCTTCCTCATGTTATTTGCTGTAGTTTCACTGAAGTGTAAGCGGCCCAATGTAATTTTGGTGACCTGGTCGGCCAGCAGGTCGATTCTAAAACAAACAGCAGAAATACCGAGAGACTGTGAGAGAACGTAGACTCCTCGATCATACCTAACTCATCCTGAGAGTCTCAAGTATGTTCAGTCCCCCATTCCCATCACACTGCAGAGGACAGTTTATTCCAGTTGCTGATTTTTAATAAACTCTCCACAACATGGCCTGGAAAGGCTGCCAGGGAATAATTCTTGAAAGGTAAGATATGCTCATTCAGCAGAAGCTCGAGCCTGGAGTTTCTGACCCATAAGGGCAGTATTGCTCCCCATACCACATATGGGTTCTTTTAACTCCACAATGGGGAGAAAAGACATTTCATTTGTGCCTCTGCCACTGCTGCTAGAACTGCCTCCTGACAAGCAATTTCTCTAGGTTCCTCGCGAACTCCTTTGTATTCCCTTCACGTATTTGCCCTCTCTGGGCCTGGCCCCTAAGGAAGACCACACCCAGACTGCCCAGGCGGGAGAGGGAGAACCAGATGCACCAGGCGACTTTACTGCTGTGTTTGTACACATGGCTCCCACTGGAGCGTCAGGCCAAGCTCCTGCCTGGTCTCTCCGGGCGGTAGGACCATCTTTGTGCCACCTGGAGTGGGATTGCCTCAGGGTCAGAACACTGGGATATCTCAACTACGTCCCAGCCAAATAGTCGAAAAGCAAATCACACTCCAAGTCATTCCACGGGCTGAATGCTCACTTTGGACTGCCATATTGCTTGGGATAATCCCAGGGCTGTGCGCTTTCTATTTTGGAACCCATTAGGCAATCTATCAACATAGCTTTGAAAAATAAGAAAAAATGAATTGTAAGCACCGCGTAACTTAAAAGAAAGGTCTCATCATAAACTATGTCAAGGAACCCAGGTAGTTAGCAAAGGTGTCAGTAATAAATGGTTATGAAAATAATGACTTAAAAATGAAGCTTTTTACAAGAGTTTGTTTGAAATTATTTCAATGCATTTTACCTATTTTATTTTTGTTGATACGCATGTGTTCATAATATTAACATCTTATTACCAATGTAGTTTCTGCAGTGGGATTCATTTTATTTTTTTATTACTTTTTTTTATTCACATATAGTTGATAAATAATGTTACATTTGTTTCGGGTGTACAACACAGTGATTTGACATTTCTCTACTTGGGCTATGCTCACCACATCTGTAGCTACCACACAATGCTATGACAATAACACTGACTATATTCCTTGTGCTGTATCTTTCATTCCTGGGACTTACTCATTCTATAACTGGAAGTCTGTATCTCCTACTTCCCTTCACCCATTTTGACCATGCCCCAAGCCCTCCCCTCTGGCAACCATCAGTTTGCTCTCTGTATTTATAGGTCTGTTTCTGCTTTCTGTTTGTTTGTTTGTTTGTTTGTTCATTTGTTTTGTTTTTTAGATTCCACATGTAAGAGAAATCACATGGTCGGTGGAATTCATTTTTAATAAACAAAATATATTGGGCAATGGGTCTTTTTACCATAGCATTCACAAAGGAATTCAGAAAAGAAATCTTACTTAACAGGATTGAAAATCTTTTTGCTTCTATCTGCTTGGGATTGTTCAATAGCAATTATTTGACTGGTGGCTTCTACCTGTTTGGAACAACAAAAAGTAAATTAGTTACTGACTACATAAACTTATTAATAAAAATGTTCATTACTAAACAACATTCAAGTGCTTTAAAACTTTTCCAAGGTTAGGGGCGCCTGGGTGGCGCAGTCGGTCAAGCGTCCGACTTCAGCCAGGTCACGATCTCGCGGTCCGTGAGTTCGAGCCCCGCGTCGGGCTCTTGGTTGATGGCTCAGAGCCTGGAGCCTGTTTCCGATTCTGTGTCTCCCTCTCTCTCTGCCCCTCCCCCGTTCATGCTCTGTCTCTCTCTGTCCCAAAAATAAATAAACGTTGAAAAAAAAAAAATTAAAAAAAAAACAAAAAAAAAAACTTTTCCAAGGCATCATGATAGGCACTGGGTAGGAGGAACAAGTCACTGAAAAGACATATAAGACAATGGCCCCAACCTTTAAGCAGTATGCTATTGGTGAGAAAACAATTATCTGTAAAACTAAACAATGAAAACACAAGACAACAGAAAACTTCAGGTGAGCGGTGATTATAGTCTGAGCTAGTAGGTGATTAAAACACCAGGAGCAAGGGGCGCCTGGGTGGCTTGGTAGGTTAAGCGTCTGACTTTGGCTCAGGTCATGATCTCACGGCCCGTGAGTTCGAGCCCCGCGTCGGGCTCTGTGTTGACTGCTCAGAGCCTGCAGCCTGTTTCAGATTCTGTGTCTCCCTCTCTCTCTGCCCCTCCCCTGTTCATGCTCTGTCTCTGTCTCAAAAATAAATAAACGTTGAAAAAAAAAATTTTTTTTAAAAAAACACCAGGAGCAAAACACAGCAGCGAGGCAGCTCAAAGGATGCAAGCATTCATTCGTTCATTGATCCATTCATTCCATAGATACCTGCATTCGTTCATTCATTTATTCATTCATGTAGGAGCCCCTGCTATGCACCAGGCATTGCCCGAGGCATTGAAGATGAGCAGTGGACAAAATTAAGAGAAATCCCAGCCCTTGAAGAGCTTGCATTTGAATAAGAAGAAATAACAATAAACAATAAAAATAAATAAAATACAGAGAATGGTATTTTTTCAGTACTTGTTACAAAACTCTTCTTGCTCTTAATGAATAGTGGCATGGCGGTAGTGAGATCTGCCCCGTCATATATGGCTTGTGGGTATTAGCATAATAACAATTTTTCTGAAAAGCAATTGGGCAATCTACATCAAGAGTTTTAATAACATCTGTCCTTTGATGTATAAATTCTTCTGGAATGTATCCTCATGCAAAGACAGGTATACGTGGATGTTTACTGAAGTTTAACTAACAATAAAAAATTGAAAACAAGCAAGACTTATAATAATGCAGGAATATGATACATTTATACAATAGAAACTGTATCATCTTTGTAAATAATACCTTATACAATCTTTAATATCACATGTTATTTTCATAATATGCTATTAACAATATGAAATTAATTTTAAAAACTTTTTATTAGTGAGAGAGAGAGAGCCAGGGGAGGGGCAGAGGAGGAGGAGGAGGAGGAGGAGGAGGGGGATGAGAAGGGAGAATCTTAAGCAGGCTGTCCGCCCAGTTAGAATCCCAACGCAGGGCTCGATCCCACGACTCTCGGATCATGATCTGAGTCAAAATAGAGAGTCAGACACTCAACTGACTGGAGCCACCCAGGCACCCCGAAATTAATTTTAATAAGAGAAAAATTAGACTAACAAATGGTGGGTCCCAAATATGAATGAATTTTCTTTCTTTATAGTTTTCTTTTGCATTCCAAAATTTTCACAATGGATTCACATTACTTCCATGATCAGAAAAATATGTTTTGTTGCTGTTTGTTTGTTTGTTATCTGTATTTACTCTGGGTTTGGTTTGGAGCAAGCAACTCAGTTTGGAGCAAGAGCAGCTGATGTGTTCAGCAGTCAAGCCTTATTTTGGGAGACTCAGTGCTAAGCTCAGGTTAATAATCAGAACAAAATATGCAGATAATGGATGTTTTTCCCCCTGAGAAGCTGGATCTGAGGTCACAAGTTAAGAAAGAGTTGTTGACCACTCAGAAATCATCCTACCTGCACTCTAAAGTCAACTCTCTCATCCACTTATCTTGAATGAATTGTGTAACTTTACTCAGTCTCTCCTCTGTTAAACTGGAAAAAAGGGGACATTGACCAAATTAACAGTTCCTTGGTTTTTTAAGTCAGGGACCTATTTGAGAATTTGGTGAAAACTGTGAATCTATTGCATTTGAAAATGCACCAGCATCAAGAAGAATAAAATAATTACATTTAGTCAAAGGAGTGCAAGATTTATATACTGAAAACTATCAAAATGTGGTTTGAAGTGATGCTGTCCCAGGTTCTGAGCCAGTTTCAGACTTCAGAAATTAGCAGCTTCTGCCTCCTATGTCTTGGAACGTTCACTCTTAGAACCCATCCGCCATGCTGTGAGGAAGCACAACCTATCCCACAGAGAGGTCTGTGTGAAGAAAAGCCAAGGCCTCCCAGCCACAGTCTCATTTGAGCTCCTGGCCAATGGTCAGTCCAAACTTGACAGACATATAAATGAGCCATCTTGACACTGGATCCAGGCCTAGCTGAGGACTCTTGAACAGGCATGAACTGCTAGAGCCAACCCCTAACTGGCCTGCACATTCGTGACCCAAATAGATGGCTGTTATTATTTTAGGTTGCTAAGTTTGGGGGACAGTTTGTTAGGCAGCAACAGATAACAGGAACACTTAATAAAAGTTAGCTTAATTAAACCAAGCTAAATAAAAAAACTTACCTTAACCCCAAAAGCTTTCAAGTAAAACATTTCTATTGGCTTTAGGCCCATTTGGGTTTGGACAAATTTTGGACTTCCCCAAACTTGGATATGGATGGTTATCTGAAAATGGTTTTTCTTTTGGCAAACAAAAGCTTCATCTGCTGGTGAAAAATTAAATCCTTTGTCTGTGATAACTTGATAACCTACATCGGGTCTATGGAAAGAGGAATCAAGAAACCAGTTTAACAAACATTATCCACACATTTTCTTTCACTAACTATATCAATTGTATAAACATTTCAAGAAAATATATTGTAGAAAGTGATTTTTGCTATATTGAATCAATTTGGTGAATTTTTGCTGAGGAAGTGAAAATGCTATTTCAAAACACAGATGGCTTTCTCACAGCATTTTATCTTCTCACAAGGAAGAAGCACAATTCTTGCCAAATGGAAGCACTGTCGCCTTGGCCTGCCTTTTCCCTTTGTGCTTTCCAGAATTCTAATTTGACCCCACCACACAATAGAAAGATGTAGTCCAGAAGTTGAGAAATCACCACATTACTCAGACTTGTGAAATATCTGGGATAAAATTCATCTTTTTCCACCTTAAAAAAAAAAAAAAAGCCTCTAAATGTCATCAGCAACACCACACTCAAATACTCCCTCAGATGAGTGAATCCCTCAGATTCAGCCTGTTGGTGGTCATAAGAAAAAGGCAGACTGGTCAGAATTACTAGGAATAGCTTTAAACCACATTAACCAGAGTCAGTCAGAACACTGATCGAAAACCTGTTTTCACCAGAGTTTAGTCATTTCCTTCTTAGCCTCCTGCTCTGGTAATAGCACTGAAAACCTACTATGCTGGTTACTTTCGCCGGGAACAGAAGTAGTGCGGTGGCTAATCAGACTCTTGTTTTATTTGCCCCATAAAATTACGTTCAATATCAATGCTATGTGTATGACATGTTTAATTAACTACTTCCAATGTTAAGGAAAATAAAACATCCTTAATGAATAAAGAAGAGAAAATAAAAGGTGAAAACTTTTTCGCGAGTTTTTCCCATACATATTGTAGATATGGAACATGATTTCTAATTCATCAAGATTCCTAAATGTGGGGTTTTCCTCAGGTAAGAAGCTCCTTCCCAGGACCACAAGCAGAGGTGAGCAGGACTTAGAGCTCTGCCGGCTCTCTGCGGCTGTGTATGTGGTTCTCTGCTTCCCGGAATCTCAGTTTGGATGGCTGCCAGTATAATGAACAACACTGAATTTCTAAATTTTCCTTTAACTCCAGAGACAGAAAATATGGATGAGTCTCTTGGGAAAAGAGTGTTCCTGTTCTTTGCAAGTTAAGCTCCTTCCCAATGGGTCAAGTCACTGGGCCATTGATCACTTCCAAGTAGCTGACATGTCAAAGGCTCCACAGTCATGCGGCTGCCAGCAGCAAATTCGGGAACAGTCACTGAATGAAGGATTTGATAAAGACCACATGTCTTATGCCATCTGGGAACTTCATATTGACTCAGGTTTCTAGAACTAGTCTTCTAATTTGCTCATCTAAAGGCTAGATGAATTGAATCATATAGATTTTACTGCAGAGGGTAATAAGAACGGTCTTGGTTGAGAAAATAGGAAATACCTTTTTGTAAAATATCTTTTTGTGATCTTCCATGTTTCACTATCAAAAACTCCGAAGAAGGTAAGGTTTGTAGCTCAAATATGAGCATTAGCCTGAAATTTAAAGATTGCTAGAAGCAGAAACTGAATCAACCAACAATTACAACGTTGAAGATTCCTGTGAATCTTAAACACCAATCTCTGGCTATAGAAATTTATTTACCTAAAAATAGTGATTCTGATTTTGGTATCAAAAGATATACATAAAGTCAACTAAACTGGCTTTTAAAAAGCTCTGTTGACACAAGTTTTAAATATCACTCAGAAAAAAGTTTTTGATAAATTTTCAATCCCCTAACTTTAGTGCTTTCAGGAAAACTTAAGGAAACAATATTTTTGTATCAAATTAGACATAATAATCTGAGACAAGTGATATTCTGTCTCAATGATATGAGTAGTGGAATTAAGATGACCTGAATTCTAATGTAGATTAATATTGTCCTTTTCTTGCACTTAAGAAAAGTGAATCATGTCTAAGCATTCAAAATACATCTGCCTCTATACCTTTGAGCTGATACCATCCATGTTCTCCTTTTTTTCCAGATCAGTGGAGTTTAGATTGGCTATTCAAATAAACTTAAAAAAAAAAAAAATCTACTCAAGTGAGAAGAAAGAGAAGTTACCTCAAGAAGTTGAGGTTTCATACCCTGGTACTCATATTTAGGAAAGCCTATGAAATACTCCCCGAAGGATAACTAAATGCGGACTAAGACTCAAAACCAAGACCTATGGACCCTTCCTTTCTTTTTCTAATTGCACTCAGTGGCAAAGACAAAGGTTATGACAGTTCAATGATACAATTAGCAATTTGCTTCTTTCTGCCTCCCATTCAACATACCAACTCCCAAAGTCTGTTTAAGTCCTTAGAATTTGCTTAAGGAAAAGATTTCTTCCTTCTAGTTCATCCAACATGAAAGTCCTAGTGATAAGTTTTGCTCTTAAATAAGCTATATTTGAATTTGGAAAATACCACGAAGGCCCTCATTTGTAGACCAACATTTCTTATTTCATGTTATATGTATTACTTGAAAACCTTATTCTTTATCCATTAACATTGTTTTAGGTTTTTCAAGAAGGCGTTTTTAATCTTAAAAATTCTAGAAGACTTAAGTGGGTAACATATCCTCAGGAATAAAGAGAAGGCTCAGAGGATGTTTAAGAGTAATAATATGTACGTTCACATTTATTTCTTGAAACTATAATGTCATAAGATTAGGATGAAAATTTTTCCGGTTTAAAGATATTTTCTATGTTTTACTTTCAGTCTCTTACTACAAAGCCACCACCAACTGTGACTGCTTCAGTAGATGTTGCCAATGAACTTGACAATACTGATTCACAGCATAAATATTGGGGAAGTAGGGGTGTCACCAGCTAGCAATTTAATGTGGCCCCCTAAAACAGTATTTTATGGAATTTTAAATTAACTGCAGGGTTAAATGTTACTGATTTGGGAAATCTCCATTTTCCAGCATTTAGGTGAACTGGGTATTGATCTCAGAAAGATTCGCTCTCCCTCCATCATTTAGTGGGCAAATTATAATGAGTTAGAATTTTAACTTTGGAGTCCTAACAGCCAGAAATCCACGTCTCAACTATTCCCTAGTTGGAACGCAAAACGTAAGGAGTAAATCACGCTTTCTCATTGGCCCATCCTATTCAATCAGGAGTGGCATCAAAGCCCAAATACTTGGATTTAGTCCCAAAGAGTAGCACTGCCTTCCTTCCCTCACTCTCCAGCACAGCACCAGGCATCCCTGGGCCACTTACAGTTTCTCGTAATGACCATTCAACAAACTGTGCCAAGGAACACTTTGATACGGCTGCCACTTCAGAGTAGGAGAACACTGGTCCACAGGCATCATGTTCTGTCCCTCACCGTCGTAGTCTTGCACTTCACTGCTGTGACTCCTATTTGTCACTGCAAAGAAATCGGCATGTTAGATCCTTCCTCCAAGGCTGTTTTTCCTAGATTCACAGACAGCTGCAGGGAGCCAATGAACTGGCCATGGATGAGGTAGTGAGCACGTGGGAAGTAACAAGTGTTGGGAGACAGGAGACGTGTGGCTAGCCTTGTTTCCTCATCTGCAAAAAGAGCAATTTGGGGTCAGTGATCCCTAAGATGCAATGGTATTTGCTGGATATTTTGCCCTCAGTATCTGTCTACCCTACTTCCTGCATAGCCACATTCCAGCCAACGTGGTTCCAGGGAAGCCTACTCCCAGTCAGAGGAGGGTATGGGGACCCAGACCAGATCAGTTAAAACACAACATTCACTACTTGCATCAATAATTCCATCAGGTAGACTCATGGCCCAATCCTATCCAAGCACAGTGCACTTCTGCACTTCAGCGGACAGGGGTTCAAAGATGCCGACTCTTTTCCATGAGCTTTAAACCTCTGAGATATAACCCCAAGAGCTGCCGGCACCATTTTGGGAATGTTTAGGAATGAAGCCCCACAGCAGCAGAACAGAGTTGAGAATGAAGGGCGCCCAGTTTTGATGGCGTGATTTGAGTTCTGGGATCCAATTCTCAACTCTTGAGTTATAGGAGCCAATAAATCCTCCAGTTTTGTTTTTTGGTTTGTTTTTTCCTTAAGGCAGTTTGAGGTATGGGGGTTCTGTCCTTTGTTTCTTTGTTTTTGTTAATTGCAACCCATACATTCTACTCTGTTACAGGTCCCTTGTGGCACTAGCTTTCTGAGCTTAGAGGAGCTATTTATTCACTTAGTGTCTTACTTCCCTCAACTGCACAATAGAAATTAAAACAGATGTCTTGCCCATCTTGCAACATCAAGCAGAGAGAATATCATAGTACAAGTGCACTCAGAAGCTAATGCCAAGATAAAGTAACAAAATACCGTATGTAGTATTGACTATATGAAATTGCCACTTTTGTGTGTTAAAATAACAGCAATTTCACATACCTGAGCTACTATTTTTGCATAATCCTTGTAAATTGTTTGTCTTAATTTGAGTATGCTTCCAGACCGTGTGGTTCAACCTCAGATACTTTTTATGTAAATTCTATTGGTACGTTTTCTGTTTTTCTTTTAACTCCCCTACTATCACTCATGCCTGACATCAGGAGTGAAAGGGAAATAGTGGGCGTTCATAAGATCAGGTGCAGGCTGTAAGCAACAACAGAGAAACACAACATGGGCTCCTGGGGAGCATGCACTTAGCCCAGAGCTTAGAAAATGCAGGGTTTTCTTTCACTCACCTACCTTTCTTTCTTTATACTTGCACTGCAGACTTGCTCACATAAATAAACAACACACTGCTTCAGGTTGTCTTTGATCTCAAATGTCATACAAAACGTGTTTTCTTGGGGTGTCCCTATCAACACGTCACCTAAGCAAAACATTCTTTTTTTTTTTTCTTCCAGTTTTTGTGACCAACCATTTTGAAAAGATTTCTCAGAATCATGAAAACCTTCCCCCCCCCCCCCCCGACCCCTGCCACCTCAGCTAAGACTACAGGGCGTCAGCAATGCAAGGACCTCCTCTTGCCGTCACTCCTCCAAAAGTTACCAGACCTAAAAACTTTTTAAAACAAACGGACAAAAACCTTCCACGGTTCTCCTGCTTATACCAAATTCAGAGAAGAGGAGAATTCAGTTCTTCCTTCTTTCCTTCCTCTGTCCTACAAGGGACAGAGGGTAAAGGAAGTTCAGGAGCTTGGAGTCTGAAACCAGATGGGCCTGGGCTTGAGGCACAACTGTACATTTCATAGCTGTACAATCTAGGAAAATGGGTTCAGCTCTCTGGGCTTCAGTTTCTTCATCTACAAAATGGAGGCAACAGTATGAAACCTCCCGGGCTCACTGTGTTATGAGATTCACTCATAACGCAATGAGTTATGACTGTAGGTGCTGAGCACAGGGCCTGTCGCTAGCAAGGATGTAAACTATGGCGCTTTTGGTGAATGTTGGTGGCACTGTCGTCACCACCTGCACTTGTTTTGGCTCAGATGACTCAGTTATTCCCAAGAAGCCTTGAGGAATACTTCATTCTTGGCCTCTGTGGTAATTCCATCCGACGTGAAATAACTAACACCGAGTGCCTGAGTGAATATCAGCTAATGTGGGCCCTTTCCCACTCAGGCATGGTGGCCAGGTCAAGGATAACGGCAGTTCCTGCCTTTTCCCATTATAGCAGCAAAGCTAAGGGGCAGTCACTCTAACAACACCAACACAGTCATGGCTTCCCTGGGAGCTGGCCATCCACTGGTGACATCCAGGGACCCCAGGCCCACACTGAAATGCCAGGCACAAGCCTGAGCCCAATACTGGGACTTACTATTATTCACACTAATAATAACGTCTACTACTCCTGTGTCCTGTCTGTACCAAGACACTTGACATAGTTTCTCACCCAGTCTTCAAAGTAAGAACGCCTTTTCTTCAATAACCTTTCTTCATTGAAGTCTAATATACATAAAGAAGAATACACAGACCATTAGTACACAATTTGATACTTTCTAATAAAGTGAATTATACCGGGTAACTATCAGTAGGCCCGGAAATAGGACACGTCCAGGACTCTAGAAGACACCTTCATGCCCCCTTGCAGTTACTACTTTCCCCTACCCAAGACAAATCACTAGTCCGATACCTAATACCATAGAGGAGTTCATAGAAATGGAATAATATGGTACGTATTCCTGCGTGTTGGCTTCTTTTGCCCAATATCATGTTTATGAGACTCACTCATACACATATTGTTGCAAATGGCAGGCGTTTTGTTTATTCCCATGCCTGTAGAGTAAGTACTCCCCTGTATGACTATACCACAATTTATCCTGCCCTTGACAGCCATTTGGGTTATTTTCAGTTTGTGGTTATTATAAGTAATGCCGCTGTGGGTATTTTTTTGTGAATGTCTTTTCGTGGGCATATGTACACATTCCTGTTAGACACAGTCCTGGCAGTGGAATTACTGGGTCACAGGATATGGTTTAGTAGGTGTGGCCAAACTGAAGTAAGGATTCCTAAACTCATTTAACAAATGCAGAAAATGGGGTTCAAAGACCTGAAATAACTTGCCCAGAGTCACAGCTGGTAAATGGAAGAGACAGGATTCAAACCATCCTCTTCTTTTCATGCTACAGCGAGGATTTCTCAAGAAAATGTAGCAGAAGAGAAATAGAAGTGTGAAGGCAGCAAACTGCCCAAGTCCCAACCCTTTTGGAAAAACTCATATTTGCATTTTAATGCCTTTCAAAATATTCTTTTCTACATTACTTAAAAAAAAATCTTAGAAATGGGTGAAATAGAAATTATGATTCTCATTTGGCAATCAAGAAAAGTCAGGCTCAGAAAGTCCCCAACTGCTGAGGAGACGAGACAGATACTTTTTCTGACTCTACAGTGTGAATTCAGCCAGTGCACCTCTCACTGGGAGCCAAAGGCCATAACTCTGGGGCTCAAAAGTCCTTTTGTATTTGAGGTCCGAACTACGTGAGTCAATGAATCCTCTCATAGTTGGGGTTCAGATCAGATGGAAGCAGAACCCCCTCATATTTGGGATCTAGGCCATGTGAGGCTGGAACCAGCTAGCAAGAGCCTATCCCCCAGCTGCTTTCTCTCTAAGCAACATTTCACATCTGCCCACAGCAAACCAGTGAGTCTACACCGTGAGCCCTATAAATGGGGATCTTGGAACCCCTTGGGCAAAATAAACCGCTCAGGAGACGGTCACTAGAAAAGCCTTACTGATTGATTTAGAACATCTCTTCCCATCAAAATTCCTGCCTAATAAGACTCGCATAAGCTCCTTCTTCCTCTGCCCTTGTACCATTTCCCCAGGAACTTTGTAAGCACCCTCGGCCTCTGCCACATCAACTATGAGTTCTCTACTAGAAAACTTCTGCTAAAAAAATAAGCTGTAAGGAAAACATGGCATTTGGATTTTTGTCTTTTTTTTTTTCCAGCCCTGGGCACCTGTTCATTTACATTCTGGCCCAGTTGTCTGGGGCCAATTATCTTTAGTCAGCTTTTCAGTGACCTTTGTTGGAATAGGACTTAAACATGGGATTCAAGATTTCCTATCTGTTGAGACATTTCAGTTACTCTTCTATGATTTTCTCTGGAGATGGTGAAAAATCAATGGCCTCTCCAGAGACAGGCAGCAGAAAATCATCACAGGATGGGGCTTAACTCTGAGACAGCCAGGATGATTTGAGCAGCAATCTGGTTTGATGAGGAAATGCTGGGGAGGTTTGGGTGGCTTGCCCAGTCCTCTCAGTGAGCTGGTGCATCTGTGGAAGTGAACAGATGGTTCCCTCGTCTGGCTAGAAATTCACTCAGCCTTTTATGTTTGAGGATCACAAAGGGGTTGCAGGCTAGATGCAAGGACTCTTGAAGAAATTAGAGTAAGCTTTGCACAGGAAGGTGGATGGTGAACTCTATATTATCCAGAAAGGAGACTTTAGCCTTTTGTGTCTCAAGCGTTGAATAAGAAAAACCAAGCACCCTGCTGGCCAGGGTGGATCCATGTGAAAGAAAAGGCAGTGACAGGTTTGGTTCATGCAAGGGGCCAATACCCAGCACAGTTCTGCCACAGCACTCCCAGGGAATGGCCCCGTGTGGGCCTTGGCTGAAGGACCCTCCAGCCCATGCTGGAGCGGCGGCCAGCCATCCCTGAAAGCACCAGCAGGCTCCATGGGTACAGAGGACCAGCACTTGTCATAAGGCTGTGAAAGACAAAGGCAGCAACTCAAGCAGGTGAGGAAGCCACCACATCACCTTTCAGGGCAGTATAAACCTCTGGAATTGGGGGACAATAGTGGGAGGGAGAGCTGGAAGACAGAAATCTTGACCTTCCCGTCAAGCTGTTGCATGTGGGAATAAAAGAGATGTACCCTGAATCCGGGGTTCTATTCACATTGCCTACATCTGATTATTTACAGGGGCTAACAGAATTGGCATGGAGCATTTTCCTTTCACCCGATAAGTGCCATAGCATCTCTTCTGAAAGCTCAAGCCTTCAGACTCCAAGTCCCCAATTTGTTCATAACTTGAAAAGGTCTCTAAGCTTGAAACACGATGTGTCACATATTGTAGAAGGCAAAAAATAAGGTAGTCTCACCACTTGGGCGTCATGAGTCTGCTGAAAGACTTCGCAGATGATCTTACAAAATTTCAAAGACCTACTTGGGAGCCGCTAACCTGAAGCAGATGCCAGAGGAGCTCAGCTCTCTACCTTCCTGCCCCACTGGAGAAATCTTCCCAAGTCTGCTTCTCAGAGTACCCTCCACGAGCAGGCAACACTGAAAGCCTGTTCGGACGGCAGAATCTCAGACCCCACCTCAAGCCTACTGAATCAGAACCTTGCCCCTAAAATTGAAAGGACCGGCATTTCATCTCCACCAAAGAGAGAGACAATGGCACCTCTTCCTAGGAGAGAAGGACCTACATGACCCCACCGAAGACTGCACGAAACTGTATGTCAAAAGGAAAGAAAGAAACTCCTATCCTTGCCCTTCTATGAGAGAGAAAATCATTCTGTAGAGCTACTGCAAGACTGGTCAAAATCCCCGTCTTAATGGCGAAAGCAGAGATGGGCCCCGGGTTGGCTCACTTGGTCTGGAGCGGTGGGCCCACACTTGATGGTCCCCGGAGTCCTCCAGCACCTGTGTGCACTTCCTCTTCTTGGTTGGTGGCAACAAGGCTCTAAAATCAAGAACCCAAAATGCAGGTTAGGAGTTTGTGCTCTCCATGTTACGTTAAATCAGATTCAATTTCCCAGGTGTCTTCTCTCAGACTTCTTCTCTTTTTTTTTTTTTTTTTTTTTTTTTCAACGTTTATTTATTTTTGGGACAGAGAGAGACAGAGCATGAACGGGGGAGGAGCAGAGAGAGAGGGAGACACAGAATCGGAAACAGGCTCCAGGCTCTGAGCCATCAGCCCAGAGCCCGATGCGGGGCTCGAACTCATGGACCGCGAGATCGTGACCTGGCTGAAGTCGGACGCCTAACCGACTGCGCCACCCAGACGCCCCTTCTCTCAGACTTCTTAAGACTAATTCCAGTTAGCTAAGATTCCTTGAGCCCTACTGGTGTGCAACACTAGGTTGTGCATGAGTGGAAAGAGCAAGCTTCTGTTCCAGAAACCCGCGAGTCTGAAACTTAGTTTCCCAATATCCAATGGATGGGAGACTCACCTACCTGAAAAATAAACTGCCAATGTTTCCAAAGGCAGAGAAGATATTGAGACAGAGAAGTTAAAATATAGTATATGAACTTATATATAAATACAGTATAGACAAGATAGTGTTATAGTATACTTATAAATGTAAGTATATAAAATATGTATCCATTTTACACCTGACATTTTTTTTTCACATGGAACTTCACCACAATTTTTGATGACCTCTACTCTCCTTGCCATTCTGTAGATTCAGAAGAAAGAATAAAAGAAAAAAAGGAGAAGAAGGAAAAGAAAGAAAATTAAAACGCATATTAGTTCATGCTTAATATTTACTGAGGACTCTATGTGTTAATTCACAAATTACTTGCGTATTCTAGCTGAGACTACAAATGTAAATAGTGCTTTCTCCATCACTCAGAATGTCTCTCTCTATTTCTGACATTTTCACTTTCCATCGAACGAGGACTTTGGGTTTAGCGGGTTTTTAGTTAAAAGACGGCCTAAAGCCAAGAGCGCTGGGGCCTTGCCGTGTCTGATATATGTCTCAACACCGCCATCTCCTGGAGAGAGAACGCCACTGTTCATTCTTTACCGGCACTGCGGGGGGTGCTGGCTGCTCTGAGGTCTTTCATAACTAAATATCTTGCCCTTTACCCAGGGCTGTGGCACAGAGGCTGCTGATGGTAAGAACGGCTTATCCCCGGACGGCAGGACACGCAATGGTCCGGGGGGGTCGTAAGATGACCGGAGCCTGGATAGCAGTTGTGGACGCCGCTGTGGGTGCGGGCAGAGTTGCTCATTTCACGCGAGCTCTGCGGCAGCTGCGCAGGCAGCGAGTCAGGTGCAGCCGCGGAGTGGAGAAAAGTAGCTGGAGTCCTCCCGGCTGCAGGTCTCACCGCTGGGCAGCATGCACCTGGGGGAACACACAGGTGAGAAGAGCTCTCTTTCTGACCACCCAGAGTCCAAGAAGAGGGACGCTGCAAGGCGTGCGCGAGGCAGATGGCACTCACCTTTGATCTGCGGAGGAGAACAGGAGTCTGACGCAGAATAAGGGGGAGTATCCGGAAGCTGCCCTTGCCTGAGGATTAGAGACATGCATTGCTTTTTGTTGTAACCTGTGCGGTCATTATATCCTGGCCACAAATGGGAGGCACCGCTGGGTACAACACACAGTGCACCATGGGGACCAAAGCCCACCAGGACACGCCTGGTGTCATGTGTTAAGTAAATGGGCTTTGAGTCAGACAGACCTGGGTTTGGGCCCCAGCTCTTCCACTTCCTAGCTGTGTGTTCGTGAAACACAGTTCACCTTAGTCCCCGTTTCCTCACCTACCATGTGGAAATAATCATCATGCCTTCCTCATAACACTGTTGAGAATTAAATGAGATACTATGTGTAAAACCCATAACATAATTACCCCCAAATGTAGTGCATGCTCAATACAGTTTTTTTTATTTTTTTTATTTTTAAAAAAATTTTTTTTTTCAACGTTTATTTATTTTTGGGACAGAGAGAGACAGAGTATGAACGGGGGTGGGGCAGAGAGAGAGGGAGACACAGAATCGGAAACAGGCTCCAGACTCTGAGCCATCAGCCCAGAGCCCGACGCGGGGCTCGAACTCACGGACCGCGAGATCGTGACCTGGTGAAGTCGGACGCTTAACCGACTGCGCCACCCAGGCGCCCCTCAATACAGTTTAATTAACCGTATTGTTGGCTTCTTAACGTTCTTGAAGCTCTTATACCAGAGAGAAGGTTGAGCACACTGTTTAGGCTAAAGCGCTGTGAAATGTCACCACTAAAGCAATGGTTTTCCATCTGTGCTCTGGGAAATCCCAAAGAGATTGGAATGAGCTCAGTGATTTTACAAAAGAAAAAATTTAAATGCCTGAGGGAAAAAATCATAACTTTTTGTTTTATAGATTGAGGTGCAAGTAAAATTTCATTTAAGAAAAAAATGAGTACCACCACTAAAAAAGTGTGAAATCTTCTGTTCCAAAAAACCTACAAGTCCCTTATGGCTCAGAAACTCCATGATTCTAAGTCATTCATAAGCACTACCACCCTCTACTTGATTCTCCTGCTGGAAGAGTAAGCTATCGTGTTTTTCTTGGTTGATTAAGATTTCAACCTCGTACAATGAAAAGTCTGCTTTTATTATTTATTAGAAAAGTTAGGTTTTCGGGGCACCTGAGTGGCTCGGTTGGTTAAGCGTCTGACTCTTAATTTCAGCTCAAGTCATGATCTCACGGTTTCTAAGATTGAGCCCCACATTGGGCTCTACACTGACAGCACAGAGCCTGCTTGGGATTCTCTCTCTGCCCCCGCCCCGATTGCATACTGTCTGTCTCTCTCTCGCGCAAAATAAATAAACATTAAAAAAAAGAAAAGTTAGGCTTTCTCCTCAAATTAGTCTTTTATAATTTATTCGCTCTTTATGAGTAACAGAAAACCTTCCTCCAAAAACACCACCTTCCTCCAAAAATGCCACCAAAAATGAAAGTAAAGGAATAAAGAGGCATAAACACAAAAGGACATAGAGTACCTGTGCAGAGAGAGTGTACAACAAGACTATATTTTAATAACATTGTGGCACACTGAAGTAGGATGGATGGTAACTTGAATTAGTAGAATGGAAAAGGCAAAAACAAGACTGCCTGGGGACGGCAGAAGGGACATAGGAGCCAACCAGAAGTTATCCAATTTTAATACAACTTCAGAAAAGCCCAAGACATTGGAGTCACCAGGAACCTCTGAGTTCAGGCTAAAGGTGGAGCTGAAAACAAAACAATTGATTGAAACCTTGATTAAAGAATGGTTGGATCCTAAGAGTATCTTTCCCAGCCTGTACAGCCAGACAACTACCTCCATCACTGCAACGCAAGTTGGAAAGTTTTACTCTCTGAAGAAACAGATCCAGGGAGATTGCAAAACTACTGAGCTAAAAATGGAAGGATTCATTAAAAGTCTAAATACCGAACCCTGAGAGCCTTCTTCAACTTGACTTTGTAGGCATCCGAGCAGATTTCCTACCGTAGGAAATTGAAAGATTGTTCCCCAGAAAAGTTGAATGACCTCAAGGGAAAAAAGGATATTTTGAAGTTACCCCCCCCCCAAACATAGCCAATCCCCGCTTGATCACTCTATGATGAAACGCATCCTTTGAAAATAATGGTTTGCAAACAGAACGTCTTACACAGGAACAAAAGATGAGGGACTAGACATTTCCAGAAACCTTTAACATTAAAAACAAAGAACAAGCAAATAGATAAAGAAGGGATGCAAAAAAAAAAAAAAAAATCCACAAAAAGCTCTTCTGCTTCTCATATGACTGGTAAGCTCCTACCAGACCTGACCCTTCCATAAATAAAAACTGTGAACTCTGAAAAATTTAAAACAACAACAACAACACAAAACAAAACAAAACAAAAAACAATCTGCCTGAAAACACTGGAAAGTGGTCAAAAGCAAGAAGATTCTGGAGGGACACTGAAACTTGGATGAAGGAAATAGCATAAGGTAAATCACTTATTTACAGCTTTTAGCCTCAGGCCCAGTTGACGGCAGACTCACAGAACAGCTAAAACTCTGATAGAAACACACAAACTTTCTGACCTAAAGAACCAGAGAACAGAGTTGGGGGCAAACAGCTGCTTAAAGTGAAAGGGAAATCTTGGGGAAAAGAGATTCAGAGAGGAGAAACCCTAGACTCTGTATAAAAACTCTGGCCAAATGTCTGGCTGACTCCTGAGCCATCAATGTATGGGGCTGACTATACACAGTCCAACCAAAAACAAAACAAAACAAGACAAATAAATAAATAAATAACTGAACAAATATTTGAGCTGCTGTACAGGAGACAGAGTTTATATTTGAGTTTAAAGAAAGTAACCGCTTGGAAAGCAAAAGTATATATACTTTTTAGAGGAATGTAAAAAGAAAAAAAAAAAAACAAAAACCAGACATTCACAATTTCCAGAATACAATTAAGAATTACTCAACAAACAAAGAACCAGGAAAATATGGCCTAGCCTTGGGGAAAAGAACAATTATAAGACACCAACCCAGAGATGATTCAGATATTGGATTAGCACACAAATCCAGATTTTAGTAGCAGCAATTATAAAAACAGCTGTTACAACTAAGCCTAATGGAGGAGAGGATAATGTGTTTGTAAAGAATAAAAAAATACAAAATCTTAGCCAATAAATAGAAACTAAAAAAGAACTAAATGGAAATTCTAGAATTGAAAAAATTTAGAAATGAAAATAAAAATAGAAAATGAAAAAATCCCTAGGTGGTATAGCAGAATAACTTGAAGAAAATCAACAGGGATGATCCAACCTAAAGAACAGAGAGGGAGAAATGAATTTAAAAAGAGGGAGAGAAAAAGATTCATGAACCATGGAGAGGACATAACAGAAAAATAATTAAAGATATAGTGACCAAAACCTTCCCAAATTTTGCAAAGGACATAAATTTATAGGTTCAAGAAGATCGACAAATCCTAAGCAAGATATAGAGAAAACCACACATAGGTCATCAGAGTCAAATCAGTGTAAAGCAAAAATAAAGAGAAACTTTCAAAAGTAACCAGAAAAAAACATATTACATGTAGAGTAACAGTGATTCAAATAACCAATGACTTCTCATCAAAATCTCCAGAGGCAAGAAGACAGTACAACAGTATCTTTAAAGTGCTGGAGAAAATCAAAACTGACAATCTAGAATTTCAAATATGATGAAAATATCCTTCAAGAATAAAAGCAAAATAAAGACATTTTCAGATTTAAAAAATTTTAAGTAAAACCATGAATAGGCATGCACAATAAGAAATGTTAAAGACATTATTTAAGGCTAAAGGAAAATGATATCAGATGGAAACTTGAAACTTTAGGAAGGAATGTAGAGAATAAAAAAATATATATATCTAAATAAAAAACCATTTTTTCTCAGTTTCTTTAAAATACATAGGACTATTTAAAGCAAAAATTATGATATTATCTTGTAGCATTTATAATGTATGAAAGTGTAACACTTATGATAACTATAGCATAGAGGAAGGGAGTCAGGGGTAAAATAGAATTATACAGTTGAAGGTTTCTACATTTTATGTAAAGTGGTACAATATTAATTCATTAACTCTAAGTAGACAGTGAAAAGTTAAATGATTCAAAGAAGTATATAGGTAAGGTCAGAAGATAAAATGGAATTCTAATACAGTAGGAAAGTAGTTACAAAGAAATAAGAAATGGATAAAAAGAAGACAAATAATAAAATTGCAAAATTAAATACATCATCAATAATTGCATTAAATGTTAATGGATTAACGACTCCAATAAAAGGTAGAGATTGTAAGAATGGGTTTTTAAAAAGCAAGACCCAACTTTATGTTGCCTGCAAGAAACACTTTAAATATAAACACTCAGGTAAGTTGAAAATTAATGGAGAAAAAAGTGTATGAGAAGGCAGAAGTGACTTCATGGATAATAGGTAAAATAGACTTCATAATAAAGAGCACTACTAAAAATAAAGAGGCTCATTCCACAGTAATAGTTCTTTCATTAAGAAGGCATAGCAGGGGCACCTGGAGGGCTCAGTCAGTTAAGTGGGTCTGACTTTGGTTCAGGTCATGATCTCACAGTTCATGAGTTCGAGCCCCGCGTCGGGCTCTTTGCTGACAAGCTCAGAGCCTGGAGCATGTTTCGGACACAGGAGCCTGTGTCTCCCTGTCTCTCTGCCCCTCTCCCACTCATGCTTTGTCTCTGCCTCTCTCAAAAATAAATAAACATTAACATTTTTTTTTAAAAGAAGCCATAGCAATCATGATTGTTTCTTTAATAGCTTCAAAATACATGAAGCAGAATTTGCAGAAATAAAAGGAGAAATAAATAATTGTACAATCATAGAGATTTTAACATCCCTCTCTTATCAATTGATAGAAATAGGTAGTACAAATTGATAGAACAAAAAAGTCAGTAATGACAAAGATCATCTGAGAAATTTCTTTAGGGAGAAAAGGAATTGATGTGTTTTAATACTGAGAGGAATTTGGCAATTCTCTTCAGAGAATTTGTGGGAAGAATTAATGATAGTTATATTCAAAGTCAATAAAATCATGAAAACAAGACTAGGTTTGAGAAAAACAATAAGTTCAAGAAAGAAAATATAATTGTAATAAATAATATGTGAACACATAGTGGTAATAATGTAAGCCCTGGCTACTGACCTAACCAAAAATTTTATACAACTTTATGATATTGGGAGGCTGGTGCTAGAAGTGGATGTCAGATGTGGTATAAGAAAGTTAAATCCTCTCTGAAGATGATATTAAGTTCTAAAATACATAAAGCAAGAATAGCAATATAAAACACCATTCCGATATAAAGTGGTAGAAATCTCTAAAAGAGTTGGAAAGTATCTGCCTCTAGGAGAGCCAGACTCAGAAACATGGTGAAAACTAGGGCAGAGGATTGCCGATTTTCATTATAAGTCATATAACCACAGTTCTATTTGACTTCTTAAATTCTGCACATGTATCACTTCTATAGATTTATAAATTAAATTTTTTGATTGGCTCTCTGATTTCACAATTCCACATTCAAGATTCTAGGCAGTTGTTACCTTTACATTAGTGGCACCACTGAATTCAATAAGGTTAATAAAAATTAAAAATCGGAAGGAAATTATCAATTCACTCGAGAAATATGGCATGGAATATTTTATGTAGGAATACAGGCATGGAGAATCAAAGGTCCCTGTGTTGAGTGGCAGCAACATATGGGGATGGTTTCAAAATGAAAACACTGACATTTTTTAATGCTTTCCTTACAGTTTACTCTCCCTTCCAAAACTCACCACAGCTATTCCTTTATTTCATTGCATTCCATGCTTGATGCATTTTATAGTATTGAGAAAAATTTTACAGTCCTTTTAAGAGAATCTGAAGGAAGAATTAATGACAGCTACCTCTGAAACTGAGCAAATTGTTAAAACAAAGGCAATAGTTAACTTTAAGAAAAATACTTTTGTTTGGGACTGTTAATGAGCTGTTAATCTCCTCTTTACACCCAGTCATGCATATTAGACTGTTTTGGCCTTTGTGTTCTCGATTTTCCTATTATGCTAAAGTGATTTCCATGAAGTGGACTTGGAAAGGAACAGAATCATGGATCACTCCTTCAGTGGTCATCTTTGTCTCCACCTTCTGTAGGAGATAGTTGTAATAATCAAGAGATTCTTAGCTACTAATAAAAAATGAATAATTTGCCTTCTAAATCTCCTCTTCTCAGATATATAATTTGTTTCTGTGTTTGGGAGGATATATGGATAAATATGGTCTCCT
This sequence comes from Puma concolor, assembly GCF_028749965.1. Lineage (NCBI taxonomy): Eukaryota > Metazoa > Chordata > Mammalia > Carnivora > Felidae > Puma > Puma concolor. Next base: position 47,953,425 of record NC_141673.1, read on the forward strand.
GGGGGTTGAATGCTATGCAAACTGAAGGAGGGAGTGCAAAAGAGACTCTTCTTTCCAGCTGGTGAGATTATATGTATATCCATGACAACTGCATACTGTGCCCAAAGCAGCCAATATTTCTCTCAGATTGTAACCAGGCTTGACCAAGTTTTTATTGAGTGGCTACTATGTCCTCATGACTATACCAGGCACTGAGTGGGAAATACAGTATTGAGACATGGGCTTCATGTGAATGCCCAGCTGGGATTACTCACAATCCAATCCCCAGTTTTCTTTGATGATTCCCCTAGTGCCTTCACACACCAACTGCGCTTTCTCTTAAACTCTATTGCACAGTGATCTCAACTCAGCACAGTGCTTGGTACAGAGTTGGTACTTAATAAATATGAATGACTGCTTTTTTATACAACATATGACCATAAATATGTTATATATATATAACATATTGTATATATATGTATGTATATATATGTATATGTATATGTATGTATATATATACATATATATATATATAATATATATATATTCATATATTTAAAGATGGCTTTCCTGACCACCCAATCAAAAATAATGGCCTCCCTACCCCCTTTTCCTATTCCTTCACCTTCTAATGCTTATTTTTCTTCATCTTACTGAAGGACTTTACACTAAATTCTGCCATTATTTGCCATTATTCTGACATATGCCATTGTCTTTCTTTTCCCGCTACAGCAGAATGACAGCAGTGGAGCATCAAGAGTGAAGGCCGGGGAACAGCTCACCCCAGGAACAGGCAATAAGGAAATGCATTGTCTGTTGGGAACTTAAAAACAATACTTAAACCTACCAAAAGCCAGTGTGCTTTTTATTATCACCACGCACCACCAACTCAGAGAAAAATTCCTGGGTGTCCTGCCAGGGCAGACTGCTTCCCAACACACTGCCCTTGGTAAACCATTAGCAGCAATTTCATCTGTTTGGTTCACTGTTGTACCCCATCAACCAACTAGAGAAATAACTGCTATTGAAAATGCTTTCTCCAATGTTTTAAGTATGGGATTTACCCTCCCACATGGATATCTGCATTAAGAATATGTCTTAATACTGTGTGTATATATATGTGAGTGAGTGAGTGCGTGCGTGTGTGTGTGTGTGTGTGTGTGTGTGTGTGTGTTCTGCATAGTGCCCCGGTAGTGAACATGTCATAGGCACACAATAAATACTTGATCGAGCTTGGTTAGAGCTCGTACCCACTACCTGGAAGTTGGGATGAGCAAGAGTCTTGGCAGAAATGTTGTCAGTAGATAAGGTAGCCCAAGAAAATAATTTCTTGACAAGGCAAAGGAAGTATGATGTCACCCCACCCCTCCAGCCCTTTATTGGCAAACTGCAAGGACCCTGAGCCTCTTACCGCCACTCCTCTGCTGCTTTAGAAATAAACTTTTATGGAGAACCTGTTCTGGTCCAAGCACTGAGCTCCCCCTTTGCATGTGTTATCTTATCGAAGCTCTGGACCATCACAGGAAAGGCTATGCCCCTATTCCACAGGCAAAGAAACTAAGACTTGATGCAGTTAAATAACTTATCCAAGGTTATTCATCTGGCAAGTAGTCAACTTGGAGTCAAATGGTCTCCCACCAGAGTTAATGCTCTAACGAACACAGTGATTTAAATACAGACTATCCTGGGGTGCCTGGGTGGGTCAGTCGGTTAAGCATCTGACTTCGGCTCAGGTCATGATCTTGTGGTTCGTGAGACTGAGACCCTGCATCAGGCTCAGAACCTGGAGCCTGCTTCGGATTCTGTCTCTCTCTCTCTGCCCCTGCCCTGCTTGCACTCTGTCTCTCTCTCTCTCAAAAATAAATGAACATTAAAAAAAATTAAAATAAATTAAATAAATACGGACTCTCCTAATCAAATTAATTACTATAGGTGATTTCACTTCCCACAAATATCTTTAGAATGGAGACACTGCCAGTAACGTTTCAGCACAGGATTCTGTTTAGCCTTCTCCTACTGCATCAGTTTGAACCCAGAAGCCAAGCTGGTCACACAGCCTTTGACAAGCTCTTCTCACAGAACTACACGTTACCTCACCCCTTTCACAACACCACAGTAAAGAGCTTATCAGCCCCACTCCACTGGCGGCAGAACGAAAGCACGCAGCTGGTCATTGACTCCTAGCTCATTTTGCCGTCCAACCCCAATGAGCCAAGTCCTAAGTAAAACCCAGAATAAGCTCCATCATTAGAATGAAATATTGATTGCAGTTGATTCCTCACAGACTTAATGTGCCTTTAAGGTCCCCCACCTGTGAAGTCACCCATTCAAACCTGTGAATAGGTGTTACCTCAGTGCCCTCAGCTAGTTCTCTCTTACTCCACAATCAGGACCCCAAGGCCAGCTTAAAGCCTGATATGATATGACCCCCACAGAGCACACTTACTCAAACCATGCTAAATCATTTGGATTGGAACATAGGAGGGGATGGGGAAGGAGGCATGTTTATGTGACCTAAAGCAGGGCTTCTCAAATTATAATGTGCATGTGAATCCCATGGGCATCTCATGAAAAATGCAGATTTTGATTCAGCTTTTCCAGGGTAAGGTCTGAGATGCTACATTTCTGGCTCACAGGTGATACAGGTGCTGCTGCTCCCTGACCCACACTTAGAGAAAAGAAAAGAAGCAGGTGAACCTCTGGGCATTTTGTAAAGAAATAAAGCCTGTTTTCAGATTCACTAGTCCCTTTTCTGGAGTCTTCCTTTCACACACACACACACACACACACACACACACACACACACACACACACACTTCTTGTCCTTTTTTCCTGCATCCTCCAGGGTTTATGCTATCTCTTAAAGCTCTACCCACCCTCCCTTCAAGCAGCTCTCCACACCTAGACATTTCCCAGTATGTCCACCACAGCTTACCTGTGTACCTAGTAGGTAACTGGCTGGCTAACCTAGGGAAATCAGAGGACTTCAGCCTGCTCCTCCTGGGCAGACAGCTGCCCTGGACTCTGCCACACAAGGAAACAAAGGGTTAAGGGCAATATTTAGAAATTTCCATGTGCTGACAGGACTGTCCCAGCTCAACATACCAATTAGATTTACACAGAAAGATGAGAAAGTCCTGAGCAGCATATCCCAGTGCTCATGTATGAGTGCATGCCTCCCAAAAGGGGTTCATGGCCAATAAATTTGAAAAACACTGCATACCATTTCCCTTCTTCAGTTGCACATTAGCATATCAAAAGCTCTGAAAAGTCCTGCAGTGAAGTTCATTTAATATTTTTTTAAGCCAGTTCATTTGCTCATCATGGAACTTTTGTTTTTTTATTTAAAAAAATTTTGGGGCGCCTGGGTGGCGCAGTCGGTTAAGCGTCCGACTTCAGCCAGGTCACGATCTCGCGGTCTGTGAGTTCGAGCCCCGCGTCGGGCTCTGTGCTGATGGCTCAGAGCCTGGAGCCTGCTTCAGATTCTGTGTCTCCCTCTCTCTCTGCCCCTCCCCCATTCATGCTCTGTCTCTCTCTGTCCCAAAAATAAATAAACGTTCAAAAAAAAATTTTTAATGTCTATTTATTTTGACAGAGAGAGTGAGACAGAGCATGAGCGGGGGGAGGGGCAGAGAAAGAGGGAGATACAGAATCTGAAGCAGGCTCCAGGCTTCGAGCTGTCAGCACAGAGCCTGATGGAGGGCTTGAACACACGAACCACGAGATCATGACCTGAGCTGAAGTTGGACACTTAACTGACTGAGCCACCCAAGTGCCCATGAACTTTTATTTTTTTCCCACAACATCTCATGGGACCAGTTTTCCATACAGCATTTAGGGGTACCTGTTTTACAGGGCCAATAATTCCAATTCCATTTTTTAATATGACTGAGACATGGAAATCTCCCTATGAGATTTAAACTGGCTCTCATCAATTTTGCAGCCCAGTAGTCTCAGATCGCTTAGGAAAAGAGTTGTCACTGACATTTTTTTAAGGCACAATTCATAGGCAATATAATAGAGAGGAAGTAACTCAGGATTGGTAGAAACTCAGGTTTCAATCCCAGATCTGCTACTTATTAGCTGTGAGCCCAGGCAAGAAAATCTACATCTCAGGGCTGTTATGAGAAATGCAATAACCTGCAAAAAAGAGCCGGGTATTTAGAAATACTCAACACTTGGAATATTTGAATAGGCTGCACAGATGTAATCATCATTGAACCACCTGAACAGCCCCATGGTCATGGACTGGAACTGTTTCCACTTGTTCTCTCTCTGACTTTTATTGCAGCCTCATTTAATGCAGCTGAGCAGTTTTTATCAAGCAATGACAGGTTATCTGATCATAGGACTTTTCTTTAATGGGCATGAACTCTGACAATCTTTGCAAACTATGGCTCAGATCCATCCTGAGTCACATCTTTTGTCAGATAATTTTAGATGCATTGAATGTATTTCCCTGAGATTCACATCCTCCTAAATATCACCTAATTAATGTAAAAGCTGCATATGGAAGAAAGGGCATGTGTTGGAGAGCCAGGTACATTTTAATCCCAGCTTTGCCACTTATTGACCTGTGGACTTACTCTCGTTCCACCTCCATATTTATAAAATGTAGATATTATTGTTTCTATTTGGCAAATTTGTTCAGAGAATGAAATGTGTAAAATAAAAATCAAATGTGTAATTAAATAAATGAATATGTAAAACACAAAGAACATTGCCCATTGCTTGGTAAGCGCTCAACAATATTAATTCCCTCCTCTACCTCTCTTACACCCAACCACCCCTAAAGGTAGAGAATGAATCTGGTTAGGCAAACCAATAGTGATAGCCCATGAGGAGATAACTCTGGTTCTACAGGAAGGACCATTATTATCATGGAGACTAAGATCATATGGCAGATTTCAGACTTCCCAGATAAGAAGACCATTCTTTGAATAAGACTTTTGTTCACTTCTCCCCACCAAACAGCCAAAATTCTTTCTGCTAGTTATAAAAGTGATCCAGATGATTAGAACCCAGGTAAAATTAGCTGTACTTTCTCTTAAGGAGCAGTTACAAAGAAGAGAGACTAGACAATTTCTGGCAGATTGTTTCCAGGCCAGAGATGGAAAGGATACATCCTGCCCAGTCTTCCTACAGGGACTCACATCAGTGGTTTGGATGGAGTGAGGGGGAATGTAAGGGCAGGCACAAGGGTAATTAGTGTCTAGGTTCAACCCACGCAGTGCCTACAGCAGAAGAGCTGGCTCAGAGTGTGGGCTCACACATTTGGCAACCCACTAGCTGTGTGTGTGTGTGTGTGTGTGTGTGTGTGTGTGTGTGTGTGTGTGTGTGTTTAACTAGCTTGCAAAATGTTGAGCTGCCTTTTTTCCATGGTCATTTGGCAAGGATGTTCTTGTTGGCAAACAGCAGCAAGAGCCAGGTACCAGAGATATCCACAAATAGGTTTTCTCATTACTGAGATTCTGGTCTGGTTTCATTCTTTTCACAGGGGAGAAGAGGGAGGGCATTTTCAGGTATGCCAAGATAGGGTTAATAACAAAATGAAAATAACAGAGGAGGGTCAGTGAACTTAAAGACAGTGAATCAATAGAAATTATCTAATTTGAAAAACAGAAAGAGGGGCGCCTGGGTGGCGCAGTCGGTTAAGCGTCCGACTTCAGCCAGGTCACGATCTCGCGGTCCGTGAGTTCGAGCCCCGCGTCGGGCTCTGGGCTGATGGCTCAGAGCCTGGAGCCTGTTTCCGATTCTGTGTCTCCCTCTCTCTCTGCCCCTCCCCCGTTCATGTTCTGTCTCTCTCTGTCCCAAAAATAAATAAACGTTGAAAAAAAAAAATTAAAAAAAAAAAAAAAACAGAAAGAAAAGAAATTGAAAAAATAAGTCAACTGAGACTCCAGGAACCCATACAGTATCAAAGGTCTAACATTTGTATCACTGGAGTCCTAAAAACATGTAAGAAAGACATTATTACAGAAAAACAAATATGAAGAAATAATAGCTGAAAACTTCCTGGATGTCCTGAAAATTTACAAATTCAGCACATACAAATGTGCTATAAATTTACAAATTCAGAAACAATATAATCCCAAACAATATAATCTCAAAGAAAACTATGCCCATACCCAGCCACATCATAATAAAACTGCTGAAAACCAAAGATAAAATATCTCACAGTGAGAGAAAAATGACATATGCAAAGGAAAAATGATTCAAATAACTGTCTATTTCTCATCAGAAACCATGAAGGTCAGAAGACAGTAGGTCAAAATTTTTTAAATGTTGGGGAAAGAAGTATGAATTCTAAATCCACAATCATTCTTGAAGGCTTAATATTCCTCTCACACTAATAGATGAAAGCAGTAAAAAAAATCAGCAAGGATAGAGATAACCTGAACAACAATGTCAACCAACTTAACCTAATTAGCATTTATAGAAGATATTACCCAACAATAGCAGAATGCACATTCTTTTCAAGTGCACATGGAAAATTTACCAAGATAGACTCTATCTTGGGTCATGAAGCAAGCCTTAACAAATTTAAAAGAATTAGAATCATACAAATTATGTTCTCTGTCCATAAGAGAAATAAAGTTGAAATCAGTAACAGAAAAACATAGAAAAAAATCACACATATTTGGAAATTAAGAAGCACAGTTCTGGCAACCCATGAGTCAAAGAGGTGGCCTCAGGAAAATTAGGAAATATTTTAAGCCTGAAGAAAATTAAAATATGTCAAAAACTGAAGCAGGCAGCTAAAGCCATAGAGAGAGGGAAACGTACACATCAAATGCTTATATTAGAAAACAAAGAATGATCTCAAATCAGGAACTAAGTTTCCACCTTAAGAAACTAGAAAAAGAAGAGCAAACTGAACCTAAAGCAAGCAAAAGAAGGAAATAAAGAGTAAAAATCAGTGCTACTGAAAACTAGCACAATACAGAAAATCAATGAAACCAAAAGCTGCTAATAAAACTTTTAAGTGTCTAACCAGATTGATCAAGAAAAAAAAGAAGATAAAAGAAGCATATCATCAATATGATGAACAGAAGAGGAAATATCACTACAGACTCACCAGTCTGTAAAGGGCTAATAAGAAATACTCTGAACTGTGTCCATATTTGAAATGGACTTACTCCTTGGGGGCAACAGAGAAGGAAGACAAACTACCAAAATCACTAAGCAGAAAGAGATAACATGAATAGTCTTATATCTATTGGATAAATTTAATCTGTAGTTAAGATCTTCCAACAAAGCAAACTACAGGCAAAGATGGTTTCACTGGTTAAGTCTACCAAATATTTAAAGAGGAAATAAATCCAATTCCACACAATCTTACCCAGAGAATTTAAAAGGGTGGAACCCTTCCCAAATAATTTTAAGAAGCTATTTTACCCTGACACCAAAGCCAGAAAAACACCATCTATGAAAACTTCAGATCAATATCCTCATGAATGTAGGTGCAAAATCCTCAACATAATACTAGTAAATTGAACCTAGCAATACATGTAAAGACAATACCTCACAACAAACTGAGGTTTATCCCAGGAATATAAGGTTTGTTCAAAATTTAAAAGTTAAGGAGAGGAAGCAGGAGCAGAAGAGAATCTCCCTCAGTTAAAAAAAAAAAAAAAAAAAAAGCACTGGGGCACCTGGGTGGCTCAGTCAGTTAAGCAACTGACTCTGACTCTTAGTTTTGGCTCAGGTCATGATCTCATGGTTTGTGGGTTTGAGCCTTGCATCAGGATCTGTGCTGACAGCACAGAGCTTGCTTGGGATTCTCTCTCTCCCTCTCTCTCTGCCCTTTCCCTGTTTACGCTCTCTCTCTCAAAATAAATAAAAAGACATTTTAAAGGGGGAAAAAAGCATTGTATCATACTCAATAATTTTAAAAAACTGAATAATGGCCCTCTTAGATCAGGGACAGGGCAAGTACATCTGCTGTCTCTACTTCTCTATTCAACATTATACCCAAAGTCCTACCCAGTGCAATAAAACAAAAAAAAAAAAAAAAAGTATCTAAAGGCATAGAGTTTGGGATATACAACTGTCCTAATTTGCATATGACATCATTGTAAACACAGAAAATCCCAAAAAATCTATAAAAAAAAAAAAAGATCTTAGAACTAATAAATGACTTCATTAAGTTGCAGGACCTAACCAATATATAAATATCAATACTATTTTTATATGTTGGTAATGAATTATTGGAACCTAAAACTGAGGAAAAAAACTATTATTTATAATACCTCAAAGAGAAACATGAAATATTTAGACATAAATCTAACAAAATATGTGCAGGATTTACATGCTGAAATGTATAAAACATTGATGAAAGAAATCAAAGAAGGCCTAAATAAATGGAGAGATTTATCATGTTGATGGATCCGGAGATTCAATTTTGTTAAGATACCAACTTTCCACATATGGATCTCTGAGCTTAATACAATTCTAATCAAAATCCCAGCAGGACTGTACAGATACCAACAAGATAATTCTAATATTTATATGAGAAATCAAAGGAACTAGAATAGCCAAAATTTTGAAAAAGACAGATTTGGAGCACTTACACTATATGATTTCAAGACTTATAATAAAAGCACAATAACCAAGATAGAAATCAGAGTTTTGTTTTGTTTCTCATCTTCTCCCTTTTCCTCATCTGTTTCTATTCTGTCTCTTAGGGCTGAAAAGTAGGGGGGAATTTTTATGTGCAGAAAATATATACCTTAAAAATAGAAATTCCCTGGGGTGCCTGGGTGGCTCAGCTGGGTTAAATGCCCAAATTCAGCTCAGGTCATGATCTTGCAGAATGTGGGTTCAAGCTCCATGTCAGGTTCTGTGTTGTTAGTTCAGAGCCTGGAGTCTGCTTTGGATTCTATGTCTCCCTCTCCTTCTCTGCCCCTCCCCTGCTCTTTCTCTCTCTCTCTCTCTCTCTCTCTCTCTCTCTCTCTTTCAAAAATACACATTAAAAGAGGATATTTGCAAATGAGAAGACATTTATTAAAAAAACAGATGTTCTCTATTAGTCATATCCTATATTCCCACTGCCTCATTTTATGTCTGATTTATCTTCACTGTGTGACAGAGTTGTTTTTTTTTCTCATCTTCTCCCTCTCCCTCATCTGTTTCTATTCTATTTCTCAGGGCTGAAAAGGGGGGAGACTTCTAGCCAGAAAATATATCTCTTAAAGATAGTGTAGTATTGGCAGAATGATGGGCACATAGATCAATGGAACAGAATATTTGTCTAGATATAGATCTACATAAATATGGCCAATTGATTTTTTGCTAGATAAAAAATACTACTGATTTTTTACTAAAAGTAATTCAATGGAGAATGGTTATTAAACAAATAAATCTGGAATAATTGGACATCCATACACAAGGAAATTAATCTCAACTTATATCTCAAACTTTACACAAAAATTAACTCAAAATGGATTATAGGCTTAAAAGTAAAATGTAAAACTCTAAAACTTTTAGAATGAAACAGAAGAAAATTTGGGGGAACTTAGAGTAGGCAGTATCTATATTGCATAGATATAAAGCTTAAACTGTATAGGAAAAAATGGATAAATTGGACATTATAAAAATTTTAGGGGCGCCTGGGTGGCCCAGTCCAGTTGAGCATCCGACTTCGGCTCAGGTCATGATCTCACAGTTCGTGAGTTCGAGCCCTGCATCGGGTTCTGTGCTGACAGCTCAGAGCCTGGAGCCTGCTTCAGATTCTGTGTCTCCCTCTCTCTCTGACCCTCCCCCGCTCATGCTCTGTCTCTCTCTGTCTCTCAGAAATGAATAAATGTTAAAAAAAAATTTTTTTTTAATTTTTAAACTTTTGTTCTGGGAAAGACACTGTTAAAAGAATGAAAAGTTACAGACTGGGAGAAAATATTCACAAATCACAAATCCAACGAAGTTCTTATATACAGAATATTTAAACAATTCTCTAAACTCAAAGGTAAGAAAACTTCAATGGGCATAAAATTTGAACAGACACTTTACCAAAGAAAACATACAAATAGCAAACAAGCACATTAAATGATACTCAACATCATCCATCATTAGGAAAATGCAAGTTAAAACACAGTGAGATACCACTATAGAATGGCTTTTTATTACAGAACAGTTATAAGAAAAAAATTTTCAACTGATAATACCAAGAACTGGCAATAAAGAGAAGCAATCGGTTGTCTCATATGCTGTAGGTGGTAATGGCAAATGGTATGGCCACGCTAGAAAATTTGGCAATTTCTATAAAGTTAAGCTTACACTTAAAATACGACCCAGGAGTCTTTATTCTAAATATTACCCTATAGAAATTAAAACTCTTGGGGCACCTGGGTGGCTCAATCAGTTGTGTCTGACTTTGGCTCAGGTCATGATCTCAGCTTGTGAGTTTGAGCCTCGCATCAGGCTCTGTGCTGACAGCTCGGAGCCTGGAGCCAGCTTCAGATTCTGTCTCCCTCTCTCTCTGCCCCTCCTCCACTTGCACTCTGTCTCTCAAAAATAAACATTAAAAAAAAAAGAAATTAAAACTCTTGACCACATAAAAAACTATGCATTAATATTTAAAGAAGCTATTCGTAATTGTCCCAAACTGGAAACAATCCAGTGGGCAAGTGGATAAACAAAATGTATTATAAACAGTCAACAGAGTCCTTCTCAGAAATAAAAAGGAATGAACTATCGATCAAAGACTTTATGCTTAGTGAAAGAAGCCATACTAAAAATGTTATATACCATAGATTTCATTTATGTGACATTCCAGAAAAGCAAAACTATAGGGACAGAGAACAGATCAACTGTCACTAAGGTCTTGGGATGGGTGATAAGTTTCCCTTATGAAGCATCAGGGAAATGTTTCAGGTGAGGGAGCTATTGTTTGTGCTGATCATGATAGCAGTTCTACAACTCTATGAATTTGTCAAAACTCACAAAACTATATACAGGACAAAAATTTAATATTACTGTATGTAAATTAAAAATAAAAGAAAGCTGAAGTAGCTATGTTATTATCAGAATATAAGAGCAGAAATCAATGAAATACAAAACAGAAAAATGATTAGGAACATAAATTTAACCAAAGCTGGATCTTCAAAGGGTTTGAAAAACTGATGAATCTCTTGCCAGATGGATCAAGAATAAAAAGACACAAATTGCTGATATCAAGAAGAGCAAAAGGATCATCACTACAGATTCTATAGACATTCAAAGTAAAATAAGGGAATATGATGAATAACTTTATGCCAGTGAATTTGACAACTTAGATGAAATCAGTAAATTCACTGAAACACATAAACTGCCTAAGCTGACAACTACCAATAGATAACCTGAATAGCCCAGTATCTAGTAAAGACATTGAATTAGAAAGGGAGGACCTTCTTATAAAGAAAACTCCAGGCCCAGCTGACCTCACTCAGTGAAAACTGCCAAAGATTTATAGAAGAAACATCAACTCCATCCATGCCTTTCTGGAAAACAGAAGAGGAGAGAACACTTCCTAGTTCACTTAACTATCTCATAACTTTTAAAACATCAAATGGAGAGCAGTACTTTCATTACTTACAAGGCCCCCAGATCGAAATCATTGCCCAAGAATTCCTCCAGCAGACTTGTATCCAGCGTCGGGTTCCCCAGACTGTCACTGGTCCCGTGAGCTGCGAAGGCAAATTGAAAATCTTGAGATTCATGAAGATTTCAGAATGGCTAACAGCTAAAGATATTGACATGGCTACACCCAAGAATTTTAAAGCAACTAAATGGCATAATACATTTACTGAGAGTGTGATCTTTCTTCCATTCAAATATTTTCTTAGAAATCTTTTTAGATTTACTCTCCTTCCCTGCCTAAGGCTGGTGTAGGTACCCTTTTTATGTGCCTCCATTAACACCCTGTGCTTTGCCTTATACACTATTATAATTGCTTGCCTTTGTGGCTGTTTCTCCATCTAAAGTCTTTAGGAGCAGGGGTGTTGTCCTTCTTAAAGTAGCCACATGAATCTATGGTATAAAAAAGGCAGCAATAAACATTTATGGGATGGATGTATGCATATATGGATGGATGATGGATGGATGGATGGATGGATGGATGGATGGATGGATGGATGAAGTAAAGGCAGGCAGGCAGACAGGAAGGAAGGAAGGAAGGAAGGAAGGAAGGAAGGAAGGAAGGGAGGGAGGGAGGGAGGGAGGAAGGTGGGATGGTTGGGCAGATTATTTCCAGTTAAGCTCAACAAGAAGTTCAGTATCTTGCTTCACATTTTTGTTAGACTTCACAAAATGTAACACAATATTTCTATCCTTTTCCTTGATTTAAAAAAAATGAAAATAAACTCACTGGTTTCTTTCTGATAATAATAAAGATGTTAGAATTTAAAAAGAATATAAAACATAGGAATATATAATAAAGAAACAAAACAATATTTGTAGAAATATTTGTAGAACAATTTGTAGAAACAATATTTGTAGAAAATATGACTCTATACCTAGTAAATTCAGGAGAAAAAAGTGACAACAATTCAAAATAACCGGAAAACTCAATAGAGTAGTTGATTAAAAGTAAAAAAAATAATTACCTCCTTACACACAAAAAATAACCAATCAACAATTCTGATAAATATAGTGCAGAAGATTCCATTCAAAATGACAAAAAGTATAAAATACCTAAACATATATTTGGGGACAATATTAAAAAAAAAACTCTAGGGGCGCCTGGGTGGCGCAGTCGGTTAAGCGTCCGACTTCAGCCAGGTCACGATCTCGCGATCCGTGAGTTCGAGCCCCGCGTCAGGCTCTGGGCTGATGGCTCAGAGCCTGGAGCCTGTTTCCGATTCTGTGTCTCCCTCTCTCTCTGCCCCTCCCCCGTTCATGCTCTGTCTCTCTCTGTCCCAAAAATAAATAAACATTGAAAAAAAAAAATTAAAAAAAAAAAAAAAAACTCTATGAGGGGTCATAGGAAGAGATTTGAACAAATGGAAAGACATTGATCTTAGACTAAAGGATTCAGTATCATAAAACTTTTACTAGACATTATTGATAACATCTGCCAAACCCATATATTCATTTTCTAAGAACTTTACCCTTGTGAAAATAGTCTCTAGCAGCCATATTTGTAACATAACCTCTACAGGCACCTGAATCAGGAAGAACCAATCCATTGGTTAGCCAGTGACCAATTCAATTATTTCTCCTAAGAATTTGAACTAGATTTTATTATTTTTTAAAAATGTTTACTTATTGGACTCTTAAAAACTGAGAACAAACTGAGGGTTTTGGGGGGGTGGGAGGGAGGGGAGGGTGGGTGATGGGTACTGAGGAGGGCACCTTTTGGGATGAGCACTGGGTATTGTATGGAAACCAATTTGACAATAAATTTCCTATATTGAAAAAAATAAAAATAAAAAAATAAATGTTTACTTATTAATTTTGAGAGAGAGAGAGAGATAATCCCAAGCAGGCTTTGTGCCATTAATGCAGAGCCCAACACAGGACTCAATCTCACAAACCCTGAGGTCATGACCTGAGCCAAAATCAAGAGTCAGATGGTTAACTGACTGAGCCACCCAGGTGCCCCGAACTAGACTTTAGAGCTGATGATTGAGATTAAGTCATATAATTATTAGGCAAACTAGAGTAATAGTCTAAATATCTCCATAACATTAACCCAGGTCCTTCTTGATTTTTTAATCCTTACTAAAGCCTGGTTGTTTGACTTTTACTCCAATTACATGACAAACTCTTGCATATACCCTATTAACCCCTTTGAACTGGTTTGTGTGTTGCCTGAAATTAATCCCCGAATTAGAGTGTTCTGAAGCTCTTCTAGAAGAATGAATAGTCAAAAATCACCAGAAAAATTATGGAGGAGGAGGTAAATAAATATTGAGAAATACACGCAAGGACACATCAAAGGATGTAGGATATATCCAGGATATATCAAGAAATATCACATATACATGTAACATATTAGGACTTTAAGTACACAATAAACAAATCCTTTGACAGCAGTGAGAAAAGAGTGATTATTCAATAAAAGTTTTGGGGAACACTGGTTAGACATATGAGGGGTAAAATATGGATTATTTTCCTACTTCCACACCAAAATTCCAGATAGAGCAAAAATTCCAACATAAATAAATAAAACTATAGAAAGGAAGTGTGAGTTAATATTCTTATGATCTTGGGGTGCCTGGGTGGCTTAGTCAGTTAAGCATCATACTTCAGCTCAGGTCATGATCTCATGGCTCATGGGTTCGAGCCCCATGTTGGGCTCTGTGCTGACACCTCGGAGCCTGGAGCTTGTTTCAGATTCCGTGTCTCCCTCTTTCTCTCGGCCTCTCCCCCACTCGCACTCTGTCAATCTCTCTCTCAAAAATAAATAAATGTTAAAAAAATTTAAAGAATATATTCTTATGGTCTTAAGATAAAGGTTTCTCCAAACACAGTCTAAAAGCCAAAAATTATGATGAAAAAGATTGATAAATTTAACTTTGTGCATTTGTTGAGAGGGAAAGAATTTTTAACAATTTATTTTGAAATAATTTCAAACCCAAAGAGAAGCTACAGGAACTCACTTGCACCCTTCACTTATATTCACCAATTATTAACTTCGTGGGTTTTTTCCTAGGCACAATTTAATATATAACACATCAACTGTCTAGCCCCCACACCAATATCCGTCATGTAATCCAGTTCCTTGTATTCTTCCAGGGGCAAGGGACGCTCACATTCAGATCACAGCACTAGTGACAGGAGGACCATCATATGTTTAGCTTTTGGCTTTCTACTTCACCAATTAAAATAAAATTTTTAAAATCTTGAGCACCTCCAAAATGGGAAACATTGATGGATATCAGAGACAGGTGGAAGAGAGGGAGGAAGAAAGAGAAGAGGAGGGAATGAGAAGAGAGATCACCCACTTTTTTCAGTGACATAAACTAAGAGGGAAATAGATGGAAGATATTCTTAAGTGTTGCGATGGTGAGAAATGACCTCATAGTACATACTGGAGTTTAGTCTTGAGTGAGATGTTAAAGAAAGAATAGGATGGAGATGAGCAGGGGAAGACATATTCGTTCTATCACTGATTCAACTAATATTTATCAAGCACCTACCGGGGCACCTGGGTGGCTCAGTCACTTGAGCAGTTGAATGTCTGACTTCAGCTCAGGTCATGATCTCACAGTTGGTGAGCTGGCTCGCTGCTCTTAGTGCAGAGCCCGCCTCGGATCCTCTGTCCCCCTCTCTCTGCCCCTCCCCTGCTTGCACTCTTCTAAAAAGAAAAAAAAAAAAAAAAAAAAAGCACCTACCAAGATGGGGTAAAACAGACAAAAAGACAAATTCCCTCAGGGGGCCTGAATTCTAAGGGAGGGAAAAGTAGCATCAATGGGGGCCAGGGGAGGACCGATGTGACATATAAGAAACAATAAGTAAACAGGATATTTTCATAAGAAAGTGAAACAGAGTGATATGATAAGCTGCAGGCTTATCATATCAGAAGGAAAGAGTTCCTTCTGATTGGAAGGGCGTCTCAGAAAAGAGCCAGCCATGCAAAGACCAGGAGCAGAGCATGGAAGGCAGAGGAGAACAGGAAGGGCAAGAGCACAGGGCCGGCTTGAGAAACAATTCCAGGGTGGCTAAAGCACAGCAGCACAAGGAAGGGGCTAGGGGAGGTGGTCAGAGCAATGGGAAGCCTTTTGAAAGCGATATGATACGCTTGACATCTTTAAAAGTTTTCCTCCCTACAGCCACTGTGACAAACAGTATGGAGGTTCCTCAAAAAATTAAAAATGGAAATACCATCTGATCTAGCAATTCCACTACGGGTTATTTACCCAAAGAAAATAGAAACACTGATCTGAAAAGTTATAGGGGCACCTGTGTGGCTCAGTCAGTTGAGCATCTGACTTTGGCTCAAGTCATGACCTCGCAGTTTGTGAGTTCAAGCCTCACATTGGACTCTCTGCATCAGTGCAGAGCCTGCTTTGGATCCTCTGTCCCCCTCTGTCTTTGCACCCTCCTGATCGCTCTGTCTCTCCCTCCAAAATAAGCATTAAAAAAAATAAAAGATACATGCAACCCTATGTTTACTGAAGCATTATTTACAATATCCAAGATATGGAAGCAACCTAAGTATCCATCACTGGACTAATAGATAAAGAAGATGTGGTATATATCTACAATGGAATATTACACAACCACAAAAAGGATGTGATAGTGCTATTGGTGACAACATGGATGGACCTAGAGGGTACCATGCTAAGTGAAATAAGTCAGACTGAGAAAGACAAATACCATATGATTTCACCCATGTGTGGAATCCACAAAAAATAAATGAATAAACAAAAAGAAAAAAAAGAAGGCCATTCTGGTTGCTTTGTGGGAAAGGACTATAAAGGGATAAGAACAGAAGGAAAATGAAGTCCAGGGCTATCATAGCTGTCCAGGGACATTCAGAGGTAGCTTGGATTTTTGACTGTGAGCCAAGGCAAAGAGAACCACTTTACCTAACTCATTAATCCTCATAAGAGCCCTAGGAGGTGGACACTAATGTTTCCAGCTTACACAGAAGACAAAGTTGTTACATAGGTAACTAGCTTGTCCAGGGTCTCACAGCTAGTAAGTGGTACGCAGGGAATCCAAGCAGGCTGCCTGATTCCTGAGCATGCGCCCACTCCCCTCCCCACCATCACCACCCCATCCCATGCTCCAAATTGCAGGCAGGACTGACTTGCTTCTACTACTTCACTGGGCTTTGGTCAAGCCAATTGCTAAGAGAAGCAGATGGAGGGAAGGATCTGTTTAATTTCCCACTGAAGCCCCTGCTGGTGTCCCATCTGCTTTATACAGTGTGCTCGCGCGCACACACACACACACACACACACACACACACACAATGCCCCGGCAAAAATTGGAGGTGGCCAACAGATGCTAAGACCTGACCAATGTATCACTTGCTTTCTATGACCCATGCTCCCCCACCTCCATCCCCCAGGCAGAAATAGGAGATGGTCCACAGCTCCCAGGACCTGCCCCATGTAGCCTGTCCAAACACTTTAATGAACAAGGAGAGTTGATCCCCGCAGTAGCCAACTTTCTCTAGGACTCTAAAATCACATCTATGCCTTCCAGACTCAAAGGAAATTACTCAACAAGATAAATCCATACTGTCAGATAAAATTGTTTTCAGAAGGCTTTACACGCACACAGGGAAACTCTTAAATGACTGTTAAATAAATCTCATGCTTTTAAAAATAATCACTTTGCTATAAATGTCTTAAACACTTATTTATTACACCCAAGCCTGCAGAGATGGCATTGTTAGGCAGCCCACCCCCTGTCAGGGAGGCTCGCTTTCAAGCCTGGATTCTACCCTTTTCTACATTTGTCTTTTGTGGCTGTCACCATCCTACTCAGAACGGGAGAAGCTGCCCAGGCCTCCTGGGAATGCCAGAGAACTGCCCTCTTTATTGCTCTCAGAAAGAAAGCCCTTCTTCACCCTAGGTCTCTGCCTCCCCTTCTAGGCACAGCGACAGCTGACACATGGTAACTTGTCCTGCTACCCCTCGGCCTTGGACAGACAAGAAAAAAACACATAGTTAGGGGATCAATCCACTAGGGATTAGCACAGACAAGTCCAAGTTGAATACACAGGGTTTGTTAATAGACATATATATACATTTGAGGAAACAATACTTCTCCAGAGGTGTGAGTAGGGAGCAAGAACCTTCCTTTTATTTATTCTGCTTTCTCCATCCACCTGCCCATCCACCACCCACCAGTCCTTTCCTGTTACCTTCTGATAGACTCCCTTCCCACATCACTTTCCTCAACCCAGATGCCACCTGTCCCTTCCTTTATTGACTCTTTCACCTTTTGTCCTGCAGCATCCCTGCCCAGAGCACTCAGACAACAGCCAAGATGACAACATTTGTCTATTACAACAACTCTAGGTTTGTTTTTTTTTTAGTTGAGAGAGAGAGAGAGAGAGAGAGAGAGCACGAGGGGCAGAGGGAGAGAGAGAATCCTAAGCAGGCTCCATGCTCAGCCTGAAGCTCAAGGCAGGGCTCGATCTCATGCACCATGAGATCATGACCTGAGCTGAAATCAAGAGATGGTCACTTAACCTACCGAGCCACCCAGGTGCCCCTAGGTTTTTAAAAGTTTCTAAAAAGCAACAGTGAGGATCCCCCTAAATGGTTGCCCTTTGGGTTTAAACATAAAGATAGTTTCCCTATGATACACCAGTGTTCATGAGAAATTCAAGCAGAAATGCCAATGAGTACTCCAAAGGAGGAGGAGGAGGGGTAGGAGAAGAGAAGATGGAGGAGAGGAGGAGAAACCAAATTCTCTCATTTGCTAAGGACATTTTATTTTGAAAATAAAGCTGGATTATATATATACATACATCTGTATAGATGTATGAATATATATACATATATACATACATCTATATAGATGTATATATACATACATCCATGTACATCCATGTACATACATACATCTGTACAGATGTATGTATATGCATACATATAGATGTATGTATATACATACATCTGTATAGGTGTATATACATACATCTGTATAGATGTGTGTGTGTGTGTGTGTGTGTGTGTGTGTGTGTGTGTGTGTGTATATATATATATATATATATATACAATTTATTGTCAAATTGGTTTCCATACAACACCCAGTGCTCATCCCAACAGGTGCCCTCCTCAATGCCCAGCACCCACTTTCCCCTCTCCCCCACCCCCCATCAACCCTCAGTTTTTTTCTCAGTATTTAAGAGTCTATTATGGTTTGCTTCCTTCCCTCTGTGTAACTTTTTCCCCCCTTCCCCTCCCCCCTGGTCCTCTGTTAAGTTTCTCAGGATCCAAGTAGGAGTAAAAACATATGGTATCTGTCTTTCTCTGCCTGACTTATTTCACTTAACATAACACTCTCCAGTTCCATCCACGTTGCTACAAAAGGCCATATTTCATTCTTTCTCATTGCCATGTAGTATTCCATTGTGTACATAAACCACAATTTCTTTCTTTTTTCTTTTTTTTTTTAACGTTTTATTTATTTTTGAGACAGGGAGAGACAGAGCATGAACAGAGGAGGGTCAGAGAGAGGGAGACACAGAATCTGAAACAGGCTCCAGGCTCTGAGCTGTCAACACAGAGCCCGACGCGGGGCTCGAACTCACGGACCACGAGATCATGACCTGAGCCGAAGTCAGCCGCCCAACCGACTGAGCCACCCAGGCACCCCTAAACCACAATTTCTTTATCCATTCATCAGTTGATGGACATTTAGGCTCTTTCCATAATTTGGCTATTGTTGAAAGTGCTACTATAAACATTGGGGTACAAGTGCCCCTATGCATCAGCACTCTTGTATCCCGTGGGTAAATTCTTAGCAGTGCTATTGCTGGGTCATAGGGTAGGTCTATTTTTAATTGTTTGAGGAACCTCCACACTGTTTTCCAGAGCGGCTGCACCAGTTTGCATTCCCGCCAACAGTGCAAGAGGGTTCCCATTTCTCCACATCCTCTCCAGCATCTATAGTCTCCTGATTTGTTCATTTTAGCCACTCTGACTGGCCTGAGGTGGTATCTCAGTATGGTTTTGATTTGTATTTCCCTGATGAGGAGCGACCTTGAGCATCTTTTCATGTGCCTGTTGGCCATCTGGATGTCTTTAAAGCTGGACTTCAAATCTAATGTCAGTGTTTAGAGCCACAGCCAATTCAGAGTTAGATGAGAAAAGATGGTATTTCCAATCATTAATTCACTAATTTTTCCATTCATTTATTCAATATATACTTAGTGTCCACTTTGTGTCCGGGAATAAAATCAGAAATGAGTTCACAATCCAGTGAGAGGGACAAGAAAGTCAGCTAGAGCCATACGTGTTAAATGTTAGGATGGGTGTAGACATGAATACTATGGGAGTTTTCAATTAGGCTGGCAGGGGTGGGAGAGGGGAAGGACTCCTTGCAGGTGACACTTGAGAGGAATTTTTAAAGATAAGTAGGTAGTTATTAAGAAAAATTCTAAGAACAGAGAAGAGCATGTGCAGATGAATTTATAAAACCAGCAGCAGGACTCCTGTGGAAATGTGCCAATAGTATGGCCAGAGCCAGGTAAAGAACACATCAGAGACGGAGACAATGCCTGTTGCAGACCCTGGTGAAAGCTGAATGCACTTCTGTTCCAACCCCTATGGTTGTGTGGTGTGTGTCTGTCTCTCTCACTAACCTCTAAGCCTCTCTACGGGATAAACTGCCTCTTTCGTATACATCCTAGAACAAGGGCTGGAACCTTGTTAGGCCTAGCTATTCAATAAATATTGCATCTGTTGGATAAGTAATAAAATTTGAATGAATAAATGTGATGATGAAGAGTGGAAGGGGTATCTAGAGAAACTAACAGACACCAGATCATGAAGCTTCATAGGTACCAAGGTAAGGAATTTATCTTGAAAGTTATGGAGACATTGCAACATTTCCATCAGAGGGGTAATGTGAGCAGGTTTATAGTTTCTTGCTGTTGGGAGACTGGCCTGAAGCTGAGCGAGACTAGTCACGGATGCTGCCAACATGAGCCTTCCCTCATTAAATCACTCAACACACCCACTACGGACCAGGAAGAGTCCCAACTGCTAGAGACACAAAGACGAAGAGGCCTTAGTAGTTAAGGGTCCTGGTTCTACAATCAGGCCTGGGATCAACTCTGGCTGTAGATTTGTGTAACCAGCTCTTCAACCTTGGGCAAATCATGCAGCCCCTCGGTGCCTCAATTTCCTTACCTATAAAATGAGGATAATAAGAGCATCTACCTCATAGGATTGTTCTGAAGATTAAATTTTCTTTCATGGTTGTTTATTTATTTTGAGAGAGAGAGAAAAACAGAACATGAGCAGGTTAGGGGCAGAGAGGGAGAGAGAGAATCCCAAGCAGGTTTTGCACTGTCAGCGCAGAGTCTGATGCAGGTCTCAAACCCACAAACCATGAGATCATGACCTGAGCCAAAATCAAGAATCAGATGCTCAGCCAACAGAGCCAGCCAGGCACCCAAAGATGAAATGAGATAATGCATTTAAGATGCTTAGCATAGTTCCCAGCTCAATAACTACCACCCTTTGTCAGTACTATCAGTTTCTGTGCTCAGCAAGTTCACAGATTAGTGAGAAAGACTGACATAAACACATACCACAGCAATGTGATATGACAACAGAGATGTACACATGGCATTATGGGTCACCTAAATGACCTAACAAGGACAAAAAGGTGTCAGGCAAAGCTTCCAGGAATAGGGGTCCATGAGGCTAGAATTGTCAGCAGGGACAGATCCTGGGGTCTTAAATGCCATGAAACTCTGATCCAGTATAGCAGCAGCGGGGGGGGGGGGGGGGTGTCGGGAAGGTGGAAAATCCCTGGTGTCCTGGAGCCAGCTTGTACAAAGCGTGTGCACATCTCTTCCCAAATCCCTATTTGCTGTGTTGTGTTAGCAGCTTGCAATTGGCCATGAGGGAGGGTTTACACAATGGAAATTGGCAAACACTACAAATTGGGAATTCTTTCCCCAAAGAGTTGGTTGTTGAATGTTCACCAGCACACCACTGGATGAGACTAGTATTTGAGAAGGGATACCTACTGGACTTTGTGACTGATTGGAAGGAAGCTAGGTAATTCTCTAGTCTAGTCTAGTTTTGGTGATTGGGTGGGAGGTTGTGCTCATGCTTTGAGGTAAGAAATATGAGAGATTTGGGTGAGGAGCCTGAGAAGGAGCTTGGAGATTTCATCTGCTCGTGTCATATCATCCTGTTTTTGCACTCAGACACAGAAGGGAGCAGCAGGGCACTGCTCCCAAGAAAAACTCCACCTAATGACCTAGAATCCTTGGAGTCTCCCCAGTTCCCCTTGCACAGGAAGTCCTACATTGATCCAGGAAGAATCTAATCAGTTCTTTTAACCAGAGGGAACATGACCCATTGTTGGAAACGTGACCAAATTAAAAGACTGTCTGGACTTTAACATGATATGAATCACCTGAAATTTATGTGCCTGATAATCAAACGATAAAATAAAAATTAACCTTTATGCAACTTGAGTAAATAAATAGTTTCAGCACATTGTGTAACAGGATGGCAACGCCCACACGGGGCTTCCAGAACTGTCACAGATGCAAAATTCTAGAAAGGATCACTAAAAACTTGGCTGCCAGACTCTTACGAACAGCAGAAGACATTGAAGAGTCTTCATGTTCCCACCAAAAACAAGCCAGGTGGGTGAACTTCATTTTCTTGCCTGTCCAGCTGCCTGAGACTGGCAGATCAGGAGACTCTCCATGGAAATGTGTATCTGACTTCAACTGGACACTTAACAGAATTCTTAATTCATTCAGCATTTGATAAATATTTAATGAAGTGTGTATATGCTAGGCACTGGGTATGCAATAGCGAGCAACACTCAATCTTACCCTCAAGGTGAGGGAGGGGCACAGGAAAAAAAAACAAAAAACAGGCAGCACCAACATAGTGTGGTAAGTCAGGCCCAAGGAGATACCTGGGGGGCTTCCAATCCAACGTGGGGAGGGGCAGTCAAAGATGGTTGTATTTGTAGCTAAGATGGAGAAAGGTGTGGAAATTACATTGGCGTTAGGTGAACTCATACCTGGGAGAACAACTGTACCCCACCATGCTAACCGAGAGAAAAATCCTAAAATTCAGCACAAAATGACTCTGCTCTCATCCTTGTCAATAAGGGTATTTGTGATTTTTAGAAGTATAAAGAAGGCAAAATGGCCAAGTATGCAGATGGCCTAAAGGAGGTAGGCAGGGCACAATATGTTTTGAAAGAGTCAGGTCGAATCTCGCTGACTGGGTTGATGGCTAACTTCGACAAGATGACATTCAGCAGGTGTAGCGTTCAGCTCTACATTGACTTTTTAAATTATGTGAATAGGAGATGGGGAAACTTGGCTTATGAGTGAATAGGTGAGACAAAGGTCCTTTCATTGGGTCATCATGAGGAAGTATTGGGAAGACAAACTAATGTTGAATTATACTAATAAAATCACTGAGTACAGAAGTAGGATGGTGAGGTCCCTGTTCCTCAATGCATAGGTCCAGCCATGATGACCCGGGCCCCATAATTTCAGAGGAAGGTTGACAAATAGGGTGTCTAAGGGAGATCCAACAGAGTGGGAAAGAATCACAAATCAAGCCACATGAGAGATGGTCAATGTAGAATTATAATAATAATAATAATAATAATAATAATAATAATAATAATAAATACTTGGTAAATTTGTTGAGCACTTTTTGGGTACTGATAACATGCTAACAATTTTACATTTCTTTCTCATTCAATCCTCATAATAATTTTATTCAATCAAATAGGTCCTATTATTATCCCCATTTTTCAGAAGAGCAAATATTCTTAGCCAGCTTACATAACTTGTTCAAGTTGCTATAACAAATTGTTCTTGCACGGTGTTTTCTACTCTACCATAATGAATGTGTTCTTGAACAACCTTGCTTTCTGCAAAATCATGCGAAAGAATGTAGGAAAGTAGGGTTGGGACAAACCACTCAAAAACTAACAAAAATAATAACATTCCTAATAAAAATGTAAAGGACATGTCAAGTTATTAATATTGTTAGGTGTGTCAGCAAATAGAGAAACTTACCCTTTATAAAAAGGATGATGGAAGAAGGTTGCAAAAAAAAAAAAAAAAAAGAGTTACAGCTGCTGAGTTATGAAGAGAAGGGGAGAGAGAGGAGGAACTTGAGGTTGTGATAACTGGTTTAAATCAATTACATTACAGCCTACCCTTCCTCAGCTCAAGGACTCTCCTCTCTCTAAAGAGATTAAGCTTCTGCCCGCAGAAAAGAAGGTGGCTGGACCACTACTGGGAAGGCAGCTTATAGCATCTGCCATATACAGCTTAAGAATGTAGTAGATCTATGATCTTCCAGCACTAACGTTATTATAATTCCATATGAATGTGCCCAATTTGCTTTTTCACAAACTCAGGAGCCATTCAGTGTAAATAATAAATGATTGCTCAATACCTTTGGAGAGCTGCCCTTGTGGTGATTTGCATAGCTTCTCAGTGAATAATCTAAAAATTTGCCTGGGATTTAAAGTAGGAGGTGAAAATGGTCAGTCTATTGCATCACGTGACCTCAATTTTCATGAAAGTATTTCAATGTCTTCATTAGTTGCTTATCAAGTTCACACTTCTTTTCCTCTCAAATTAGTGATTGGAAATATAAATTAGGCAAGATCCTCTGGCCTTTCTGGGGGTCTGGGAATCCATTTCTCAAGGAGTTTTGGAACCTTACAGCTGAACTTCCTCCTAGCCCTTCACCATGAGGATTAAACTTTTATGCTTTGTCAATTTTCTCTTCAATAGCATATACTAACACTAATATATACAGGAATAAATAAAACACGATCAACTGCATGTTAACCAATACTAATTTTTAACGGTGGAAGATACATTTGGGAAACAGAAGCTGAAACCTTTCCTTCTTTTTTTTTTAAGGAAGCTGATCAGACAGCAAGGGTGATCAGATATGGAGGATGGGGGATTCTGGTTAAGCTGATTTGTCAGGATTCTTGCTCAAATTGGACGATACAGACAGAAACATGAAAGTAGGCCTTGTTGAAAAGGTCAAGGGGGCCTGAGTAGAGTTTGATCTGGGAGTCAGTCTGACAGCAGCAGGATGACACGTCACATTTAGTCTGTGAGCAGTGCTCTAAGGTGCTAAAAACTCATCTTTTTTTCCCACCTCCTCCCCCACCCTCCACCCCCGCCCAAGATAAGGAAACAGGCCCAGAGAGTTTCAGTAGAAGTGGAATTGACCCCAAGTTGACCTGATTGCAGTTTTCCAAATCTCATTCTTTCCTTGCCTGCAGGTTACATGGGGCTGTCTCCTTCTGGAATGCCCTAGTCTACCCTGTTCACCTGGCTGATTGCTGTGCACTCTTGAGATTTCCACTTTGGCATCATTCCCTGAGGGCTCCTGTGTATTCCATAGTATTTTGTACTTCACCTCTAAAAGCGTGTATTGCCTTTTTTTGTGTCCATCTCCTATGGACAACAGGAAGGAAGGAAATATGTCTCATTCATTCCTTTAGCCTCAGCAGCTTGGACTGGCACACAGTAGTCGCTCAAACATATTTATGAAACCAATCAATAAATACCCCAAGCCTGACCTCTTTCCAAGTCTGCTGGGCTTCCCTCCTTATTTCTCCTACCCAAGAAGACATGAACCTTCATCCTACACTTGACTGAAGACTCAGCCCTCAGTCAGTGCTCTGCTGGGCTGTCCCTTCCATATCTGCCTGGCTTGGCAGGAGGAAGGCATTGCTGCGAGTGGACAGACACGCCTGAAAGCCACAGGGCGGGCAGCTTCCGCATCACATTTTCCTTAATTTGTGCCATGCAGGGTCTGCCCACTGGGGCATCAATTTCATATTCAACACTGTCCATTCCAGAGGAACCAAACCACCCGCAAAGACTGTGGGTGGACATCCCCACTTTAGCTGACCTTCCTGTGGGGTGTCTTCCTCTTCATCTTTTTCCTTTTTCCTCTTCTTCCTCCTTTTTGGCCCTTGGCAACATTAGACCAAACCAGAACGATAATTCTTCAAAATCTTCAACGTAAAACAAATGGGATTCCTTGATGTGTTCCTATACCATTTAAAAGAAAGTTTTCAGGGCACCTGGGTGGCTCAGTCGGTTAAGCATCCGACTTCGGCTCAGGTCATGATCTCACAGTTCTTGAGTTCAAGCTCTGCATCAGGCTCCATGCTGACAGCTCAGAGCTTGGAGCCTGCTTCAGATTCTGTGTCTTCTTGGTCTGCTCTCAGAAAGAATCCTGTTAGGTTGGTCTAGCCAGAATCCCCCCTTACCCTGCTCCTTGGCTATACCCATGAGGGGTTGAGCCCAGTCTCTCTCCCCTACTGCAAAATTCCATCACAGCTGTCACTATACCTGTTGTGACACTCCTTCCCTTGAATAAAGTCATCCTTACTAGGCTTTAACAAGTATCACTGATCTTTTTTTCTTTAACACTACTAATGTTCAGCACATAATAAATGTTCACTCCTTTCTTGTTCCTTCTCTGCTCCTTGCCCCAACTCCCAAACACAGGACTCAGAACAATGAACCAATTGCTGAAATCAGGGAAGATCAGTTTCATCAAAGCAGGGGGTTAAGGAACTTGCTGGCCCTGCTCTGGAGAGTAGGTGCGGTGGGGTAGCCAGTGGCCAGTTTGTGGGAAATCAAGGTGATAACTGGGTTTCAGGAAGCAAGAGGACGATAAAATGGAGGAGCGTTTTCCAAAGACCTGCTAAGTTTACTGAAGTATTTGTCTGACATCTACCCTAGACTATGGAAGCCAGTGAGTCATGGCCAGTGTTATCTCTTTTTCCTTTGGGAAAGCAAAGTGGTATGAAGATGGAAAGAACATTGGACTGGGAATGAGAAGACAAAGATTTTGCCACGACCACTGGCATTTACCAGTGTGGTTTTAGACACATCTTTCAACTTCTTTAAGGTTCCATTTTGTTCATCTGTAAAATGCCTTCCTCCCAGGGTTGTGAGAGGGACCAATGAGTGACGGAAATGAAAAAGTCTGTAAAATGTCAAACTCTATTATCCACAAGCATAATACAAATGGAAGGGTGAGAAGAAAACTTTGAAGATGGGTAGGAAGCAGCTGGCGAAATAAGAAAATGTAAAAATTTGGTGGCCGAGTAGGGACTTTTATTTTTTTCCCAACATTTCCATAAACAACCAGCAAAGGGAAGACCAAGTCCTGAGCACAGCTTGTAGCCCTGACATCCTCACTACCATGAAAGGTCAATTCAGATTCTCACACAGGAGCCTGCTGCCCCCTGGGGAGAGGAGCAGATTATTGTCTGGGTCTTATCCCCATGCAGATAAAAAGAAGAAATGGAATTTTTCCAACTGCTTCTTAAGACACAACTCTTCTGGAGATGTGTGGATAATAGATTTTAAAGTGCCCTTCTACCGATCGATTGGAATTAGCCTAGTCATGCTAACAGCCAGATCTTACCCTTTTATACCCGCACACAGAGTCATCCCAAAGTACATTTACTCTTAGCAGAAGAGACTTGACTAGCTCTTACCTTGTGAAATTTATAAGAAATAGTTTGTAGGTGTCCTTCCTGCCTCTTCCTGCATATACTACATCGTATGTGACTTAACAGATTTGTCTCAAAGCAACAAGCTTGCCTAACCCAACAAGGGAAGAAAGGAAAAGAGGAACATTGCTTCTATTCTTTCCGTCTATAGAATCCCACTGCATGGTAGAATTCCCATTGAGATACTCTAATCTGCTTTTGCACTGTTTTAATACACACAAATAGAAAAATAGCTATGTGAATTTAAAAACTGTTTCTATGCATGCTTTTATGGGCTTTTAAAAATATAAGTTGTACTGGGGTACTTTATAGGATGTTAAACAGTAATATACTCTTTTGATTCTTTTTGGATTTCTTTTTTTAAATATTTTTTAATGCTTATCTATTTTTGAGAGAGAGAGAGAGAGAGAGAGAGAGCATGAGTGGGGGCAGGGGAGGAAGAAAGAGGGAGACACAGAATCTGAAGCAGGGTCCAGTCTCCCAGCTGTCAGCACAGAGCCCAATGTGGGGCGCGAACCGGCAAGCAGCAAGATCACGACATGAGCCAACATCAGACAGTGCCCTTCTTTGGATTTCCAACCTTTACTTGCTGATTATCCACGGGCAAAAAAACAAAAACAATTAAAAGCATTAATACCTTTCAAAGAAGAGAATTTAGTTATGTGCCTCAAAGCCAGCTTCCCCAAACCCTGCCAATGCCCAGTTGAATGACCTGTTTGAGGTCAGTGGTTCCCAAGGTCAGCAGATAACACTTCTCATATGAATTTTCCACCCCCCCCCCACCCCCGAGCCTTTCTGGAAAGACACTGACAGATCAAAGATCTAGTTCTCCTACAGTGAGAGCGTCTCAGAACATAGGTTACACAAAGCAAGTTCTCTCCTTAAACTAAATCTGCAGTCTCCCATCTTCAGAATTTCTTACAAATGGACTGTATAATTAGCACAAAATTCTTTAGGCTATTCAAGAACAGTACAATAATAACAATATATTCCTTTCAGTTTTGATTCTATCCCCAAACAAGGAATGCTCATGAAACCTTGGAAATACAGTACTTTCACTGTTCTGTCTTTTCTGAAAAATGTTGATTTCAAGACCAATATGGAAAAGCTGAACCTTTTGCAATAAAAGGAAATACTCAGTACTTTGTCCTATGTTGCTTGGCAACTAAGGGCTATAAATGGATTTTATGATTATAAAGGCTCAGGAATTAATGTGAACATGTAAAAGTTGTAATAACTCCCTGGAGACAGAAGTGTTTCTTTGGGAAAAAAAAAAAAAGTGTGTGTGTGTGTGTGTGTGTGTGTGTGTGTGTGTGTGTGTGTGTTTGTATATAGCTTGTACTCATTCTTATTTCAAAAGAAAGAAAGAAGGAAAGAAAGAAAGAAAGAAAGAAAGAAAGAAAGAAAGAAAGAGAAAGAAAGAAAGAAATTTGGTTCCTTCACCTTGAAAATGTTATAATAAAATCAATAACTATCATTTATTTCATCATTAATCCTCACAACCCTAAGAAACAGATGTTATTATACCCATCCTACAGGTAGAGAAAACTGAAATTTTAAAATGTTGAGTAACTGGCCCAAGGTCACATAACTAAGAAGCAGAGGAACCAGGATTCAAACCCAAGTATGCCTGAACCAAGGCCTATGCCATCATCCACAGCCATAGATTCATAGGAAGCATATTTCTCAGCTCCTAATATTTGAGGATATTGGTCACTTTAATCCTACGGGAGTGACACTATTTCCAACTATTAAGTCATTTAATGTTCTCCTTAGAACACATGACCCCACATGGCTATATCTGACAATTGTCTCTTTTTTATTTTTAAAAAATTTTTTATTACATTTTTTTATTTTTGAGAGACAGAGTGAGACAGAGCATGAATGGGGGAGGGGCAGAGAGAGAAGGAGACACAGAATCCGAAGCAGTCTCCAGGCTCTGAGCAAGCGTTCAGCACTAAGCCCGACATGGGGCTTGAACCCATGAACCATGAGATCATGACCTGAGCCGAAGTCGGACACTTAACCGACTGAGCTACCAGGCACCCCCAACAATTGTTTCGTATGCTGCTAACATCAGGGTATCAAATATCAGGGTGTCATCTCACTGGACTATTTGTCCTGACTCTGGTTTCCAAAAGCCAAGGAGAATTAATATCTGCTACTATACTTGTGAGCAACCCAGCTGCCTAAATTCTCTCTATAAAGTTTTGGTTTGCACTGAGCAGTACTGTAGGCCAGCGTTAGTGTTCTTATATCCTTGTATTCTTGTAGCCTTATCTTTTGAGTGTCTGTAGCTGCCTCCTCTATGAACATAAACTATTGCCCTTTTACCACTAACACCTGAGCTGGGCTTTGCCAAAAAAACACCAGAAAGCACTAATGTACCAAGCACTCACACTCCAGAATAATTTCATCTAAGGAATGGAATTACGTGCAAATTGTCACACACACACACATACGCACGCACGCACGCACGCACATACACCACCCTGGTTATTTGAACAGGAGCCATAATTTCCACAGCCAACTCTACAGATGTTCCTTCACAACCTGTCTAGAAGACACCGTGCACAGTGACTAGGAGTCAAACCTTAAGAGAAAGATTTCTATCCAACTTCAAGCTCTGCTACATAATGGCTGTGTTGCTTTGGGCAAGGTACAAACCTTCTCTGAATCTGTATCCTCATCTCTCAAGTGGTGATAATATTATCTCCTTGCTCATTTTGTTGTACAAACTAAGAAGTAATACACCTGAGAGTTTAGTACAGTGTCTAACATAAGGTCAAGTGTTCATTAAATGGTAGTGGTTTTCTTCCCAATCACACAGGCTGCTACAGGGACCTCCTTTAAAAGAACAAACACTTTCTTAATTATAGATTACTGATAATACCACTTCACTGGGCAGTAACTGTGGGTCAGGCACGATGCAAAGTACTTCACATATATCAGCTTACTGAATTCTCACTCCTCTCCTATGAAATAATATCTACTTCACTTGATAGATGAGGAAACAGTCTCAGAGAGACTTTGCCAAGATTGCATTGTAAGTCCATTGTAAGTAGAGGTGGGATTTGATCCCAGGGCAATCTGGATGCAAACCTGTGCTCTAACCACTATGTCACTCATCACCACACTTGCACATTGGAGTCAGGAGCTTGGGGTTAATGTGTGTGATCTGTAATGGTGCCCACTTTCCAGGGGTGATGTGGGTGGGAAAGCTGTGTAATCAGACAGTCCCCCCAAGATCATTCCCACAACCCCCAGGGCCATTACTTTGACTGTTTCCTGGTGCTTGGACCTTTAGTTTTCTCCAGACTGCAGCTTCCACCTGTCTATTTTGACTGCAAAGCCTCCTAGTGACTTCTTCTTCTTTTTTTTTTAAGATCTATTTATTTTAATTTATTCATTTATTTTTGAAAGAGAGAGTGTGAGTGAGTGAGGGGCAGAGAGACAGGGAGAGAGAGAGAGAGAGAGAGAGAGAGAGAGAGAATCCCACGAGGTTCAGAGAGAGAGAGAGAAAGAGAGAGAGAGAGAGAGGATGCAGAGACTGGAGTGGGGCTTGAGCTCACCTGACGCAGGCCTTGAGCTCGTGAACCGTGAGATCATGACCTGAGCCGAAGTCAGATGCTTACCTGACTGAGCCACCCAGGCGCCCCCTCCTAGTGACTTCTAAGTATTGATTCTGATTCTCAGCTCATGACCCAGTTTGAGTTAAAGCCTTAACCTGTTATAAAGGGACTAGGGTTTTGAATCTGCCTGTCCCCAGCCAGCATCTCCGCCATGTTTTCTACTGAGCGCCACACCACCTTCATTCCCTCCCTACTAATAGTTGCTTTTAAGGAAAACAGAGTTACCATATACTAGAGGAAGATCATTACTATAGGTCATGGATCTAACAGTAATCTACATAACCAGTATTGATGAGGAGCTGTGACTTCCTCTCCAGAGCTGCTTTGGATATTAAAATGTCGGTGAGAAAATGAACACAAACTGAACCACTATGTGTAATAAAATAAGGGCCCTGCTTCTCCACCAGAAATTCTGGTCAAGAATCTCATTCACGGAACACATATTCAACAAACATTTTTCTAAGTAAGTGCTCCACGCAAGACATTGAGCCTGCAGAGGTGAACGACCCAAAGGCAAATCCTCACACGGAGATGCTTAAAGTGTCTTCTGTGGGAAACAGACATGTAAACACACAACTTGAACTTTAATGTAAAGGGTGCATATCCAAAGGTATGGACAAAGAGCTGCAGAAGCATGGAGAACTGTACCTCTAACTTTGCCCAAGGAAGTTGGCTGGATAAAGAAGTAGGAAAGTACATTCTGGGCAGAAGACACAAAGACCCAGCGTTAGGAAAGGGAGAGTAAAAGAATGTATTCAAGAAACCATGAAAAGCTGTGTAGCTGGGGTATAGATAAGAGTAAGAACGATACTGAAGATAATAATAGTAATAACAGGCATATAGAATCCAGGTACTATTCTGAGCCTCATGTATACTGAATCATTTAACTTGCCCAATAACCCTAGTAGACAGTTACTAGTAACACTCCAGTTTTATAGATACATAACTGAGGCACTGAGAGATTAAGTACAGCTTAATAACACAGCTAGCAAGAGGCAGAGTCAAGATTAGAACTCTGGCCCTGGAACATGCTCTTAACCACTTGTACCAAACCATGTGCAATAGATATCAGTATGGGGGGAGTCCCCAGTGTAAGGATGCCCGGAATGTTATATTGGGACAACTACACTGAGCTCAGACAATGGAGATTCAACAGCAATGTTTAAGCAATGGCATCCACATGAGCCAATGGCAAAGTGGAAGGTGGTTAGCACAGGGACAGACGTTAGGAGGCTCTGGCAAGAGATGAATGTCTGAACAAAGGGGAGGTTGCAGCAGCGAGACATTTCACCTTAGGGTGGAAGCAACCATTTGATAAAGGATTAGCTATAGAGTATAGGAGTCGTCAGGAGTGATACCCCAGTTTCTAATTTGGGAGGTCTGTTGGAGAGTGAAGGGAACAGAGGAGGCAATGAAGACTGAAATCAGGGAGGGAATGAGTTCCACATTGAATGTGTTGATTTAGGAAAACAGAGATCCATCCATACATATATATGTACCTTAAACAGCTATAAATATAGGTCTGAAACCTGGCAAATACAGGTCTGAAACTTGGGATATGTTGACCCATGGGAATGCCCACTCAGGGTAAGCTTTTGGTGTTCAAATAAAAGAGTTTCTGAGACAGGACTCTTGGGCAGACAAGGAGGGGGTGAATTACTGAAAGCATCCGAGAGGAAACAGAGGCTGGAGGAGAACCAGAGTGAAGGTGCCATGGAATTACATAGGAGAGAGCTTCCATGAGGAAACAATGGGTGATGGTGACCAATCCCAGAGACAAGACCAGGAAGATGAGCGCTGAGGGCTTTTTTAATATAATCTAGCAATTAGAAGAAATTTCAGAAGAGCAAGTCAGAGCAAAACCCAGATTTAATTGGGCTTGAGATGCAAAGAATAAAGAGAATGGGTATTTTTCAGAGTTTGGTGATGAAAGAGAAGAGAAAGAGAAGTGAATGTCTGGAAGGAGGGACAGAGTTGAGAGAAGAGATTTAAATCTCCTCACTGACCCATTGATACCTGAATTTTGCTATTACTCCCCGCCCCCTGGGAGTATATATTGTTACCTTTGCCTTTCCCTTGTAGGGACTTTATTATACCAATTTTTAAGGTAACCTGTAATGTAAAGTATTCCCAGAATCTTTTCAAAAGCAGGCTAGGCACAAATAATCAACAAATGTCAATCCATTGCCAAGAGCTTCCTCCTGGCTGACTGGGCCTCCGGAAGCATCTCTTCAAGTGCTTCTGGAACAGCCCCCAGGGATAGAAGGAAGCCCAGTGCAGAGGAAATAATCACCCTTTTCTGGTCACGTCAACTGCTAGGGGAGAAGTCACATGGTTTTCTATACCCACGGACGAAACTGAGAGCAGACTTTTCAGAATTCACTCCCTTTTAGGTTACAGTATCATTCTGGCAGGAGTGTTTTCCGATACAGTTACAACTCAGAATATAGAGATGAAACAGTTATTTTTTTTCATCACTGCTTTTAATCATGTCATCAAACCTCCCTTTCCCATCTCTTAACCACATTTTAAGTAGGGTCTATAAGTTTCTAGAGTCTGATCGTTGAAACATGCCCCAGTGCAGGATCTTCTACTGGTTCAAAGTACGTCCTCTCCACCATGGGTGGCTCCAGGCTCTGGCTCCTTCAGGAGGGGAAGGTGAGAGGATCCGTCAACGGCCTGAGACCAGTGCAGGGGTTCCTCACATCTTCTGAGTCGTAGAGCTCACTGGGCCTCCGATAAAAGGTGTGGAGACTTTCCCTAACATATGAGCCTACACAAATACCTACTTCCACTCACTGCCAGAGGCTTGGAGCCCGCCTGAATCTTACCCTAGGTTAAGGACTCTGGGAATAGAGTAACTTTTTTAAGTCAAAAAATGAAACTATCAGGCAGCCATAACAGTGAGAGTCTACAGATTAATTTTTAAAAAATTTCCTGGCAGAGGGGCGCCTGGGTGGCTCAGTCGGTTGAGTGACTGACTTCGGCTCAGGTCATGATCTCACGGTTTATGAATTCGAGCCCCACGTCGGGCTCTGTGCTGACAGCTCAGAGCCTGGAGCCTGCTTCTGATTCTGCGTCTCCCTCTCTCTCTGCCCCTCCCCCACTCATGCTCTCTCTCTGTCTCAGAAATAAATAAGCATAAAAAAAATTTTCCTGGCAGATAATTGGGCAATATTTATCAAAGAGCTAATTTAAAAAAAAAAAATTCTATATGGCAGTAACTCTATTTTGAGGAAATTCATGCAAAGCAAATAACTAAAGGTTCTCACAGGTAAGAATCTAGAACACGCCCAAATGGCTAGCAATAAGAACTGGTTAAATTATGGAACATTTCGGAGTGCCTGGGTGGCTCCATCGGTTAAGCGTCCAACTCTTGATTTTGGCTCAGGTCATGATCTCCAGATTCACGGGACCTAGGCCCACATCGGGCTCTGGGCTGTCAGCGCAGAACCTGCTTGGGATACTCTCTCCCTCTTACTCCGTCTTCACCCCACCCCCAAAATAAATAAATTTTGAAAACATTTATGAAACACCGCAATAGAGGTTCTCCCACATGTCCCTGGGGGCTGAAAATGGGAGGTGTTTTTGGTCTTCACTGCTATTTCCGGATTAGCTTCCCTCCTCCCTTCTTCAAATGAAGCAGATCCCACATGACTGGGCCACCTCCTGGTAGTAGCATCTAGCGACCCCTTGGTCGCTCACTTTGTTCACCGTCTGGTTCCCTCTTTTCCTCCCTGCAACACCACTCTTGCCATCACTGCTGGTGGCTTCAACATCCACCCGATACTTCCCAGCCTCTTGAATTCGTAAACTCCTCACTACTTCTTCTACCACCTTTACTCCACCTCACCTCACCTCAGACACCTCCTCTCTTGACACGCTGCTAAACCCTGGCATCAACCCAGCAACTGCATCAACCTCTGAGATCTCATTTCCACCTGCTGTATTCTCTGACCGGCCCATCCTTTCCACTCACTGACACTTATGCCTCTACTCGAATCAGGTCACCCACTGGGATCCCCTATTCATGAACCTTATTACCACTTTTCCACACCTCCTCACGCCCCTGCTATCCCCATTTCCCTTCTTACCCAGCTTAGATGTCAGGGCCCATCACTCTAATTACTCCCTTGCAAAGACTAGTCACTGTCTTCCCTTCTCTCCATCTGCAGGATTCATCTGGGAAAACCTCAACTTTGTAAAAACCCAGTTCTTCACCCACCCCAACCCTGCACTTAAGCATCTGAATGTTGCTCAGAAAATCATCCAAGTGTACTGACTGGCCTCACTTAAAGTAATTGAACACAAATCTTAAGTGGACACAGCAGTGACCAGCAATCCTATTTCCTAGCGTATTTGCTTCTTTATTTTCTGTAATGAGTTGAAAAATGCCCCCCCCCCCCAAAATGTCTGACCGCCCACGACCTCTGAATGTGAACTTTGGAAAAAAATGTCTTGGCAGAGGTAATTAAGTTAAGGATCTCGAGCTGAGATCATCCTGGATGAAGGTGGGCCCTATAGTCCAATGATGACTGTCCTGATAAGAGAAGAGACTCACAGAGAAAATGATGATGTAAAAACGGAGGCTGAGATTGGAGTTATTAGTCTACAAGTCAAGGAATACCAAGGATTGTCAGCGTCACCAAAACCTAGGTAAGAGACATGGAACAGATTCTCCCCTAGAGCCTTCAGAGGGAATGCAACCTTGCCAACATCTTGATTTTGGACATCTGACTTCCAGAACTGTGAGAGGACACATTTCTGTTGTTTTAAGCCATCAATGTTGCAGTTGTTTGTTATGTCAGCCTAGGAGACTAATATACTCTCAAAGAAAAGAATTTCACAACTTATTCTCCCTTCTAATGCCCCCAAATAGTCCCCTACCACACTCCGGCCACCAGCTCCCTCCTAATACACCTCACACTTCATAGGCAAAGCAGAAGTAACCTGTCATGGGTTTCCACCCTGAAATCTGCCACACCACCTGCATCTGTTCAGATACTCCACCTCTGCTGCTATCACAAGACAGCAAGAGTTGCAAGCGTCTCCACGTGCTCTGAATCCCATCCTGACCCACCTTCTCAAGGTTCCTCTCCCACAATTAATGCCCCCTCCCTCTTCTGCATCATGCACTTACTCCTCTACACTCAATCATTCCCACCGGCAGACCATGCTTCAGTATCTCCCATCTTTATTTTTTTAACTTTTTTTTTAATGTTTATTTATTTTTGTGAGAGAGAGAGACAGAGTGCAAGCAGGGAGGGGCAGAGAGAGGCAGACACAGAATCTGAAGGAGGCTCCAGGCCCTGAGCTGTCAGCGCAGAGCCTGACACGGGGCTTGAACCCACGAACCAAATCGTGAGATCATGACCTGAGCCGAAGTCAGACGCTTAGCTGACTGAGCCACCCATGCGCCCCAGTATCTCCCATCTTTAAAAAACGAAATTATCAACAACTCTTGCCTCTATACCCCCTCTGGCTTTGGCTCAACTCCTTGGCTCATGGGACAAAAGAACTTCTCAAAAACATTACCCATATTAGCCACTCACCGTCTGTTCCCTCTTCAACCCCATGGACTGGGCTTTCTTCCTCCACTACATGGAAACCACTTGTCAAAGTCACTTAAACCTTCTTTCCCACATTCTATGCTCAGTTATCTGGCATTTCAGAAACACTTAAAACATATGATCATGTTCTCTTTGAAACACTATTCTTTCCCAGCTCAACACCGCAGGCTCCCCTCTTACCTCATTTAACATCCCTTTGTTAGTTATTCTCACTCGCATCCTTAAGTGTTATCATGGGTCTCCCTGGTCTAGTCTGTCTCCCTTCTCGGGATCTCATCTTGTCTTAGCGCTTTAAATACCAACCATATGCTGATGACCCCCAAACTGATATGCATATCCCCGATCCCTTCCTTGGGTTCCAAATTCAAACATCCAATTGCCTTCTCATATTTTCCATTTTGCTGTCTAAAAGGTATCTAAAACTTGAAGTGCCACAAATGAATTGTTGATTTCATATGTGTGTGTGTGTCCACATACGTACACACACACACACACACACACACACACACACATATACACCAGCACTTCTGCCTAGTCTTGCACACCTGGGTACATTGTACCAACATCCACCAATTATTGGTGCCAACACCAGGGCATCATCCTTGACTTCTCTGCCTTCTTCATCCCCCATATCCTACCCATCTGCAAGTCCTGCCTATTCTCAAGGGTTTCCTATCACACCGAGAATAAATATTCAAATTCTGACGTCATCCCCTACCACCCTCCTCATTGTCAGTTAACACTGTCCCCTGCCCCCTCCAGCACGCTCTTCACCCCACCCCACCTCCACCTGCCCACTCCAAGCTCAGGGACTTTGCACTGGTGTTCCCTTTGCCTGGGATGCTCTTCTGATGGATGATGGATGATGACTGGTGGGCAACTTGCTCGAATGTCACCTCCTAAGAAGATTCACTGATTACCTTAGCTTATGTAACCCGCTCTCCCTCCCATTCTCAGTGTCTCTCTGCACTGCTATCTGGCTTTATTTTCTTCATAATTAATGACTATCTGAAATCATTTTATTCACTTGCTTATATCTTTATGGTCTTCTTTCTTCAGCTAGAAGAGGAGTTGCTTTGGGAAAAGGCCTCTGCTTGTTCACCACTGAATCCCCAGCCATTAGGGCAGCATCTGATTGGCTGGTTAATATAAACAAAGGATGGGAATGAATGACGAACTTGTAGCCACTTACTACCTGGATGACCTTCAAGCAAGTTCACCTCTGCCAGCCTCAAGATTCTCATGGGAGGAAAAAAATCTCTCACAGGGCCCTTTTGATGTTACACAGAGAAAATGATAACAGGGTAACAATGAGAATTATAATAGCTACCATTAATTGAGCTCTCTGTGCCAGGCATAGCCCTTTACAACCACATTTCGAGATGATACAGTTATCCGCATTTTATAAACAAGGAAATTAAGACCTGCAGAAGTTTACTTCTCCATCATCCCAGAGGCAATAAATGGCACAGCCAGGATTCATATCCAGGATTACTGACTCCAAAGCCATGGTCCTAATTAAAATTCTATATCTAGCACATGGTAAATGCTCAATAAAAAAAAAAAAAAAAAACAATCCTTGGGGCGCCTGGGTGGCTCAGTCTGTTAAATGTCCGACTTCAGCTCAGGTCATGATCTCGCCCATGAGTTCGAGCCCCGCGTCGGGCTCTGTGCTGACAGCTCAGAGCCTGAAGCCTGTTTCAGATTCTGTGTCTCTCTCTCTCTGACCTTCCCCCATTCATGCTCGGTCTCTGCCTCAAAAATAAATAAACATTAAAAAAAAATTTTTTTAAGTCCTTATTTCTAGTTATTATTGGAGGATGTTGCTAGGACACAACAGGATGTCTAAAATTCCATCATTAGAGAGCAACCAAACCTACCCTTAGAGAAGGTGACTTTTTTTGATTCATTTGACCAAACATCTTTGTGTTCTCTGAAAGTACATTGAGTGTAAGACTCTATAGAGATGTATGGTGGCATCAGATTATCTGCTGCTTGTACCTTGTGTGCAAGCTCAGGTTTTATTGGGACAGAAAGAGGAGGGCATAAGGGTGCTGGGAGGGTGAGAAAGTGGTGGTCCCCACGTGCAAGAAAGACAAAGGATTAAGAGGCTGGCCTGAGGTCAAAGATACCCTTTACCCAGGGCATCTGGGTGGCTTAGTCGGTTAAGTCTGACTTCAGCTCGGGTAATCATCTCGTGGTTTGTGGCTTCAAGCTCTACCTCAGGCTCTATGCTGACAGCTCAGAATCTGGAGCCTGCTTCGGATTCTGTGTTTCCCTCTCTCTCTCTCTGCCTGTCCCCCACTCATACTCTCTCTCTCTCTGTCTCTCTGTCTCTCTCTCTCTCAAAAATAAGTAAATAGATAAATATTAAAAAAAAAAAAAGATACCCTCTACCCACAAGACTGCCTTGCCCAGGACCAGTCCTGGCACTGCAGCGTCGGCCTTCTGTCCTGCTTTCAGCTGTTCAGAGCTTCTGATTCCTCTCACAGGAATTCAGAGCCATCAACCAATTAGAGTTTGGGGGTCCCTGTCCCCCCAAACTTCAGTGAGTGTGCTGGAGTTTCAGTCCTTCAGTGTCTTTCTTGTGTCTCCTTGTTATCTGCTCCTAGTAGGTGGTTTTCCCCACTCCATTCAATCAGGGCAGGAACGAATCTCCTCTTCTCCTTTCAGGATAAGCCAACAGACATTTGAGAACCTACTTCAGGGCATTACCAAGAGCATGAGCTAAATATTTTCTCAATTCAGAAAACCTCCTCTTTAAAAATTAGATACAATGAAAAAACTAAATAGTCTTCTCAAATCAGTTTTTATAAAATGTTCTAAAAAGCCTGGGAATAAAAAGTGAGACCTCTGATATCATGGCAGTCCCCAAAAATACCGATGAGGAAAACAAATTAAGAATGTGAAGTCACAGCTTTCAAAAACAAAGGAAGTAAACTGAAGAACTGAGATTTACTGTATTCCATTTTCTTATTCCTTTTTACTCAGAGAGTTGTAAGAATTAAATGAATTAATGAACGTAAAGGCAACAGCATAGGGGTGGGCATATGGTAAATGCTTAATACATGTTGTTAGTAATCAGGGTCAAACTAAAGGTGGAATTAATAGTTTCCAAGTTAACCAACTTAAAATAGTTAACCATCTCTTTTTAAAGATAAAATCATGACGTTCTTTTAAAAAACAATTTTTTTAATGTTTATTTATTTTTGAGAGAGAGAAAAACAGTGCGAGCGGGGAGGGGCAGACAGAAGGAGACACAGAATCTGAAGCAGACTCCAAGGTCCAAACCGTCAGCACAGAGCCTGATGCGGGGCTCGAACTCAAGAGCCGTAAGATCATGAGCTGAGCCGAATTCAGACGCTCAACCGACTGAGCCACCCAGGTGCCCCAAAACCATGACTTGCATACAAATATAAGATGGTTGCATATCAAAGATTTTATTCAACTACCTAATTAATGAAGGAGGCAGGAAGATGTCACAACTGGCTCAAGGAGAATTCAAACGGCAGATCTAGATCTATATCTACCCCATCTGTATCTATCTAGCTACACCATGCAGTGAATTTCCAAATAAAAGCAAAACGGTCTTTTACTAGAACTGTTGATCCCACTAAAAGTAAATTCATTTGCATATCTATAGACAAAAGTCACTTGCATTGATATCAGTTATCTACAATGTATAGAGTTTTAATATATCTCGAAGACAATAAAAGGTGTAAATCCCACAGAATCTGATAGCCCAGAAGGATGTGATCTTTTCTACGGAAGATGTCCATAATCTTTTTCATCTGTGTCAATGTCTTTTGTAATTTTTCTTTAGACATGGATCTTAAACAGAAGGGTTTTGCTGAATTAAAACTCATTCTCCTCTATTTAAGATAATCGGATTATAACATAATACATTTCAATTATGAAGCACTTAGATAATAAAGTATAAAGAAGAAAATGAAAATCGGCATATTTTTACCACTAAGAGATAACAAGTATTAATGCTTGAAGTGTATTCATCCAGTTGTTTCTATGTATATGTGTGAGCATGTATGTATATATATTAAATATTTTCAGATCAGTTTTAATAATAAATTTTGTTCTGGGAAGCTACATATATATAAAGCTACAAATATTCAATTGTATCTACCAATATACAAACCACTTTTCCCCTTTATGTAATAAACATTTTTCCTTATCATCATTTTCAATAGCTATAAAATATTCCATTATATGGAAAAACCATAATTCATTTAATTAATCCACCACCATCAGAAATTTAGATTGTAACCAAGTTTTAGTTATTAAAAAGAAACTAATATGCTTCTCTTCTGACACCCTTTCTCTTGTAGTGGTACCAGCTTTGTTGAAAAAGCCAAACATTTCACATGGTATCAGTCTCCAGAGGATCTTGGGATCCCTAGCACACCTGATCTGCCTCTGCTTTAGTTAGTTAATGGGCCTACCTGTGGCATCAGGGGCAGACCGGGAATTAGAATTAGAATTAGAATTCCAGCTACCCGAAACCACCCTTTGTTCTTATCATTTTCCTGAGACACATCGTAAAGATTTAGACATATTTGAAATTTAAAATAAAAACTAAGATCATCCTGAGCTTTGACCCTCAAGGCCATTTATTGTCAATCCAGATACTTTTTCATACAAATGCGTTCATAAGGAAAAATGCAGCTAGGGCTGAGTTTCTTAGAACAAAGGGTCTGAGGAAACAGAAAAAATAGCTTTCAGCTGGGTAACAAATTGCCAAAACTTTTCTTGATTTTTCAGACCTTGATTTTTTTTTTTAATTTTGTTTAATGTTTATTTAGTTTTGAGAGAAAGAGAGCGTGAGGGGGAGAGGGACAGAAAGAGAGGGAGACATAGAATCAGAAGCAGGCTCCAGGCTCTGAGCGGTCACCCAGAGCCCGACGTGGGGCTCGAACTCACAAACCGTGATCGTGACCTGACCTGAAGTCAGACGCTCAACCGACTGAGCCACCCAGGCGCCCCTGGATTTTTTTTTTTATACAAGATCGCATTTAATTAGAACTGACACATCAACAGGAGAACGATGAGCAACAACTGGTCCTCCTCACTAGAATATCACTGCTGTCCTCAGTCTAAGGAATACTTGAGAAAGGAAATCGTTAAAATCTAAGGGAAAGACTTCAAAGCCTTACAAGCTACCACTTAAGGGAGGTGATGTTGGACCAGGCACACAGCAGGTACTCAATATTTGCTGAATAGTGGAGGTATAAACATTTGACAATGAGCTGTGTGGTTTTCAGGGGGAAGAGAATCATTTAAGCTGGTGTCTCCATTTTTTATTTCTAAAAATGAAGAGAAATGACCCCTCCCTCATGAAAAAAAAAAAAGGTTTCAAATGGAAGACCAGAGTTTGGTTTAAGCTAAGAAAAATACTATTAAAATAATAATCAGATATTGTAGCAAGTGACAGAGAAGACTGGTGGAAACTATATCCCTGGAGACTTCTGAAAATAAGACAAAGATAGTATAGGAATCCTCTAAGTACAGCAGAATTTCCAAAGAACAGAAGGTAGACCACATTCACTTTTCAGGTCTTCTCCAGTTACAGAAGAAAACCAAGACTTTATGCTTCTATAAAATGAATGGGTGGTTTCTCTAAAATAAAGCATATGGGGCACCTGGGTGGCTCAGTCAGTGGAGCGTCTGACTTCAGCTCAGGTCATGATCTCACAGCCTGTGAGTTCGAGCCCTGCATCAGGCTCTGTGCTGATGGCTCAGAGCCTGGAGCCTGCTTCTGATTCTGTGTCTCCCTCTCTCTCTGCCCCTCCCCTGCTCATGCTCTGTCTCTCTCTGTCTCAAAAATAAATAAAAACATTAAGAAAAAAAATTTTTTAAATAAAGCATATGTATGGATGAAAGTTACACAGAATATAAAATCAGGCAATAACAATCGAGCAATGCAACGTTAGCGTGCCTACTGTGTACACAGCCTGACCCAGGTAGACACACCGATTTGGCTACTGTCAGAGATAGAAAATTCAATGGGATAGATCAGGACTGAGATAATGTGATAATTCTCTTGGTCTTAGCTTTCTTCTTGTCACTTCTGGCAAAATCCAAGCCACAGAAACTACCATATTGTATGTGATTCTTTCTGATGGTGACCTAGAATCTCACTAGTTCTTTAGTACGACCACTCCGTTATTTCGTACTGTTTGGTGTTGGGTCAATTCCATTCAACCTTTTTGC
Organism: Puma concolor; assembly: GCF_028749965.1. Lineage (NCBI taxonomy): Eukaryota > Metazoa > Chordata > Mammalia > Carnivora > Felidae > Puma > Puma concolor. Next base: position 47,996,008 of record NC_141673.1, read on the forward strand.
ATCTAGAATTTGTCAGGTACTTTACTGATCACCAGAAATGCCAAAAGCACTCCTCTATATGGTAACTGCCCTCTGGATTCTGTGAATAAACAGGTCTACCCTCAATTCTTCTCATACTTCCTCCTGAGAAATACCTTTGAAATGTGTAAAAGCTATGGTCACATTTCCCTTCACATGGAAGTCTGAGCATTGCTGATAAAGAACCAAAGACTGAAGTCTCTGATGGCGAGTCCTTGCTGACATTTTCAACAGACCCGCCATTAGAATATCAACCCAATTAAATAATAGAAGCCGTACTGCCAGTTTAGATTTGTAAAAGAAAGAAAATCTCTGTAACCACGTCCTATAATATGCCCCTCCCTTAAGAAAGAAGTACTCATTTCTGTAGTATGGCTCTCCTTTCAAAAACCAATCATTATTCGGTTGCACATTTTTAAAGTGTTGTGAAAAACAAAGGTGAGAAGGGGAAGGAGGGGTTCTTTTACTGTTTTATATTTAACTTTACTAAGAGAAAAACTATTTTAAATGAAATCTTACACCTTTCTGGTGCTATACTCAAAAACTTTAGAGACAAGACAAATCTGTAATTTTTGAAATGTAGGGGATTAGAAGAAATATAATCTAGCACAGGACAGAGACAAACCCTAGCCACATAGATACGCTGACCCTGTGACTCTTTTAACAACCAAGCTAGAAGATGGAAATCCTGTATTCTTTTAAATCACTACCTATACCATTGGTTTTTCCTATGAACAGAGCAAATAAACCTCCACTTCAGATTTCAGGACAGTTAGTACGATGGCATTTCTTCCAAGTCCAAGTTTAAGTGAATCCCAAAAAGGCAAAACAGTGACTGCGAGCAGAGCCAGTTCTCAGAAGCAGGGACTGCATGTTGGGAAAGTGGGCACTTACCTTCAAAGAACTGCTGCAGGGCCTCATTTTCCCCTACCACATCCATGGTGCCGCGGTCCTAGTAACGCTTCCTCGTAGAACAAGGGTTCTCAGACCTCAGGAACTAAGTGCTCGTCCTCTCGACTTGACGCCTATGAATGCTCTTGAAAAGTCTTCATTTTCTTTTTATTGGAGTGAGGCATATCTTCTGCCAACAAATTGTGTCCAGAAAGATGGTTAAATTCTCCAAATGATTGTAAGACCAGGCTATGGGACCATGCAGGAAAAAAAAAAAACCTTATGAATAGGGAAGTGGTAACAACTCTATCTCACTGTAGGGAACTGTTTCTACTCTGCCTTTTGTCTTTAAGGACCTTTGTCCTTAGTGACACATGTAATTACATAAATGGGCAATAAATACATAGTCTTATCTCTTATTTGTCCTTTTACACCAATATATTTATATCTCCCCCTCTGTCAACCAGGTCAATTTAGCCATAACCAGGCAAATATACAGTGTGTGTGTGTGTGTGTGTGTGTGTGTGTGTGTGTGTGTGTTTACCTAGAGAAAGGGGGCAAATCAATAATCACTTTTATAGATACCTAGAGGAGCAGATAATTTAGACAGACTTGTGATAATGAAGAGTTGGGATTTGTTAAGTATTTCTAAATTTAATCACAATGAAAACTTACATTCCCTGATACACACCTAGTCTGTCTCCTCCAGATTTTATTTTCTTTGAAAGTATAAACTAGAAAGCATGAGAAGTGCCTCTGAGGAGCAAATTTGATTCAGTAATTCTTACAGTTGAGTATACACTTCACTTTAGCTGGTTTCACTCCTAAATATAAAACTACATGCAAATAAATGTTTTGCTTTCACTGCTTAACTATTAATTTACTTCATAGCCTAAGAATATAATTAGGATATTCAATCGGCTCTTTAACCCTTCGTTTTCTTTTTCCCCAACTTTTCATTTTGAAAAAGTCTTTAACCTATTGAAAAGCTGAAAGGATAATACCATGCAATACCCACCTACTCTTCACCCAGATTTATAGTTAATATTTTCCCACTTTTGCTTTTTCTCACTTGCTATATACACTTTGGGCTGAGTCATTTGAAAATATTCCTGACATCTTGACATTTCACCCAGAAATAATTCTGTATATGTCTCCTAACAAACAAGGATATTCTCCCACATGACCACAGTATTGTTATACCCAAGAAATATAATAGAAATGTAATACTAATATCTCATTAGTATTAATACCTTTGTCCCCCAAAATATCTTTCATGACTTTTTGTTTCCTGGTCAAGGATCTAATGAATGTTAATGCATTGCATTTGGTCATGTTTGTTTGTTTATTTATTTATTTACTTTTAAAGTTTATTTATTTATTTTGAAAGAGAGAGAGAGCATGAGCAGGCAAGAGGTAGAGACAGATGGAGAGAGAGAATCCCAAGCAGGGTCCACACTGTCAGTGCACAGCTCGATGTAGGGCTCAATCCTATGAACTGTGAGATCATGACCTGAACTGAGATCAAGAGTGGGATGCTTAACTGACTGAGCCACCCAGGTGCCCCTGGTTATATCTTCTTAAAAGATATAGAACATTCTCCTTTTGTCATTTTGGTTAGTTGTTTGGCTTTTTATGACATTGACACTTATTTAACAATCTAGACCCACTGTCTTATAGAATGTCTCAATTCTGAATTTGTCTGTTTCGTTATTGTTAGATTCAGTACAGGTGATGTGGTATGCTTCCTAGTAAGTATTTTAAAACTTCATACATATAAATGGTTCCCTGAAAACAGGCAAGCTAATTCTATACTGGGGGGGGGGGGGGGGGGAAGAGGCTTAGAATCCTATTTCGAAGCTCACATCGGGTTCCAGACCTTTAAGGACAAGTCAACAAGTTGCTTAAAGAAATTCATCTTCTAGTTTTTGCAACTAATTTGTTTAAAATAAAACAAACATAAAAGTAAACCAAAACACTGTCAAGGGCAAATAGCATACATGTGAAAACATGATTCAGCCTGCAGGACTTCAGTTTGCAATCTCTGGGTTAGAGCCTAACCTAGAACAACCAACATGGTTTGAGGCAAGTAAAGAGAATGTGGAAGCAATTTGTTGGAATGGCTGGACAATATATCTGTATTAATGAATGAGTCCAGAGCACATAGCCAAAGGCGCAATCCAGCTGGTGGCCATGGGGATTTAAGGTTTTTCGCTCTCAGAGAATAACAAATACCATCCATATTTCCTTGATTATGGTCTTTAGTCTCCACATCTCTAGTATCTTCTAATTCTATTGGGCATCCCATGTTGCACAAATTTGGGGGAGATTAGTTTCTTGAGAAGTAATCTAATGTAGCTGTGGTTTAGATTTGTTTTGGTATTGACATTTCCTAGAGAACTCCAATAAATAAGTAGGTAGGAGCTGAGCTGCTGTGGTTAAATCTGGTGACGTGGCTCAAGTTGGGAATGTAATGATGGGAACCTTTTCTCTCTCAAGTCTGTCCCTGAGGTCTACAGCTCCAGAATGCTAGTATTCACAACACTGTGCTTCATCTTGATGTTAGACCATGTGTGGATCTGTACTTCCTTGAGAGCGATTAGGGTTTCTATTCTTCTCTTTACTTCAGCAGCTTTGCTCATTTGTGGTATTGTAATTTTTCTTCTAGTTTTAAAAAGATGCTGGCTTGAACTCAGTGGTGGTAGTGGACATGGAGAGAAGTAGACCTACCTAGTTGAGGTATGTTTTGCAGTGCTGATGTGGTTTGCTGATGGACTGGATTGGAGGTGGTGGCAACAGAAACCAAGAATAAGCCCTAGGCTGTAGCTTAAGCAACTGGGCCAAGAGTCAATGTTAGGTTTGAGATGCACCCATTAAAATTTCAAGTGGAGGGGCCGATAGGCAAATGAATACAATAGCCTAAAGCTAGGGAAGGGATGTCAGGGTTGGAAATGTAGAGTTATACGGAATTGATATTTGGTTTTCAAGGTCAGGGACCCAGATGAGATGATCTAAAGAATATTTAGATAATGAGGGGCGCCTGGGTGGCTCAGTTGGTTGAGCGACTCAGCTCAGGTCATGATCTCACAGTTTGTGAGTTTGAGCCCCGCGTCGGGCTCTGTGCTGGCAGCTCGGAGACTGGAGCCTATTTCAGATTCTGTGTCTCCCCCTCTCTCTGCCCCTCTCCTGCTCATGCTCTGTCTCTCTCTCTCAATAATAAATAAACGTTCAAAAAAAATTTTTAAAAAGAGAATATTTAGATAATGATAAGGGGGCTCAGGCAAAACTCTATAGTGATTCCAGTATTGAAAGGCTGAGCTGGGGCACCTGGGTGCCTCAGTCAGTTAAGCATCAGACTAATGATTTTGACTCAGGTCATGATCTCCCAGTCATGGGATCCAGCCTTGTGCCAGGCTCTGTACCAGCAGCACAGAGTTTGCTTGGGTTCCCTCTCTCCCTAGCTCTCTGCCTCTCCTCCACTGGCATTTGCATTCTCTCTCTCTCTCTCTCTCTCCCTCTCTCTCTCAAAATAAATAAATAAACTTAAAAAATAAAATAAAATAAAAGCAGAGCTAAGAAAGAGCCAGGTAGAGTTGTGGCTACAGCTGTCACAGAAAACTTCCAAATTCCCCACCGCAGCTTATTGGACCTATAGGTCTGACCCCTGCTTACCTCTCCAGTTTTCTCTTACCAATCTCCCCGCCACCAACTGTACACTAGGTCTTTTTGCCATTTTTCAAGTATGTCAGGTGCAGGTCTTCCTTAGGGGCCTCCCACCAGCTTTGAGTGCTCTCCCTTGCCTGCCTCTCTTCATAGGCCTGGATCTGGTCAGAGCCCAGCTGAAAAATGTCACCTCCTGATTTGGCCTTTCCTGACCACCCAATCTGAAGTAGTCATCCATGCTCCTTCTAGTCCATTACCCCCTTTTAAGTACCTACAGAGCACCTGTTTCATCTTCTAACATTAGTCTCTTTGTCCACTCGTCACAGAACCGAGAGCTAGCCCCATGAGCACAGAGCTCCCCAGTCTTGCTCACTGCTGTATCTCCAACACCTGCAGTCGCAGCTGGCACACACGAGACTCAAGAGTGTGGACGATGAGGTGGAATTCTCTCTAGAAGTTCTGCACAAAATTTACAGAAACTACTGGGTCCTTATTTGCCTATATATCAGAGACAAGAAACTTGTCTGCTGAGATGGTAATTGTACTGCACTCTGTGAAAAAAACGAAGAACTATTTTTCTTTCTTAACTTTTTTTTTTCTTTTATCTTTTTTTTTTTTTTTTTTTTTTTTTTTTTATAAGGAGGGTATTTTTTTTTTTTCAACATTTATTTATTTTTGGGACAGAGAGAGACAGAGCATGAACGGGGGAGGGGCAGAGAGAGAGGGAGACACAGAATCGGAAACAGGCTCCAGGCTCTGAGCCATCAGCCCAGAGCCCGACGCGGGGCTCGAACTCCCGGACCGCGAGATCGTGACCTGGCTGAAGTCGGACGCTTAACCGACTGCGCCACCCAGGCGCCCCCTTTTTTAACTTTTAAAAAGGTTTATTTTTGAGCGAGAGACAGAGTGCGAGCAGCAGAAGAACAGAGAAAGAGGGAGACACAGAATCCGAAGCAGGCTCCAGGCTCCGAGCGTCAGTGCAGAGCCCTGACAAACCGCAAGATCATGACCTGAGCCAAAGTCAGACGCTTAACCGACTGAGACACCCAGGCATCCCTTTCTTACTTTTTTTTAAGTTTATTTATTTATTTTGAGAGAGAGAGAGAACAAGCAGGTGAGGGGCAGAGAGAGATGGAGAGTCAGAATCCCAAGCAGACTCCACACCATCAGTGCAAAACCCAATATGGTGCTTGAACTCACGAACCTTGAGATCCTGACCCAAACTGAGATCATCAAACACCCAACTGACTGAGCCACCCAGGCACCCCAAAGAACTATTTTCTAGCACAAAAGTTAGACACAAATATAAATTCACACTGCTTTGACCTCTCTTCGTTTTAAACATTGTGTCAAAACTACTGAGGGAAGGGGCGCCTGGGTGGCGCAGTCGGTTGAGCGTCCGACTTCAGCCAGGTCACGATCTCGCGGTCTGTGAGTTCGAGCCCCGCATCGGGCTCTGGGCTGATGGCTCAGAGCCTGGAGCCTGTTTCCGATTCTGTGTCTCCCTCTCTCTCTGCCCCTCCCCCGTTCATGCTCTGTCTCTCTCTGTCCCAAAAATAAATAAACATTGAAAAAAAAAATTAAAAAAAAAAAAACTACTGAGGGAAAAACACAACAAAGAAAACCTTCGAAAACAAAAGCTTTGAATAAAAGCACATCTACTGTAGACTGGCTGCACAAAACAAAAACACAGAATTCATATGGTGGTGGTGCTAAGTAGGTAGGTGGGTGGTGGCAAGTTAAGGGCTGAGATCCAATGCTCGGAAACCAAATCTCTGTTCTGTTCTTCCAGTGTAAACGATGAGTCAAAGGTTGTGGATTGTCCTAGAGCTGGAAACACAACAGAGGACACCTGGTTTAGCCTTTATTGAGAAGACCAGAGGGAGTGGTGACCTGCCTAACTGATCAGCTTTGGGAGCCAAGCCTGAAGAACACAGGTCTCCTGAGTGACTCCTAATCCAACTTCCCTCCATGAGGCCAGGCTCTCTCCTCAGCTCTGAACCTATTTATAGAAACTTACCAAAAACTTTTCGTCTTTTTTAGAGTTGGAAATCTAGGCAATTAAATTCTGTCCAGATATACTCTCCAGAGCCAAAGTTAATCAACACACAAATTATTCCATCCCCGTTGCCTTGCCATTTCTGCTAGCTCCTGTCTTCTCAGGATTTTTCTCTCCCTGTCACGGTAACACAGGGCCCAGTGCCATACTTCTCCATATCCCTTAAGTGCCTATCTAATCCTATGGCCAACTACTCCCAAATGTATGGCCTACCTTGACCTTATCATTGAATTTAGACTTGTGTATTGATACCAACTTAATTGTCCACTTTGATGCTTCATGGGCATCTCGATGAGTCACAAAAGGCGTTCTTGTCTCCATTTCATGCACACACAATTTGAACCTACCCCAGATATCTCTAGATCAATAAATTGCAGTAACAGCTCAAGCCAAAAGCCTAGGATTCAGACCTGATTTCTCTTCTTCCCTCTGTCCCAAATCCAACTCATCAACAGGTCCTGTTTTTTGTTTCTGAATGCAGGAGCATATAATTGGATTCATCGTTAACTCTTGGTTCGTAACACACTATCAGTGGTCTGTGCATGATTCTCTCCATCTACATATTTACTCTTAATAACAAATGAACCCATCATCCAACCCAGGGACGAGAACGTTCACAATGACTTACTTTTATATTTAGTCCCCCGGTTCTCTCCCTTTTCCTCCTCCATACCAGAGGTAACGCTATCCTGAACTCTGGGTTTATCACTATTTGGACTTTTTTTAGTTTTGTTCAGTTTTAGTTTTTGAACTTTATGAGAAAAGCATTAGGTCATGTTGTCTTCTGAGCATTTTGCTTTTTCACTCAATCCATTACATTAAGTTGCTCTGCTGCCTGCAGCTGATGTTCATTCATCTTGCCTGCCATGTGACTGTCCACTATGTGAGCACACTTTATTAGATGGACATCGGGTTTCTTCTAAAACATTCTTATATTTGTATTCTGGGGCACTTTGTGCAAGTATTTCTCTTGTGTATATGCCTACAAATTGAGTGGTGGGCCATGGGGAAGGTTCAAGTTCTCAAATGAATGGTTTTTCACAATAGTTATACCAATTGACACTTTCACCAGCAATATAGGAGTAATCCTATTGAAATTCTCTGCAACATTTGACTTTGCTGGACTTTTTGCCAGTTGAATGAATGTAAACCTGTTACTGCACTCTTGATTTGCTTTCCCGGAGTATTAATAAATGAAAACCATTTAATAGGTTTACTGGCCCATAATAGGTTTACTGCACTGAAACTCGTGTTTCAGTCATTTGCCCATTTTTCTGCTAGTATTTGTTTTTTTCGTTGTTGGTTTGTATAATTTCTGTATATATTATTGATGCTAACCTATTATGAGTTTTGCGAATATCTTCTCATAGCTTGTAGCTTGTCTTTAAAATGCCTTTTGAGGGACAGAAGTTTTAAATTAACAATTTATAATATAGCACAATTACTTTTTTATGGTTCTCTTTTATGGTTTCTTTTGCCTGCAGTTTACGAAGTTCTTAGAAGCAGGATCAGGAAGGTATCCCTCTGTATTTTCAAAATATATTTCACCTACAATTTTAACTAGATTTTCTACATCAGAAGTTCTAAAGTTTTGGGACATTTAAACAGTTGTTTTGTGTGTGTGTATGGTATGAGGAAAAGATCCAATCTTGTATGTTTGTTTGTTTTTGTCAGCTCCATTTAATTATTAGTCCTGTCACTGACCTACCATACCATCTCTGTCAATATGAAATTTACAAATACATGTGGGCCTGTTTTGGGGCTCTCTATTCTATCCATTGGTCATTTTCTCTCTTTTTGCACAGTAAGACTTTCTTAAACACTTCAACCTCATAAAAAGTCCTTCTGGTAGGATGAACTCTCCTTCCTTTCTTGTTCTTCAGAAGTGTCTTGGTCATTATTCATCCTTAAATCTGCCATGTAAATTTTGAACAGTTTGTCAATTCCAGCAGAAATGTTGGGATTTAGTTTGGAGATGCACTAATAAATCTATACATTCATTTGAAAAGACTTTCTAATTGTCCTTCTAATGAACACAGGGCACTCTAGTCTTCTTTAACGTCTTTTAGAACTCTCTGTACACAGATCTGGCACATTTTTGGTTAGCTTTATTACTAGATACATCAGAATTGTTTTTGCAATTATTTGTTGTTTAAAGTTTATTTATTTTGAGTGAGCACACGTGAGTGGGAGAGAGGCCGAGAGAGAGAAGCTCAAGCAAGCTCTGCAATGCTCAGTGTGGAGCCTGACACAGGGCTCTAACTCACAAACTGTGAGATCATGACCTGAGCTGAAACCAAGAATCAGATGCTTAACCAACTGAGCCATCCAGGTGCCCCTTATTTGCTGTCTTTTTAAAACTCTTATTTTCTAACTGTGGCTGTATATAAGTAAAATTCACAATTAGACATTGATCCTATATTTAGGCATTTGCTAAACTCTCCAATTATGTCGAATTGGTGGAAGACTTTTGATTTTCTATGTAGACAATCACATCACAATGACAGTCTCTTCCCAATCACTGTAACTTTATTTTTCTCGTCTTGTTGCACGAACACAGTTACAGTACAATTTTGGATAAAAGTGAAGACAGCAATAATTTTGGTCCCAGTGTTGATTTTAAAGAAAATGCTTCTACTGTTTCCCACCTTAGGATGGTGTTTACTGTAAGATTTTTAAAGATATCCTTCATCAAGCTGAAAACATTAAATGTTTTTTTGCATCTATTGATCAGGCAGGCGGTTTTTCACTTTTATTCTATAAATGTGAATTCCATTTATAAATTTTCTAATACACCATTTTTGCATTCCTGGCGTAAATGCCACTCAGTGTCTTACAGTGTTTGCTTTTGCTGTATCTTCATGACAAAATAGATCTATAATTTTCCTTTCTTGTATCAACTTCCCAATCTGGTTTTACTTTCAAGATTATATTGGTTTTTGATGTGCAAGACATACTAATCCTATTCCCGGAAGAATGTATCTGATTAGAATAACTCTTAACTCTTTAAAGTTTGTTAAAATCATCTATGCCTAGAGTTTTATTTGTGAGATTTTAAACTACTTCCTTTCCTTGAATAGTAATGGCACTGTTCAGGTTTCTGATTTCTTTTTCTAGATAACATTTTCTAGAATTTTGCCCTTTTGCCTAAATTTTCAAACATATTGGCATGTTGTTCACAATATTCAGCTGTTTAAAATCTGCAGTATTGATAGTGACATAACCTTTTTTATTCCTGATATGGGTTATTTGTGCATTTTCTTTTTCTCCATAATAAACTTACCAGAAATTTTTGTCCCTTTTGTTCATCTTTTCAGTCAACATATGACTTTGTTGATCCTATTTCTATACTATTTTCTATTTCTGTTCTTATCTCTTGCTTTAGCTTTATCTTGTCCTTCTGTAACTTCAATTGAACACTAGCTCATTTAAAAAAAAAAAAAAATATATATATATATACATATACATATAAAGATTTAAAGCTACAAAATTTTCCTTGAAGCACTTTCTCTACACTTTTTCTTCAATTGAAGTATATATGACATATATGTGACATATATATATATGACATACATTTTAGGTGTACAACATAGCAATTTGACAATTTCATAGTATTATTCAATACTCCCCACATGAAGTATGGCTACTATCAGTCACCAAAGTTACTACAATATTATTATTGTATAATTATTATTGTAATATTACTAGAATATTATTGTATATTACTATATTCTCTATGATATACTTTTCATCCCCATGATTTATCTTAATCCCCTTCACATTTTGCTGGAAGCCCACTCCCCTCCTCTCTAGCAACCACCAGTTTATTCTCCGTGTTTGAGTCTGTTTCTGTTTATTCATTTGTTTTTATCAATTCCACATTTAAGTGAAATCATACGATATTTGTCTTTCTCGGACTTATTTCATTTAGCATTATACTCTCTAGCTCCATCCAAGTTGTTGCAAATAGCAAGATTTCATTCTTTTTATGGCTGAGTAATGTATCATTATACCATATCTTCTTTCTCCATTTGTCTACTGATGGACACTTAAGATATATCTTGGCTACTGTAAATAATGCTGCAATAAACATAGGGGTGCATGTATCTTTTTGAATTGGTGTTTTTATTTTGGGTAAATACCCAGCAGTGCTGGCATTACTGAACTGAATGATATTCTATTTTTCATTTTTTGAGGTACCTCTCTATATTGTTTTTCATAGTGACTCCACCAATTCACATTCCCACCAAGAGTACATGAGGTTTTCCTTTCTCCACATCCATGTCAACACTCATGATTTCTTGTCTTTTTGATACTAGCCATTCTGCCCGGTGTAAAGTGCTATCTCACTGTGGTTTTGATTTGCATTTCCCCGATGATTAGTGACATTGAACACCTTTTCATGCGTCTATCCTTATGGCTTCTTTTGGAAAAATGTCTATTTTGGATGTGTGCCCATTTTTAATCAGATTAGCTTTTTAGTGCTGAGTTGTAGGAGTTCTTTATATATTTCAAGTTTGGTATTAGTCACCCTAGTATTTTTAAGTTTCTTCAATTATTTCTATTACTATTGGTTTTCTTACTAAGTTTTGAACTCAAATTTTAGCACTATATATCACCTATCTCTATCCTTAATAATGCTTTTATTTTAATGTCTGTTTTGTTGGATAATAGCATAACCACACTAGCTTTCTTTTAGTATTTTCCTATCTTTTTTCCATGCTTTTATTTCAACCTTTCCATGTCCTTGTGCTTTGTGTATAAATATATTATTTCCCTACCACTCTATTCATTTCTTTAGTTGGTCTTTTTTTTTTTTTCCTATTTAATTAGTATGTTTCTCTTCCTTCTAACAAGATAGGAACTTTACCCTCAAGATCTCTGGTTTCCTCTCACTCCCACTATATTGATGCTGTAAAGAATTTTAATTCTACATTGTTATGCATATACTTTATTTTCTTTAGCCTTACTTTTTATTCTTTTAAAGTCATCAACAAACCTCATAAGTATCTCTTTTTATCGCCCAAATCTCTTGTAGCATCCCTTGGATTTGTTTATCTTCATCCTTAGGTACTTTTTCCAAAAGTTTTTTTTTTTTTTCTTTTTTTAAGTGCTTTTAACTTGCATCTTTGTGTGAAAAATTTTCTGAAGTTTTGAAAGTCTGAGAACATGTTTATTATGCCTTCACATTTGAGTAACTATTTATCAGGACAGAAAATTCTAGTTTCAAAGATCTTTTCATGCTCAATTTCAGATTCTTGAACTGGGCAGGGTAGTGATGGTTTCTACCAGTCCATACCATTCCATACTCAAATATCCTTTTGTCTGTAGAGTCCCATCCATTTTGGTGACTGAATCTTCCATAGGTAAGGTTGACCAAGTCTTTGAAGACAGGATTGAAAACAAGGTCATCTTCAGATCGTATTTGTAAAAATACAATCAACTGCTGTAGAGGGCAATGTGGCAAAGCAGATCAAATATTTTAAAATATACATACACCTTGGCCCAACAATTTTACATCTAAGCATCTACATGAAGGAAACAACCCAACAATGTGCAAAGAAGTATGCATAAAGATACTGATCACAGCATTATGATGCAAAAAATAATTTAAAACCTAATTTGCAAACAAGTTATATGAACATCCTATAGTCAAACCATGAAGTAATTAAGAGGTGCAGAAAAAATATTTAAGTTAAAAAAGTAAGTCTAGGGGCTGCCTGGGTCGCTCAGTCAGTTGAGCATCCAACTTCGGCTCAGGTCACGATCTCACAGTTCGTAAGTTCAATCCCTGCATCAGGCTCTGTGCTGACAGCTCAGAGCCTGGAGCCTGCTTCGGATTCTGTGTCTCCCTCTCTATCTGCCCCTTCCCAGCTCGTGCTCTGTCTCTCTCTGTCTCTCAAAGGTGAATAAACATTAAAAAAAAAAAAAAAAAAAAAGTAAGTCTAGAGGGGGCACTGGGTGGCTCAGTTAAGTGTCTGACTTCAACTCAGGTCATGATCTCATGGTCCATGAGTTCAAGCTCCGCGTCCGGCTCTGTGCTGTCAGTTCAAAGCCTGTCTCCCTCTCTCTCTGCCCCTCCCCTGATCACGCTCTGTCTCTATCAAAAAATAAATAAATGTTAAAAAAAATTTTTTTTAAAAAGGTTAAGTCTAGGGGCACCTGGGTGGCTCATTCAGTTAAGCATGTGACTCCTGATTTCCGCTCAGGTCAGGAATTCACAGTTTGTGAGTTAAAGCCCTACATCGGGCTCTGTGCTGACAGCACGGAGTCTGCTTGGGATTCTCTCCCTCTCTCCCAAAATAAATACACATTTAAAAAAACATTAAAAAAAAGGAAGTCTTTTTGTTTCAGAAATATGCATATGCAGGGAGAAAACATCTGAAAGCCAAAAAGCTATTCTTCAGAAATACTAACAGTAGCTTTCTCTAGATGGATATAGTGAAGTTTTTTTTTTTTCTTTCTTTAAATAAAATCCTTCTTTGAGGCTCAATATACAAAACAGACAAAAACAGAGTCATTCTTGTGGGGGTACAGAGATGATCCTGTCCACTCAGCCTTCTTCCTTGTCACAGGCTGCTGTGCAGTTTGAAAGCTACAATTCAATACATTCAGCTTACCCTACATACCATGTCAGAGCTAGAAGAGAAAGCAAAAACATTCAATCTAACATTTATGTACTTATTTATTTAGCTTTTATTTTTGTTTTTTGGGCAACTATAAATTACAATCACTAGTACACCTGTAATTCTCTATAGTGTGTTCAACTAAAGAGTAAGCAAACACAGCATAGGTCAATTTAAAAGAAATCACAGTACTTCTTAGTGTAATCTGCAAAAGAGGGAAAAAGTCTTGGGCCCACTCCTTGGTAATAAATATCAAGTAACCATAAAAATATTCAGCCATTTTCCAGGTATTCAGGGAGGTTCATGCATGGTCCCAGGCAGAGAGCATCAGAGTTCCTCTTTGAAATATCCCAGCTTTGCCAATGACATCTCTTTTCTCAACTGCATAACTTCCCAAAACATCTGATCAACTATACAAATAGAAAAGGAGACACATAAATCATAAATTACCATCCTCATTATTTTTTAACTGTTTCACTGAGAATTTAACATTAGCTGAAATGCCAATTGGGCATTTCTGAATGACGTACCGAATGCCTCAACATTTTATTGCTATTTCAACAGAAACTTTTTCATGTTATTTGTGAGCATCCCACTTTTATCACAACTGTTTGTTAGATACATAGATGACCACGTTAGCCCAACAGAAGGCAGACACTTTCAGGGTCCTGAATAAATGGCAATCCTAGCACCTTCATAAGTAATTACACTCAGTCCTCAATTATTCTAACTCATGGATCTTCTTGCTCTAGTTTGCTACATCTTGGCCATTCCACTGTTTATCAACACCAACAGAGAACAAAAGACAGTCCAGAAAACTCAGTAACATTGTTTGTAATAATAAGAAAGGTTTTGTATATGGCTCAAATTAGAAATAAAAATAAATGCAAAGGTTGATCTGTAAATTTCAATTATCTCTACTTTGGCAAGCCACTTCTGTAACTTGAAAAAAGTGGCTTTGTATTTCAGACAAAAGGTCTCCCTCTGACAGACACATCATCCGATTGGATTGATTTAGATCAGTGGTTCTCAGCTAGGGGAGATTTTGTCCTAAAGGGTACATCTGACAATGTCTGGATACATTTTTCATTACTGGCTTCTACTGAGTAAGGCTCAGCGATGGTGTTAAACATCCTACAATGCACAATATAGCCCCCACAACAAAGAACTATTCAGCTCAAAATATTCATAGTACCAAGCCTCAGAAACCCTGCTTTAGATTTAGCTGCCCTAAATCCTTTTTGGCAAAAGGCACAGACAATTAACAGATTTTAAAATTAATGATATTTATTTGCTACAAACTCACACAGTATATGATGTGTACCAAGTACCATGAAGTGGAAAAGTAACAGAACCAGAGAAGAGACCACTCCTATCACCATCACCCCAACTACCACCCATGACAATTTCTTACTATTTTCATAAAGGAAATTATCTTTCATCTTCCCCAGAAAACCTTTTTTTTTTTATTTTAACGAGAAAAAAACATGCTTGACAATTTAACTTAACATAAATCATCTGTTCTGTGGCTTAAATCCTATGATCTACCAACAGGTATTCAAAAATATTTCAATTTTATGAAAAGTCATAAAAAGTACTGTACAGTTTAAAGACTTTGCTGCTCAGGTTGAAATTAAACATTAATGAGAGGTTTCACCCTCATTCTTTTAGGCATTAAAATCTAATTATATGGGATTCTAAATCAGTATGTCTCTTCTCAACATACCAGAGCTTTAGAAATACTAAACTAAGTTTTTATCAGCATAACTAACTTTTCCACAGAATTAAGAGTCACTGATTTACATGACCGAAAAATAATACGTTTCTTCCAGTTTTTAAATATAAAAATATTTTCAGTGCCTAAAAAAAATATATAAGTAGGAAATTCCCCTAACAACATCAAATACAAAATGGGTATGGACTCATCCCTAGCTTAGTATTTGCTATTTGTTTTAAAATAATCACATGTAGGGGCGCCTGGGTGGCGCAGTTGGTTAAGCGTCCGACTTCAGCCAGGTCACGATCTCGCGGTCCGTGAGTTCGAGCCCCGCGTCGGGCTCTGGGCTGATGGCTCAGAGCCTGGAGCTTGTTTCCGATTCTGTGTCTCCCTCTCTCTCTGCCCCTCCCCCGTTCATGCTCTGTCTCTCTCTGTCCCAAAAATAAATAAACGTTGGAAAAAAAAAAATAAATAAAAAAAAAAATAAATAAAAAAAAATAAAATAAAATAATCACATGTACTCAAGAAACACTGCTTTAGAGCAGTTGGGCCTTATTCATTTTTATGCCTGGCATTTAAGACATTTGGCTACAGAATCATCAGTAATCATGAAAGACTGTATTAAAAGTATTAAAACACTTGCATGATGTTGGCTCTCCTGAATATATCATCTACGTGTTTCTGCTGATTCAGAATACAGTAATCTTTATCCCATTCAGAACTATCTTCATGACTGCTTTATTAATTCATACATAAAAGTAGGAAATATACAAAAAAATTATTGTTAGATCCTCATGGTTTCCACCAATTAAAATAAATCTGACCATGTCTAGAGCTTGAATAATAAAAATGAATTTATTATTGAATTGAATAATAAAAATGAATATTTTTATTCCTTAGGAGTAAATTCAATGAGCTAATTACTAGTCCCCTCACATTTACCATCTGGTTTATCATGTATCTCTTAAGAGTTATAACTGATCCTGCTTAAAACTCAAAATTGGAGTAAAATGAGGCAAATACAATGATTGAATCATTTTAAGAGACATCAGTTCCCAAATTCTCCACACATTAGAACTGTAAGAGCTTCAATATAAATGCACCAATAATAAAACTTGAGCATTACTACTATGTTCTATACTTTTTGCTGAAGTCTTATGTAAACATTTTATAACCAATTAAGAACACTCACCATCCTGCTGTTTCACGAGCCCCTGCTGAATATATCGAATGTATGTAAAGAAGTTACATACAGAGGTGATCTAGGACAAAAGGAAAAACAAAGTCATTAGTCAAATGTCATATCAAAGCGAGCTTTATTAAAATTCATGGTTAAGTTACTTACCCTGTATCTGCAAAAGGGAGAAATATAGTAATAGTTGCTTGAGTCCCCTAATTTAATTCTGTGTTTACAGGACTTACTCTGGCCAGTTAGAGCACATTTTCTGTAAAATAATGACAAATTTTAGTTTGTTCTTTTTTTAACTAAAAACATTTTGCTCCTACCTTCTGTACAAGTTTTACATTTGCTAAGACAACAAATATTTCAGACCTACTGTGTATCAGGCACTGTTATAGATGCTGGGCTATCATGATGAAAATGACAAAGACCCTGCCCCCTTGGGGCCTACATTCTAACATAAGCTCAACAACAGAACATTCACCATGGTTTTCGAACAGAAACTAAATGTTTCAAATATATGTCCTATCCTGAAGCAAATTTACAAATGAGTAACCAGCCACAGGGCAGTTCTGAGTTTCCCATCAGGACTTCAACTACTTCCTCAGTTTCAAAAAAAACCTGATGATGAGTGTTCAAGTCTCAAAACATGTTACTAAGACAGCTTGCAGGATAAGTTTCTAGATGTGGTACTTTTCGGTGGGTCTGGTTGCAGTATATGCATTTAATGTGGCTCCAGGCCTGAGAAATACAGAGGAACAGGCCACCTTACAAAAATATTGACCCTCAATAATTACACAAAGTACACTATATTCAAACATACCATCCTTTCTGTTTGCATACCATGGACTCTTAAGGTTTGGTATGAAGGCTTTCCGGTTGGAATGAGGCTGTAAGTCTCTCGAGGATGGGGACTGTATCTTATTTATCTTTAAATGCCAGGCACCAAGCATGTGCCTGGCATACAGCAGACATTCAATGACTGCTGGCTAAGTGATGAGCCCCTGGTCACTGTACAGCTCAATACAATGATGCTGGCTTATCTGCCAGAGCAGACCTACAGCAGCCCAGCTGGTACCCTCCGAAGCAAGGACCATGGCTGAACACAACTACCACTCCCTCTCAAGGCAAAATGAATATAGTTGTAACTAAGATAAAGTGGCCAACATTTTAAATTACATTATAAATTATATAATAAAGAAAACTACGTTACACGAACATTAAATTTCAGCTATACTTGTAAGAAATATGATACAAATGCACCTCCATATTAAGAAAACAAATGGAGAATGTGTACTTAAAATAGGATAATTTTGGAGATGGCCATTCCACCCACAAAAGAATTCTCATCTTTTCAAAGAAAGTTTGCCTCATTGCTCCTTTCTTAGAAAATTCCATGGGGTGCCTAGGAGGGTTAGTCAGTTAAACTGTCCGACTTCAGTTCAGGTCATGATCTCATGGTTTGTGGGTTCGAGCCCCACATTGGGCTCTGTGCTGACAGCTCGGAGCCTGGAGCTGCTTCAGATTGTGTTCTCCCTCTCTCTCTGTCCCTCCCCTGCTCACACTCTGTCCTGCCTCTCTCAAAAATAAACATTAAAAAAATTTTTTTTACTAAAAAAAAGAAATTTCCTTTAATGATCTATAAAAATAATTTAAAAATACTAATTACTAGATTGGGAAGGATAGAAGATCAAGAAATTTCAGGCACAAGTGTCAAGACTCCTTGGAACCGCCAAAGGGGTAATTTACACAAGAAGGAAAAGTTGCATTGAACTGATAAAAGTCAATTGATACACTACTCTTCCAGAAACAGACATACACCTGTTTGTCAAGTACTTTGATTTTGAAAGTGCTTTGCTAAAGTGGTTTCAAGTATCAACTTTTGAAATAATGACAGTGTTTCTTATCTCATTTATAAAGCCACCTGTGAACTGTCACAGCCAATACATTTTCATTTGAGGTAGGATCCAATGCCAAGTCTTCTGACCTCCAAGTGCATTTTGTCAGCCTGCTACAGGACCTTGGTATGTCTGAACAGCTCTAGTCCCCAGATTTCAAACCCACAGCTGCCATTTTCACTTGGGGAGGTCAACATGTCTATATGGAAACCTGACGCATCTCTAGCTCTTCTTTCCCCAGCCCCCACCTGAATCTCTTCCCTCCAAAATGCTCTTCAGATTTGTCACATCTTTCCCATCTACACACTCACCATTCTCTGATTTTTCCAGGCCTCCAATCGCATGTACTTTTCTTTACTCAAATTCTACCCATGCTTCAAGAACCCGGATCAAATCTCCCCGCCTCCAGTAACAGCCCCTCATCACCATCACAAGACTGGTCCTGGCTTTCTCAACGTTCCTACAGCATGTGCCATTTACTTAGGGATTACCTTCACTACCTAGTCCAGGAGAGCCCTGGCTGGGGCCATACTGCACACTTCACAGAAGAGAGTATCTTCCTTAAGTTTTGTCACACGACATGCACTCCCAAACACCTGACATCTAACCCCACTGCCACAAGCACAATATCCCTAAACTATGTAAAGTGTTCCCTAAACCTGACATCTATAATTATTTTACCAAAACACTACATAAATTTGCTCTGATATGCTCATTTGTCATCATATTTGCACATGTATGTGTTCTATATAACGCAAGTAGAAATTTAAATTCTGTAATAAAAACTGCTATATGTTACATTTAAAATAAGGTACACATAGACCTTCAAAGCACAAAAACTGTTATAATTGATCAAGATAAAAATACTTCGGTGTTTGTTGAAAGAGTAGAATTTAGAAATGTAAATTTAGAAATTCAGAGGCCGCTGTGCTACCAGCACATGGGAGCATAAAACAGGACACAATGCTAGGTGGATGTGTGGCTCACAGAGCAAATACTTGACTAGGCACTCCCCACAAATAACTATCTGAATACTAACATTGTGTGATCCTGTTAAAAATGGCAATGTGCAGGGGCACCTGGGTGGCTCGGTTGGTTGTCTGACTTCAGCTCAGGTCACGATCTCCCGGCTCGTGAGTTTGAGTCCTGCCTCGGGCTCTGTGCTGACAGCTCAGAGACTAGAGCCTCCTTCAGTTTCTGTGTCTCCTTCTCTCTCTGCCCCTCCCTCTCTCTCTCCCGACCTCTCCCTCTCTCTCAAAAATAAACAAACATTAAAAAAAATTTAAGAACGGCAATATGCACAACAGGAAATGAGAAGAAGCACACAACTCCTACAGCAGGCTTTAACACAGACCTACTGGTTAATCTCAAAAAGCCCTTTCCTCCTCTGCCTTCAAAATGACTCAGACAGGAGTCAATTACTGCTTTCTAGGAGCTTTCTCAGGCTTTCCAGTCACATATATACATTGTTCTGAACCACCAAGTAAGCAGCTTCCTCCAAATCTTTCCAAGTCACTTTGCAAACATCTATGCCAAAGGTTCTAGGTACCACTGGTTTCAGTCTTTCCTCCTCCTAGGACTGGAGAGAAAAAAGTCTGCTCTGCTATGAAATGTGGGAGTCTTACCTCTGAAGGTATATAATTGCCAAGTAGCTCTCATGTAAGACAGAACCGATTATTTACCAGAGTGAGAATCCTTTATACGACAGCATGAAACGGGAGGACTATTCAAGTCTTTCTGGTGTCCTGTTTTCATGCTTGATAAGACCTGGTCTAATTCACTGTCTTTCCAAACTATTTTTAATGGCAACGTTAGGAAGAAATATTCTACACCAAAACCTACTACACACAGCTGTTTCTATATGCATAACAAATATTCTGCTTATGACCCACTAAACTGATTTTATGATCAGTTAATGAGTCACAACGGACGGTTTAAAAAAACATTTCTAACACCTAAGCTAACATATATGTATACTTTTGAATTAAAAGGGCTCTGCCTTTGATGCTACATTTGAAATGCTACAGCTTGCACTGAGGATTTGTCTTTAGCTGCACAAAACAGAAAACTTACAAGAAATTTAACCATTTAAAAGTAGGAAAACGAAATATTTACAAATGTAACATTTTTAAAACTCAGTGTTTTCTACAAGACACAGTTCTAAAAACATACTTTGGTCCTCCACATTCGACTGCAGAAGCTTTCACAAATCGAATAGGTTGTAATCCCACCGGTTCAATGCTTAGAGTATTGTTTTCCACAGCCTCCAGAACGGCTGAAGCCAACTTTAAAAAAAAAAAAACAGAAAGTATCAGAAGCTATGCTGACATAAAAATATTAAAATTGTATTCTATAATAAACTAATCTTCAAAATTATTCTTTCCCCAAGCTCTACTGTAAGCTTAGTCTTAGCCAAAGAAAAAGAAAGAAACTATACAATCTTGGTTTGAGTATTTTTACAACTCAAATATTATCATGAAAGGCAGGCAATTCAGTTATAGCTAAGTAACTTACCTCGTTATCTGGAAGAGAACTGAAGGCATTAATTCCAATCTCTGTCCATCTCTTACCCACAATTAGCATCCACTATTAACACCACTTCAAGATGAATACCCTAATGCCTCATTTTGCTAAATTTATGCATATTTTTGAATACTAGTCATTCATAACACAGCAATATATACTAATTACAGCTATGTATTTTCTGAACTTGTACTTATGTGCACAAAAGAACTAGCTGAATTATCAAATATTAAATGCCCAGATGGAGATGGTAGCAACTGATCAACAACAGCTGAAACCAGCACGTTGCT
The DNA here is from genome assembly GCF_028749965.1 of Puma concolor. Lineage (NCBI taxonomy): Eukaryota > Metazoa > Chordata > Mammalia > Carnivora > Felidae > Puma > Puma concolor. The sequence goes on from NC_141673.1 coordinate 48,016,873, forward strand.
TCAGTCTGGCAAGATTACTAATACGGAATATGGCCTACCTAGAAACAGACACAGAGACACAGTGAGTAACATATCTACATATCAAAAGTGTTTTACTGTTCATTTTAACTTCTCCTGACAAGTAAGGTTATAATTAAATCCTCTGAAGACTTAACATAAGACTCTTAGGATTACATTTCTTAGACACTGATTGACAGGATATTTATAGACAAACCTTCCATATGTACAAATTAAAACTGTGACCTGACATTGGTATAGTACCCTACATTTTAAAAAAGTTTTTGTATGTACTTAATTTGCTTCATTTTAACCTCTTAACAACCCTGTGACATAGGCAAGGAAGGCATTTTTTTTCCATTTTAAAGATGAAGAAACTATGATTTTTTTTTTATCATGTATACATAAACCTAATAAACACCTCAGAGTATAGAGAACTTCCCTTACCCTGAGTGTTGGGCTAAGTAAGAATCAAGAACTAAGCCCTACCCCCAGTGCACATTTAATACTTCACTCCAGTGTAACTAACACTTCACTCTATGAATGATCCTCTGCTCAAATAAGCAAAGATGTTCAGTAACTGAATGCCAGGAAATTATCATGATCTTAATACGGAATAAAGAAAATGGTAAATCACAACATGTTAGAATAACTTATTTACATAATAGAAAACATACAGCATGATTTAGCAAAAGATACAGGAACCACTCTAATGCATTCCTATTAAAATAAAAAAAAATTACCTCACTTTTTGAGAATGTTAAACATGGAAAGATATCTTCCTGATAAATTTTGTCTAAGAAAGGACACGATCTATCCATTGTGGGATCATCCTTCCAAGATCTGAATTCATTATACAGAGATAAGTCAGCCTGACAAACCAAAAAAAAAAAACACAAAAAAACAAAAAAACATAAAATAATCTTTTTAAAGGTACAAAACATAAAATCACTTTATAAAACTAAAACCTAATTTAAACATTACTGAAAAAGAAATCCTACTCATTTAAAATAATGAACTGAACCATTCTTGATTAGTTATAATACATGGTACCAACTTTCTTTAAAAAATTCAAGCTCTCAAATCCAAATGAGCCCTTTTCAACGGACCCACTATGGTGTCCAATGATGCTACCATTATCTCCACCCCACCCCTCAAAAGTGCTGGAGTTCCTCTTAAGACACATGTGCACACTGCTCTGAATATAAAACAAATGAGAAGTCTTTTCTGAAAATAATCCAAAAGTAATCTGGAGAGAAGTTAATTAAATAAAGTGTTTGACTAAATGGAGACTAAGTTGTGAAACCTAGTTTGGGTCAAAGGGGACACTAACTGTTCTGCTATCACCTGAAGGCACTTTCAAAAGAATTTTGAAAATGTTTCTTGTATAAGCAGCAGGTCTAAAAGCAGCATATATATACCCTCCTAAATTGACTACCGTAAAACATAACATTTATTAAGGTGTATTTTGCCACAGCAACATCAATGACTACTATCTGAATTATCAACAATAATCCAGGCTGGCACCTGCCTCCCGATTCACTCTTCAGTTGTCCTCCGTTCCCCCTCCTCTCTTTAATGAACTGTTCCCCAAGTATTCTTCCCTCCAGATGCCCTCTACTCAGCTCAATACCACCTGTCACATACAGAGCCACACCTGCCCCCGGCTGCCCACTCAAGGTAGTGCCCCTCACCCAGCTCTAAGCCACTCTCATCCAGAAGCACTGGACACACCACAAACGACACACTGACTACAGCTCTGGCCTCTAGGACAGCTTAATCACATGTGCAGGTGGTTTCCATGGAAGTAATGAAAGGCTGAGTCTGAAATCCAAGCTTCCCCACAGACTTTCTTTTAAGGTATATAACAATACTTACATTTCCAAATTCATTTTCTTTGTAAAGTCTACCCTTTAATGGACATAAACCCCAAAGCAGGTTAAGTGGTATTCTAAGGAAACATTCTAGTTTAAAGGCAGTAACTTAAACTATTAAGAGCTGACCCTGTGCGAGGAACTAGGGTAAGCACTTCCTAAACACTTAATCGTCACAGCTGTGCAAGACATTCTGCTCTTCACTGTTTTAGAGAAGGAAACTAGGGCTTAGAGAAAAAAGTAACTTGCCTAAGGTTACAGATCAAAAAACCAGTACAAGTTCAGATTCGTGTCTAAGTGACTTGACTGCAAAGTCTTGCATAATGTGTGTGCGTACACGCACGCACGTGTGCTTTAAGTGCTTTCAGCAGATACGCTGCAAATATCGTGACTGTCACTTTTTTTTACAGAAACGTGGGCATGTTTCACTTTCTCTCCAACTGTTTTACCTTCTTCTAAGGCTTACACAGGTCAACTCTGTGTGTTTCCTTTGTCCAATAAAACTTTTTGAGGGGCGCCTGAGTGGCTCAGTCAGTTAAGCGTCTTGATTTCGGCTCAGGTCATGATTTCACCTTTAGTGAGTTAGTAAGTTCGAGCCCTACGTTAGCTCCAAGCCCACTTGGGATTCTCTGTTTCCCTCTCTCTCTGCCCCTCCCCTACTGATGTGCTCTTATTTGTTCACTCTCTCTTAAAAATAAATAAGTAAACATTAAAAAAAAAAAACCTTTTTGATAAGTTTTCACAAAACATTAGAATACCGAATATATCTACAAAGCAAAAAATTGTATGTTACCTATTCACATTTTAAGAGTTCATAAACTAAGAACTTTAAAACGTTCCATGAGAAAACACTTAAATTTCGTTAGTGTAAACAATGGAAAACAAGGTATATAATCACACACACTGAGAAATTGCAGCAAAAATGCAAGTTGTACCAAGCAATTAAAAATGTTAATTAAATTCAAAGAAATTAAGGTTATAACTTAAAAAAGCTTCTTAAGTATTTCATGAACATGGATTTTAGATTCTGTCACATTCAGATCTGGCCACATATTGAACTTCTCTCTCACTAGCATCCTTTTTATTAATAAGTAAACAAATGCAATTCAATTAAAGTAAGTAACAATCCTGGTTATTCAATTTAATAAACTCCTGGCTTCCATGCAAAAACTTAACCAAATGAGCAAATACAACTTCTTAAAGATTAATGATGAACCTGAATAAAACAATGTAAAACAGAGCTCTAAAAAAAGTGGGGGGAGGGACGGCTTAGTTCTATTTTTTGTTGCTTAATTATCTGAATTAACTCTAAGACTCAGTGAAAGAATACAAAATTCTACCTCTCCTAGAATTTAAGTAAAAACAATGTTCTGTTCAAGAAAATCACCTTATTTTCACACATTTCTTACATTCATATTTTGTTAGAGCATCCTACCAACAAATTCTGACCAGCCAGATCATTAAAGCCACCCACTCTGCTTTACATAAGACAAGACAGTTTGCTCCCTAAATGAAATAGCAAGAGGAAGAAACTTACCAAGTTTCTAGCAGGTACTCCAAGGTCAGCCAAGTAGAGAATGGAACTGGAGATTCCCTGAAAGCAGCCAGCTCTAGATAAAGCCTCCCCCATCTTAATATTGCATATTTTGTACTAAAAGTTTTGCTGGCAAAAATCATAACTGACACGTCAGTGATGAGAATTACTAAGTATCAATAGAGTCAGAGGGGACAGTCCTTGACGCGTTACCTCTTTGCAGTCTTTTACAATTGGCTGTATCACACTGAGGTCCTGATGACTGCCGCTCATAGCGCTGCTTGTACTTTTATTTCTTGTATGCCCCCTTTTAAAAGGTGTCTTTCCACCTGGCAGAGGCTCTTGTGTGGGTGATGTTGGAGAACTGGACAATACGAGTGTCTTCAATGCGGCTACTTCAGCTTGAAGTACATCAATCTTGAAAAGAAATCAACATAGTCCCATACACTAAGTTTTATGACAGATTCAGCTAAATGTCAGCAATTTGATCAAAACACTTTCCTTTCAAAGATGAATATGAGTTTAATTGGTATTTGTTGTGGACTAATAAAAAGAAAGTAAAACCAAGTTTTTTAATGTTTCTTACAGTTTAGATTCAGCTGCTATTCACAATGTTAAAGGAAATTTTTCAGATTATCAAAATGTCTAACACAAACTTCATGTGAATTTTGAAAATCTCCAAATAGAATAGTTTATGATTAGTTGTGGTTCATTCCTAAAACAATAAAATAACAGTTTGGTGGGGGTTTTTTTCAGTGAATTAAGAAAAATATTAACTTTAAAATGTGATTGTCTAGTCCTTTTGAGAATACATGTGATTCACAAGACTTTAAATCCTTTGGTTCTAATATCAGTGAACCCCAACTGTTCACTATTAACTCTATCTGTGTAGTGGTTATTCCCTATTTTATAGTTTCCTGCAGTTTCCAAATCTTCTAAAATAAACACTAGTTTACAATAGGAACAAAAGCCAATCGATGTTAAAGTATCCTTAAAACAGTAATCACTGATTTCTTTGTACTTTTTTACTATGAAAGCAGCAAAAACTTACTTTTCCTTGTGCTTCCTTTAGCTGCTTTTCTGCTGTTGCCTGCTTAACATTTGCTTCTCTCACCATCTTATGAGCTTCCTGAAAAAGGTGAAATCTCAAATTTCGGAAACGTATTGAGCATTTGTTTTCAAAAATCTCTCAAAAAGTATCTACAACAGTAGCAAAAATGTACTACCAACTTTTAACCTGCAAATGAAGTATTCCATGTCAACTCCTGAAATAACAACAGTCGTCTGACAGACAAACTAGTAGGAGTTAGGAATAGGTACCTTCTTTTAGTACCAGTATCACTGAGGTAGTCAAGTTCAATCCTCCTGGTGAATGCTTGTGTAAAAAGACTGTGTGAAAGAATAAACATCCCACATGTCAAACCCAAATTCTCAGTGGTTAGGTTTCTGTAACTTGGGTCACAATATGCACACTCATATTATTAGTCATAGCAAAGATATACTGAAGGGACAGGTAAAAATATTAATACATCAATAATGCTGCAGTTTGTAGGAATGACAGCTGAAAAGCCTTAGGGCTTCCAATGAAAACATTCACAAAATGATATTAAGTGACAATTCTGTGTAGAGTTAATCTAAAAGGACAAATCAGAGATTAGCCTTTAGTTAAGGTCTTAATTTTTTGTACAATAACTATGAAACTCTGGGTATTTAATTCCTTTTTCTTTTCTTATATTTATTCATCAAACATTTACTCATGACACCTTTTTGTGAGGTATTATTCCAGGTGCTAATAACCTACTGGGAAAAGAGATGGGTCCTGTCTCTTAAGGAGCTTACATTCAGTTTACATTGTAATAATCAAATAAAATGTCCAAGGAAGAATTCTGGCTCTTATTCTAAGTGCAATAGGAAGCCTTATGATCTTTTAAGGAAGACAGTCACTGATCTTTATTTTTAAAAAATTACTCTGCTGTATGGAATAATCCCATTAAGGATTAAGGACGGACTGGAACAGTACATAGGGTGCTTGAGATAATCCCTTGGGATTTAAGAACACATATGTTAGAACTACATTTTGCAGTTTATGAGAAGGATGAAAAGGAGAGAGAGAGAGAGGGAGGAAGGAAGGAAAGGAGAAAGGAAGCAAGGAAGGAAATCGGCTTCAAAGACATTTAATACATGTTTGACAATGGCATCCTTACTAAGTCTGTCAACTTTTCAGTGGAAGAGTAGACATTCTCCACATCAGAGTTGACAGCAGCAGGCCCATTTGTTCATTTGTTTTTCCAGTGCTGTAGTGAACTGCAGTTTGTTTACATGCCCATAATATGAATTTACAGGTCACATTAGCTTAAATAAGAGATGCTTTACTATCAATGCTTTATAATGAAATGAGATTAACTGAAAATCTTCCAAGCACAATTACGCTGGTTATCTTGTAACGAAGTCCTTAAGAGCTGCCAATTTAATAATGAGGTATGCATTTTTCTTTTAAAAATAATAAACGTTCCAGATTTGCTGAATTCTTCTGACAAGTGGCTGTCAACAGATATCTATTTGGAAGATATTTTCAAAATAATAAACATATCTCATCTGACCCTTCAGGATAAGTGACATTTTAACTACAAATGCAAAAGTAACTCATGTGAAGGAGAGATTATGTTTAAATGTTTGGAAATGCACTCTGCCTTCCTTAACAGCAGACTATGCAATTTGGACCAAACTTCACATGGAGAATAAACAGAAAAGCTGGACAAGGACAAAATTTTTTTAAATGTGTCTGAAGGCATCAGAGAACCAACAAAAGTAAAGAACTAGGGGACCAAGATCCAGGAGAAGATGTAAACCCAAAGAGAGCTGGAATTTGGGGTGCCTTTTCCCTTAGTGATATGAGGGATACAATAAAAGAGCGTCCCTGGGGTCCCAAATGGAAAGGTAAGAGAGCTAGGAGGAGGCAGAAGCAACAGCTAAAAAGACAACGTATAGGGTTTTGCAAGGTGACAAAAGACATCAAAAAGTAGCTTCAAAACAAGTTGGAAAATTTTCTATCACTCTGCCATTCTGAAAGCTGAAAAAAATGCAAGTATCAGGTACACCAGGAGTCAGCAAACTTTCTCTGTAAAGGGTCACACAGTAAGCAGTTTGGGCTTTATGAGCCATACGGTCTCTGCTGTAATACTCAACCCTGCTACTGCAGTGTGAAAGTAGCCACAGACAACACGTGGACAGTGAACGTGGCCGTTTCAATAAACATTTATCAGAATTTCAGGTTTCATGTCACAAAACACTCTCTTGATTCTTTTCCCTAACCACTCAAAAGTGTAAAAACCAATCTTGGCTCATAAGGCTGCACAAAAGTAAAGACAGGCTGTAGTTTGCAGACCTGATATAAACATTCATGTCTATACACTTCCAGAATTTGAAAACAGAATTTTTTTCCTATCTGGTTAGCAGTGATTCAAATGAAGGTGTTTTTACTCTTTCTTTCAAATAACGTTTAAACTCAACATTTGCTGATTAATTCACAAAGACATCGTTGGTATTAGAGAATACAAATTCACTAGAGAATATTCTAGAAAAAGTTTCACATAACCAGGAATGGAACTGAAAATTCAGTATAATGATTTAATATAGAGAAAGATGTATTTCTTCCATTTGAATCCATGTATTTGTGAGTTATTAGCTGCATTACATTTAATTTAAAATATGGAATTTAGACCAGAACTTCATCTGAATCATAAATTGTTAAGATTAAAATTCTCTAGATAAAGGTAACATATGCAAGTGTACTACTTTCACTAAAAAAAATATATACATATGCACAACATATTTTAGTGAGAATAAAACATTTCTGTACTATTATAAAAAATAAGGGGCGCCTGGGTGGCGCAGTCGGTTAAGCGTCCGACTTCAACCAGGTCATGATCTCGCGGTCCGGGAGTTCGAGCCCCGCATCAGGCTCTGGGCTGATGGCTGATGGCTCAGAGCCTGGAGCCTGTTTCTGATTCTGTGTCTCCCTCTCTCTCTCTGCCCCTCCCCCGTTCATGCTCTGTCTCTGTCCCAAAAATGGATAAGCGTTGAAAAAAAAAAAAATTAAAAAAAAAAAAAATAAGCATTTACGATTGAGTTGCTTTATAAACTGGTGTTTTATAAATTATATAACAATTTATATATATTAGTCTATACATGTAATTTATAAGTAAGTATATATGCTTTTAAAACAGTGCCTGTCACATAGGTAATTCTCAATATTACATATCTTCATCATAATAAAGGTACATGCTCAAATTGTTCTTTTATAGATTGAGTACATGATCAAAAAATGTGGCATCTACTGGGCTAGGTAATAAATACTAATGGCTTGTAAAATACGGACAGTCTGAATGTGAGAAAAAGGAGAGTCCTCAATGATGACTCCTTTTCTGTGGCTTCAGACGAACAGAAGTCCCATTTATGATTTCCATAGTACTTAAAGTAAGGGTTGGGGTTATGAATTTGAATCCCAACATTGCTCCTTAACCTCTTATGCCTCATTTTCCTCACAGATAAAATGACAATAATTTTCATTTTATGCCTCATGGCATTACAGAGAGAAAACTAGGCATATTACAGACATTTACTAAAAGTGGTTGACAAAATGTAAAAAAAAAAAAAAATAGAAAAATCTTAAGGCTACCCCTCTTTTTTTCTTTGTAAAGCATTATTTCAACTGATTTCATTCTATATTATCTCAAAATCTGAGACAGTAGGTGGGAATACATCTATATAACTTTAGAGTTCTTATTTCTGATAGTTTTTTTAAGACACAACTTTGCTACAAAGTATATTATATTCAAGATGATTCATACACAACAAACTCCTAATTTGAAGTTACATGTTAAGTTTGCCAAAGTTGTACAAATTGTTTATTCAAAATATTTAATTCTTAAAAAACTATATGTACACATACCTAAAATGCAAGCAAAAAGCTTTTTCACAATACAATGGTAAACTGAGATCATGAAGGCATAATTAAAAAGACCACAGAAAAATGTTTAGCACCTTTTCACAAAATTCATAAATAACTGGTTTGAAGACAATTCTCTTCATTACTGAAATCATCTTTAATTAATGTAACTTCTTTCCCAGAAAGAATACATAGTATCAAGGTTATTAGCCATTGTCGGGTCAGGGATAGATCAGGGACCCAAAACTTTTTGGTATACTTTTTCATTCATTGCAAAACCAGCATTTCTGTTCCTTCACATCCCACTATGGAGAGGGAGAAGTTTCTCCTGTTTGTTCTCCTCCTACTTCATCTAATAGAATATACATACAAGTGCAAACAAGAGGAACTAAGCAAGGCTAAAATTATGGGCAGGCATGTGAGAAACTTAACACATTTGCTTTCTTATCTAGTACCTATACATCATTATGAAATTTTTCTGGCCAGACAATACTGGATGAAAAAGTCTAAGGTTTCTGCATACCCCTTCTGCAAACAAAAATGTGACAAGTCCTATAGCTCTTGTCTTCTAGAGCTTTAATTCCCCACTCTTCCCATCCTTACATTTATCTTCCTCTCATCTCTGAGGACTAGCTAACAAAAAATAATAATAGATCAGTTTTCCAATGTTCATGAAAGAAAATGATCCCAAAAAAGCCAGAGGAGGGGCCAAAGGTGTGTGGCACAGAAAAGTCCACATCTGAAGAAACCCCCATTTAACCTGTTATGATGTTACTTACAACACTAAAAATGGTGGAGTATGCAAGTTGATAGATTAGGACTATCACTGCAATGACCATGTAAGTTAACACAAAAACATGTTATTTGAAGAAAAAATACAAAATATATTAGGATTACAATTATGTAAGAAAATATGCATACCTCTAAAACTGAAAAAAATGTTGCATAAATAAAAACAAAAACGGAAGAAATTTTTCTAAAATCTTTTACTACAAAGTTTAAAAACAAATTTTTAGAGGAAAAAAAAGAAATTATTGATGTGATAATGACAGTAGTCATTCCAGTAACACATCAACCTTTCTGAATAAGGAACTTTTATCTTAGGGCCAACACTAAGTACGATGGTTAATTTTATGCGTCAACTTGACTAGGCCACTAGATGCCCAGATATTTGGTCAAACATTATTCTGGGTGTTTCTGTGGAAGTGTTTCTGAGATTAACATCTGAATTGGTATGTGAAATAAGGCAGGCTGTTCTCCATACTGTGGTTGGGCTTCATCCAATCAGTTGAAGGACTGACCAGAACAAAAAGGCTGATCCCCACGGAGTACAAGAAAAGTCTTCCTGCCTTCAAAATCCAAGTGAAACATCAGCTCTTGTTGCATCTCAAGCCTGTCAGCCTTAGGACTAGAACTGCGCCATCAGTTCTCAGGTTTCTCAGACCTGTGTACCTGGACTGTAACTACACCATGAGCTCTCCTGGGTCTTCAGCCTGTTAACTCACTCTGCAGGTTTTGGGGACAGCCAGCTTCCATAATCACGGGTGCTGATTTCTTAGATCGATCTCTTTCTATATACACATCTTATTGGTTTCTGTGTCTCTGGAGAACCCTGACTAATATGTCAAAAAACGCAAAATGACAATGTCAGTGGAACCCTTAATGAGAAACACTGCTAGAACTGGGCAGAAATTTTGGTCCTGTTGGCAAGAGGGAGATAAGTGTGGGAATGCGTGAGTGGCTCAGTCGGTTAAGCATCCAACTCCTGATCTCAGGTCAGGTCATGATCTTGTGAACCGTGAGATCGAGCCCCATGTCAGGCTCTGTGCTGATAGCACAGCTTGGGATCCTTCCCCCCTCACCACCGCCCCAATCGCTCTCTCAAAAATAAATAAACTTAAAAAAAAGAAAGAAAGAAAGAAAGAAAGAAAGAAAGAAAGAAAGAAAGAAAGAAAGGTAGGTGAAGTGTGCCGTCTAACAAGTAGGTGTGCTTTCTAACAATCCTCAAACCATCACCTATCAGATAGCTACCTCAAGGGTTTCCCATCTTTGTTCTGGAGTCACATTGTAAGATTATCTTAAAGTAGCCCCTAAATACTTGATAAAAACAGAATTAAAATTTACAACCTTTCTTCCCACATGGGCATTTTTAAACAACCTGATTGATACTGGTAGCTTATGGTATCTTTTCCTTTTCCCATCATTTTAAATTATAGACTCCATCTTAAAGATTTCATTTTTCTTAGATGACTTAGAAACTATGTAAAGTTAAGCATTACTTTTCCAAGATTCCCTCAAAGAACAATTCTATGAATATAAAAAAAGCAAGACGTTGCTCTTGGCCAAGACATAAATAGACCAACCTCAAACAGACTGGCTGTGAGCTCCTCCAGTTCCTGTCCGAGTTGATCTCGCACTTTAGAAAGCCTCTCACACTCTTCATCTTTTAACTTCAGTTCCTATGAGAAATTGATCATTTTACTTTGAATCTCCATAGTTTGAAGTTAGATTCAGCAGACTACATAATCTTTACTAATAAAATTACAAAATATTAATACTGTCCCCTCCTAAGGTTCACACTGAAAATGTTGATCTAGCACTTGCTGTGTGGAAGACAATGAGGCAAGTCTAAAATTACAAATATTTCCAACTTACATATTTAAATTTTAATGTTTCCGTCATGAGACATACAAAGATTAAGATTATATATTATATGTGAAATACACAATTCAATAACTTCATTCTTTTTTCCCTTAACTGTTCTCTGAAGATATTTATTTCCATCCAGGAGGGAATTTCTTTAATTACGCTTATCCATCTCAGTAAAAGTTCAGTGTGGTTTTTTCAAGTTTATTTTAAAATTTGTTCACTTATAGATAACTATGTACCATATGGCAATTAGTCTAAAATTTCCATTCGTAGACTATACCCATTTAGCCCTGCAACCAGAAGTGAATGAAACATATTTGCATTTAAAACTAAGAAAAATGTTAACGACAAAATCACTTCCTAATATTTATACATGAGTTCTCAAAAGGTATCAAATAGATGTTTAAAAAATCCCTTATTAAGATGTAAATAATATGCAATTTTATATGCTGTCCTAAATTAATCTTTCAAATTTAGGGCTAAAAAAAATCCCACCTTCCTATATATTGGTCACAATTACACTAATGAAATAATGGATTTGTTGTGTTGTAATTGTGGTGGCAGCATAGAATCCCCCAAGGGCAACTCCTGAAAATCAAATATACCAACGGGAAGGTCAGAAGAACCCAATGAGTACACCTTCAACAAAACTACGGAAGGAAATCCCCACAAATCTTAGACTGTGAGAGACGTGGCTACACTACCAACACCAAAGAATCAGCAGCTATGTGGAAGGGACAGCAGGAAGTGGAAGTGACTACAGAGGTATCGTATGAAGCCTCAGAACCCAAAAATCATTACAAATACCCCAAAGGAGAGGACTCAGCCTCTCTGAAAACTGGGAGAACAAGTATGAGAACAAATGGAGAAAAAGGAAAAGGTTTTCACAGGCTCCAAGTTGCAGGTGGAATGCAAAAATGTGTATGTAGTCCTGACACAGCAAACAGTGCTGTAATGCCCTAAACTCTGAGGAATCACACAGCATCCAGCAAAGAGACCCTTCTAGTACAAAGCCCACCCCAAGGGAAAAACGCTTGGAATCTGAAACCAAACTGCAGGACAGGAATAATGGACATAGAGAGAAAGAAGGCTAAGATATCAAAGGAGAAAGAGGGTGGCAAGGTTCCAAAGGAAACAGATCGCAGAAAGTAGTGTAAGAAAAAATAATTATCTTTTCTTATATTTCTACTAGAAATACCATTTTTAGAGATAATGTTAAGCTTGTAAAGTTTGCAGAGGCACTGGGCTAGAGGAGAAAACCTTCCTGAACAAGGTTTACCTCTGAAAGACAGAAGTGGTTACACAGATACACCAATAACAACAGAAGGGAAAGCTCTTGAACACAAAACTCCTTGGTTTATCCTCCTCCTTCACAGGAACCTCCTCCTAACAGTCCAGGAAAATCCAATTCATTTAAATATGGAAAACAAACACAGATATGTGAAGTTACTGTTATAAAAAAAGTTAAACACAATCCAAGTCACCTGTAAAGTAATCAGATTGGGATTAAAATGCCAACAGCAGTTTATGCTAGAAAACACCAGAATAACATTTTTTTTAATATTTAATTTTATTTTTGAGAGACTGCAGGTGGGAGAGGGGCAGGAAGAGGGGAACAGAGGATCAGAAGCAGGCTCTGTGCTGACAGCAGAGAGCCAGATGTGAGGCTCGAACTCCCGAACCATGAGATCATGACCTGGGCCGAAGTTGGACGCTCAACTGACTGAGCCACCCAAGTACCCCCAGAATAACATTTTTAAGATAGTCAAGGGAAACACTGTGAAATGAGAATTTTATATTTAGCCAAAGTATAAAGTCAGAGACAAAGAGTTATAAACCTGCAAAATCCCAGAGAATCTCTCTCCTATGAGTGACTGAGTGACCAAGTAAAGAATGAGATTCAGATAATCCAGAAGAAGCTGGAGAAGCTTTAACGCTAAGGACTGAGGGTGAGAAGCAAACATATTTAACTGTAGAACTACAACTAAAAGATGACGATATCAAGAGAACGAAAAGACAAGCCTGGGAGAAAATTTCTGCAAAAGACATATCTGATAAGAGACTATTATCAAAAATATATAAATTCTTAAAACTCAACAGTAAGAAAACAAACAACCGGATTAAAAAATGGGCAAAATACCTGAAGAGACAATTCAACAAAGATATAAAGAAGGCAAATAAGCATATGAAAAGATATTCTGTATTATAGGTCATCAGGAAATGCAAATTAAAACAACAATGATACCATCACACACCTATCAAGAGTGGCCAAAATCCAGAACACTGACAATACCAAATGCTGGCAAGGACGGGAAGTAATAGGCTCTCCCATGCATTGGGAATTTAGCATGGCTCAGCTAGGTTAAAAGACAGTTTGGCTGCTTTTTATAAAATTAAACACACTCTTACCATATGATCCAGCAACTGCACTCCTTAGTATTTACCCAAAGGAGTTGGAAACAGGTTTACACAAAAACCTGTACACAGATGTTTATACATTCCTAACTGGCAAAACTTGGAAACAACCAAAATGTCCTTCAGTAGGTGAATGAATAAACTGTGGTACATTGAGATAATGGAATATTACTCAGCATTAAAAGGAAATGAGCTACCAAGCCATGAAAAGACATGGAGGAAAATAAATGCGTATTATTAAATAAAAGCATCTAATCTGAAAAGGCTACATACTCTGATTCCAACTATATGACATTCTGGAGAAGGTAAAACTATGGAGACCATAAAAATATCAATCATTGCCAGAATTTGGGGGTAGGGAGGAATAAACAGGTTTAGAGGATTTTCAGGGCAGTGAAACTATTCTGGGTAATACTACAACGGTCAGTACATGTCATTATACACTTGTCAAAATCCATAGAATACAGAACACCAAGGGAACCCTAATATGAATTCTGGATTTGGGGGGATAGTGATATGCCAATATAAGGTCATTGATTATAATAAATGTATCATCCTGGGGTGGGATTGGATAGTGCTGAGGGACCATGCAGGTGTATGGGAACTCTGTATTTCTCTCTCAATTTTAGGTGAACCTAAAACCGCTCTAAAAAAATTAAGTCTATTTTTTAAAAAGGGATAGAGCTGACAAAACAGCTACTTAAATGTTATGAGCTTTAGGAATATAAAAATAACAAACATTAAGGCACCTGGGTGGCTCAGTCAGTTGAGCATCTGACTTCAGATCTCGCAGTTTATGGGTTCAAGCCCGGCATCAGGCTCTGTGCTGATAGCTTAGAGCCTGGAGCCTGCTTCTGATTCTGTGGCTCCCTCTCTCTCTGCCCCTCCCCCGCTAGCACCCTGTCTCTCTTGTCTCTTAACATAAAAATGTTAAAAACAATTTTTTTAAATAACACACATACATACACACAAATAAGAGAAAGATGAAATTAAAGTCATAAACTTCTCAAATATTCATGGGGAGCAAAGGTATACAACTTGAGACTCACAACTTAACTACTATAAACCTAAACATATCTAAGAGCAAGAGATTAAAACTGAGATAAAACTTTAAAATTCAATGATATAAGAGAAATAAACAGGAGCTAGATAATTTCAGTATTGCTTATGGCAGGGAACAAAGGCAGTATCTCAAGAAAGGCTGGGAGATATACACATCTTTGATTAAAGGAAAGTAACAACTAGAACGGAAATCAAACCTTCCAAAACACCAAAAAGGAAGAAGACACGAAGAAAACAGAGCACATAAGGGTCTGCATACACACCCAGGAGCCATCTCAAAACTATGTGACAGAAACTAGCCCAAACGTAACAAATTTATCAATAAAGGTGCATGGGCGTAACTCACCTAATTAAAAGAAAATGATTTTCAGGTTGGCTTAAAAAAACAAAATCTATCTCTGTACTCTATACATAAGAGACACACCTAAAATAAAGTGATTCAGACAGATTAAAAAAAAGAATGGGTGAAGTATGCTTTAAAACGTAATACAAATAAAAATAAAATAGGAATCTGAATCTTGATATCAGACTAGACAGAATACAGGGCAAAAATCACTGATGACAAAACTTCAGAACACTAAAGACCACAATGCAAAATGAAAACTTTAAAATACTGCCAAATACAAAAATACAGAAGTAGTCCTAAACAAACAGGAAGGACACACCATGTTTTTGAGTAGAAAGATATCATAAAGATGCCAATTCTCCCTGAGTTAATTTTTAAATCTGTAACTGCATAAATCTAATGCCAGATTCTTTCAAACTCTAAAATTTCACTATTTTACAATTTCCTATGAAAACTAAGCCAATTTATTCAACATTTCCTGCTATGTGGTCCCTATGGTAATCCCTCAGGATACAAAACCAGCTAAGATACTGCCCCTAGAGAAATTTCCAATCCACTAGAGCAATACACTGTCGTTCATGAAGGCAAAATTCTTGAATAGCTCCCGATCATTTACCAAAGTGGCACAGACCTCACTGTAATACTAAAGGCCCTCTACAACATGTGCTCAATTTCCCTTTCGAGTTATCTCCCTTGATCCATACTCTAAAGCTACAGTAAAACTGGCCTGATTCACTCGTTTCACTCCCCATCCTAGCCCATCCATCTGGTTTAACCTTTTCCACGTAAATGTCTGACTACTTTCTCTCTATGCCTCAATGTCTATTCTCAGTCTACCTATGTGAAGTTGAATTTGTAATTCGTGTGACTATTTCTCAGAATTTGTACTTTTCATTATCAGAATGTTACACCATAACATAGTTATTCAAACTTCATTCCTTCAAGAAACATTAATTTTGTGTTGATTGAATGCTGATTCTTCTGTTAGCCTCAGGCATTCATCTAGGTGCTGGGGACACTTAGAAAAGGAGTAAACCCCCATTAATGATTTTCCTGTTCAGCGTAGCAAATCTTTAAACAGATTCACATGGCTATTCGATAAGGACTATAGTGATGCATACATACCAGAAAAAGTAGGAGTTTGCCAAATGCAGAGGAAGAAATAAAAGAGTATGTTTTATAGTAGCTAAAGACGACGAGGGATAACCACCACAAAAAGATAATGCCAGCAACTTAGGTTTATGACCTGTCCTGAAAAGCACTGCCTTGGAAATCAGGATTTCCTTTAAAGACAAAGGGAAATTATCTCAAAGGCAAATGGGAAGTCACTGAAAGATTTTAAACAGGATAGCAACAATCAGATCTGCAATTCAAAGTGGTAACTTGGAAGTGTAGAGACGTTAAAAAAAGACTAGATACAAGAAAAACAGTTCACTGATCACTGGTATACTTTAGACAGCAGATACAAATTTAGAGTGGTAGTACTAAAGAAAAGAAATTTGAGAGACACTCAAACCACAGAACATTAGGTCTCTGATCAAGTATATTCCAAACTTAAGACTACTGTATTTAAGATAAACATTTAATACATCAAGAAAGAAAAAGTGCTGTCAATGAAACTATGTCTTTTTTCCACTTAGACTTTTCATTTTACACTTATAGGAAAAACTCTTTTAAGCTGACAGAGACAGAGATTTTTATTCTTTTTTTAAATATTTTTCTGTTTCAATGCTATCATAATGAGGTCATTTTGAAGACATTTAAGCCAGTAATTAAGACCAACAAATAAACCCAACTCACAGAATTCAACTGAATTAATCACATGAACAACTACAACCAAGTTCACACACAAGTAGGCAATGATGAGTGTCATGAAGGTTAAAATCGGAAAAAAAAAATGTACAACTCCGTATCAGTAAACATGACCGTGTATACATGTCTTTTCTCCCCAACTAGTAAACACCTTAAAGACAGGGTCAAGTCTAATTTATTTTTGCCCCCTACAGGGCTTTGAACAATGCTGTTAATACTTTGGTTACTCAAGAAATATATCTGTTTATAAAAGAACATAGTACATGTTTATGAACATCCATGGCCACAGTTAGTAGAACCATGCTGAATATGGATTTGATACAGGTACGTGTATTTGAGTGACTTTATCTGGCTGCAAGTCATTCCACTGAATTTTATTTTCCAAGTTATTTCACTCTCTTTTAAGGAAGAGTAATTAAAAGCTGAAAGTAACACATTATACCAGTGGGTCTCACACTTAGTAAATATAAGAAACAATGAGGGAGTTTATTAAAAATGCATATCCCCAAGCCTCAGCATGATAGTATTATTTCAGCAGAATTTGGGACAGAGTCCAGGAAGCAACACTTTATTTTATTTATTTTTAATTTAAATCCAAGTTAGTTAACATATAGTGTAATAATTTCAGAAACAGAATTTAGTGATTCATCACTTACATAACCAGTGCTCAGCCCAACAAGTGTCCTCCTTAATGCCTCTCACCCTTCTAGACCTTCCCCCCACCCAATACCCTGCCAGCAATCCTCTGTTTTTTGTATTTAAGAGTCTCTTATGGTTTGTCTCTGTTTTTTTATCTTATTTGTGCTTCCCTTTCCCTATGTTCATCTGTTTCTTAAATTCCACGAGTGAAATCATGTATTTGTCTTTCTCTTGTTTTGCTTAGCATAATACAGTATACTCTCACATTGTTGCAAATGGCAAAATTTCATTCTTTTTGATTGCCACATAGTATTCCCCCACCCACCCACCCACCCACACACCTTCTTTATCCGTTCATCAGTCGATGGACACCTGGACTCTTTCCATATTTTGGCTACTCTTGACAGTGCTGCTATAAATATTAGGGTGCATATGCACCCTACTACTAGGGTACATACCTAGTAGTGCAATTGCTGGGTTGCAGCATAGTTCTATTTTCAATTTTTTGAGGAACCTCCATACGGTTTTCTAGAGTGGCTCACCAGTTGGCATTCCCACCAGCAGTGCAAAAGACATCCTCTTTCTCCACATCCTTGCCAATATCTGTCGTTGCCTGAGTTGTCAAGTTTAGCCATTCTGACAGGTGTGAGGTGGTATCTCATTGTGGTTTTGATTTGTATTTCCCTGATGATGAGTGATGTTGAGCATTTTTTCATGTGTTGGCTGACCATCTAGATATCTTCTGTGGTAAACTGTCTATTCATGTCTTTTGCCCATTTCTTTACTGGATTATTTGTTTTTTAGGTGTTGATTTTGATAAGTTCTTTATAGATTTTGGATACTGGCCCTTTTTCTGATATGTTGTTTGCAAATATCTTCTCCCATTCTGTCAGTTGCCTTTTACCTTTCCTGATTATTCCTTTTGCAGAAGTTTCCTTTGCCAAAGCTTTTATCTTTATGAGGCCCCAATAGTTCATTTTTGCTTTTGTTTCCCTTGCCTCTGGAGATGTGCCAAGTAAGAAGTTGCTATAGCTGAGGTCAAAGAGGTTTTTGCCTGCTTTCTCCTCTAG
The DNA here is from genome assembly GCF_028749965.1 of Puma concolor. NCBI lineage: Eukaryota > Metazoa > Chordata > Mammalia > Carnivora > Felidae > Puma > Puma concolor. The sequence continues at coordinate 48,035,219 of NC_141673.1, forward strand.
GATTTTGATGGCTTCCTGTCTTATGTTTAGGTCTTTCATCCATTTTAAGTTTATTTTTGTGAATGGTGTAAGAAAGTGGTCCAGGCTCATTCTTCTGCATGTTGCTGTCCAGTTTTCCCAGCACCACTTGCTGAAGAGACTGTCTTTATTCCATGTGATATTCTTTTCCTGCTTTGTCAAAGATTAGTTACCCATGCATTTGTGGGTCCATTTCTGGGTTCTCTATTCTGTTCCATTGATTTATGTGTCTGTTCTTATGCTGGTACCATACTGTCTTGATGATTACAGCTTTGTAATACAGCTTGAAGCCCGGAATTATGATGCCTTCAGCTTTGGTTTTCTTTTTCAGGATTGCTTTGGCTATTCAGGGTCTTTTCTGATACCATACAAATTTTAGGACTGTTTGTTCTAACTCCGTGAAGAATGCTGGCGTTATTTTGATAGGAATTGCAGTAAATATGTAGATTGCTTTGGTTAGTACCCAAGAAGCAACATTTTAAAAAGGTAAACCAAAGCCCAACTTCTACTTCAGAAGTCCATCAAAACTGCTCTTCAGCAATGACCTACAGAAGGCCAAACAAGTGAACTACCGTATCATTTCTGGCAACTCTGTACCTCAAAATCAATGATCACATTAGTATTCCCCCTACACATGGTATGGATTTGTTGCTGGGAAGTGGTTGCCCAGTAGGGACTACATTTCCTAGCCCACCACACATCTAAGTATCAGCATGAAATTGGTTTGCAATGGAATGTGAGCAAAAGTTGTGTGTGTCACTTCTAAGTCAAGGCTCTTTAGAAGCCAGCGTGCCTTCTCCAAGATTTCTTTTCCCCTCATCTCACTGGTTAGATATAGATAATAAAATTCCAATAGATTACAAACATCCAAGACAGAAGAAAAAGGAGCCCTGAATTATTTCATAAAGATCTGCCTAACAACTATGCACATCTATTCCAGAATGTCAATAAATAAAAATTAACTTCAAGTTACTAAAATTTAGGGGTTGCTTATAAGCAGCTAGCATGTCCCTACCTAACAAGTGTCTATTCATACAATGATGTAACTGCATACATATATATTCATTTAATCAACAAAACGTATTGAAAACCAATTATGCGTTCAAAATATAATCATGAGCAAAAAACAATTATAGCACAAAGGCAGGAAAAGAAGAGACAGGCAGTACACTTTTGTAAGGTTCTTACATTATATGTGAGATAGTATAACGTCATTAGAAAATAAACAGGGATAAGTTAATTATGTATATTATAAACCCTAATGCAATCACTGAGTTAGCACAACAAAGATATATACCTAATAAGCCAAAGGAGACAAGATGAAATCAGCAAAAATACGGAATTAATCCAAAATGAAGCATAAAAGAAGGAAAAAGAAGAAAAAGGAACATATGGAACAAACAGAAAACAAAAACAGTAATGATGGCATATATAAACAAAACCATATTAATATCACATTAAATGTAAATGGTCTAAACACACCAATTAAAAGGCAAAGATTAACAGAATGGATAAAAAAGCAAAATGATAGCTATATACCACCTGCAAAAAACTCACTTTATAGAAGAAGATAAAAATAGGTTCAAGGTAAAAGAATGGAAAAACAGTAACTCTCTGTAGTCTCTTAAAAGAATAATCAGAATAAAGAGAATGGTCGTTGACATAATTTTAATTCACAGGCTGATACAATCAAGAAATATTTTCATATTCAAGACATTTTCAAGACTTAACCTCTAAGTATTAATATGATCTTGTACATTCATAATTCACCATATGTATACATTCACATGTCATTACTATTTCAATTACCTCAACAGGACCTCTAAATACAGCAAATAAAAGACTTTAAAAGAAATTCTCAACTTGAGCTAAGAAATTAGCAATCTGTTCTCATCAATAAGTAACCACAACATATTCTCAATGATAGATATATATGCTCAATAGTTCAGCTCTACATAAACTGTGATTGCACTTACTACTGTGTATTAAGACAACAGAGTCTGATCCAGATGGCTTCTGCCAAATACAATCACATATCCCTTCCCTTTGGAAAAAAGATAAAAAGGCTACTGATTTTTCTTTTCGATAAAATATATTTAACCAGAAATGTTTTAAAATATCTGTGTGGCTATTTTAGCTATCAGCCATTCACTGAAGCATTCATAAGGAAGCATAAATGTCAGGCATCGTACTGAATTCTGCTAAGCACTAGGGATACAAACAACAACTTACACTCTTAAGAGACAAATCTGGTAGCAAGAGAGAAGGAATATGTGTTTGTGAAATGTCATAACATGCTAAAAATTACACATTTAAAATATGCCCTATCTTCTCAAGTTTCTAAATGTGAATTGGCCCATTTGACCTAAGTTGTCAAATTTATATAGGAAGTTGTTCATATTATTCCTTTATTGTATTTTTGATGTCAACAGAATCTGTAGTGATATCCCATTTCATTCCTGCTATTAATAATCTGTGTCTTTGTCAGTCTTATGAGAGGTTTGTCAATTTCATTATTTTTTAAAGAATCAGCACTTTATTTCATTCATTTTCTCTAGTTTTTCTGTTGTCAATTTCATTGATTTCTGCTCTTATCTTTATTATTTTCTCCCTTCTGCTTGCTCTGCTTTTGCTATTTTTTTCTAGGTTCTTTTTTTATAATTTTTTAAAATGTTTTTATTTATTTTTGAGAGAGAGAGAGCGCACACGAGTGGGGGAAGAGCAGGGAGAGAGGGAGAAAGAATTTGAAGCAGGCTCCAGGCTTTCAGCTGTCAACACAGAGCCCAACATGGGGCTCGACCTCACGAACCGTCAGATCATGACCTGAGCTGAAGTCGGACACTTAACCGACTGAGCCACCCAGGTGCCCCTTTTTTTCTAGGTTCTTAAAGTGAGAGCTTAAGATTGCTGATTTGAGACTTTTTCCTTTTTCTAATTATAAATATTTAGCACTATAAATTTCCCTCTGAAACTTAACTGCAGTCACAGAAAAAGAGCAGGACATAGCCACAAATCTGGGAATAAATAGCAGAAATTTTAAAGATGACCAAATGGGAAACAGAACAAATTACCAAAAAAGGAAAATTCTCCAAGATACAGAAAATATTCAACCCAGCTGAATGGCAAAGGGAATTATTACTAAAACAATTCCCCCCCCACCCCAAAAAATGACTTGGACTAAATGACTTCAAGTGAAGGACCATAAAGTCAACCATATACAAGAAGGGGAAAACCCACACATGGAACATAACCCATCAAATCTGTGTTAATATTAATGTAAGACAGGGAGCAGGCAATGTAGTGGTTTCAGATTCTCATTTTTCCAGTTAGTAATCTTAGATGAGCTTCTTTACTACTACTCCACCAATTTCAGAGATTCCCAGATGCTGCCCAACAGGAGCTGAGGCTACACATATGAGAAGGTAGGTATAAAATTACAATGATTTCATTTGAGTTGCCCCACTTCATGAGTAAACATTAATTTCAAATACAAAACATGGAAGAATAAAGCATCTTTTCTGCTTACCCTCTGAGCTTTTGCAAGTTCTTCTTTTAATCTTTCATAGCCCTTTTCTCTGACTTCCAAAACAGATGGGCTTCGTAAACGGGACAGACTATCAGTACTCAACCCAAATATATCGTCACTGCCATCACAAGCCTCTGGTATAGTAGCACCCTGTAAAAACTCCCTCTCTGCATTACAGTTGTCCTTTCTCGCAGTTAATTTAGTTAACCCAGCTGTGACTGCAGAGGTAGAACAAGGCGCTGGATCTGTAACATGGATGCTATAAAGGAGAGTTCAGGAAACATCAGCATATGCTCATACAAAACTAGCATAAACACAGAAAGTCTGTAATGGCACTAATATTTAATTAATAGCCTTAGCTTTAAAATTAAGGTAATTTATAAATTATTTATTAATTAAAAAATCAGTCAAAGCTAACACATTTCAAGTCTAATAGCCACATACGGCCAATGGCTAGCGCATTTTCATCATCACAAAATTCTATCAGATAGTGCTACTCTAGAACTGGGGTCGGCAAATTAAATGTAGGCTAAATTCAGCCTGCTACCTGTTTTATAAGGCTCACGAACCAAGATTCATTTTTACATTCTCAAATGGTTGGGGGGAAAAATCAAAATAAAAATACTTTGTGACATGGGAAAATTATACAAAATTCAAAATTCAGTGTCCATACGTACAGTTTTATTGGAGTTTTTTCATTTATGTACTGTCTGTGGCTGCTTTCACATTTTAAAGGCAGAGCTCAATAGCTGCAACAGAGACTGTATGGCCAGCAAAGCCTAAAATATTTACCACCTGGCCCTTTACATAAAAAGATTGCTGACCCCTGCTCTTCAACATTAACATGTATTGCTCTCTTCATGGACATGCTTTTATTATTTAAATTTTCTAAAATATTAAAACTGAAAATAAGGCAAACAAGCAAGCTGTCATTTGTTTAACATGATACTCCAAAATAAGTATCTTAATGATCTCCTACCTGATACTAGATATTTCTGCACAATTTAAACGTCTGGGGGATGAATACACAGGTTGTGTAGGAAGGTCGGAAACATCTAAGGCATTAGCCTGAATGGGGGCAGAGCACAGAGCTGAAGGATGTGGCCGGTAGATGACACTTGGTGAGGTAGTCTGCTCTTGAGTTCCTGATTCATACACACCAAGAAGGTCTGGAGAAGTAGGTGAAGCAAGGTTTACTTCATGGAAGCCTTCCAAGGGGTCATTAGCCATAGCAAAAGCCTCATCATAAGATAACCTATGTTAAAACAAAAAGCGGAGTTATTTTGATAGTGGCATTTAAAATTATATTAACAAAATAAAACTAAATTAAAATTAAATATATAACTTGTAAAATGTTTTTTTAATGTTTATTTATTTTTGAGAGAGACAGAGCATGCATACAACCAGGGGGTAAAAAGAGAGACACAGTGAGAGAGGGACAGAGAGAAGGACCACACTGCCAGCACAGAGCCCAACACAGGGCTCAAACTCATAAACCATGAGATCATGACCTGAGCCAAAACCAAGAATCAGACGCTTAACTGACTGAGCCACCTAGGCGCCCCTTTATAAAATGTGTTTTTAACAACAGTCCATTATAAAGAATAAACTTCTAATAAAAATACAAAAAAAAAAAAAACACTATTATCACTTAACATTTATTAAGTGATCTCAGAGCATAAATATTACAAAATACAATCTGATTTGGAATAAACTTGAAAGTTATAGCTAATGTTGTCAAGCTGAGTAATTTAATAAGTAACAATGAGGAATAAATAAAAATTTCTTTGATATTTTTAACTTTTCTATCATATAATATTGGTTAGAGTAAATAGAAGATGCAGTAAAGATATGTGTGTGTATGTATGTGTATGTATATATATATAAAGATATATATACATAAAGATATATATACATCTATATATATCTTTATATATATCTATATACATGTATGTATATCTCTATATATATCTATATATATCTTTATATACATATATACATATATACTCACACTTAAAATGAGATATATACATTATACTATACAGTTGACCTTTGAACAACACTGTGGTTGGGGCACCAACTGCTGAAAATCCACATGTAACTTTTAACTCCACAAAATCTTAACTACTGTTAGCCTCCTCTTGACCAGAAACCGTAATGATAACAAACAGTCAATTAACATATATTTTGTACTTATATGTATTATATATTGTGTTCTTACAATAAAGCTAGAGAAAAGAAAATATTAAAACCATAAGGAAAAGAAAATACATTTATAGTACTGTATTGTGTTTATCCAAAAAAAAAAAAAAAACCCCACATAAAGTGAACCCGTCCAGTTCAAAGTCATGTTGGTCAAGGATCAACTGATAAATTCAAGTTCAGGTAAGAGCTGCAGAATTTTCATATACCTTTTACCCAGATTATGAAACTGTTAACACTTTGGAACCACTTGAGAATAGGTTTCAGACATGATGCCCATTACTGCTTAATATCTCAATATATGTATCTTAAATGCAAGGACATTTTCCTGTCTAACCACAAAACCATCAAAATCAGGAAATTAACACTGATTGATATTACAATCTATTCAACAGGCCCCAGTCAAATTTCACTGATTGTCCCAATAATGGCTTTATTTATAGATCCAGGATCCAATCTAGGATAATGTGTTGCATTTCTCTAAGCCTTCATTTCTCCTGGGGTGCCTGGGTGGCACAGCTGGTTAAGCATCAGAGGCTGATTTCTGCTCAGGTCATGATCTTGTGGTTCGTGGGATCAAGCCCCACGTCAAGCTCTGTGCTGACAACTCAGAGCCTGCTTGCGATTCTCTCTCTCCCTCACTCTCTGCACCTTCCCTGCTCTCCCTCTCTCTCAAAATAAATAAACATTTAAAAAAATTTAAATTTCTCCTCTGATAGGATGAGAATGAGAATGACAACATTGTCTCCATTCTCCAAGGTGCTGTAAGGATCAATGGGGACAATCCAAATAAAGTACTTAGTGGTGTACTATGTTCTTGGTACACAGTATGGCCTCAAAAAACATTTGTTACCGTAACTGGCCATTAACAATAACATGTACACTTCTGCATCTACATAAACAAAAATTATTTCATATAACCACTCAATTACATCACAAAGTTTACATTAAAACTAAAAACTATACCACTCAAATTTTTCACTTGAATGTGAAAGAACTCATAAATCCTTTATTAATTTTCCACTATCTACAGAATACAGTCCAAACTAAACAGCCTGAAAACCAAGTCTTCTATGATCTGAGCCCAACCTCTCTTCCCAATTTTTTCCTTCCTACAATAAAACTTTGATAATCGTGAGTGATACCCTACCAAAATTCTCAAACGCAAGCACCAATATAGTACCTAATTTCTTCATAAAATACAAAAAATTTCATTAAACTGAAAAATTATACTCTTTTATATCCTTTAAAAAATGTTTGAAAGAAGACAAGTAGAAAACAAAAAGGCCGCAGTAAAATTGGCAAAGAAGAGAGGTGACCTAATATAATCTCTCAAAAGTGCAATTACAACATGTCACAAACCTTCAAAGATATATACGGACAATGAAAGCTATAGCTATTATATCTGCAACTGCCAAATTTCAAATCCAGTGTTTTCTCTGTTGTAGCAAATAATAATTTTAGTCTTCAAAATGAAACTAATTCTTGTTTTTTCACCCAAAATATTCACTACACCAAATGAAACGTCCTATTAACAAGGAATTTAAAGTGTTTAATACTTATTATTTTTCATCCAAAAGAATATTTTCCTTATTCATAATACATACATATACCAAACAAACATTAACCCTGAAAATTTCATTTTCATTTGAATACGGTTTACTAATCACACTCACTTTTAAGCAGAAAACGGGTTTTCTCATTAACCTTTCAACATTTTCTCGGTAACCATTTGATACTTTCTTTCAACCATCCCATATACCTTTAATTCATGTCTTTACACCTTGGAAGTTCATGGAATCATAGAATGTGAAAGCATTTGCATTTCTGGAAATGCAACACGGTACAAACCCTATTGAGGAAAATTTGACAATATCTGGCAAAATGACATATTCATTAAACCTATGACCCAACATGCCTACTTTTAGGGCTTTATTCCAAAGATAAACTGGCAAAATAAAAAAGAACAGATAAATGCATAAGGCTAGCAACATTAGCAAAAGTCTTGTTACAGCAAAAGACTGAATGAGCTAATAATGTACATGCTCATAATGAAGCACTATGCAGCTATAAAAAATAAATAATATCTACATACTGCTATGAGGGGATTTTGAGGCTACAGTAACATTAAAAAACAAAATAAATAACTATGCACAGGAAGCTACCTATTACCTAAAAAAGGAGAAAATACAAATTAATTTCTATGTATATATGACATATAGATGTATTACTATGTATACGTACTTATATTTTAAAAGTGGAAGGATAAACCAAAACCAAATAGAAATGGTTATCTGTAGGAAGAGGGAGATAATAGGAAGAGGAGATAGGCATGAAAACTAGACTTTTCCAAATGGATTTTGCCTTGTATTTGAATTTGACCTTGGAACCACATAAACAAAAAACCAAGATTAAATTTTAAAAAAGAATCTCTAAAAATAAAACAAATGATTCAGGCTATGTACTGAGATGGTAGCTTACCAACATAGAAAAGAGCTACTGCAAATGATTTTAAAACATTAAAACTATACAGAATATATTCTAAAGATAAAAAATGTGAAAAGAGTTATAAACTATTTTCAGTAATCGTATTAGTAATGTTGATATCCCTATTCTGAAACTATTTTATATAATATCAGGCAAATAAGTTATTATGCTAATGTCATTCAGAATTAAGATTTTCAGCACATGAGAAGAGCCATAAATATAAAATCAAAGAAGCAAAAACTCTGAAGTTCTACATTTGAATCAGAAAAATCAGAAAAAAAATTTCTATTAAAACAAAAGTTCCTAAACGTATCCACTGAGGTGGTGTAACAATAGTAACCACTCAGGAGCAACGAGTAATGCCCAGAGTAATACCATTTCCTACAAAAAAAGAACGAGGGCTCCTCAGAGGAATGGCTGATTTCCAGGCCAAGGGCAGTAACGTACAAAAAGACCCTGGAACATCCTGTTATACCAGGAAGCAAGAAGGCCATCAAAGACTACTGGAGTGGCATCAAAAGGATTCCCACTCACCAAAGATGAGACAACCTGAACATCAAAAAGATATTATCTGTAAGGTACGAAAACAAAAATATTTTTAAATTTATGAAACTCATGATCATAAATAAAAACAAAATCTCACTGATACCCTTTGATTGGTGTTAGGGAGCCGATTCATTATTTTGAAAACTGGTAAAATAAAGAATCAGGTACTTACCCTGATTTTCTTGTACATCAGAGAACTAAACAGTTTATGAGAAAACGCTCTTTTTAAAAGAATTCCATTTAATAAATATGAATTTGCAATCCTAATAAAATGGGTCTAGGCATCAATAATGAATAGCTATTAAAGCCATAAGGTAAAAAGCTATGTGGAGAACTTTACAGTTAGTGGATCAGAACAACAGGACCTGAACTCACTGATGACATCTTATCACAAAAAGAAATTAAGACATTATGGGATTATGTGGTGAAGTAAGAAATGGACAGCACCACCATCCATGAAGCATTCTTGTCACCCTCAAAAAAAAGGGGGGGGGGATCCCAAACAAATCAAGCCTGTAGGTAGGTCTTCAGTGGTTTGTAGGAAATACAGAAAAGAAACAAACATGTTAAATAACACCACAGGGACAAAACAGCAAAATCTAGACTTTGGGAAACTCTACTAGGCAAACCACCTGGTTTTTTCAATAAAATAGAAAAAAAAAAAAAAAGGTAGAGGGAACTTACAAATTTAAAAAGAGAATAAACAGATATAACTAAATACAATGTGAGGATCTTGTTTGAATTTTTGAATAAAGCCAACTAGAAAACAAAATTATGAGACAAACAAGGAAACTTGAGCACTGGATATTACTGATGTTATGAATTACTGTCAATTTTTAGGGATAATGATATTATGGTTATATAAAAAAAAAATCCTTACCTTTTAGATATATGTACTGAAAATTACTTGGATTTGCTTCAAAATAACCCAGAGAGAGAAGGAGGGAACAGGACTCTGAGCCATCCAACTACCAGTCCCAATCATATAGGATGGTAAGGCAGTTTCTCTCAGAATAGCAGCTAGTATTTTTTGAGCACTTACTAAATATCAAGTGTAGTTCCAGTGCATTTATAAAGACACTGCAGCTTAAGACAGCCAGGACGAAGACCCCCATCTGTTGAACTCCAGACTCCGAGCTCTTAACCACAACATACTACCACCAGTTGAACTGCTTTGCCATTCCAGTGTTAGACTATTTGAGTAAAAATGTTTCTTATGTTGGAATAAAATCCATCATCCCTGCAACATCCATCTTATTTTTCTGACCTATATACATACTATTTCAGCTATTCTTTCAACAAGTATTTTGAGGGCCTGCTATGTGTCAGGCTCTGGGGAAAGAAGATGAAAAATGGTCTCTGCTCCCAAATAGTCTGAAGAAAGTAGGAGACTGCCAAGTAGAAGCAATGATACAGTGTAATAAATGCCACAGAAGACACAAAGGGTATTAAGAGACCAGAGAGGAGGGGGCAAATGAATCACAAGAAAGACTTCCAGAAAAAGTAAAGCCGAAGAAAAGACCCAAAGAACAAGAAACTAATGAGAAAGATAAAGCTCTTTGAAGGGCTTTTCAGGCACGTCTGAGGTGTGAAAGCAAAGCATTTATGGAGAATACAAATAGACTATAAACTGAAACAAAAGTAACAAACATAAAATGCAAGTCTCAAAGAGAGGCAGGTTTGAATTCACTTCTGCCAAATTATTGGGCCAACCTGTGCCTAGGTTTCTCATCTGGAAATCTGTGCCTGGGTTTTCTACCTTATATGCTGAGAAATAAAAGAAACGTACATAACACTTGGGACAGCACCCTTGGGCAGGGCATCTACCTACAAGTTTTAATTCTGGAGGATACATTTAAACTTTGTTTAAATTCAAGTCACTTTTTGAAAAAGATTATTTTAAGATTAAATTCAGTGCCTTTTTCAAGCATATACAATTTCCATAAAATGTAACTTAGCTAGTAATCAGCCACCAATCACACTGGTCTGAAAATCTTTTGCTCTTTAAAATATATGGAAGCTTAGGGCACCTGGGTCGCTCAGTCAGTTAAGCATCCCACTTCAGTTCAGGTCATGAACTCATGGTTCACGAGTTCCAGTCCCACACTGGGCTCACTGCTGACAGTTCAGAGCCTGCTTGGGATTCTCTCTCTCCCTCTCTCTCTGCCCCTCCCTCGCTTGCACCTCTCTCTCTCTCTCTCTCTCTCTCTCCCTCCCTCCCTCAAAAATAAACATTTAAAGAGGTGCCTGGGTGGCTCAGTCGGTTAAGCAGCCGACTTCGGTTCAGGTCATGATTTCGCAGTTCATGAGTTTGAGCCCAGCATTGGGCTCTGTGTTGACAGCTCAGAGCCTGGAGGCTGCTTCAGATTCTGTCTCTCCCTCTCTCTCTGCCCCTCTCCCACTCATTCTCTCTCTCTCTCTCCCCTTCTCTCTCAAAAATAAACAAACATAAAAAATTAAAAATAAATACAAATAAACATTTAAAAAATAAATAAAATGTATGGAAGCTTTAAGACTTATCTTAAATTCAAAGTTTTTATATGAGTAAAATAAGCTGCTATTTTTAAGCAGTAGTATTCCTTGCATCAAGTAATGAGTAATTCAAAAAAACTAATTTCTTTTGGAGAATACCCTAATCCATAAACTAAACCTGTTAAGGACCACTACCAATGTGTGAAAAAGTCGACATTAAATTCTTATGGGTGAATTACCAACACAGCCTATCTGGTTTATTATTACTCAATTCAAAGCAATAAAGCTGACATTGAATCATAAGGAAAAGTTGACCAAAACAATGTACTTCATTTTTTTTTTCAAGTTTTTATTTATTTTGAGAGGGAGAGACAGAGAATTCCAAGCAGGCTCCCTACTGTCAGCACAGAGCCCAACCCGGGGCTCAAACCCACGAACGGCAAGATCATGACCTGAGCCAAAACCAAGAGCCAGATACTCAACCAACTTAGCCGCCAAGGCACCCCAAAACAGTTTATTTCTGATTAGCCATATGTATTTCATGTTATTTCTTCTTTTTAGAAGTCAGTATTATCACAGCTAAAACAGCAGCCAATATTTAAAGTTAACTCTGTGTCAGATATTTTTGCTAAAAAGTTCATATGTATTAACTTATTTAATAAATGCCTAGAAAATTTCCAGTAACTTGTCATAAAAATTTTTTTCTATTTAAAGTGAATTTTCTAACAGAAAATAAAAAACATCCTTAGAATAACTCAAGAAATTAAGATGAATTGCTGCTACAATATTTTCAATTAAAAACTAAAGCACTTGGATAAAATGGATATACATACACAATTTAAAATTTTTTTTTTTTCAATGTTTTATTTTATTTTTGGGACAGAGAGAGACAGAGCATGAACGGGGGAGGGGCAGAGAAAGAGGGAGACACAGAATCGGAAACAGGCTCCAGGCTCTGAGCCATCAGCCCAGAGCCTGACGCGGGGCTCGAACTCACGGAGCACGAGATCGTGACCTGGCTGAAGTCGGACGCTTAACCAACTGCGCCACCCAGGCGCCCCTATACATACACAATTTAAATGAAATCGAGAAACTCAATTTCTATTACAGTCCAAAAGAACAAATAAAATCCATTTTCTCACAAAAAGCATATTCCCCTTATTTGACTTAACAAGAAACAAAAGATTTACCTCTAAGGAAAGAAAACTTTAAGGCTGTAATTTTAATCTTTTTTAGACCAATATCTGAAAATTAAATAATTTTAATTCTATATTTACTAAAATTCCTCCAAGCTATATGCACCACAGCAGAACAGAAACACCAGTACCTGAAGAAGAAAGTTCAAGTCTTAGCTTTGATCAACCTCTAACTTACACCTGCAAACTTGGGCAGGTGAATTAAACTTCTCTGAGCCCCAATATCTTCATCTATTTAGCGATGGAATTGGAACCAATGATCCTGATTATAAGGTGATGGGTGAGTGTATCTGTAGGCCGGAAGGAAGACCAGATTCTGACTTTCTGATGGGAAGAATTAACCAGTGTTAATCTAATACTAGTCAAATATCAGCACAAACATCAAGAGAAAAAAAAACAACGGTTGTTTTGTTTGGTTTAAAAATATTGTTCAGGGCGCCTGGGTGGTTCAGTCGGTTAAGCGTCCAACTTCGGCTCAGGTCATGATCTCACGGTTCGTGAGTTCAAGCCTCGCGTCAGGCTCTGTGCTGACAGCTGAGCCTGGAGCCTGTTTCAGATTCTGTGCCTCCCTCTCTCTCTCTGACCCTCCCCCGTTCATGCTCTCTGTCTCAAAAATAAACGTTAAAAAAAAAATTAAAAATATTGTTAAATTATAGGCATACTGTTCTAAATGTTCTTCCTCAACAAAGCAAGCATCTATATGTTATACTATATATACTGTATATAACATACAGAAATGTTTACATCTGTATTATTTTCCTCTTTCAACTTATTGAAAGACTGCTGGAGGATGGAAAGCAGGGAGGAAGGTACAGATGCTTTTAGTAATTCCCAAATGACTCAATTCAGCATGAATTATGGAAGAAACAGCCTGTCATTAAAAATTAGATTGCTATCTCAACAGTGTATAACGAATTAAAGTGTTACAAATTCCATCAAGTCACTTCCTTAAAAACCACCAATATTTAAATTTTATTTATTAAATACATTTATCCATATATAATATTAGTGTATTTAATAAGTTTTTTTATCAATTGTGTCTATTCTATTTGGAATGGAAGGATGATTGCCAGCTTCAACTCCTCGGGGCAAATCCTGGCACCAAGTTCTAAGAATGATGCAATGAAATGGGACTAAAGAGAAGGTGCACAGCCTGTTGTGAGCCACTAAATGATTACCCTGAGGGCTGGGGGAGGGAAGGAAATGTTTCAGGAGAAGTAAAATATAAGTTATAATATAAGTTATAAAACATAAATAAAATATAACATAAAAAATAAAATTTTAAACACTGTGTAGGAATTCAATAGGTCGACAAGGCAGGGCAATAATACAGGACAGTCAGGGAATAACAGTCTGGCACTAATGAAACTAACAAAGAAGAGAAGGACAGAACATCAGGCTAGAGAGGCAGATATGTGACAGATCATTAAAAGCTTCATTTAACATGGAAAATGCTGCTTGTAGTTTATCCTGGAGAGATGGTCAGATCTACATTTTACCAAGTATAGATACACTTTGATGTAGTAAAGATTAGTGCAGTTAGTGTAGATTAGAAAAAATAATTCCCAAGGCGATAAGGACTTTAACTAGAGAGAAGAAACTAGAGGCAACTGGTTAAGAGGTTACTGCAAGAGGCTAGCCAAGAGATTACAAAGGTCTGATCTAATGTCAATCTCGATACTTTGATATTGGAAGTAATGGAAGTACACACATATATATATACACACACATGAAAAACCTTCAGGACACCGTCATTTGTATTTATATACACATACATGCACATATACATTACACACATACACAACTATACTCTGCATGTGTGATACACACACACAAACACATTATATACATTATTCCAGTTATTCCTCACAGCAACCCTTTGAACTGGTTCTTACTTTAATTTTTTTAATATTTATTATTATTTTGAGAGAGAGAGAGAGAAAGAGCAGTGAAGGGGAAGAGAGAAAGAGGGAGACACAGAATCCAAAGCAGGCTCCAGGCTCTGAGCCATCAGCACAGAGCCCCGACGCGGGGCTCAAACTCAGACTGTGAGATCATGACCTGAGCCGAAGTCGGACACTTAACTGACTGAGCCACCCTGGCGCCCCTTGTATCTTTTTTTTTTTTTTTTTACAGAAAAAGAACTTGAGGCTCAGAGAGAATAATTAATTTCATCCAGATCAAACATGTCAATAAATAACAGCTAGGATTCAATCCTGGTGTGTCTGATTCTGACACCTGACTCCACTACATCCAAGAATCACTTAAAAGATAAAACTGATGGGGGGGGAAAGGCTAGATTCAGATAAATGGTAGATCAAGACAGATGCACTCTAGGGCAGGTCTCACCCAACCATAAGTAAGTGAACAATCTAAACAAGAACACAGTTTAATCTTATACTTACTTTCAGAAAGGGAAAACTAAAGTTTCTCTAATGCACAGCTACTAAAATAAGCATTTGCTATTGCGATGTGTTCTTTCTATTCTTTCTTCCCACATTCTCTTTGCTATCACCATTTCCTCTTCTATTTTGCTATGTGGGGTTTAAAATACTTATTTAGCCTCTTATAGAACTTAGGGGAATGAAGGAAGCATATAAATAAAAATAAAGAGACTTGATTTTATTATAGCGGCCTTATTATGTATTCAAAAATGTGTGGATATTTGATACAAAGGAATTATTATTTTTATTTTTTTAATATTTATTTTTGAGAGAGAGAGAGTACACACATGAGTAGGAGAGGGGCAGAGGAGGAGAGAAAGAGAATACTAAGCAGGCTCTGTGCTGTCACCATAGAGCCCAACACAGGGCTCGAACTCATGAACCATGAGATCATGACCTGAGCTGAAATCGAGAGTAGGATGCTTAATGTACCAAGCCACCCAGACACCCCTATTGTTAATTTTTTTTTAAGTGTATAACAGTATTGTAGCTAACTGCCCTTCATGCTTTAAAAAAATATACTGAAATATTTACAGATGAAAGTATACAATGCCTGGAATTTGCTCAAAATAATACAAGAAGGGAAGAAACAGATGTGGCAGGACTGACTCTTCTTGCTGACTACTGGGGTTAAATGACAGAAACTTTGAGATCCATTACATTTTTCAAGTACTTATTTGAAATTCTCCATTAATTAGAGAGCTTTCAAATTTATTCAAACACTATATAAATAAGGAAAAAGACCAAAACAGTATGTTATTTACATATATAGATAGATATAGATATAACAGTATGTTATTTATATATAAATCATTTTCTCTCGGGGGCCTGGGTGGCTTAGTCAGTTAAGCGTCTGACCCTTGATCCTGGCTCAGGTCATGTTCTCAAGGTTCATGAGATCAAGACCCAAATGGGGCTCTACGCTGACAGGGGGGAGCCTACTTGGAATTCTCTCTCTGCCCCTCCCCCACTTGTTCACACACTCTCTCTCAAAACACATAAATAAACTTAAAAAAAAAGGAAAGAAAATGGAAAACAAGTTTTTCTTTCTGATGTCTAGGGATCAAATATAATTCTTTTCCTAACAGGAAATTAATGCACATTTACTTATTGCCTTTTGAATTTATTTTGTTTTCCTTTTTTTGTGTTTTACCCTGATGTGTCAACCAGGTGCCCCCAAATACTCAATACTATTATCTGGACACATAAAATTACAATGCACTTAACTGGTTCAAAGCTATCATTTGTATGCTCCTATAAACTTCTAGGGTACTCTCACATTCTTCCATAGATTTCCTTTATACTAGATTGTCAATTCATATATGTAGAATTCTATTAACTTCCATTATGCTTATGTTTACAATCCTGTTAACTACAGAAATTTTCATTCTTTTCCTCTGATCTAAGTAATCTCAGCTTATGGCTATAGCTATCCAATTTTGTGTTGCTGATATTCTAAGATAAATCAAGACTACTATTTCACTTCTTTCTAACCATGACTAGATACAGCTGAAGCTTATGAAACTGCCTCATTTGTTGTAAACTGAAAGGGAAAGCAGAAGAGAAAAACACAGAGAGCAAGTTAATGCTACCTGTTGGAAGTATCCCTCTCTTCCTCCCCTTAGCCCACACAGTTCTCACTCTGAACACATTTCCATTACTACTGCTAGATGACTTTCAATACATCCTGACATTCCTCCACTGACACCCATCACCAAACACAGCCCAGTACCTATAGGTATACCAGGCCCAGTTCAAACACTATAAAAGGGCTAGGATAACTTAAGTCCTGCCTTCAAAGCATGTGCACACTAGAGGAAGGGAACTCAAGGTCAACAAAACTTACAGGACAGTATGAATACCAAAACTAATAAATATCAAAATAGAGGCATTTACTCAGTGCTCTGGAAGAATAAAAGAGAAAAAAAAAAGTACTACCTAGCAAAGCTAAGGAGATCAGTAGAGAAAAGGAGAAATTAGCTAGCCAGGAGTTTTCAAAAGTTTTGTTATTTTATTTTTAAATATCAGGTGTACTTAAGTAACTTAGTAACCAAGTTACTATCCTTTATTGAACTATACCTTAACCAAAACTCTACACAAGACAAAGCTTTTACACTTGAAAAGTGTACCTCCTCAGAATATCCTGAAAGCTCTCCCTCATTACCTCAACCAACACACAGTATCTCTACCCACAACTCATCATTTCTCTCCACTCTCCAACTATTCTAGCACTTTGTGTTATTTGGCACTCGTTAAAATTACAATGGGGTGCCTGGGTGGCTCAGTTATTAAGCGCCCAACTTCGGCTCAAGTCATGACCTCATGGTTCATGAGTTTGAGCCCTGCATCCGGCTCTGTGCTAACAGCTCAGAGACTGGAGCCTGCTACAGATTCTGTGTCTCCCTCTCTCTCCGACCCTCCCCTGCTCACACTCTGGCTGTATCTCAAAGAATAAACATTAAAAAAAAAAATTACAACAATAACACATATATGAGAAACACAGATGCCTTCTAAATTTTGAGGAACTTATAAAAGCTACAGGAATGATTATAAGGTCTGCCTTTCACACTCCATGAATACTTTCCTTTAACCCCCACGGTGACCTGCAAAGTAGATGCTCAATGAATATTTGATTTAAAAATCTCTGGTGACACATAAAGAATTACTTATTATGCTAAGTATCACATAAAAGCTTAATTAAAACAATTCTTCAGCATGACAACCTACACATGAAGTAACAGAGTAAAGTGGTTAAGAGCACTGCTCTCAGTGGTTAAAGATAAACTGCCTGACTTCTAATCTAGTCCTATCATTTAATTAGCTGTGTGACCTTAAGGAAGCTACATAACCTCTCAGTGTCTCAATCTTCTCAACTATAAAATGGGATAAAGCAGGAGTGCCTGGGTGGCCCAGTCAGTTGAGTGTCCAACTCTTGATTTAGGCTCAGGTCATGATCCCATGAGATCGAGCCCCACATCAGGCTCTTGCTGAGTGTGGAGCCTGCTTGGGATTTTCTCTCTCTCTCTCTCTCTCTCTCTCTCTCTCTCTCTGTCTCTCTCCCTTCCTCCGCCCTTCGTCCTCAGTTGCATGCTCTCTAAAATTAAAAATAAAAATGAAATAAAATGGAATAAAACAGTAGCTAACTCGTAAGTCACTGTAAGTGTAAATGACTTGGTACAGTGTTTATACCAGAACCTGACACAGAGTAAGTTGTAAGTTCAATAATAGTAGTAGCAGTAGTGGTATTGCCATCACCAAAAAACCTGGATACTTTGTAGCCAGAAATTCAAATGATAGTAACACCTTTTATCTGAGGTCTCCTCATAATTACAAAGCTCTTCCACAGAAGATGTAGAAAGGAATGGAAGAGCAAGCATGTTAGGAGTTCCATTAACCCTGGCTCTACCATTAATCATCTACAGGACCACTGACAGCTAAGTACCCACAGGCAAGTTAGTTTGCCTCTCTGAGCCTCAGTTCTCTGATCTGTATAATGTGGTAATACCATCTATACCCCAGGAATGTCCTGAGGACCAAAGGGGTCAAGGTATGTAAATCAACAAGCACAGTGTATGGCCAACTACCAAGCTAATATCTGTTCCTTTCTCCCATTCCCATACCTCACATGGACTATCCCATTTGATTCTCATCCCCTCATTATGATATTCACATCAGGCTGAACGACATTAAAAAGAATCGAGGGGCGTCTGGCTGGCTCAGTTGGAAGAGCATGAAACTCTTGATCTCGGGGTTGTGAGTTTGAGCCCCCAGCTGGGTGTGGAGATTACTTAAGTAAATTAATAATATATTTAAAAATAAATAAATAGGTAAAAATAGTTGAAAGCTGGCAAATTCACTCTATCCACTTACAAATAGAGAAAATAAGCTCAGAACGGTTAAATGATTTACTCAAGGTCACATGCACAGTAAGTAATGAAGCTAAAGCTTTAAAACAGATTAAAAATTTTTCATTTCGCTAGCTAGCTAACTGGTTAGGTGAGTCCCTCTCAGGAAGGGGGAAAAAAAAAGGTATACTAAGTACCATAATACATGCAAAATTACTGTAACCTACAAGTTTTTGTTCTGCCATATTAAAAAGTGATGGGGACCTAGATTTCTAAGAAACCTTCCATTGTAAAAATTATCTGTGCAATGTCTATGTATGTGTTGTGGTGAACTAAGGGTTTAAAGAAAATTATAGGAAAAAAATATTAAAGGAAGCATATGCATAACTATACGGATTCAAAAAGTACAACTGGATCTAATTAGAAACCCCTCAAGTAGCTGAACAGCAAATGTCCATCCTAGTGAAAGGGTACAGGTATCTAATACCACAGCAGTATTGTTTGCCAAACACACAAGGAAGAGTTATATTAAAGTGTCCACTTTGGTTAACAAAGGTATGGACTAATATGTAACTTTACTGTAGTGGAAAAAGAAAAAAAAAACTCATAAGGCTTTTCTTCCAGTAGTAAGAAAAGCACTATTGTAGTACAAATGTAGAACTGCTGAACTAACTTCTATAAATTCTACATGGGCTTTAGGATTAGATCACATAAACCACAGTTGGGATTCAATGTCTGTCCGAACATGAAAAGTCCTATCAAAATGCACAGTACTGGTAAATAAATAACAAATGTTAACAGAACAAGGCCCCATAAACCTGGTGGAATATTTAACAGTATCAAATATTTACTGTGATCAGTCTACAAATCTATTCTGCTTCTTTTCTCCTTGATTTGTCATCCACCATTTTACAAAAACCCTACGGACAACAAAGTAAGAAAGAGGATAATGAACAAACACTGGGTCTTTCAACAGATTTACATAGAACAGTTTTGTTTTAATCCGCTTATGGGTCTCCTCCAATTATGTAATCATTCCACGGCAAAAGATTACACGGCTTTTTTCCTACACTGAAAGGAAGGAATTGAAGGGAGAAACAGAGGAGTGTGAAACAGGTAGCCTCAAAATATGCTATATTTCCATGAAACTAAACTGTCTGCTTCTTAGGGACCAGTATGAACTCAGCATTCTTAATTTTCGAGACCTTACCCTTTAGCCATTACAGATTTGTTTTCTTAATCCCATAACAACTGGCAACTCTTCACGTGCTGCAGATTCCACCTAACATCATCACTTCTAGAGTCCATTAGAGCCGGCTGGTCCCAGGGCGGTCAGAGAGTTGTCAACGCTGAAAGGGCAGTGTAATTACAATTACGTCGGTGCAGCTCTTCTCAACTCCCCGAAACAAAAGTCAGGCTGAAATGCGCTGCCACCCTAAGGCGCGCGACTCCGGGCGCTCGCTCCGGTCCCCCAGGTTTCGCCGAAACCCGCCGAGCGTGACCTCTACGCCTCGGCACCGAGCCTCGCTTGTCCTTTTCTACGACCCCAGGTCCAAGCCTACGGCGGCTTCACCCTGCTCCAGGTCCCGCGCAGCGCGGGGCTGCACACTTGTTCGGGGAACTCTTAGACCCCCACCCCCTCCGCGACCGCAGGTCCCCAGCTCCCGGCCGCGCGCGCCCCCCCGACAGGTAACCGGGATTCCGGCTCACAGCCGCGGGCGCTCGGGGCCGCGCAGTTAATGAGTAACGCGCCCGCGTCCGGGGGGCGGGGGAGGAGCCGCCGCCGCCCGACGCCCCAGCGGCCCCAGACGCCCCGAGGCGCCGCGCCGCGCCCCCCGCCGCCGCCGCCTCCACCGAGGTTCTCCGAGCCCGTGTGCCGAGATGGGGGAGCGCGCTTGCCGGGCAGGGGCGGCCGGGCCAGGTCGTCGCGCGCCGCGCCCGCACTTGCACCTGCCACCGCCGCCCCTCCAGGCCGGCTCGCGGGAGAGAGGCGGGCGCGCGGGCGCCGAGGGGGGCGGTGCTCCGCGTCCGGGGCCTCTCCCTCCCGCGGCTGCCCTCACCTGCCGAAACCACCGCGGTCGCTGCCTGCGCTCAGGGGCGCTCGCAGCGCTGTACAGAGCCTGTCCTGAGGCAGCAAGAGGAAGAAGAGGACTGCCGGCCGGTCGACGCCGCTACACTCAACGAAGGTGGGCGCACTGCGCTGGGAGCCGCCGAAGGAGAGCGGGACTGCGCCTGCGCCGGGAGCGGAGCCGGGAGCCGGGAGCGGCCCGGCCCGGTGGAGGGAAGGCGGGGCTGGGGGCGGGGCGGGGGCGGGACTGGCGTGGGGCTGGCGTGGGGCGGGAGGAGTCGACGCGCTCCCGCGCCCCCTGGCGCCAGGCGGGGCTCTTCGCAGGTGCCGAGGAGCGTGCCCCAGGTGCCTCCGCGGGCGGTTGCCCTGGGAACGAGCACCCGCGGCGCTGAGCACAAGTTTCCCTGCGCTTTATGGGCGCCTCGAGTTAACTTCGTGTTGGACTGTCCAGGAGTCGGGAAATGAGCTTCCGATGTGAGTTGAGGACTACTAGAACCAACCTCAAACTTGGCGTCCATATGTATCTTACAGCGTGTGCGTGTGTGTATGAGGGATGGAAGCAGAGGAAGTCTGATAGAACCAGATTCCATCATCTGATCAGTGGCTAGACCATTCGAGAATGTTCTTTCTGTATCCGCCTTCTCTCATTTTTTGTGTCAACTCTTTTATCAAACTTCCACCGCACTTTAGGTTCTCTGGGTAGGAAAAGTGAAAATACAGAACCAAGCTGCCAAAATCTGATCAGTAAGAAGCGATCGCCATATGTGTCTCTGTGTTTAGTAAAAGACATGGAATTTATGTGATAGACATACTGACCAGGACCATCATTCTAAATGTTGATCACATCTGTTAGAGGCAGTAAAGAAGAGTAGATTATGTGTATGACTATAGCAATCAGGATTTCTGGGATTGAAATCACTAGTGCTAGCTGGGTGCCTTTGGTCAAGTTGATCTCTAATAGTACCAATTTTCTCATCAGTAAATGGGGATAATAAGAGTATCTACCTCTCTGACTCGTGAGAGAGCAAATGGTTTAGTACATGTAAAATGCTGTACTGCATGACAGAATGTCTAATGAATATTAGCTATTATTATTAACAACATTATTACTGGTATCATCCATGTATCATCCAAACAGAAACCTGAAAAGTCATTATTCACTTTCACCAATGTAGCGAGTCTTATCCATTCTAATTCCCAAGTCATTCTTAAACCTATCCCATTTCCTATTCACTGTCACTAGATAATAACCTTCTTCCATTAACCTTCTTCCTAACTATTCTCCCTTACCCCCTGTCATTCATGTCATGTCCTGAATGAATACTGTTATTCATCACTTACTGTGCTCCATCTCTGTGCCTACTGCTGGACCTGGGGACAGAGAAACCATTACACACTATCTCAAGAACTCAAACATTGCGAGGGAGACAAGCATAATAGTAACTACGTGGAATGAATAACTCTGCACACAGCAAACTACTTGGGTTCTCCACTCTTCTCATACTCTCTCGTGTATGTCATGTTTACATATGCTACTCCTTTTTCTTGTTATGTCCTGACCCTCCACCTTTTTCTTACCTAATTCCTGTTCATCCTTCATTATTCAGACTAAGCATCAATTCCCTGCTGAACCCTTCCCTGTTGCTTGCCACCTAGCCCTGTCCCACCCCAGTATGGGTTAGGTGCTCTTAGCTGTGCTCCCATAGGACCTTGTCTCTTTCTAGCAGTTATCACATAGAATGTTAATTGGGGTTTTGTCTATTTTCCTACTAACTATTAGCTTCTTGAGAACAAGCACAAGACCTGACATGTAGTAGAACTGGCTCAATAAATGCAGATGAGTAAATGACATACATACTGACACACTGTCTTGGTATATAAATGTTTAGAGGACAGGCCCTGTGATCTGTTCTGCATAGGAGTTAAGACATCAAGCATCTGCAGGAAATAGTAAGCAGTAGCCTTATGCCTGAGTCCCAGGCTAGTCCATTTGCAAATTACCTACCATCCTAGAGACTCTTTGGAATGTACTTAGAGGTGTTTCCTCCCACATGCTTAACCTGGAAGCATAGTTTAAGAATGAAAAGAGCCATATGAGTAGTTACCTGTAATAATGCCTTGGTGTCCTTGCAACACAGAGACCAAGGTATGTTGCAAAGTGTGAGACACTCAGAGTCTCAGCCTACAAAATCTGTAAAGTGTTGTAAGCATCCTAGGTTAGATTGCTCACCCATATATTAAAGAGACAGACACTTCACAAACTTTAAAAATATGATGATAGATTTTGCTGTGTGCTCAAATCTGCCTTCTTTCTCTTTCATTAAAAAAATAAATTATACAGGGGCGCCTGGGTGGCTCAGTCGGTTGAGCGTCCAACTTCAGCTCAGGTCACGATCTTGCGGTCCGTGAGTTCGAGCCCCGCGTCAGGCTCTGGGCTGATGGCCCAGAGCCTGGAGCCTGCTTCCGATTCTGTGTCTCCCTCTCTCTCTGCCCCTCCCCCATTCATGCTCTGTCTCTCTCTGTCTCAAAAATAAATAAATGTTAAAAAAAGTTTTTTTTAATAAAAAAAAATAAATTATACAATATATAAGATGATATTATATTTTTTAGAGAAATCTTAAGACTTTCACATCCATACCTGAGGCCAGAAAATGAAGGAGATGAATGCAAATATCCAGAAATTTTTAATTGACAAGTCATCAGTTATAATTTTTTATTGCTTATTTGCCTCTTTTGTTTTTCCAAGTCCAGACAATGTATATTTACAGGGTACTTTCCAGTTTCAAACTAACTTCACACGAATTATCTCATGAACCTTTTACAAAAAACAATTTGACATAGGTAGAAGGTAATCTTCATCTTTACCGACAGGGAGCTTGGACCACCAAAGTTAGGGCCTTGGTCTTCAGAATACAGGGTAATATCTTACAGACAAATGAAGTTAAAACTCTAAAAAGCATACCGGACTTCATGTCCAGCAGTATGGCAAACTAGAGACTGGCTGATTGCCCCACCAAAAGCAACTCAAAGTGCTAGATGAAATATATAAAACGTCTTATCAAACATATCAATAAGCTGATAAGAACATAAGAAATCCTCAAGGGCAAAAAAAACTAGGTAAAAGCAGGAACCCAGACAGTAAATAATAACAATGCAAAATGGAAGAAAGAAAGAAAGAAAGAAAGAAAGAAAGAAAGAAAGAAAGAAAGAAAGAAGATGTTTACAAGGGGAAATGTACCAAAAATAATATTTCCTTGTCTAGCAAAATAATTATTTGCAAGCTAGTGTTTGCATTCCCACAAAAATTGGGGAATTTCACAACTTCTGTACAAAAGCAGAGCTGTCTCTGAAGTGTCTTTTATTAGATCGGTTATGGACAATTCTGCATTTCAGGCCCTTTTTCTAATGTTGGAATAAACAACTGCAAAAACTTGGAAAGCTGAGAGAAAAAGGTTAACAGAAGAGCTTAGACTCTAAAAAGTATGGTGCTCTTCAAAAGAGTCACTTTAACAAGCTACATACATATAAGGAAAAGTTTGGGTAATTGGCTTCAGATCTATAGACACCCAAATTGCCATCCATTGAACTCATATTTATTTATTACTTCTCTATGCCAGATATATAAATAATCTGCAGTGAGAGAGAAGAGAAGGAGAGGTGAGACACAATGAGAGGACCTCTTGGCCTCCCCACTGTCCCAGGTTCCAGTCTATTCCTGAGGCTTTCTTCATTCCTACCCATAGGTTCTGTGACAAATCCTTGTATGTTTAATTCTGCCATTTTGCTTATATTTTCAGTGGATTCCTATCATTGGCCACCAGAAAATTATCCTAAACAATGTATTTTCATGGAGGGATTGGTGTCTGTCGCAGCTAAAAACTCAAAATAGCAGTAGCTTAAATAAAATAAAATGTATTCCTCTTATGTTGGTATGGTAGCTTTCTGATCAACACAGACACAGGCTCTCTCTCTCTCTATCATGTGGCTTTACCATCTTGAACATGCAGCTTGTACCTTATGATCCATAATGGCTGTTCAAGCTTCAGCCATCACATCCTTATTTCCACCCAGCAGAAAAGAGATAAGGGCAGAAAAGGACATCTCCCTCTATTTAAGAACACTTGCAGTGTATACCTCACTACACTTACCCCTGATTGGTCAGAACTTAACTCTTTTTTTGGAGAAAGAGAGAATCCGAAGCAGGCTCCACACTGTCAATGCAGAGCCCAGTGCAGGGCTTGAACTCATGAATCATGAGTTCATGACCTGAGCCAAAATCGAGAGTCGGAGGCTCAACTGACTGAGCCACTCACGTGCCCGGGAACTTAACTATAAATAATGTCGAAACATGTCATTTCTACTGAGTAGCCATGTGCTCAGTCCTGACACTAAAGAAAAAGAGAACAGATATTAGAGACCACTAGCAGTCTCTGGCCCATCATGTGAGATCAGACTCAGGATGAGAGAAATGGCAACGGGGTAGAACACGCAATAGAGCAAAGGCATCGTAAGGAAAACGTGCAATGTGTTCAGTGATGATGAGCACACGGAACAAGTGCCTGGAAAGGTATGTGGGAGTCACACTGCGCAAGATTATAAACGCCAAACCGAGGAATGTGAGAGTCAGAAGAAAGCTCCTGAAAGATAATGAGTTGGAGGGTGAAATAAATGGTCAAAACAATGTTTTAAGACGAGAAATGGGGTAGCAATGCCTAGAAAGTACTTGGGGGGGGGGGGGGATGAGAGGCAAGAAGATTAGATGGGAAGCTACTATGAGATAATGAGTGCCTATTCTGCAATACGTACAGGAAAGGAGCAACGTTTCAAAGGATTCATTTGTTGGTGCTGTTGATGCAACAAGTGATTCAATATCCGTACCACCCCCCCCCCCACGCCCCCGCTTTCATGTTCAGCATGTATTATGCCTTTTTGAAATCAGCACAATGATTTTATTTGGGCAAGTGCCCTTTCACCACGTGTAGTCCATAGGATTCAAGTGGAACTGAATTCTACCTCGTCAAAGGTAAGCATGTGACTCAGGCTTAACCAATCAGACAAAAGACGTCGATGGCTATCGAGCTCAGAAAACCACAACAAAGCACACTTGCACACAATTAAGTGACTTACCCTAGGGGCAAAACCAACAATCCTGCATTTGAAACTAGGAATCAACTACTAAATGGGTTGGCAGCAGTGTCTCCTCCGTGAACCCGATTTATTATAAAATAGAGGGAGGTAAGGCACCGTTGAAAGAGGAATGTTCAGAAGCCTTCCGTTGGTGAGGCAAGATGAAAAAAAGAGTCCGCAAGGGAAGCAGCCCTGCAACTCCTGGTCTCTTAGAAGGAGGAATTAACGGTACTCAGGCACAACCTTCCTATCCTACGGACTCCTATTAGCAGACACGTGGTCCTGGCCCCGCCTCAGCACAAACCTTCTGCAAGTAGCATGTCTTGGAAAACTTGGGAAATCTCTCCTGCTTCAAAGATGAGTAATCAATTAGAAAGGAACCAGCATACAAAGATACATGAGAAAAAAAAAAAAAGGGAACAGGAAAAAAAATGCCAAATTAAAATGTTCGTCGGAAAAACTTGCAATTAAGCAAAAGAAAATTTTAACCAAACCTATAGCCATAAATTTTAGAGATTAAAAGTACAATTTAGAAGAGGGTCTCCTCAGAACCCAACTGGGCTAGCACTCTGATTTTGAACTTCCAGCTTCCAGAACTGTAAGAAAGAAGCATTTCTGTTGTTTAGAACCTTCGCAGTTTATGGTATTTTTGTCATAGCAGCCCAAACGGACTAAGCAGGCTTATTTGTGGTGGCAGAGTTGGAAGCACTCTAGTGTTTATCACCAGGAGAGTAAATAGGCAAAAAATGGGTATAACTACTATTATACCAGTTAGAAGCAACTGATTAGAAGGCCACAAAGCAACATGCACAGACCCTACATAGTGCTAAGTAGAAAAAAAAAAAAAAAGTAGATGTATGATCAATATCATGTATGTACATTAGAAACGATATACATAAAAATAGCCATTTTATAAAAACACATAAAAAGATACACACCTAACACATGTGAATGGTTGCCTATCTGGGGGATAGGAATAGAAATAAAAAGGAAAAAAATAACACTAATCTTGCATGATCAATTACGATAATATGGCCTGAACTGATAAGTATGACTTATGATTTAAGTATGATTATGATTTATGATTTCTTAACTCTGCTTGAAAGTTTTAAGAATGAAGCAAAACCGCTACAAGAGCTTAAACATAAATTGAAGAAGAGGGAGGAAAAATATTAAACTATTTCAGAAATGAAGGCAAACTTGGAAACAGCACAAAGGAGAATAAACTTTTTTAAGGAAAAAATCAAAAACAAAATAAAGCATTTTTAAAGAGTCATAGAATACCAGACTAAGAAAAGCAAGTAAAATGAAATGGAACAAACAGAAAGGATTAGAGAGAAGATTATGTAAATGGAAGAGAAACAAAAGAAATCCACCATATGCATAATCAAGGAATAAAACCAAGAAAAGGATCTAGATATTGGAACAGAAAAAAAAAAAAAAAAAAACTTAGATAAGTATTTTGAGAGACTTTTCAGAAATAAAAGAAGACCCAAACTATAAACACAAATGTATATAATAACCCAAAGGGAAAAAAAAAATGGCACAAAAATGGTCAAACTAAGACCTATTGTAGTAAAGCTATTGGATTTCAAAGCTAATGAAAATCTTTTGGATAACTAGGTAAAAATGATCAAGACATCTGTAAAGGGAAAAAATATCAAAATGTGACCCAAAGGATTTTATGCTCAAGAATTTTACAACAAAGAAGTTTGTTTAAATACAAATGTAATATACAACATTTTTGAACATGCATGCAATATGGTTTTCATGAACCCTTTTGTAAGACAGTAGAGAATGAACCTCAGCCAAACAAGAGATGAATTTAGAACCAGAACAAACAAACAAACAAACCCACAAAAACAAACAAACAAACAAAACTGACAGTGATCCTTGAATCCATTTAACTGTAGAATTACGTCTAAAACAAATATGAGAAGGATATGGTCATAGAACAGAGAGTAAATTATAAATCCTGACAATGTATCAATGAAACAACCAATAGAAGTTGAGAAAGAAGAGAAACAAGGTAAACGTTACAAAAAATAATGTAATTAGGGAATGGGAGAGGAGGAGCAGGAAATATACTGCTTACTGTTTTGAATAATATCTAAAAAATATATAATTATAAAGTTATTAAGATATCCACTGGAATAAAAATGCATGCCTTTCAAATTCAAAAACATGCATACCAAAGAGTACACAGGCCATATAGTGACAAAACGTTAGATGAACAGTATAAATTAAAAGCATAACCAAAAAATGATAGGTGGACTAAAATAGAACATAACTTACATTTCACTAAATATAAAAAGATTAAACTTACCAATTAATTAAAAATTTTCTCAGAAGGAATATCAAATCAAATCCCAACTCTCTGCTGCATACATAAGATAATGAAAACAAAGTGACTTAGGATGAAAATAAAAGGATAGACGAGAATATACTAAGCAAATGAAGCCAATATCAAAATTTTATTTCCAACAAAGCTCGATTCAGGGAAAAAGCATTAAATGAGACAAAGACAGGCACTTTATAACAAAAAAGCATGAGGTACAAAAATTAAGATCTCACACTTCTAAATATCTATAAACCAAATTACATACCATTTAAAATTTATAGAGGAAAAATTACAGCAGATCCAAGGAGAAATCAACAGGAAACATGGCTAATTAATTTACCTCTCATGCAAACAGATCAAGTGCTAAAAAAATAATAAAATAAGTAAGAATAGAAAAGCCCTAAGTAACATAATTAATAAGGTAGATTATATACATGTTTATACACTGCTATACATAGTTGTGAGAGAGAATAAAACTACCCCTTTGATGCATAGGCAATTTTTGTAAATTACCCATGAACTATTTACAAAAATTGACTACATATCAAAAGGGTCTTCAAACAGGCCCCACCCTAAGGTTGGGGAATGCTTTTTTTATTCTCGGCCCCCTTTAGTACAGCTGGCTGCTCTTTTATTTCCTTTACACATCGAATTTCCAGATGTAAAAAAAAAGGAAGTTTGAAAACTACTGTGACACACACACACACTTAACAATGTAAAAATATTTATTTTATTTTAAATTTAAGATCCACAGCCCACGTGCCAGTTGTATGGAATGGAATGCTATAAAGCAACAGTGTCCAGGAGGTGACCTAATTGACCCTGGTTAGCTGGAACACAGAAAGTTTTCAAGGGCTATCTGCCAGCAAGGAGTTTGAGAAGTTTGGCATAAACAGGGGTGTTTAGTAGGGGTGGGGCACCAGCAATGGAGTGGGGCAGGAGTGCTTCAATACTAACTCAAGACAAAGGAGAAGTCTGATCCTCCTTGCCTCATTCAACAGGCCAGCTTGTGATCTGAGCTGTGTAAGATTCTTTTCCTCGCGTAAGGATGAAAGTTGTCGTGGTTGTCAACATTTTTTATGCCTGTGCCCTTAACCATCACCGGGTTGGACAAAGATAAAGCATCGTGTACAGTTGGGTTGTGTTTTAATGCAGCCAGAAGGCTAGATTACAGGAACTAGTTAGAGATGTTTTGAGGTCAAGGACTTTGGGGAATTGAAAGGTCTCTCAGAGGCCCAACTTACTCAACATGCAGCAGCCGGAGAGATTGCACTTTCTTGCTGATGTGATGAAACACCTGAATGTACAGAGCTTGAAACCACAGGGAAAAGGAAGGGCTTTTGTCTCAGGAAATGAAGATCTTAGGCTCAAACCAGGCATGTGAATTGAGCTAATGGCAACTGGGCTTAATGGAATTATAGATTTTGAGGAGTTGCTGTACTATTTTGGTAGATATAAAGTCCACATTTCAAAAGACACAGATTTTGATGAATATGAACCATACTTTACATTTCTGCAGCTGCTTTTGGCACGCAAACCTCAAGATGTGTTTGAACTACCAAGTAACTCTCATCCGTGCAGCTTGGTGGCAAGAAGAATTTAATTTCACAGACCGGAGAAGAAACTATACTATCAAAGACACAATTTAATTGAAATTGGAGAAGTGGCATATGAGTCACAAAATTGTCCTAAATGTCTTCCTACATGGCTCTCTTTCCTGCAATCTAGCAGGAAACTGATGGTAACTATCAGTAACAAAAACTTGGAGTAGAAATTCAACTGTCCATATGCTTCTTGAATATAGTCCAGATGTCTCAAGAACCGTTCAGCCATATACCTAACTATATTGTCATTGTCATGATGACAATTAATCCGTGAGTTTCTGTTTTAGGTAAATACTTTTCAAGACCAGAAATACTCTGACATCATCCCCATGTGAAATAAATCCAGCTAGATGGGCAGACACTTTTGGCTGCAAGGAATGGACTTCTGTCCCCCATTCAGTGCCAGCAATGCCGGCTCAGTACCCAAGCGATTCAGATAGTTGTAGAATCTGACCTTGAGGCAAACTAGAAAGTATGGGAAATACCTGAATACTGCTTACCATAGTATTTATACAGAGCAGATGAACAATATAAACCCTTAATTAGTCTATCTCTTGGGGTCTTGAAATTTCCAGCATGTTGTGATTCTGAGGCTTTAGTAAGGCCTAGCCAAGAGATCTGAGTCATCCCTAGTTTTGGTAGGCTGTAGCACATTTTATTAATAGTTGACTAAGTAATCTTGAAGGACTCTTAATACTGTCCTAAAAATCCATAATTTTGAATATCGTTAGGAGAGAATTCAGACAACACACAGTTTCTGATTATCTGTAAAATATGGTATCACTATTCTAATGAATTAGAGAGAACTTTTGGTATGGACATGACTAGCTTTATTAGTATTTTCTCTTTCCATCTTTGGAAATCATTTAAGAGTTACAAAGACTAAAAACACAACCTACACCCCCCCAACACATATACACACACCAAAATCCACAAATCCTTTTTTTTTTTTTCTTTTGCAAACTAGGGCATTACCATACTGCCCAGATTCTAAAACATGTATAGAAGTTGCCAAAAGCAGCTGAAGCTGAGTAGAAATTGTATGGGAGAAAGTAGAGAGAAAAAAAACACAGGGGTGGATCTCAACAGCAAGAAGACCCAGGTAGGCACTGCTAGTAAAAGTGTAACACGTGAAGGTAAGGAACACATCCTGAGTTGAAGAAATTTTATCCTTTGTTTGCAAAAGGGGGTGGGGAATGTGGGGCAAGCCATGCTGGCAACAAAAGGTCTTGTACTCAGTTGGATTCAGAATAACCGTGCAAGTGACGCTACACCAAAAAATCATACAGATAAGCCATATTTGCAGGGAGCAATCTCTTCCATGTGGCAGAAGAGAAGAGAGCCCACACCTAGTAAAAACCATCTCCTTCCTGTCCTTACTCCCATCTATACTGGAAACTCTTGTAAATCGCTGGTCCAGGAAACCACATTTCATCCAATGATGAGAGATAAAAAAGTAAGTAACACAGCGCCAACATAAAGAAACTATAAAGAAAATTGGAGGGGGGGAGCAAAATACAGCATGCGAAGCTCTCTTTACCAGTAAAATGTCACCATGGCAGATATATTTTTGGAAAAATATCTTCCTCTGAATTAGAAAAATAAATGAGGCAATTACCTCTATAAAAAGAAAACAGACTCCCTCTCTCTGCCTCTCACCTGTTCACATCTCTCTCTCTCTCTCAAAAGTAAATAAAACATTTTTTAAAAATTAAAAAAGAAAGAAAACAAAGAAACAAAGATATAGTGAAAGATATAGTGAAGATATAGTGAAAGGAAAAATAGAAGGACTCAGAAAAGAAGTAGAAAAAAACCAAAACCTTCAAAGAAATAAAGACAAAATTAGAAGGAAAGAAAGAAAATAAACTTAAGAAAAGATAAAAATATAGAGAAAAGAAATGAGAAAAAACACGCAAAATAAAATGACAAGTAGAGTAAAAAAGATGAGAAACAAAACAATAGATACAGAAAACAGGCAAAGGAGATTTTCTAAAACTTACAATTGATGCCCCAAGCCCCCAAGAAAGCCCCAAAATAATGGAACAAAATAAATGTTTAAAGATACAATCGAAGAAAACTTTGCTCAATTAAAAGACAACTCTTCTCTTGAAAAACTGTATTATAATCCAAGGATATTTTACTTGAATAGCTACTGACTACAAAGAGAAAACAATAATCCTTTCTGGGAGGTTACAAATAGTCAAGTCAGTTATACTGTTAGGTGGCCTTACATTTCTATACAGTAATGTTCATTATAAGAAGACATTGGAGCAACATATATAAGATACTCAAATATGGGCACAAAGACTTTAAGTCTAGTCAAACTGCCTTTCAAATATAAAGACTAGAGACAAGGAGTTAAAAAACATTTTTTTTAACATTTATCTATTTTTGAGAGATGGAGTGTGAGTGGGGGGTAGGGGGGGACAGAGAGAGCCAGAGACACAGAATTGGAAGCAGGCTCCAGGCTCTGAGCTGTCAGCACAGAGCCCCACGCAGGGCTCGAACCCACGGACCTCGAACCCACAGACCACAAGACCACGACCTGAGCAGAAGTCTGGTGCTCAACCAATTGAGCCACCCAAGCGACCCAAGAGACAAAGAGTTTTTAATGTGCAAAAAACACAGGTAACATTGTTCCTATCAGCCTTTGTAAGAAAATTACTAAAAGATGAACTTCAGGCAAAAAGGAGATTAGGGGCAAAGAAGTTCTGCTTGTGAACATTATGTAGTTAAATGGAATCCTTCCATTGTGCCCTCTGGAATTCAGCCATCATCAGCCCAAGTCCCTGTATCCTCAACCTCTTCTCTGAACATTTCATTCACCTCGTTGCTCTAGAAACCTGGCTCTTCCCTGAGGATACTGCTTCCCCTGCAACCATCCTACGCAGCAGCTGTTTTTCTCCCACAGTCATATACCCGGGCCTCGGGTGGGGTAGGCCACCTCTTTGCTCTCATTGTCACTTGCAGACTTTTTTCACTCCCCTCACTAAAATCCCCCAGCTTCAAGTCCCATGTTATCAGATTAATTCACCTAATAATGTTCATTTTTGCGATCATCTCTTGACACTTAGGTCACTTAGGTCACTTTGCTCTTGTTTTTCAATGATATTAGCTACAGCCTGATAATCTCTATTTTTAATTCTTGCTGATTTTAATAAATATTGTAGGTGATCTTTCCAACACCATAGTCTCTGTTTTTTTAATACTTCCACTCAAATGACATTGTTCTTAGCATACCTCATTCATCACACTATAGTCATGCTCCAGACCTTGTCATTATCAACAACTTCATAATCTTAATTCTATCATTCTGTTTTCTGACATTTCACTTCCTATCTTTCCAACTTACTCCCTTTACTGCCCCAACTCCCAGCAATCCTTTGATCCTATAGTCAAGGAAAAAAGATGGCATATATACCAAGTTATTCACTGCAGCATTCTTCTTAATAGAATACTAAAAACAAACCAAATGTACATCTTTAAAGGCCTCGTTACAGGATTCGTTTAAGGAAGGAAGCAGTTACTTGAACCAGGAAACTGGAAGACTGTAGGGAGAAGGCTGCTTGACAGGAGCTGTCACCTTGGTGACTCATCAAGGAGAGAACTACAGAAGTATCCACTCTCCCTTGTCATTCTCTGTTGTTTCCTGCCACTAACTCAGAATCAAATAAGAATTAGTAAATTGCTTTTTAAGGCCACTTTGAGAAGAGTATCAGGCAGGATACAAGTGTCACATTAGTACAGTCTAAGAATTGATATGAAACCTTGCCTAAGGAAATGACTACCAACCTGGGGTCTCTGGAAGCTTGAGGATATGCAAAGGTCATTACGTGGCTGAATAAACTATTTTCAACATTTCAAAAAATGTATCACATAGAAATTGTATCACAGGAGAAATTTCTCCTCCATAAGCAAATGGAAATGTCATACTTTCTAGCTTTGAGCTGGTATAGTGTGAACTTCTGCTGATCATGTGATAGGTGGTAGGCATTTCCTGATCTTAGAGATCACCAAATCTAGGAGGTATAGTCTATAATTTATGAAATTGATTTATCACTAAAAATCACAAAATGTATCCCATTATTAGAATATCATAACTAAAATATGGTTGTTGTTATTTGTTCACCTGAAATTACTGACTAATTTTCCAGGTTTAGAACAGTAAATAACTAATACAGTGGTATAAGATATGTGAGTTAAAATATTAAATGGTAGGGCACCTGGGTGGCTCAGTTGGTTAACCGTCTGACATTGACTCA
The DNA here is from genome assembly GCF_028749965.1 of Puma concolor. Lineage (NCBI taxonomy): Eukaryota > Metazoa > Chordata > Mammalia > Carnivora > Felidae > Puma > Puma concolor. The sequence continues at coordinate 48,069,357 of NC_141673.1, forward strand.
GGTCATGATCTCACAGTTTATAAGTTTGAGCCCCATATTGGGCATCAGAGCCCGCTTCAGATCTTCTGTTCCCCTCTCTCTCTGTCCCTCCCCTGCTCACTCTGTCACTCTCAAAAATAAATAAAATATTTTTTAAAAATTTAAAAACATATTAAATGATATCACATAAAATAAAAACATACTGTTTTGGTTCTAAATTCAGCGGTCAGATTTTTTTTTTTTCTAAAGACTGTAGAAGCATTCTTTAGTTTACTCAACATTATTAGCCAAATACCATGAAGGGCTAAGTTACATTCACAATTTTATCTTTTCTGTTTGGTCTGATCAATTTTTTAAATAGCTTCATGTAGAATTTGATTTATATTTTATAACCTATCCATGTTAATAACAGATTCTCTCAGAAAGAAATCAAAAGGGTACTAGACTAAAGACTTTGACTTTTGAAGTAAAGTGATGGGTTTTTTATAGTCAGAAAAACTGCAGATTTGAGAAATGCCATAGTTAACCCCTTTAGGATAAGTGAGGAGGGAGACCAGAGTAATGGGTCTTCAGAGGCTGTCACGCTGGAGGCTAAGGGGGATGAGCTGCCTGGAAAAAAGGAAAAGCAGATGGAGTCCCGTTGTTCCCCAAAAGGGGTCATTACCTTCAAAACTGTCAAGATGTCAAAGACTTAACAAGATAAAAACATAAGGCAAAAGAGTTTTCCTCCAAAGTATGCCTGAAACCTGAGACAGAAGATATGTAAAATTTCCCACGTGGGGCTGTTTTTCTTATCAATGAACAAACACTTCAACCCCCTCGTCAGGGAATATTTAGTATCCTATCCAAGTTCTCACCCCTAGGCCATTGCCTGACTAATTACATCTCCCTAGATGATAGCACTCAGGAAAACCAGGCTGGGCAAGTCAGAATGCATAGAATTTCATTTCTTTATTTATTCAAGGCACTTATTCACTGACAAAATAACTCAAATGGAAAGGCTTTGGACATATGCAAAAATGGGAAGTAATCTCCTCTCTGAGTTAGGACCCTCCTGGGAGAGTAGCATGCCTTATCAATGTTGCAGACCTCCATCTGAGAAGCCAGCAGATTGCAGTCATGGGCATAAACTCACAATTGCCTGACCCTGGGCAAAATGCAATAGGGCATAATTAATGCAGTCACAAGTATCAGATCAGTAAAGTTTCAGCTAAGTGTGGTGACTGATTTTAAATAAGATCTTTCTTTTCAGATTATTTTTAGCACTTTAAATATGTCCTCCAAAGAGACTCATACATAGTGCTTCAAGATAATTACTATAATGTGGGGAATTGGGAACAACGTGCATGTCCATCAATAAGGAAATGACAAAATAAATTATGGCATATGCATTCTCTGGAATCTTAGGCATTTGTTAAAAAGAATGATCACAATATACGGATGGGAAAAAATGGCTATGACGTTTTAAGATAAAATAAGAATTAGAACAATATGTATGATTCCCTTTTTACAAAATTTCCATTTTGTAAAGCAAGTATATCGGATGCAATCTTTGTGCATTTTCTCTGATTTCCTCTACTACCTCTTGCTGGAGGTAACCCCAACACCCCTACTGTATCCCTAACATAACCATTGCCTTTTCTGACCTTCCTAGCTGGCCAGAGTTCAAGTTGGAACCCTGGCCCTGCATAGCCCTTACTCCCCACACACTAACCTTATTACATCGAGTTGTCTCTCTAGATTTGGATGCAATGCCACACAATTGGCTTCCTCAGTGGCTGCCAAGGGCTGAAAATATAAGGAGTTACCTCTCAATGGGGTGAATGCTGGCTGATAGGAAATGAGAGGCAGGAGGGTTCTGAGCCGAAAAATCTCCCCCTCTTCCTTCTTGCAGAGGACTACTCTGAAGCATGGCTTCTGCTTGCAGCCTTTCCAGAGGAGTCCTGCAGGCCAGGTATCACACCCACCAAGCACCTGCAGGCCCATGATGAAGCAGCAGCCATGTGGTGACGCATCACATCCCATTGCTTTGCATCTTTTTTATCTTTTCCATTGTTTCTTCACCCTCACCATCTTTGACTGGCATTTCCCAAGTAAAGTCGCCACACTTTAATCCTTGTTTCTGGTTCTCCTGGCTTAAAGCACCCAGACTGAGACCACAGCAAACTAAATGCCGAAGCTATACAGTAGTCCCCTTTATCTGAGAGGAATACGTTCAAGATCCCCAGAGGACGCCTAAAACCAAGGACAGCACTGAACACTGTTGATGCCACGTTTTTTCCTGTAAATACATACCTGGGATAAAGGTAATTTTTAAGGGACTACTCATCTGTGGTTTCAATTCCCAAGGTTTCAGTTCCCCATGGTCAGCCACAGTCTGGACAGATGATCCTCCTTCTGACAGATTGTTAGAAGATCAGTAGGAGAGTAATGCTACATCACTCACAACGCCCATGTCATTCACCTCACTGCATGCCATCACACTGGCTTGTATCATTGTATCATCTCACATCATCCCAAGAAGGCTGAGTACAGTACAATAAGATACTCCGAGAGAGCCCACGTTCCCAGAACTTTTATTACAGTATATTATAATTGTACTATTTTACTACTGGATTATTGTTGTTAATCTCTTCTGTACCTAACTTATAAATTAAACTTTATGATAGGCATGTATAGATAGGAGAAAAGATAGCGTGTCTAGGGTTGAGTACTACTTGCAGTTCTGGGCATCCCTGGGGGTCTTGGGATGTATCCCCCCACGGATAAGCAGGGGGGCCTACTGTCACCAACTAAACTCAGCTTTAAAAAGAATTCTGTTCTTGGTCGGGTAGCCCCAGGGCTTGAGAAGAAGAACCTAAATAAGACCATGACAACAGGACTTGACAGTCCCCAACAAAGAATGTAAGTTGGTGGTGGACGTAGCAATGACCACCAGTGAGAGCTACCATTGTGTGACCTAGGTCAAGGCCTTCATCCTAAACCTGGTCCCACAGCCCTCCGTTTAGTAGCTTGAGAACTGCAATAACGAAAGTAGCTGGCTTTCAATCATAGTTATGGGTGGGGTAAACAGTTGACACAGGCGAACGATACTCATTTACGTGAGTTTTATTACCATGTGCCAGGAAATGTTCTAAGTGCTTGGGATTCAGCAGTGAATCCCCACCAACGTGGAGTTTATGTTCTAGAATTGGGGGCGTGGGGAGTGGGCTGGGAGGGAAAGTAACCAAAAATTTCAAAAATTAATTTTAGCCCTTAGCTTCCTAGGAAGGCCAGCTCTGAAGAAAACGTGTCAGAGCAACCGAGTTCTATTATTTTCTTCCCCCTCTCTCTTTATAGCCTTGTCTGCTCCCTTTTGCTTCTCGTTTAGCGGCTTCCCCACCCCTCATCCTGCTTACGCTGGGCTGGGTGTCTTGTCAACTGAAATGCCAAGCTCTTTGGGATGAAGCCCACCAATCTTTTTTTCCCCCTAAAACCCTCTCCAGATGGATGGTTCAGATGATCAGCCAGCCTGCTCCTCCCGGCTGCCTCCCATCAAAATTTGCCCAATTTGTGTGCTCCCCCCGCCCCCACCAGGACTTGCTCACTACATTCCAAAGTGGTGCTATTAGCTCAAGCTAATGTGTGACTTTATTTTAAAAACTCCACAATACTGCTAGTCCCTGACATTTGCAGAGTGCTTTTGTATTAGCAGAGCATTTTCACGTACAGAAACCATTTGGGTCACATTACTACCCCAAGGAATAGGCAGGGCAGGATTTATTTCTCTCTTTTTACTGCTGAAGAGACTAAGCCTCAGGAAAGTTGAGTCCTTGGTCTAGGGTCATTCCACTGGAAAGAGCAGAGTTGGTTTGAGGATCCTTCCAATTCCTTGACTGCACTGTTTTCTCCCCGGTTCTTTTGCGCTGTTCTCTCCAGATGAGAATTTGAATTATTTTGGTAACATTTTGTTATAATTCTAAAGGTGGACATGCCAAGCACCAGAGTGGGCTGACAGAAAAGAATCCTGGAGCAGGTGTGCCTTAAATCAACTAGAAAGATGTTCTGGTCCACCTTCAAGTAGAGCCAATGCTGTCAGAATCAAAATCATTATCAACTGATAGATATAAGGCTGATTGGACTAATTAATACAGCCCGTGGGCCAGTGTTTACGGGCAACTGGGCTGCTTTCTGTCCCTTCAAGGGATGCTGCCTGCTCCTTCTCCTACACGCTGGCTGTCAGGAGCCAACTGTCCCTCTCGTACACCCCCCTCCACTGAAGAGTCAGCCGCCAGATGGTATCACTCTTTCCTCCCCTCTCCCCATAAACAAAATTGCTAGGGTGATCACAGACCTTATTCTCCAAAGCAGAGCAATTTTGAGAGAAGACGAGGGCACTCTTAATAATTAAGCCAGGGTAACGTGTAGACCAAGATTGTCCTGGATAAACCCTACCTATCGCCACCAAGTAAGTTGTTAAAACCTTTTTAAAAACACAACTGGCTGGGGCGCCTGGGTGGCGCAGTCGGTTAAGCGTCCGACTTCAGGCAGGTCACGATCTCGCGGTCCGTGAGTTCGAGCCCCGCGTGGGGCTCTGGGCTGGTGGCTCGGAGTCTGGAGCCAGTTTCTGATTCTGTGTCTCCCTCTCTCTCTGCCCCTCCCCCGTTCATGCTCTGTCTCTCTCTGTCCCAAAAATAAATAAAAACGTTGAAAAAAAAAATTAAAAAAAAAAAAAAACACAACTGGCTGAATTCAAATTTGGTTTTTCTTTCTTGGTGTGCTTCTGATAAAGGTGCCAGTACATACAACCATATCTTCACAGGACACAAAAAGAAAATATTCCTGAGAGCTTGCATGCTGTGGAATGCATGAGAAAGCTAGTTAAGGAAACTTGTGAATTCTTTGGAAATGTAAAAAAAAATAAAGTAAAATAAAATAAAATCTCTCCACAATGCCCTTCCCTGGTCCTCTGTAAGGGTGTAAAATTTAAATGTTCTGTAACAGTGTCTTACCGGGTAGTAATCTATCCTGGCCACAGTTACCCATAGGAGAGTATTTAACTCTCACAAGAACCCTGTGGAGCAGCGTAATCCGAGGCGCACTGACAGATTACTGCTTTGTTGAAGCATCCTCCCGGAGCAGATACTGCCGCCCATCCTAGCAACAAAATCCTCACTCATAGAGCATTTGCTTTGTGTTTTAATACTGTAAAATAGCATACGCTCATTGTGCATGAAAATATATTGAAAAACACAGACAGGTTAAAAGCAGGGAAACATCATTCATAATCCTCACCTAGTAACTATTATTAGCACTCTATATATTTATTTCCAGATATGTATATAAGTATTTACATACTTAAATTATATTACATGTATTTCTCCATGTCATTATACATTATTTATGAGCATCATTTCAAATAACTGCACAGTAATCCATCATGTAAAGAACATCTTGTTCACTTAACTATTCCCAGCTTATACGGGGGGGCATTTAGGTTGTTTCCCACTTCTTATAAATAACGCCACAATGAATGCTTTATACTAAAAGCTTTTTCTATGCTTCATGTTATTTCTTGAGGCTAGATTCCAGAAACAAATTATCTTAAAATACACAAACATATTTAAGATTCTTATTATATGTTATGAAAAGCCTTCTAACAGGCTTTCATCCGGTTTATATACCCATCAATAATAAATATGGCCCTCACCGACACAGAATATATTCGTATGCAAAGCGTGATATATGCCTTTTGTTTTGCATTTCTTTGGTATCTAGAGAGGCTTAGCTGTTTCCTATATGCTGGCTAACTAATTGCATTTCCTATTCCATGAATTGTTTGTTTACATCATCTATACAGCAGAATTTTTACTGATGTGACAAATTAGAAATATGTATAGTGTATGTTAAAAAGCTCTGTATGTTCAGACTTGATAAAAATAGCAGAAAGATCCACTGAGAATTATTATACGAATTACGGAATTAGAAAAAGATACAATTTTCTATAGAGAGAATTCAAGACTTAAGTATATAAGCAACAAAATAGTGATATTCAGTGAGATCCTGATGTTAATGTCCATCTTCATCAAGAACTGACAAAACTCTGAGCCAGGGAGGCAGTGAAGACCATGCCATCAGTTCTAGTCGCCATGTGTCAAATTCTGTATTCACTGTCTCAGTTCTCTGCCTTCCTCTGTGTTTGAATACTTAATCATTTCATGCTTCCTGCTGTAGAACCTGGAGCAGCTGTTATTGTCATCTTCCCAGATAAGAAAACGAGTTCAGAGAGACATGTAACTTGCACAAGGCCACACAGTAAGGAGTCAAACACTTTCTGATTCTAAACCTCATGCTCTTTCCACTAACACGCTCCTACCCAAAGTCAGATGCTTAAAGGCATTCGAGGGGGTGCCTGGGTGGCTCGGGGTTAAGCGTCCGGCTTTGGCTCAGGTCATGATCTTACGGTTCGTGGGTTCAAGCCCCATGTTGGGCTCTGTGTTGACAGCTCAGAGCCTGGAGCCTGCTTCAGATTCTATGTCTCCCTCTCTCTCTGTTCCTCCCCTGCTCATGCTCTGTTTCTCTCTCTCAAAAATAAAATAAACATTAAAAAAAATTAACAAAGGCATTCAAGAAAACAAAAAAGCAAGGGACCTGGAAAATTTATTACAATAGCAGCTGTAAGTGTCAGAGATGCCCCAGCCAGACTACACTGAGCATTAGTAACATAAAAACATTCATTTCAGGCTCTAGATTATACTTTTCAGGTTTTATACAAAATTCCTCACTATCCACAGCCTGGTTCTTTCAGATACTGGCTCACCTGCAAGGCAGTATGGCACTGTGGATAAGAGTACAGGCTCTGAACCCACCTGCCTGAATGTGAATCCCAGCTTTGCCATTTGCCACACTGTAACCTCGGAACATTACTCAAATGCCCAGTGACCTCAGGTTCCGTGGGTGTAAAAAACAGGGAGGAGATGGTAATAACAGGACTTAACAGAGGTCTAGGGAAGAGCAAGTGTAGCAATGCATGCAAATCACTTAAAGTGATGCCCAGCACACAGAAAATAGTCAATTAATGTCGGTTGTTGCCGTCATTATATGTATTAATTCCTTAAACTCATTACAACCCTGTGATCCTACTGTGATCTCCCATCTACTGTTGAGAAAACAGAAAAACTATACCAATTATAAAAAACCTAGCATCAATACCATTCAAATCTAAAAAAGGATCCCTGGCTAGAGGTGCGAGTCAGATTTGAAAAACACAGTACAAGGTATTTTCGCATTAGTGAAGTATATACAACGTTAAGGGAAACAAGTTACATTTTACATCAAAAACAAAATTAACATTAGACACTAACATAAAGCTTTTTTTGTCAACACTGAATGTGCAAAAAAAAAAAGGTTTAAAAATTGAATGTGCAAGAAATATTGCAGAGATTTTTTTAAGCACTTTTCTTAGAAGGCTTAAGAAAAAGACTGTCACTGACTGTCCTAGAGCAGTGACAGGGATGCTGATAGATGTAGTAATCATCCTCCGTTGTCCTATTTCAACGCTACTTATCCCTATTCTCAATAAGCTTGAATGCTTGGTTTCAGATGCCTGTGACTCACAGTTGTGAATAATAAATGTATTAAAAACATACTTTTTGCATCAACATATACTTTCACCTTGAATGAAAAGCACACACACCCAAAACACGTTTGTTTTTTTTTAATCAGTCTTTATCCTGAGAACAATCGTGCATCAAAATCCTAGGGGAAGTCAATATAACTAAAATATTTTTATGAATGCTGTCCTTAAGAAATACACTGGGGGAAATGGTTACACTCCTTTCCTTCCTCCTCTTTCAAATAGAAGGGAAAACCTTAGCTGATGGATGGGCTTCTGACATGTCCCGGGAACCCCAGGCCTGACTCAGGAGGGCAGGTAAACTAGGAGAGCGGAAGATGGGTTGCAGATGTGAAGTCCTAGAAGAACTTACCAATGAATGGCAATCCTCACGTGAGAAGCCTAGAGAAAGAGGAGATGCTAGTCAGTGAAGAAATAGGAAAAATACAGACAACAGAAAAAAGGAGAGGAATGGATCAAGATGAGGACTGGAATGGCATGGCTGCTCTAGCTGATAGGTGAGATTCACGGATTTCAAAAGGAAATCAAGCTACTGAAGAGATCCCTGGGCTGAGGTGAAGTTAAATGAAATGGGTTATTTCTAAGGGCACTGCGACTATTAAGTCCAAGCCAAGAGGTATAAAGTATGGCGCAAAAAAACAAAAACAAAACTTTTCTTTGTGTTTACAAGATTTACGCACTCCGCTGACAACAAGCAATCTAGTTATCTATTTAAGTCTACTTATATGTAAACTTGACTTGTGGTTTCTCCTGCTTTTCATCTACTGGAGTGACTTCATAGCAAAGACATCTATATCCGCAAACGTGCAGAAGTAAATGTTATCATCAAACAGCATAGCTGCACTGCTGGTTGTAACCTGTGTTATTTCTTGAACCATTTGGCTTCCTTGATTCACTTCAGCCATCCTGGAGATCGTTGACTTTCAGGTCAGTATTGAGTCTCCCTGAGAAGTAAAATAAATATTGTGTAGAGACAAGGGAAGAACATTCAGATGCGTGGCGCTCGAGATGGGCCATATAAAGAGAGCAAGTTTGCTAACCCAACTCAGAGGGAATGGTTCTTTCCTCCTGACCACTACCCTTCAGTCACACGGACCCCCTAAAGTTCCCTGAGTGTGTGCTATGTCACACCTTTGTGTTAGCTGCCCAATTAGAGCAGGTTGTAATCTCTCCCCACCTGACAATGCTGTGCTTTTATGCCTGACAGCCCTTCTAGACAGTGAATCCCTTGAAGGAAAGGATGGAGTCTTACTCATCTTCGTATCTCTTAGCTCCCGGCACCAAGCCTGGCACATAGCTATTACTCAGTATCTATTTGTTGAATGAGGGAATCATTCAAATACATTTCTTTTTTACCTATGCAACTTTTTTTTATGAAACTTTCTTAAAGCCTGTAAGGTAAGATGGAATGCATGGTTTTATGTTCAAAATCACATTGGCCCCTGTGGCAGTCAATGGAAATTTATATAATCTGATCATTTGTTATGTTACCAAACCTCCAGAGTTAGACACAGACTGGAGGGTAGACCCAATTAAGAAAGACAGAGACCATATGAGAACTTTGTACAACAAACAATAAATTAATAGAAATAAAATGAAAGGTTATTAAAATTCACATCTTGGAATGAAGACAGTCTCTTCAGCAAGTGGTGCTGGGAAAACTGGACAGTGACATGCAGAAGAATGAATCTGGACCACTTTCTTACACCATACACAAAAATAAACTCAAAATGGGTGAAAGACCTCAATGTAACACAGGAAGCCATCAAAATCCTCGAGGAGAAAGCAGGCAAAAACCTCTTTGATCTTGGCCACAGCAACTTCTTACTCAACACGTCCCTGGAGGCAAGGGAAACAAAAGCAAAAATGAACTACTGGGACCTCATCAAAATAAAAAGCTTCTGCACAGCAAAGGAAACAATCAGCAAAACTAAAAGGCAACCGACAGAATGGGAGAAGATTTGCAAATGACATATCAGATAAAGGGTTAGTATCCAAAATCTGTAAAGAACTTATCAAACACCCAAAAAACAAATAATCCAGTGAAGAAATGGGCAAAAGACATGAATAGACACTTCTCCAAGGAAGACATCCAGATAGCCAACCGACACATGAAAAAATGTTCAACATCACTCATCATTAGGGAAATACAAATCAAAACCACAATGAGATACCACCTTACACCTGTCAGAATGGCTAACATTAACAACTCAGGCAACAACAGATGTTGGCGAGGAGATGTTGGAGAAAGAGGATCTCTTCCGCATTGCTGGTGGGAATGCAAACTGGTGCAGCCACTCTGGAAAATACTATGGAGGTTCCTCAGAAAACTAAAAATAGAACTACCCTACGACCCAGCAATTACACTACTAGGCATTTATCCACAGGATACAGGTGTGCTGTTTCGAAGGGACACATGCACCCGCATGTTTAGAGCAGCACTATCAACAATAGCCAAAGTGTGGAAAGAGCCCAAATGTCCATCGATGGATGAATGAATAAAGAAGGTGTGCCGTATATATACAATGGAGTATTACTCGGCAATCAAAAAGAATGAAATCTTGCCATTTGCAACTACGTGGATGGAACTGGAGGGTATTATGCTAAGTGAAATTAGTCAGAGCAAGACAAAAATCATATGACTTCGCTTATATGAGGACTTTAAGAGACAAAACAGATGAACATAAGGGAAGGGAAACAAAACTAATATAAAAACAGGGAGGGGGACAAAACAGAAGAGACTCATAAATACGGAGAACAAACTGAGGGTTGCTGGAGGGGTTGTGGGAGGGGGGATGGGCTAGATAGTTAAGGGGCATTAAGGAATCTACTCCTGAAATCATTGTTTCACTCTATGCTAACTAATTTGAATGTAAATTTTAAAAAATAAAAAATAAAATTAAAAAAATTAATTAATTTTTAAAAAGGAAAAACAAAGAAAAGAAAATTCACATCTTGGAATTAACCCTAAAGTAGGTATTCTTAACACAAGGACATGAATCTTTAGCAAGCATCCTTAGTGAGGAAGAACTTCAAAGGGCGTATCTAGGAACCACACAAAAAAGTCAAAGTCAGAATGAGGTATATGAATATGTGTATTTTGCAAAGGAGGTGGTCCATACATAGCTTTCATTAGATTCTCAAAGGTGTCCATGATCTAAAAATAATACAATCCATTAATGCAGAGACACTTGCAGAAACATGAAAAGAAATATGCACAAGGATGTTTGTCACAGCGTTGTTTGAAAGTGAAAAATCAGAAACAATCTAAATGGACTTCAATAAGAGAGTGTTGAACACATACATAAAATATACGTGATGTGCAGCATACATATCACAGCACATTGTTCCGTGAAAGACCAGATTACCACACAGTGTGTATTATATGGTCTCACTTATGGAAAATAATGTGCATGTGTATCTAGGCACAGAGTGTGTCTGGAAAGACAGTCACCAAATGTATTATTGTTGATTGGTGGAATTTAGGATGCTTTTGTCCTTCCTTTTCACTATTCTGAATTGTTTGAATTTTTACAATGGGCATGTTGTCAGTTTAACAAAATAATAATACCATTTTCAAGAACCGGATGGGCTATTTAGAGAAATGTAAGGAAGGCGGAATCGTCATTGACCACTACTGGAAACCTGGAAATTATTAGCCTTAAAGTTGGCATCCAAGAGATCAGTGCTGCTCCTCAAGTGGACAGCAGAGTAAGATAAATCATAAGGCTGACCTGGCACAAGAGTTCCTCCATCTGAGTTTAAGAGTGTTTAAAGGCAGGCACCTGGGCAGCTCAGTCCGTTAAGCGTCCGTCTCCTGATTTCAGCTCAGGTCATGATCTTGCAATTGATCTCACAACGAGATGTTAGCTGTTAGCGCAGAGCCTTCTTGAGATTCTCTCTCCCTCTGTCACTCGGGCTCTCGCTCTCTCTCAAAAAAGAAAAAAAAAGTGTCCAAGGAAGTGACAATTGTTCGTGGAAACTTCTGGCTCCATCTAGCTCACCATGAACTGGTTTTTCTGTGAAGACACAAGAACTCTGTGCAAGTATAAAACCATGTACTAAGAAGTAGAAATAATTGCATATTATCACTTGTGGTTGTGTTAGTCAGCCTGGTATGTGGCACGACCAGTTCCTGGAACAGCTCAAGCTACTCATCATCTGAATCAGAATCAGATTAGAATCTTTTTTTTTTTTTTTTGCAATGTTTTTAACAGCTTTTTTGAGGTATATTTGACACAATTTTATTTATTTAAAAAAATTTTTTAAATGTTTATTTATTTTTTTTTATTTTTTTCAACGTTTTTTATTTATTTTTGGGACAGAGAGAGACAGAGCATGAACGGGGGAGGGGCAGAGAGAGAGGGAGACACAGAATCGGAAACAGGCTCCAGGCTCTGAGCCATCAGCCCAGAGCCCGACGCGGGGCTCGAACTCCCGGACCGCGAGATCGTGACCTGGCTGAAGTCGGACGCTTAACCGACTGCGCCACCCAGGCGCCCCTTAAATGTTTATTTTTAAGAGAGAGAGAGAGAGAAAGAGTGAGAGCAGGGGGAGGGGCAGAGAGAGAGAGGGAGACACAGAATCCAAAGCAGGCTCCAGGCTCTGAGTTGTCAGCACAGAGATCGATGGGGGCTCGAACTCACAAACTCTGAGATCATGACCTGAGCCAAAGTCAGACACTTAACTGACTGAATCACCTGCGTGCCCCTATTTTTTTATTAAAAATATTTTTCTAATTCCAATATAATTAATATACAGTGTTGTATCAGTTTTAGGCATACTATATCGTGATTCAACAATTCTATACATCACTCATGCTCATCATGGCAAATGTACTCTTAATCCCCCTCACCTATTCCACCCATCCTCCCCACCTTCCATCTGGTAACAATCAGTTTCTTCTCTATAGTTAAAAGTCTGATGTTTTTGTTTGTCTCTAGAACCTTCTTTCCTCCTAAATGGGCAAAGACCTGCTTTCCACCTTAGGTTTGAAATGTGAAATGTTTGCTTATAAGATGCAAACCCTTCTCAGAGGGACAATGTATGAATGCACATTTCTGTGAGTAACCGCTGCCCCTTTCCATAGTTCTTCATTGAAACTCTCTGGTTGGTTGTCACAGGTATGTGCCTCAAAAGCTATGCATTTTCAAAATGTCCCTTTGTCTGGTGCCCTCAAAATTTCACATCTTGGAATAATGCATCACAGTGGTATTTGAGATGCCTGAGAGGAATGCTTTCCTCTCATCAAGTAGGAGAACATTTATGAAAAGGAAAGCACATTAATTTTAGGAGAGAATACATATATATAAGGAAGTTGTGGGTCTAAAAGCTGATTCACTTAAAACTCTTCATGCCCTTTACCACCTCAAAACCCTCATGTATACCAGAGGTATGTATGAAACCATACCTCTGCTTTAGTCTACCTCATTTATTCATAGATACGGAAACTGAAGTGCAGTGTAGGGCCCAAATCAAGACTGAACGTAGGTGTTTTAATTTGCAAACCAATAGGTTTTCAGCCCTACTATACTGCCTTTTATTGTGACATGGGAAAAATTTTCCCTCTCACTGAGGCTTATTTTTCCCATCTGCAAAACAAGAGATACACTAGCTGATCTCAGTACTTGGTGCCTTTCCATTTTTTCCCCTCCAGATCCCCTTTCCAAACTTCTGTACTCTGTTATGAATCTCTAGAGGTGGAAATGTTTAAACTGACCTCCAGCTTCTGGATGGGTGCAGCCAGTGGGAGGCCCTGGCAGGAGCTGAGACGGCAGAGGAGGAGTAAGACTGGGCCATTTATTCACCTGGCTATCTCAGATGGGTATTGTGGGCTGGTTGTGTCCTGCCCCTGAAAGCACCCACAAATCCTCTCCAGCGTTCTTTTCATTCAGCTATCCTCTCTGGGTTCCACCAACTTCTCCTTTCCCTCTCTCATTCAGGTATAGGGGTGGTGACATTTTTCCAGATCATTCCACATCATTCCACATCATTTTTCCAGATCATCCCATCCCACTGAATCCCCCCGCCCCACCATTTTCCTATTTCAGTGAAATATTTTCCCTAGGAAGGGAGAGGGACCAGAGGCAACTTAATTTAATAATCCCAATTTTCTTCCTTAATCCCTCAATTTTTTTTTGAAAGGGAAATTAATGATGTCACTCTACACATATTTTCAAAATCTTGGCTCAGCTATATGTGACGGCAAGCAAAATAAACAAAAAGGTTTTGAGTGAGAAAGACTTTTTTGTTTTTAACTTATTCTGAAAAATTTTAGATTTAGAGATAAGTTGCACCAATAGTACAGAGTTCCCATATTCCCTTCACTGGGTTTCCCCTAATGTTAACATCTTACCTAAGCACAGTGGTCAAAACCAGAAAGTGAGCACTGACACAATACTATTAATTAGTCTGCAGACCTTACCCAAATTTAACCAAGTTGTCCCACTCATGTCCTTTTTTCTGGTCCAGGATCCAGTTGTCATGTTTCCTTAGTCTTCTCCAGTTTATGACCGTTTCTCAATCGTTCTTTGTCTCTCATATCCTAGACACTGTCAAAGAGCGCTGGTCAGTTATTTTGTAGAATAGCCTTCCATTGATCAATTGTCTGATGTCTTCCTGTGGTTAAATTGAGGTTATGCATTTGAGGTAAGAATACAGTATAAGTGAGGGTGCGCTTTCTCAGCACCTCATCTCAAGGGTTCTGATGCCAATGACTTCTTACTGGAGAAGTTGACTTTCATCGCTTGGTTATACAGTTTGGCCATGTGTAATCTCTATAAAGTTACTATTTATCCTTTTGTAACTAAAACTATCTTGGGAGGAGGTACTTTGAGACTATGCAAATATCCTATTTCTCAACATTCTTACCTTCACTGCTTTTAAGTGCCCATGAACTATTCTAATCTTTGCCTTTTGATGATTTTCTATTCCTATCATTCCTTTATTATTATTATTATTATTATTATTATTATTAAAGAAGAGCTGTTTCTTCTCTCCATTTGTTTATTTATTTATATCAGTATGGACTCAGGGACGTTAATTTCACTTTCTACATCATAATCCATTACTATCATTATTTATTTTTTAGCTCAACTTGTCCCAGCTTTCATTGGAAACTCCTTCAAGTTGGTTCCTGTATCATTTTTACACACATCATCATTTTTAGTGCTTCCATACTTTCCAGTACCTTAAGATATTCCTAATTCATCTTATATTTTCCCTGGAATCAATCATTTCTCAAAGAAGCCCATTACTTATTCAATCCTAGTATACATATAAAGTAGTTCCAGAATTGCTAACCCATACCCTTGAGGAAAAAAATTTGCTAACTAGAGTATAATATTTGCAGACAGTTCTGTCTTTAGCCTTACATTACACAGTCCAAAGTTGGTTTGTTCTTCACCAACTTCTTTTGTATGGTTACGATAATAATCAGTAATACATTTACATCCATTTGTTACTCTTTGTATTCTAATTTGGGCTCCCCCTCCCCCCCCCCCACCTCCTGGTTTATTTTAATTCTTTATTTTGGGGATATGTGAAACATTACCATGCTTCTAAGAGTCAGAGCCATACAGAACTACAAAATGGAATATCAGGTAAATGGCATTCTCCCAACCCTGCTACCCCATTCCTGCCTCCTCGTTCTTCCCACCCGACTCCCACTCAATCCTGAGTAACCAATTTCATGAGGTTTAATCCTTCTTGTATTTCTTTTGCATAAAGGAATAGATACATGTATATTTTATCTCACCTTTTATCTTTCATGAAAGGAGGCATACTACAGGAACTCTTTCTTTTATTATTGAAGTACAATTCACATAATATAAAACTATCCATTTTAAAGGGTACAGTTTGGGGGGCACTTGGGTAGCTCAGTAGGCTGAACGTCCGATTTTGGCTCAGGTCATGATCTCAAAGTTCATGGGTTCAAGCCTCACATCAGGCTCTGTGAAGACAGAGCCTGGAGCCTACTTCAGATTCTGGGTTTTCCTCTCTCTGCCCTCCCCCATTCTCTTTGTCTCTCTCTCTCTCTCTCTCAAAAATAAAACCAAGATGAAAAAAATAATTAAGTGTAAAGTTTGAGGTGCCTGGGTGGTTCAGTTGTCTGACTCTTGATTTCAGCTAGGTTCATGATCTCACAGTTCATGGGATCAAGCCCCGTGTCCGACTCTGTGCTGGCAGTACAGAGCCTGCTTGGGATTCTCTCTCTCTCGCTCTCTCTGATCCTCCCTCACACGTGCACACATGCTCTCTTTCTTGCTCTCTCTCTCTCAAAACTAAATAAATAAACATTTAAAATAAAATAAAAAAAATAAGGTGTACAACTCACTGGTGTTTAGCATATTCACATGTTGTACAGCTACCGTCTCTGTTTAGTTCCACAATATTTTCATTGCCCCTCAAAGAACACTCATACCCGTTGAGAAGGTACTCCCCAGTCCTCCTTCTCCACAGCCACTGCCAGTGACTAATCTGTTTTCTGTCTCAGTGGATTTACCTATTCTGGATATTTAATCTAAATGGAATTACACAATAGGTGTGAACTTTGTATCTGACTTCTTTCACTTAACATAATATATTTGAGGTTCATCCAGATCATAGCATGTGTCAGTACTTCACTTCTCTTTTTGGCTAAAAAGTGTTCCATTGCATGGATATACTGCATTGTGTTTATCTGTCTGTCAGCTGATCAACATTTGGGTTGTTTCCACCTTTTCGCTATTGCGAATGGTGCTGCCATGAACATTCATGTACAAATATTGGTTTGAATATCTGTTTTCAATATTTTGAATACAAACCTAGAAGTAGAGTTGCTGGGTCCTAAGGGTAATTTCATGCCTAACTTTTGGACAGTTTCATGCCAAACTGTTTTCCAGAGCAGCTGCATCATTTCACGTTCCCGCCAGCAATGTACAAGGGTCCCAGTCTCTCCACATCCTTGCCAACACATCCTAGTGGGTGTGAAGTGTATCTCAATGTGGTTTTGATGTGCATTTTCCTAATGACTAATGATGTAAATATCTTTCTTTCCATGTGCTTATTTGCTATAGCTACTCTTTTGCATTTGCTTTTTTCACCCAATGCATCCTGGAAGTCACCCCATATCAATTTATAAAGATCATTCTTATTCCTTTTTGCATGCGTGTAGTATTCCATTTTGTGGATGACCATAGTGTATTCAACCACTTGCCTATGTGAAAGCATTTAGGTTCTTTCCAACATTTTGCAGCTACAAATAAGGCTTTAATTAATTTCCTGGTACATATGCATTTTTGCATTATTGGAGGAATACATCAGGGTGGATTCTTGGAAATGGGATTACTGGGTCAAAGGTAAGTTAATATATAATTTTGTAGCAAAAGAACAGAAGAAGTTAGCAAAGAACAATTCTAGTTCTCGTAAATAGTCTAATGATAAATATAATAAAATTAAACTTTTTTATTTTTTTTTCCTTTTTTAAGTTTTTTTTTAATGTTTATTTTTGAGAGAGAGACAGAGACAGAGCACGAGTTGGGGAGGGGCAGAGAGAGAGGGAGACACAGAATCCGAAGCATGTTCCAGGCTCCAAGCTGTCAGCACAGAGCCCAACACAGGACTTGAACTCATGAACTGCGAGATCATAACTTGAGCTGAACTCGAATACTTAATCAATTGAGCCACCCAGATGCCCCAACAAAATTAAACTTTTTTTAAAAGGGTTGCAGAAGGGAAGCCCAAGAGAAAGAAGCACCCACCTAGTTGTACCACAAGGAAAAGGAAACTGTATATAGCTTACCTTTTTCTTTAGTCCTCTTACAGCAAGATAATACTGTGCTAAGGGAGAATCTGTAGTCTTGTCCACACACAAACAGACTTCATTTTCCTGAAGGCAAGATTTATGTTTTTATAGGATGCCATGAGGTCTGGTAGAGGCTGAGTTCTATGAGTTGGCTTTTATGCAACTCATTTTTGTGTTTTTAATTTAGTCTAATCATGAGTCTATGTGAAAAACAGATGAGAATGAACGTGAGTCATCCCCAAGCTATCAGAGTATGTAGAGGGTGGTAAGGAATGAAGACAGGAGATATACTTAATTCTCAATTTAACTCCATTTTTGTGTCACAGAAATATTGAAATATATCAGAATATGCTCTGAAATACCACCTTATCAGTGGATCTGAATATCGACACCCCTCATATTCTATTACTCTGATACTGGATTTAGTCATTATAATTACCCTAAAGGACTTTTGTAATTTAATCTTCACCAAGAATCCTATCCCCTATCCCAGAAGGGCATTCAAAGTCAAGAACCTCAAGGCACCTTATGAGCCACAAGAATGATATCACCACCACCGAGACCATCATCAAAGAACATTTACTGTATTCATCCTTTCATTACACTGCTATTTTAATGGCTGTGCAATGCATTTGTCACCAGCAAAGTGAGTGCTCAGTCCCATGCCTGGAACAAAATGATGCTATGGAAGAAGTCAGTAGGAAGTAGAAAGAATCAATTTATTTCTGCCTCTTTCCTTATTGTTATTTAATGGACAGTGGTATCCTAGTCTGAATCTCCTTGAGGTCAGTAAAAGAAAAGAAAAGAAAAGAAAAAAAAAGAAAAGAAAAAAATAGATAAAAGGTAGGCAGATGGATGCCTGAAAGAGGCCATTCACACCCTGATTCTCTAAATTCCTGAGTTATTTATTTAGCTAACGATAGAGAAACCCAGGAGAGAGGTGACCACACAATGCAGGTGTAGCTTCCCACAGTACAGAGAGAATGCAAAGTCGGTACTCAGAGGTCCCTAAGTGGTATCAGTCTTTAGTTTTCTGGTGCGCTGTAAAAGTGCTGCAGAAAAAATACTGAGTCTTTTCATTTTCATTCTATAAAAACCATTTATATGAAAAAGATGGGCTAAATTCTGAGTGAAAATGTATGTTCTCTTACTCATTTCACTAATATTTAGTGAGTACCTATTTGATGCCAGACACTTTTCTGGGCATTAGATATAAAGCAAGTTACGGGGGCGCCTGGGTGGCGCAGTCGGTTAAGCGGCCGACTTCAGCCAGGTCACGATCTCGCGGTCCGTGAGTTCGAGCCCCGCGTCCGGCTCTGGGCTGATGGCTCGGAGCCTGGAGCCTGTTTCCGATTCTGTGTCTCCCTCTCTCTCTGCCCCTCCCCCGTTCATGCTCTGTCTCTCTCTGTCCCAAAAATAAATAAATAAACGTTGAAAAAAAAAATCAAGTTACAAAATAATGGAATCTGTTCTCATGAAACTTACATGACAGAAAGTGGAAATCCCTCTAGTCTTTTTAGATTTATTCATTCAATAAATATTTATTGAACTAGGCATTGGATGCACTTTGTTCTCATCAGTGAACAAAACAGATGGCCCTCTGCCCTCATGAAACTTCCAATTTAGTACAAATACGTAGACAGTAAACACAATAAATGTGTGAATTAGATGGTATATTTAAAGGAGATAAATGGCATGGATAAAAAAACAAAAGGATAAGGGGGGGTCAGGAAGGCAATGGAGAGAGAGGTGTGCTGGGTCAGTATTCAATTTTAAGTAGGATTATCAGATCATTGAGAAAATATTTGAGCAAAGATTTGAAAGAATGAGGGAGACAACCGCTCAAATATCTGGAGGAAGGGCATTTCAGGCAGAAAGACGAGCCATTCCTAAACATTAGAATGGAACAATGCTGGATATGTTGGAGGAAGGAAAGGAGAGAGTAATAGGAAATGAGACCAGAGAGGAAATGGGGCAAGTCATGAAGACCTTGTGGACCACTGAAAGACTTGGGCTTTTACTGTGTGAAACAGGGAGCCATAGACGGGCTTTGGGCAGAGGAATGACACCACTCACCTGACTTACTTTTAGTATGAGCACTCCGCCTTTTTGTCAGATATTGAAGGGAGCAAGTGGAAATCAAGGACGCCTGCTGGGAAGCTGCTAGAATAAGCTGGGAGAGTGATGATAGTGGCTCTGGGGAGGTGGGAAGGGAGGAGACAAGGATGTGAGAAGAGAACGAAATAACAGATTCTGAGTATATTTGGACAGTGGAGAATTTGTGGATGGATTTGTGGAAGACTGGACAGCAGTACAAAAGAAAAAGAGGAGATGAAAGTGACTCCTAGGTTTTTTATCTTTTGGAAGGAAGGAATTTTCATCAACGGAGATGAAAGGTTGCAGGGGGAGCATGTTTTGGGGAAAAGATCAGGGGCCCAGTTTGAGGCCTTTAGGGTTTGGGATATTGTTGAGAGTATTAAGGATATTCTGGAGTTGGGTGTAAGATCTGGGCTGGAGGAATAAATTTAAGATAAGATTTTTTATTGCATATGATTAAATATGAAAATATGGATGGTATTTTAAAAATACAAAATTATATGGAGCACAAACTGAAGTTCCTTCTTCATTCTCTTACTCCAAACCCACTACTCTCCCCACGTTAGCCATTAAGGAGCAATCCACCTTATGGGAGAAGCAGAACCAACAACTGGTTTTCATATGCACGCGCATTTTACCGCAGATAAAAGGGTGTCTTAGACGTATCCAGATATTTATGCATAGAATTTTTCTATTTACCTGTATCTTCCCTTTACCCACATGATTTACCACATGATTTCCAGATGGCCATTGCAGTGGTGAAGTGACAATTTCTCAGCAGTTTGGAACAAACAACATACTTGGATTTGCGTGCTTTTTCATGCAAAATGAAACTGTTTTTGAATTGGTTCTATGTTGCAGGGGTTTTTTTCTTCAGCAATCAGGAATGTACCTGAGCGAAGCGGGGGTACCATCCATTTAAGAAATATTGATTAGAAAGCACAATACACTTTAAGTACCATAGTAAGAATTCTCTAGACTCTGAGCTTTCATCCCTAAAATAGAACAAAGTATCTGTACCTCCCATTAGAAAAAGGTAACCTTCAAAATTTGAACTAATGCATTTTGTTTTGCTGAGTTGGCAATTACTCTGTGTAAGGAAAGTTATGATGACTCCTCAAATATCCAGTCACTTATGAGCTTAGAGCTTCATCTGTAATAAAATTCAATAGCCTTTCTCATCCTAGAAGTTCTCTATTTGTCCCCTGAACTCAAAAAGAAAATAATTAATTAATCCCACTTGGATTTGATTTTTTCGGCAGAGTTCTATCACCAACAACATATATCAGAAATCTCCATTCATCTGGACAGACACAAGACTTGTCCCACTCAGCTGCTCGTTTCGCAGCTATGGCATCAATCATGGCAGCCAATACATAGGGGAAAAATAAGAAAGAGTAAGGCAGGTGTTCCCAAGAGGCTTACAGTACCACTGAGCCAATAAAAAAATTGTCCATAGGGAAAAATATCACCGTGAGTGGTTCTCAAACCAACTGAACCAAGGTATTCCGATGTGGGGGGAAAAATGAATGAATGAATGTTCTCAACTGGAAGTTTACTGTATGAATTTTTCTTGCGCCTTGGCACTGACTACCATCTTTTTTCTAGAGAGATCCAACATATAGCAAAATGAGTAAGTGCCAGAAGAATCATTATTAACAGAATTATTAACAGAAAAACTGAAGATTAGCTAATCAAACATAATTCAACAACTTGACTGTTGATGCACACATGAGCTCCTCTTTGTGATTTTACTTTGCATCCATTTTTTTTCTAATCAGAAGTTTTTATTTGCAGGATAAACATCTTAAAGTTACATGGTGCCCTACAAAGAACTGTGTCATTTGAACAAATCCGAAATATTATGTGGTTCTCATTCTTCATGAGCAAGCGGGCTCAATGAACAAAGCAAGCGTCCTATCAGACTTCTCTTTCGTCCTTTGGCTCCCCCTTCAGTCGGCCCTCCTTTTTCTCCCCCCAGTGGTAGTTTTCCTCTGGACTTTATCTCACCATCCTTTTGCATTGCACTCACCCACCACCCCACTACCAACAGCCACAATAACTCCAAACTGGTTCCCTCTCTATAGTCCCTGCCCACTCAGATACATCACACACTCTTCTCACAGACTCCCCTTTCTACAACACAGATTTTTTTCAAGCCCTTTTCCTGTGCAAAAACATTTATGATTCATTGTTCTCCATCTAGTAATGTCCAAAAATCTGAGAGTTGGAATAAAATTCTCCAAAATACATCAATTTCTGGTTTTGCATATTTATTTGTAAGTATTCTCTGCACCCAACGTGGGGCTCAAAATCACAACCCCAAGATCAAGAGTCGCATGCTCTTCCGACTGAGCAAAACTTGGAACTTATTTGAATGCAAAGTTTTGTGTGCACATGACCATGTTCAACCAAGCACTCAAAAGAAATTTAGCAAAGATTCCTCACATCAATGATACAAGTAAAAGAGTTTAAAATGAATGTGGGGCTTTTTCACTTTTTTTAATGTTTTATTATTTATTTTTGAGAGAGAGAGTGAGAATGGGGAAGGGGCAAAGAGAGAGGGAGACATAGAATCTGAAGCAGGCTCCAGGCTCTGAGCTGTCAGCACAGAGACACACACGGCTCAGACCCACGAACCGTGAGATCATGACCTCAGCCAAAGTTGGCCGCTTAACCAACTGAGCCACCTGGGTGCCCCTATATGTTGTTTTAATTATTAATAAGCATATGTTACTTTCAGAATCTGGAATATGTCTATTTTAAACATGAGACTTTAAAGTTTTCTTCAAAAAATCATATAAACAGTTAACTTTGCAATTTGTTTGGATATTTTGAAATAAGCTATAGTGGCTTGTCCCCTCTAATGAGTTCATTTCTGAATGGCATCTTTTGGTATGTGTTAGAAATAGCCGCCAGACTCAGAGCCCAATAATGAGAGTTTGTTCATTTAGTCTAGTCATTATTGACTAACTTGCATTTAGAATGCGTTCTCAACCATTAATTAGTCATTCCTTAAAAGAGCCTGATGGGAAATATGAACATCATTAACCTTGTTTAAAAGTGAGACCAGCCAACAGTGCCCCAAAGATGAGGCAGACTCCCCAGTTATGCAGTCGTGATTGCTGGGAATCATGCCACGTTTCAGGGCCAACCACACATCCAACAGGAGACACAAACGTGAGAGGTTTTTTTTTTAATGTTTATTTATTTTGAGAGGCGGGGAGGGGCAGAGAGAAAGGGAGAGAGAGAATCCCAAGGAGGCTCTGCACTGTCAGCACTGAGCCCGACTCAGGGCTCTCATGAACCGCGAAATCATGGCCTGAACCTAAATCAGGAGTTGGTTGCTTAACTGACTGAGCCACCCAGGAGCCCCCAAAAGTGAGAATTTTTAAAACTACCTCCCACGTTTCTATTTCATAAGCACTTGGGTTTAGATTTGCTCAAACTCTATAACATTGATTAGTCTTGCAAACCTTTATAAATGCAATGTCCAGTCTATCCAGCCACTTTTCACGGCAACCAAATAGAAAATATGTGCTTTCAAAATGTTCACAAACTTAAATAAATAAATAAATAAATAAATAAATAAATAAATAAAATGTTCATAAATTCCCCCAAATGTACTGACAGAAGTATCATAGTGACAAGGTGATAATCAAACGACAGATGCATATTGAATATCCGTTATACACAGGGCTTCATGCTGGAACTATGAACAGGGATGGGGGCAAGAAATCAGACACTATAACTCTTTGCTCTAAGGTGCTTATAGTTTGATAAAGAAACCAGGCAAATGCATATAAAACTTAAGACTGCTGTAAAAAAAACACCACCTTTTAAATGTATATATTCTCAATTTTAGAATGAGTGTGTTTTTACTCTTCTTTCCTCACAAAAATATATGGGTTTTTTTGGTAGTCATTTTAGTTAAGCTTAAGTTGCAATGCTGGGTGCACACATTACTTTAGAAGATTGCAAAGTCCCCAGGAATTGACCCTGAAATTATTTATTTCATTATCTAAAGAATACCAATGAACTCTCTCTTTCAAGAAGGAAACTATGGAAGTCATTTTGAATAATTTACAATTTTTCTTAGCTGACATGGAAGGATAACAAACGTAATGAATGAATCAGGGTGTTATTTTCCGCTACACTAAGCCATCACACATAATAATTTTCTATGCTCTGCTAAAATGCGCGCGCACACGTGCACCCACACGCACACTGAAACACGTATGCTTGTTGCTTTTAATGGGAGAGCATTCTCAATACCTCTCAAATGAAAGGAAATTCTTATCTGCCCCAGTTTATGGCTTCACAACAGCTCATTCTTCATTTTAAGCACACACAGACTGTCCTAATTCCCTTTTTTGACCAGTGGAGCCTCTTCAGAACCTTGTAGGGGAAAATGGATCTCTCTTCCTTGATCCCAGGGTAGAACCAAAATGAAAATAACGTACTTCAATGGCCCAATCTCCTTCACGTCACCTCCGACTTCTCATTCAAAGGGGTACTTTGGGCGGCAGGTGGAGTTATAATTATAGATGAGGAAAAAGCTACATCAGCAGCTGTTGCTTCTGTTTGTTCCCGGCTATAACTGTCATCAGTGGGCAAATTGGCATAAACAGGCCTCCACAAGTGGAAAAACATTTAACTCCTGTACTTGTCACCCTCTGGGTCTTCTCGGTGGCCAGGGAAGGAAAGAAAATCTGACTGTGCGTGAGTGAAGAGCGGAGCCGAACGCAACACCGACCTGAAGGCACCTCTTCAGGGGGAGCCTGAAATTGGAAGAGTTTCTTTCCCGTCGGAGACTTGAAACCAAAGAAATAGGTTAGTGCACAGAGAGTATATCTATGCATTTTAATTCTGATCTCTACTCTGTCTGATCTTAATTTTTCTGATAGCCGAAATAGAAGGGTGGATGGTTAAACGAAAAAAAAGTGGAGGACTGTTATTTAAAATGATGCCGCCCACGAGAACAAATTATAAAATGTGGTTAATTTATTAGGCTCCTCTCTCCCAGTTTTGACTGTACTCACATTACACAGATAGACAAGGTAAAATGGAAAAATGAAACTGGCTGTGGCATGATTCCCGTCCTCTCGTAATGCCACTTACTTACGCCAAAAGTCCTGGTTTCTTTACTAAAATCAGTGATGCTGAAGGCTTAAGTTTGTGAATATAGTGCCAGAGTTTTATTTCTTTAGGGAAACTAGGCAAATTAGAATTGGATTGTTTTCCCACCTCTGAAGAAAGACAGAACATCTTCCCGTTTAGATAAAATGTGGGTTGCAGGCTACTTTATATGAGAAATCTGCCCACTTCTACCTCAGACCTCCATAATTTCCATCTAAGTAGCTCTGGAAGACTCCCCTCAGAGGTTCTTTTGAAACAAGAAAGATTTCCGAGAAATTTCATTTTCTCTGTATATGCTCCATGTTAGAAAGTGGTGGTGCAGGATTTTCAAACAAAGATTAGTTCGGGGCCGTCTCAGAACCTGAATGTTTGATGTCTTGTTGAAAAGCAATGAATGCCAGAGAACTCACTGAAACGAGGCATAGGGGTCCAATTCTCATTCTACCCGTATCTGTGGAACAGATCCACGTGGAGAGAGCCCTAAATAATGGCCTTATTTTGGTCGGCTCCAAACAGAAAGTGAACCTCCCTAAGCCTTTTACGCATGACTTCCAAAGGGAAGTGCACCTTCTGTATACTATCCCTGTGGCCCTGCCTTTTGAAATGTACAGAGTGTCAACCGTGCACTTGCAGCTCCGCTAGAGAGATACCCACATCCAACTAAAACCACCAAAAGTGACCCATCAATTAAATTCTCTTAAGAGTCTTGCTTCTTTTCAACAATATCTCCTGAGTTCTCAGAAGAGAGCCATTAAGTTCCCCTTATGAAATTTAAGGGTGAAATAAACACTTCTTCACATACTGTAGCAGATAAAGACCCAAACAGTAACTATGGCCAGTGCCTTTGAAAATATCAATTAATATAGCGTATCAGTACCCTGAATCTTCCCGTGGGTTAGGAAAATAACATGACGGGTGATTCTACAACATATTTCATATATCATATTCATTCGTTCGTTCAAATATTACTAAGTCATGACTATAAAACCTGAAAATAATATTTATAAATTAAGCCGGGTTCTAATAATACTCTTTCCAGAGACTACTCTCCTCCCCTTTTCTAATAAAAGATTTAACATGGAGACGTTGGTTATCTCCAAATTCCAAATGGTTTAAACAGAGAAAGGCAAAATGGGGAGATGGTTGACTGGTGACCGGCTTGGGTTTCTTTGAGACACAGATTTATGCTCCATCTTAAGCACTGCTTTTTACTTGTGTTTTGTCTTCTTGCTCTTCTAGAAAAAAATAGAAAAGCTATCCGAGATGACTGTCACGTACTCCAGTAAAGTAGCAAATGCGACTTTTTTTGGATTTCATAGGTTACTCCTCAAGTGGAGAGGCAGCATCTACAAACTACTGTACAGGGAATTTATTGTCTTTGCTGTTTTTTACACGGCAATAAGTTTGGTGTACAGGTACCTTCCTTTGCATGTCTCCTTAAACGGCCATCAAATATCATGTAAGAATACAGTCTCAAAAATCTGAGCCTTGGGTTGCCGCTGACTTTTGCCTTATGTAATCTCCTCTTTTGCATGATCCTCTCTTGCATTCTTCATCTCAGGGTATTTTATTTATTTATTTATTTTTTTAAATTTTTTTTTCAACGTTTATTTATTTTTTGGGACAGAGAGAGACAGAGCATGAATGGGGGAGGGGCAGAGAGAGAGGGAGACACAGAATCGGAAACAGGCTCCAGGCTCCGAGCCATCAGCCCAGAGCCTGACGCGGGGCTCGAACTCACGGACCGCGAGATCGTGACCTGGCTGAAGTCGGACGCTCAACCGACTGCGCCACCCAGGCGCCCCAATCTCAGGGTATTTTAATCCACACTTAACCCATGCTTAGGGATCTCAAGTAGACTCTATCATGTCCAGGTGGCCCTCATGTCAGCCCCATGTGAATTGATCACAATGTGATACTAGGCACCCTGCCAGGATTTTGCCGGAGGCATAAAATGGCAGATTTATTACTTAACTCCTCACTCAGTGGTGATTTTGAGTGGCAAAGGCCACGAACAAATAATCATCGGTGCCTCTCTCAGCTATGTCATTGATAGTTTGAATTTGTGACTTGGCAGCTTATAGCCACTGCCTACATAATTGACATGTCCGTGAAGGGTGTCTATCAGGTGACTTTCCTTTCTTTTGCCTGGAATGACAAGATCTCCTCCAGGGTGGTGCCGCGGCCTGAAAACGAATTTATTTTATTTTTACCCTCTGAGTGCGGGGTACATTATGTTCACAACAGAAGATGTTTATTCTTTTTTTTTTTTTTAATTTTTTTTTTCAACGTTTTTATTTATTTTTGGGACAGAGAGAGACAGAGCGTGAACGGGGGAGGGGCAGAGAGAGAGGGAGACACAGAATCGGAAACAGGCTCCAGGCTCTGAGCCATCAGCCCAGAGCCTGACGCGGGGCTCGAACTCACGGACCGCGAGATCGTGACCTGGCTGAAGTCGGATGCTTAACCGACTGCGCCACCCAGGCGCCCCAAAGATGTTTATTCTTTATACCATCACAACCTAAGCCTGTCAGATCGACAGAAAATTTGAGCAAAATCATGTTGAGGAAATACTTGTGTGACTAAAATTATAGTCTAAATAAAATGTTACCAGTAGTGCAAATGGGAAGCTTTATGAGGTTTTTTTTTTTTAACTAATTTTATTTTATTTGTATTTATTTATTTTTAAATACTTTATTGCCAAGTTAGCTAACATACAGCGTGTACGGTGTAGTCCTGGCTTTGGGAGTAGATTTCCGGTGGTTCATCGCTTACATGCAACATCCAGTGTCCGTCCCAACAAGTGCCCTCCACAATGCCTGTCTCCCATTTTCCCCTCCTTCACAACCATCACCCGCATCAACCCTCAGTTTGTTCTCTGTACTTAAGAGTCTCTTACGGTTTGCCTCCCCCTCTGTTTGTAACTTATTTTTCCTTCCCTTTCCCTGCGGTCCTCTGTTAAGTTTCTCAAATTCCACGTAGGAGTGAAAACATGTGATATCTGTGTTTAGTTTTTTTTTAATTAAAACTTATTGCATACATTTCTACTCTGGGGGAATTTAAAACTTAAAATAGAAAAGCTAAAGGTTTTTGAGGCTGTATTTCCACCTTTTCTATGTACTTCAGTTTGTTCTTTCTCCCCCGCATACTGATGAACGACTTCGTATTATCATTGCTCTTACCGACCTTCTTCTTTGCAGCCACAGGACTCCCTTTGACCAAGAGAGAGAGTAATTTGGCCAGCTGATAATTGTCAAAAATAGAATAGGAAGGGCTATTTTGCTGCATATCAAAATATCTGTAAAGGGACATCAGGGGTTTTATTTAAAAACCTCTAATAATTTTTCAGATGTGTCTTATAAGTACAACGTTATTTTGACAATGTATTTTTGTATCACCTAATGCTTCAGAATACGAAATAGTGGAAGACACATGACGTTTCAGAAGAATTGTCTCATTAGTTTATTTTTACTAATGTGAGTTTATTGCTGCTACTGCTGCAATAGCACTCTGAATAGCACTCAGAGCAGCTGCGTCGTGGCCAGAAATCCTCCATGGGGCCTCCACTCTTGCTTCAATATCTTGCTTATACCCCACAAAATTGTATGCACGTATTTTTGCTAAAGACCAAAGAGTGCTTACATTTATAACAATGATCAGTCGTGAAAGTCATTCTTCATTTTTGTAAAGTTCAGCTATAAAATCTCGTCAAAATATCTTCTTAATCTTGATTGAAGATATACCAACCACGATAGGTTGAATTTATCAAGAAAGTCAAACATACCTGTAGAAAATTATAGCATCATTCTCATGTCTACTAATCATCCTAAGTTTTAAAATTCTATTCTAAGCAAATAATGATACTTAGCAAAAATCATGAGACAAAACCAGACTTCATTACTTTTGAGTATACCTCTTTTTATTTTGGGGTGAATTTGACAAAAATCACCATTTTAGTACTTTTTAGCTAGTAAACTTTCTACGGAGCTATTAGCTAAATATTTTTTCCTTTGGCCAGTTGTTAATAATAACCACCACTTTATTATCAAAAAAGTATGACACTGTATGTTCAGTGGTTTTATATATGATATATTCTTTAATCCTCATAACATTCCTAACACATAGGCTTTATTGTCCCCATTTACAAGTGAGAAAACTGAGGCTCAGAGAGATTTAAAAATATGTTCCAAGTCCAAATTTGTAAGTGGCAGATCTGGGATTCAAACCTGGCTTTGTCTGACCTTAAGGTCTGTGCTTTCTGCCTTTAAATCCTCTTGGACCATTTCTATTTGAGTGTCGGAAACTGTTATGGCTGTGACTTGTCATTGGCATGACCTTGACAGGCCTGTGCAGCTGAATAAGAACAAGCTGAATAAGAATTTCTGAAACCTCCTCAAAGCTGAGGCAGGAACTCCAAGCCCATCCTGCACCCCAAACTCCTTTGTCACTACCAGCTCTTCATGCGCAATCTGATTGGTGGCTCGCTGTTACCCCATCATCCCTCTGCTTCCCTCTATCAAAATTCTACTGACTCAAACAGACCTTTTGACATATGTTGTAATGGATATTTCCCAGGGATTTCTTCCTCCCTTGGAACAGCTGTACCATTCATTTATGCAAATTTCTTTGCGTTGCTTCTCCTTGTAGATCTCGACCATTACGATTACCCTGCCTTGGGACATCTCTCCTGACTGCAAATCCCCTCCCTGTAACATAAATATCAATAATAGTTCCATTAAATGAACTTAGGTTTAGCCTAAGTTCATACCAGAAAATGGGTTTTGGTGAGATGCATAATATAAATTTTGATATTTGTATTATGCAAACACAAACCCACCAAATGCAGGAATAAAAATTTTTACTCCTTGTTGTTATGTGTTATTTTATATTTTAAATAATTGCAGGTTTTAAAATAAACGGTTATAATAGCCTTTGAAGTACAACACATATAATCAAGAATGTGCTAAGTAGCATACTCGTAAGATCAAGATGTCAAGGTTAGGGTTATAATTTAATCCTCATAATTACTTAACAACTGTAGTTCACTTAATCAAGACACCCTTTTTTAAAGTATACCTGATGAATAATGGAAAATTGGACACTTTAATGAGTTATTTTGCTCTAAATCCAATGTATTCATCATACAAAAGTTTAAAATATAAAGTATTTAAAAATAAAAGTTAAAAAACATATAAGTAAATGGAAGTTAATAAATCCCACTGTCTAATGGCCAATAACATTTATGTACTGAAAACATTGGTACTTGAAACATTCAACAATTAAAAAGCTTTTGAGATCTATCAGCTTAGGTAGAAAAAAGCATTATCGCTTCTTAAAAAAAATTACAATTATTTGTGCTTAATTGTTTGCACTGAATATCACTTGCAAAGCAGGTGCAGAAGTATAATATCATAAAGGGCTGTGCATTTTATTTTTGCTCCAGATTGTTACTTACAGGAGCCCAAAAACGTTACTTTGAAAAATTATCAATTTACTGTGACAGATATGCTGAACAAATTCCAGTAACCTTTGTGCTTGGTAAGTATAGGTCACACGCAGAACGCAGCCACACTGTCTCTGTTCGGATGACATCAATGACTCTGCATGGGAGTGTTTCCAAGCTGAGAGGCATGCCTGAAAAGCCACTGCTTGCAATAGAACCAGAATCATCCATAAAGTTTGCCCTCAGGGCTGCTTTCGCTAAATTAACACCAAACAAGTTTGAGGTAATAATTTGCTATCAGACAATCAAGCTTTCTCTTCACTAACTGCCCATTTTTGCCATCAATATTTGAATTCTAACACCCACTTACTGGGTGCTATGACATTGCCAGGCACAAATTACATTTTTATTTTTTTTTTTTTTGGAGGGCAAAGTCATAAGTATGGATAACAACATATTTTTACACCCCGATCCCTAAAGAGGCTGAAATTCTGCTAAAAGCATCAGTGTCAACAACATGTCTGCTATAAGAAATTGCTTTATAGCTTCCTGTTATTTTACAGGGTTTTATGTTACTCTGGTAGTGAACCGATGGTGGAACCAGTTTGTGAACCTGCCCTGGCCAGACAGGCTGATGTTCCTCATCTCCAGCAGTGTTCACGGAAGCGACGAACACGGGCGCCTGCTCAGAAGGACCCTGATGCGCTATGTGAATCTCACGTCCCTGCTCATCTTCCGCTCGGTGAGCACGGCTGTGTACAAAAGGTTCCCTACGATGGACCATGTGGTTGAAGCAGGTATTGTGAATGACTCTTCCCTCCACGGACTCCTCTCATCCTAGATGGGAACCTTCAAAATTCCTTTGAAAATGTCTTTTATTTATTCATTCATTCAAGGAACATTTATCGATTACCTACTATGTGCCAGACAGTCTTAAGAGGCAACGATGAATAAGACATAGTTACCGCTCTGGAGAAGTCTGCCAGGGCGGCGAAGGAGGGGAAGCAGCAGTCAACCTTAAATTAAGTGGCAGAGAGTCACTGGCCTTTACATAAATATGCCAGAGTAAAAAGTATCATATTTATTAAAATCATCTTTAATATTGTATGATCTTTTCTTTTTTTTAACGTTTACTTATTTTTGAGAGACAGAGACAGAGCATGAGTGGGGGAGGGGCAGAAAGAGAGGGAGACACAGATCCCAAGCAGGCTCCAGACTCTGAGCTGTCAGCACAAAGCCCGACTTGGGACTCGAACCCACAAACTGTGAGATCGTGATCTGAGGCAAAATCGGAGGCTTTCCGGATTGAGCCACCCAGGCGCCCCTAGTACCTGGTCTTTTCTAGCACTTTATGGTTTATCCATTTTCATAAATATTTCATTTGGATCCAAAAAAAAAAACCCCAAAAACAAGACACGAGAAAGGTAGGAAATAGATTCAGAGGGGTTATAACTGGAGCACCTTGGTGGCTCAGTCAGTTAAGCCTTACACTTAGGCTCCGGCCATGATCTCGTAATTCGTGAGTTCAAGCCCCATGTTGGGCTCTGTGCTGACAGCTCAGAGCCTGGAGCCTGCTTTGGATTCTGTGTCTCCCTCTCTCTCTGCTCCCCCACCTCCTAGCTCATGCTCTGTCTCTCAAAAATAAATAAACACTAAAAAAATTTTTTGAAAAAAGAGAGGTTGTTACCGGCCCTGGACCATGAGTAGAGGAGCCAGAATTATGATACAGGCTCAAAACTCCTAAGGTGAATGCTTTTCTCCAAACAGAAGTAGATTCTAGCAGGAACCAGGAAGGTGAGTTGTCATCCAGGCCGTGAGGGTATGTCATCTCTCTCATGCCTCAGAGTGGATGCAGGTGTTCTCCCTGGTCCTCCGGACACAGTGCGCTGAGAACAAGTCATGGTGGAAGGATGGTTCTCTTCGGTGTGTTAATATTTAGGAGAGAAGCGGTTAAAGCGGCCTTCAATGTGGAGCGCATTAAATGAGATCATTGCTGGCACACACTGAATAAAAATTGGTGGTTGTGCTGGGCCGTTGTTAGCAATCTGCCAGTTTGTTGGAATATAGTAGTGAATACGTAGACCATATAAAAACCATGAGACGACTCTGCCTTTATACTGAGGACAGTCTCAAATTAGGTTGCCATATCCCGTCTCCTTTTCTGAAATGTCCTTGAAAACGGATTTTTAAAAAAGAATGGTATTTGGGATTTTTTTTTTTTTTGAGGCCTTTTTGGCCTGGATTTGGTTTTGCCTCCTTAGATAAACAATATAGGTAGTGACTCAGAACAAAGGAGGAGTTCAAATCCTTACTCCACCACTCACTAACTGCATGGCCTGCCTGATTTACTTAACCTGTTACGTTCAGTTTCCTCATCCATAAAACGCGCTGATGAGAACTTACAATACCACCCCACTCATATACCTCACAGGCTTCTGTGAGGATTAAATAAATTAATATTTGCACAGCGTTCCGAACGGTACCTGGCACGTGGTAAGGACGCTCTTGCTATCAAGAATGAAATCACCCAGCACAATGGCATAACGTCACCCTTCGCTCATTTTCGAAGACTCACTTGATGTGACATCCCGGGTCTTCTGGATCTGCTATGACCAGGTGGTCATGGAGGAGAGTAGAGGACGGTGTTGCAGTACAGGGTAAGACGTGAGAAAATAGTGCGGTCTGGGGTGTAGGCTAAGGATTCAGATAAAGGATACAAATGGCCTGGCATACACACAGGTCTGTGATGATATAAAGCCAGGAGGGACTTTTAAAGAATTACCTGTCACCCCTCCTCCGAATTTAAAAGCTGAATACTGTTTCAGAATGACCTAGTTGAAAATGCCACGTGATGAGTTAATTTTCTTACCCTGATGTCCTGAGGATCAAAAGCAGTAAGCGTTTCCACCTCTGAAGAAAGTCCTAAAAATGAGCAAGAAGGGTTTGACCTGTTCCAAATTGACGAGTGAGAGCTGAAGTTTACTTCGATGCATAAAGATGGTGTGTCGCTGGTCCCGACGCCTCCTTGGGGGAGAAGAGAGTGTGTTTGGACAGGAATCAGGCCCCCAGGCCCAACTCTCAAAGCAAATCCCTTCCAGCGTCACCTTCATATTCAAAGCACAGCAGGAGGAAGCCAGGATGGGTGGCGATGAAGAGGCCTCTGGGGCCTCTGGTCACAGCTGAGCTCAAACAAGGTCGAGTCGTGCACGGTTCTGAGGGGCGAGTTGATATGGAGGACGAATAGAATGATGTGATTTCATTTCCTGTACGTGTATCTTTCATAATGCCAAGGCTTACCCCTTGTCAAACTTGTGCAAATGCCTGTTTTGCACCTGTGTTTACCCTCTGCCCCTTTCCAAGGCGTTTGGAATATTGGACTCCTCTCTCCCCACCACCCACATCCGCGACCATTCTAAGCGAATCTGGAAGTATTCACTCCTTGATGTGCATTTAGACAAGTGTGTCCCAAGGTGTAGTCTGCGGACCCACAGGCACTTTACATCTTGAATTCCTTGAGTTGTTTATTTAAAATGCATATTTCTGGGCCCTACCTCAGACCTGCTGGATCAGAACCATTGGCTGTAAAGCTCAGCAAACCAGCACTTAACCAGGCTCCTAACACTGCTGTGTTAAACGCTGAAGTTTGAAAAGAGTGGAGTCTTTTCTGGGATGCTAATTTTTTTTAACCCCTTTTTCTCACCCCTGGGGTAAAAGGCTTTGGCATCCACTGAGTAATTCATTACTAATAGCAAAGTAGCAACAACTAAGAGAAGGGGGGAATTTGTGGTTTTGACCACACGAGAGGCTCCAGAATTGGAGAGGGGCATCGCCACCAGTCTGTTTGGAGGCTGCCATCCAGGGCGCTTGAATCAGACCTGCATGGCCATAGTGGGCATCATTCTGACTTCAATCTCTCGCTCGGTTTATGTGGAGCCTCTGAAGGAGGAGAGAACCGATGGAGCCAGGAGGGGGCTGAAGCCTTTGCAGGTGCCTCTGGGGTCCTCTCGGACCTCACAGTGGACACGTCCCCACTGCTCTCATAAGTAGTTTTTTTCTCAAAAAGCAGAAAAGGCAGCTTGGGCCCCCAGGAACATAAAGTCTGTGCATCAGACAGCGAGGCAGAGGGTCCAAGCCACTGCCCTCGAAGCTGGGGGACACGCCCCAGAGGCGGGGTCCCTCCTGACCACCCCATGGCCCACCCCACGACTGGGCGCCCTCTCTGCCGACTGGCAGCACTGACTCACCAGACTTCTTGCTCCTTTCCCCAGCAGAGAGGGCTGACTCAGTCTGCACATGGGGCTAGTGTCCAAGCTCCGACAACTGGACACACGCCTCCGCCACTGTCTGACTGTCCTTGGCCTGTGCCAACGTTTCTGGGAAGAACAGGAAGTTCAGGGATGGCGGAAAATGTCTGGCAGATGTCCTGAGCCACAGCCAGGACACCTGCTCCGCCTAAGGGCAGACGGGGCTGGTGAGTGGAGCACAGGGGCCCCCGAGGAGTGGGGGCAAAGGCTGGAGGCACTGTGGAGGACACAAAATACCTACTTCTTGCCAGGTGACTTTCCTACATAGAATCACCTGTCAGAAAAAAGTACATGTTCTCAAACCTCAGTGCACATTAGATACTGTTCAAAATCAATATTGCCAAAAATGCAGATCCCAAGACACCACCCCCAGAGATTTTGACTCAGTAGACCTGGGGTGGTGTCCAGGACTGAATGTATTTAACCTGCTCCTAGAGACTTTGAGGCAAGGGGTCCCCAGATCACATTCTGAGCAAAATAGGCTTTAAGGCCATCGGAGTTTCCTTCTAACCTTTTCTTTGCCTTGCTTCAGGAAGGGTCCCTGCCACAAAGATTCAGGGCTGGCCAGGAGGAACTGAGTGAGAGGGCAGAGAGAAGGAAGATCAGCATGTCCTTCTGAAGCACCTGGAAACCCCTAGACCAGAGCTGGATGGGCTGGGGCTCTCACCTGCTAGTCCCTAAACTTTCCTTGCTTTGAAGTTGGACAGTCAAGTTACATTAGCCTGGAAAATCAGAAGGACCAAATGCATGCTACCGGGGTAATGCATATGCTCTGATGTTACAGGTTAAATTTGTCAAATTAAAAATAAAATAGTTTTATTTCTGCTCACATGAAAATAGAAATAACAATTGAGTGCAAAATAGTATCAGTTACACTAAAAATTCCCTGAACTGGCCTGTCATCAGTTATTTACCAGAAGAGCTGTGACAGAAGAGTCTCTCTTATTTTGTGTATTGGCAACAAACCTGTCCTGGAAAATTCCAGTCATTCCAATCACCAACCCTGGAAGATGTCACTCATTCTAAGTCAAGTCAGGTGCACAATTCCAGACCTTCACCGAGTCAAGTGATGGCCTTAATTGGGTGTTTATGTTATGGCTTGAGACTGAACTGAAACATCTTATCTGGCGTTTCATGGTGACCAGGAAAAAAAAAAATATTTCCCTTCAAAATTACTCACCAGAAGCACAAAAATAGGTAATGGGAAATTATATGCATTCCTCTAAAAGAAATGTTACTAAAGCTGTTGTTACATCTGTCTTGCATTTGCTTATTTAAAAAAGATCTATTGAGTGTATATTATATGCCAAGCGCTGTGCTGAGCATGGGAACACAGCGAGAAGCAAGAGTAGGTATGGTCCCTGTCCTCAAGAATCCGTAAAAATTACTATAAATCTTTTCTCACACGAATCGTTTTCAGAGACAAGTACAAATATATTTACGGCTAAACTTTATATCTCTGCATTGTATCTCTATTTCTCTAAAATAGTTTCCTTCTGTGTTTGGTGGCCAGTAAAAGTGGTCAGAAAAGAGTAAAATTTGAGGAAAGGGCACTCTTCAGTTTTCTTAAAGCCCTGGAATCTTAACATGATATTCCTCAAACTTCTTCTACAATGAGGAGACCCCACCAGCAATTTTAGCAACACTTACAGTTAACAGACATTAATACAACTAACCAAGCTCTCAATTGTCAAGTGGCTGTTAAGATACAAGTTCTGCCTTTGGATGCACTGGTTGGAAGGCTAGCCCCATACTTAGCTCACGTAAGCTGTGATCTTCTCTCACTAAGTAAAATCAAATAGATGTTGTATAATATTGACTTTCTGCCCTGTGGTCTGCTGTTCAATTCTTCCAGAGGCATTCCCTGGCACTGGGGCTCCTTGGTCTCTGTAAAATCTCCAGCTGCTCCGTGCGACACAGAGATGATCAAGGAGACGGTGGTATTCACGGGTTGTGCCAGTTTTCACTCCCTTGGCTGAACTTTTACAGGCTGAGTCAGTTACCCCTGTAGTCTCACATGATGTGCCCAGAACAGACAGAATGTCATCCTGTGAGTGAAACTTGGCTCACCTATGCACACTTGCTGTATATAGGAGAGAGAGTGCACAGTAGAACTAGCCCTACTTGAGTTAATGCCACGATGGGTAGTCTCAGCAGGTCAGTGTTTGAAGGTTACACACAGTTCTAAGAATTGAATCAAAGCAGCCACTCAATGTTACTCAAACTTTCACTGAATTATCAAAAGTACTTAATTTTTTTTAGATGTTTTTAGTGTTTATTTGTTTTTTGACAGAGAGAGAGACAGAGTGCAAGTGAGGGAGAGGCAAGAGAGAGGGAGACACAGAATCCAAAGCAGGCTCCAGGCCCTGAGCTGTCAGCTCAGAGCCCGACGTGGGGCTCGAACCCACAAATTGCGAGAACATGACCTGAACCACAGTCGGACGCTTAACCGACTGAGCCACCCAGGCGCCCTCAAAGGTACTTTAAATTTAAATTACAGGTTCCCAGACAGCTGACGGAATCAGAATATCTGGGGCTTATGACCTAGGAGTCTCCATTTTGAACAAGCTCCCGGAAGCACTGCAGGATGTTTGACTCGGGCCAAGAATGCTAAAATGGCCAGCTTGCTGTGTATTCTGTGCACAAGGGTGAATGATCCTAAAT
Organism: Puma concolor; assembly: GCF_028749965.1. NCBI lineage: Eukaryota > Metazoa > Chordata > Mammalia > Carnivora > Felidae > Puma > Puma concolor. The sequence continues at coordinate 48,106,382 of NC_141673.1, forward strand.
TTTGTCAGAAGCCGAAATCACTAGGGTTTTTTAAAAAATACTGATGCCTGGCTCCCACCCCCAGACATTAGGATTCAATAGATGTCTGATGAAACCTGGGCATCAGGAGTTTTTAAAGCTCTCCAGACCGTTCTAATATGCAGCAAAGTTTAGGAACCACTGCACTAGAGCATATCTATTAACTCCTCCAGCTTCACCTGCAGATGGCCTCGAATCTATTCGTTCAGGGCAAATGTAATTCTGGGCCACCTAGACGGGTAAGCACTTAAAAGCACTGATTTGGGCTATGTTATTTCCTATGTGTCATGTGTAGAAGGCAGTGAACTACCAAATGGGATACTAATGTGGGGCCAGGGATATGGCTGAGTAGAGATGTTTTTCCCATATCAGAAAAAGAGAGGAGGTTCTATCTCTCTGTTCAGTATTACTCCCCCAGAAACTGATTTTACTCAACCAAATCCTATTTCAAGCTTTTCAAACTCTGGGCTGTAACTCATTATTGGGTTCTTAAATCATTTCAATGGCTTGCTAGCAGCATTTTTAATGGAATGGAATAGAATAGAACAGAGACGAACACTAAATATTAAAGAGCACATTATGTGAAAGAACCAATAATTGTTTGGGGAACCATACATATCTTACCGTGGTTCATGGTAGAAAAAATAAAAATAAAAATAAAAAAATTCTGACATTCTGGCCAGGACAGTGGTTTCACAATGTGATTCCATCTCTCTCCCTCAATCTCATTTTACCTCCCTTTGATTTTCCCAGTTGACAAGGATTTCTAAACCCTTACCATTGAGTTTAAAGGAGAGCTATAGTTGAATCCGATGGCTTCATTCCATTCATTTAGAAAGTACAGTACAGAGATGAAAATGAGCCAGGCACGTTGCAATCTTCCTGAAAAAGCCATCTCTCTGGGAAGGGCTCAGATGCTGAACGCACAACTTTCTCTTACAGAAAGAACTGGCAACAAACCCATTCTGCCTCCAAGTTTTGAGATGCAGTGCTTTTAGCTCTTCTGCTAATAGCGGCTCATTTGCACACTCTGCTTTAACAGCTAAAGACACCTGCCTTGGCTTCAGCTGAGGCAAAATAGACCAACCATACAGCAGGCAAAATCCGTAAAGACTGGCATATTAGTAGTGGACACAATTAGGCCTTTGGCTTGAGGGCTGTAACATTTTGCCTTAAAGTAGCAGGTCTCACTTACTCCATCAAACCACAGTTCAAGTCGCAAGTAAACACTGTGTGCGTGTGTGTGCGTGTGCGTGTGTGTGTGTGTGTGTGTGTGTGTGTTACCCTGGTTTGAAATATTAAGGAGGTTTCCTGGGATAAGCAGTATGGAAATTGCCGAACAGAGCTGGACTGGCCAGAAAGCCAGAAGGAAAAGAGAGCAAGGAAGTTCTGGGCAGATACAACAGCAAGATGAAATAGTAACGCCAGGGGTGTGGACAGGGCCCGAGGGAGCATGGCATGAAGACTGACATATCAAGGTCATGGGGTTGTGTGAGGACCAGCCAGTTAACAGTGCTACCAAACTGTGGCGAATCAGTGCCTGTGGTTCACATAGTCCTAGAGATGAGGATTATGACCACATTCTGAAAAAGATCACTGGCCTGTGGTGATAATGACCTGACGTGCTGATGAGGATAACCTTGCATTTCATAATAAATGTTCTTTCAATTGATTTAACCAACAATCTATAGATTTCCTTTTAATTGCCCGATACCTTGATTTTCAAAGAGAGGGTTTACTTTAGATGAGATGTGTGACCGTGCAGGGAATAACAAAAATCACCCTGCCTGTGCACTCTTGCAGGACGCGTCAGTGTCTCGCCATTCATCTTTGGTATTCATCATCGTCATTAGTGTCTTGTCATTCATCTTTCACGGAGCCTAGCAAAGCACTCAGTACGTTTGGGCTAAAAATTAAAAACCACCAGCTTTCCTTGCTCTACATGTCCCCTCCCAATTGGTGGATGTGCTGTATGGGGGAGGACCTAACTCTGGCTTTAGTGCACGCGCAGAATAAACCCTCACTCGGCATATTGCATTCTGCTAGCCAAAAAAAGAACTCACCAGCACAATTTGATCCATACTCCTGAATAAAAAATAACCAGAGGTAAAGTTATTCTTGGGTCAAATGACAGCGATTGCAGCCAGGATATAAATGGGGTAATTTTTGAAAATTGCAGTAGAAATCCCAAGAATAAAACTGCTAGACAATTGACATGAAATCTCCAAGAACAGGCTTCTAGGTAAAGGGTGACCCGTTGCCTCAAATCTTTAAGCACAGAGCCAGGACAGGTCAAGTTTATTAACTTCTCGTAATACGGTTTACTCATGCTCTGCAAGTCTTTAAAAAGAAAAAAAAAAGCAGATTATCTGGATCATGCAAAAACTTGAGACGCACTGAGAAATGAGAAGAGAGTGATCAGGCTCATTGTTATTTTTGACATCCGGAGAAAGTCCAATTCCTCAGGGATGGGCAGAACCACCACCCCCCCTTCTAAGCTAACATAAATAACCTGAGTATTATCTAAAACGAGTCTCATGTTGGTAAATATTGGCTTTGTAGTTGATACTCTGTTTACTTCAAATACTGAACAAATAGGATCTTCATTCGGTTGGGCAGTGATTTTCAAATATTGCTGTGTGCTAGAATTTCCGGCAGAGCTTGGTACATGTGTGACTGCCTGTATCCAATTCCATTAAGTCAATCAGGAAGATTTTACATGGATGCTGATGCCCGGATTCACTGTAGACCAATAGAATCAGAATCTCCAGGGATAAGGCCAAGACATTGGTATTTGCTAAAAGTACCCACATGAGACTCTAGGGTGAAGACCTGGGTTGAGAACTTCAGCACTACTGAGTCCGATTTAGTAGGAAAGGGTGGAGCCTCACCCTCTCCACGTGTAATAGATGTCACAAGTGACTCAGGTACCCATGATCTGTGGACCTTATTCTCAAAAACACTGACCTAGACCTAGGTATTTCCAAAGCTCCATGAACCAGAGCACATCTCACTTCTCCTTTGACTTCTTTTCTGTTATAGTAACACCTCTGAAATAAAACTACATGGTAAAGAGGGCGGATTAGTTGAAGCGGGATAATCAGATTCATAGATTGATTACAGGTCATTAAAGATATTAACTGTGCTACACTGGGGCAAAAGTGATTTTCATCTGAATGTGTTAGAATTTCATAAGCAAATGATTACATTCCTCCTGAGACAAAAGTAACTCAAAATCAATATCTAGCAAAACTCAGTTTTTGAAAACAGCATTAGTTCAGAAAACATTATTTGTACTAAATCATAATTAACATTGAAAAGTCCACTTAAAAAGTCAAAGGAGTGGGGCGCCTGGGTGGCGCAGTCGGTTGGGCGTCCGACTTCAGCCAGGTCCCGATCTCGCGGTCCGTGAGTTCGAGCCCCGCGTCGGGCTCTGGGCTGATGGCTCAGAGCCTGGAGCCTGTTTCCGATTCTGTGTCTCCCTCTCTCTCTGCCCCTCCCCCGTTCATGCTCTGTCTCTCTCTGTCCCAAAAATAAATAAACGTTGAAAAAAAAAATTTTTTTAAATAAAAATAAAAAAAAAAAAGTCAAAGGAGTAAGTACAAGGATAGTCATGGCATCATTGTTTTTGATAACAAAAAACTTTAAACAATGTAAAGGTCTACTCAAAAGAGGACTAGTTAAAATATCGTATAGAATTAACTAGAATGCAGCCATCAAAAACAATGATGCCACTCTCTATACATTAACAACAACAACAAAAAAGATCTCCAAGATATAAACAAAAAATAGAAGCAAATGGCAGATATGCATGTAGTAGAAAGCCATTCGTGTTCTTAAAAATTAAGCCTGTGTAACTGGAAAGATACACAATAAATTCATTGTAGTGATTCCTTCAGAGAGGGAAACTGTGTGGCTGGGAAAATGAGACTTACTTTTCCTATTAATATTCTTTTGGCCCTTTTGGATTTCTGTACCATTTGAGTGATTCAATCAAATTTTTTTAAAAAAATAAAAAGTCAAGTGCAAACTGTAAGCTTTTAAAGTATATATTTGTATGAATGAACCCTGGCACATAGTAGATATTCAGTAAATGTTTATTTCTTAAATAAACCTACTTAATTTCTCCTCTCAACTTTTTCAAATCTCTTCTTTCCTTGGTGTGCAGGTTGAAGGTGGGGTGGATAGCTAAAATTTCATAATATATTATGCCTTTGCACGTATCGAGTGCTAAGTATGTGCTAAGCATTATGCTAAGCTCTCGACACGTTTCCATCAACTCAGGTAATTCTACAACATCCCTGGGAAGTAGATATTATCATCTTCCTTTGGCACTTGGGAAAACTGAGGCTCAGAAAGGTCACTGGGACTCAGGCAAACTGTGTTATACACACACATAAATAAAGATTATAAAAATTATACTTTTAAGGTATATGCAAACCGCTGTGGGGACTATGAAGACAGTATGCTCTTGGCCCTTCCAATGGGTCGTGGCAGGCAAAACCTTTATGTATGGCATTACTAAAATATAAGGCAACAGAGAGCACTGTGTGGGGAGCTTTGAAGGGGAGAAATTCCCGGGGAAGTAGAAGATAGAAATCAAGGAAGGCTTCACAGAAGGGGTCCTGGTTGATCAGGACTGTGCAAGGAGTGAGCAGTCAGGAGGAAAAGTATGTGATTCACGGGTTCCATGCTATACTAAGTGAGTTGTATGTGGTAACACCTTTTACTTTTTTAATCCTAACATTTCTAAGTATCCTTGTTCCCAATTTTAGATGAATAAACCAAAACCTAGAGAAGAAACTTTCCCCAGATGTTCTAGTCCACATTTAATGTCACCTTACTTTCTACTGGCCATCTCTATGAGGGATTGCCAACATGTCTTGCCTTATGTATGACTGATATAAAACTTGTGTGTGTGCACTCGCACAAACGCATTCCTTATCTCTAATACAAGCATAAACTACTTGAGGCAAGAGCCATCATTTTATATATTTTTAATATTCCCCTCATTGTATGCTCACATACTAAGCATGAAAGTATTTATGGTAATGTATTAGTACTAAGCTAATTCTGTAAAATTGAGCTATCTTTATTTTGTGCTAAAGGTTTTATGACGGCAGATGAAAGAAAATTATTTGACCACCTCAAATCTCCTCATCTGAAATATTGGGTTCCATTCATCTGGTTTGGAAATCTTGCAGCTAAAGCCCGGAAGGAAGGTAGAATCAGAGACAGTGTTGATCTGCAATCACTGATGACTGTAAGTGCGACACAAACCACCCATAAGAGATGCTAATCAGAGACCAACAGGGACCTGGATGTAGCAGGTCAGACCAGGATGTGTCTGCTTTGTTCATGCCTGGTTCCAAAGGAACCAGAAAGACTGGGCTAGTATTAGAACCCTTAACATGCAGGACAGGGGTAGTATACAGGTTTTGACTCAGGTTGATTGGGAGTGGTTTCTTAGAAATTCTGTCTAAACAGAATTTGGCTTTGTCATGGGCTCTGTAAGAAAGTGTCCCTTAATTGATTAGCAACAGCTGTCAAGGGCTCTGAATGACCTGGTGTCCACATGGCATATTTATCATCCCCCAGGATCCTAGAGTAAAATCTGGAGTAGAAATAAACCTGCCCAATCAGTTCCCCCAAACTAGAAGTTCCTGAGGTTAAGCCAACTTGTCAGATGCTCCAGGAAACAAAATTATGTTTTCATTAAACGAAATAACCCTGAATTCATCTGAGAAACAGATTTATGGAAGGGCTAGATAGATATGCCCTATGACAGTCTCCTGCCTGTATTAGGCCAAAAGGAGTGAATGATATAAAAATAGCTCCCAAATTAACATAACTCTTTTTCCCAGGCTTATATAGTAATTTATGTGTGATAAAGGAGAAATCAGTAGATTCAAGTCCTTTCCATTCCAGACAGATATTTTCTGCCAATATAAGTGTGCTAAAGTCTTCATTTGTGGGGGAGAAAGGTTTAGGAAGTACTTTTTTTCCCCAAACTCTACAGCAAGCATGTTTCCAAAAGAAGTAGAGAAACAAACAAACAAACAAATCTGCTCTCCACATAAATTTACCAAAATGGATAGAAATTACTTACTTAAAATACTAACCCCTGCCTTCCCATCAACACTTTGGACCAATATACATGTTGCAAATCATGGATTCATAGAGTAGGCGATAGTTCTATAAAGTCCTGATTTATTTTAATATTTTTTTAAAAATATCCATCAGTCTCCATCCTTTTTGCACTGTTGAATGGCGTTGATTGTCATTTTCAGGATTTTCCTTTTGGAATAGCCTTCAGAACCAATTACCAGCCTTACAAAGTCAGCCTTGTCCTTCTACAGACATGTTCATAAAAGACATGGCCATGTTATGAATCCCAGGAAATATTTATTGCCACACGCATCATTTAGCAAACCATGTTTTATCTGTTTCTGGCTTAGGAAATGAACAGATACCGCTCTTGGTGCAGCCTCTTATTTGGTTATGACTGGGTTGGGATTCCGCTGGTTTACACCCAGGTATAAAATACTTTGCACGTGTGTTGTTTGTTCACCCCCCCCACCCCAAGTTAGTTAGTTAGTTATTTTCAAAGAGAGAGAGAGAGTGCAAGTGGGGAAGGGCAGAGAGAGAGAGAGAGAGAGAGGGAGAGAGAGAATCCCAAACAGGCTCTGTACTGTCTGTGCAGAGCCCAATGCGGGGCTTGAACTCACGAACCATGAGATCATGACCTGAGCTGAAACCAAGAATTGGATGCTTAATCGACTGAGCCACCCAGGTGCCCCTGCATGTGGTTTTTAGCTACTTGCCCACTTAGGCACTCTGGCCTGCTGTGGGGGTCCAGTGCTGTGTTCTCACTCAGACTTCTCTCCGTTGCAGGTTGTCACTCTGGCTGTCTACACCTTCTTCTTTGCCTGCCTGATTGGACGCCAGTTTTTGGATCCCACCAAAGGCTACGCGGGGCATGACTTAGATCTTTACATTCCAATCTTCACTCTCCTACAGTTCTTCTTCTATGCAGGATGGCTCAAGGTAGCCCACCGTCTCTGTGCCTGAGACCTGCTCTGTAATCTGTCGTGTTCTGTCCTTTGCACCCTGGTCCTTTACTGAGTCACTCGCTCATGAGCGAGTCAAAGGTAGATTTAAGATTTAATCACTCAGAGATGTTATTACTTGTAAACTAGGGATTCAAGTGATGTGGTGAGTACCATATTGCAGCAATCTAAGCAAAGACGTTGCAGTAATACTCTTTTACGGCCAGTAATTTAAGTCTTTGTGTGCTCCCATTAGGATTATAATAATGTAATTAAAGTAATAACTGTGACTTCACTGATATTTTATGCCACAATAAGCAAGTAGGCAGAGTAAAAGAGAGTAAATAAGAAGCCTTGTGTATCAGAGTTAAGTATTCGTATTATATTATTATCTTGGTTCTGTTCAACTCTGTAAACAGTTAACTGTGATTCTCCGCAGTCCCACTAGCTGTCCCCCATTAAATGCATCCCATTTTCAAAACCAGAACCGAGACTCAGAAAATGATTCAACAGAATCAAAACCAGAAACACCAGGATTTGTGACGACATTTGGTTTGCCAGGAAATTAAAAACAGGTCAGAACAGTGAGGAGGACTTGTCCAGTCTTGGGTGCAGAATTGTATCTGCTCCAACCCCCGCCCCTCCCGGCACCCCTTACCCTTCCCTGGATGCACAGGTAAATACCAGAGACGGAGCCTGGTAGTGAATGGAACACACACACACACACACACACACGCGCGTGCGCACACACACACACACGCACACACACGCAGACACACACGCACACACAAAGACAATGGCTAAATCAAGGTAAATACAATCCAATGACAGTTTGAAGATGAATAAAATCGAATTTTCAAACTTTTGACCTTTTGGCCAGCCACATGTTGACATGCACCGTGGAGGCCTTCCAGGCGGTGGCAACATTTTCCCTGCCAGTGCCTTCACCTTCACTGGTTTGAATCTTAACCAGGAACGATAAATACGTTGACATTTCAAAAAGTAAAAGCATGTCCTTTATAAATGGCAAAACCATTTTCAACCAGGTGATGGTAATTCTTAATTATTTTTACGCATTTAAGACAGAGAAAGAGAAAGAGAGACTAATAGCTCTCCTCTCCCATTAGTGGAAAAAGTAGACTCTAGTTTTATAAACAATAAATCACTACAAATGGCCCAGGTGCCCAATCATTCTAGTCTTTTATTGTCCTTTCCCCTGAGTTGTGCTAAGCTTCTTATTCTTTGCTTTGTGTCTATGTGAGGTGTTCGACCAGCCTGTTAGGAACAGTTAGCAGTTCCTGCCTTGGGAAATGCCCTCTAAAATATTTTGGGGACGAGCACCAGGTGTTGTATGTAAACGCTGAATCACGGGAATCTACTCCCAAACCGAAAAGCACACTGTAGGTTAGCCAACTTGACAGTAAATTATATTTAAAATTTTTTTTCAACGTTTATTTATTTTTGGGACAGAGAGAGACAGAGCACGAACGGGGGAGGGGCAGAGAGAGAGGGAGACACAGAATCGGAAGCAGGCTCCAGGCTCTGAGCCATCAGCCCAGAGCCTGACGCGGGGCTCGAACTCACGGACCGCGAGATCGTGACCTGGCTGAAGTCGGACGCTTAACCGACTGCGCCACCCAGGCGCCCCTATATTTTAAAAAATAATAAATAAAATATTAACATTCCTTTCCTTTATAAAATATTTTTAAAGGCAAAATATGAAAATACCACATTAGCTCCTTTAAGAGATAGACAGTCCTAGGAGAAGTGTTTTCCCACTCAATGGATTATATCTCAATTTCTAAGCAGCTGTTTTATCTTGTCCATTCCAATATTTATAAATATTTTCAAAGTGTAAAAATCCCATCTTAACCTTATAAACAGTATATTAGTTACCTGCTGGAAATGAAGCCTCCAAAAGAGTAAAGGATATTTTTTGAGAAAATCAATTCTGAAACATAGGTATCATTTTGAAAGTTAAATGTAGACTCTCATACTATATGCAGGACTGATCCCATAAAAGTGAAATTCTGGTTATAACAAGAATATTTTCCAGGACTCTTCAGTGCCCCACTTAGGGAAAATCTCAGGCAAGGAAGGATAGACAGGCCCTGGAAAGGACCTTGACGTGGATGTCGCTGTGAGGCTGACTGATTCTGGGCTCAGGCCCTGCCCAGTCTGGGGAACTGGGGCAACGTATCTCTCTAAGTTGACTGTTCTCAACTCCATCCACATACTAAAATCTCCCGGGAGTTTCACCAGGTGCTGATATCTCAGCTCAACCTCACACCCATTTAATTAGAATCTCTAAGGGAGGAACCCAGGCATCAAGCTTTTTTAAAGCCTTCCTGGTGACTTTGATCTTCATCCAAGGTTGAGAACAACTGCTCTAAGTGGTTAGTGGTTAGACTTAAGTCCTAAAAAATAAGTAGACAGAATTTCTACAAAATGGTCTCAGAACATAGAAATTCAACTAATCAATGGTGTCTTTATTTTATACACTTTTTTCCCATTTAGACCGAATGTAAAATCTCTCTCTCTCACACACACACACACACACTAGGTAATAAAAAGCAAGAGATTTAAAAAGAATAATAAAGGAGTCATATTTGACATATAAATCTCTTACCAAGAAGGCTATTCAATGCCAGAACATGGTTAAGATCATTTCATATTGACCAACTATTAGAAAATATACGGTAAGACGCTGCCTCAACTTTTCATAGTGGGGAAAACTGACCCACCAGATAAAAGTAAATCCTTTAGAGTAAAACAAAGTGAGACAAATTCCAGCTTCATAACCCCCCAGCTCTCTGACTTTTCATTCAACAGTTGGATCCAATAATTGTGAAAACTCCTTGACTTATTTTCTTTCATTGTGCTCTACATCTCTGCTGTTTTCCCTTCCTCATGGTTACATTTTGTCTCATCACTTGGGCCCTTGTAAGTTCCTTAAGCCCCCAGGCTACGGTGCCTTGCACCTTATCTGCGCTCCTTCGACATTCACGGGTTTGATTTGTACCCGGACATCAATCATTTGGCTCCTACATGGCACAACTTCTCCTGAAGGGCCTGTGCTGTCACCAGCTGAACAGACAGGTCCGCTGGAGAGCAAACCCACGCAGGTGCCTCACTCGTGGTCTGAGAGCAGTGTCGCTTGCCGGTAAACATCGGCGTCTGTGGAGCCACCCACTCCCCTCTGGGCTTCATATTATGAAAGTAGCAAAGGGCATCACCTCCGTCACCTTTAGCTTGCATTCCTAGTTTTCATAAGCATCACGATGGACGTATTCTATGTTCTCCACCGCAGGTAGCTGAGCAGCTTATCAACCCTTTTGGAGAAGATGATGATGATTTCGAAACCAACTGGTGCATTGACAGAAATCTGCAGGTTAGAGGAGCTTTTCCTTCCTTTACAAACATGAATAATGAATCATTTGTGACGTTTCAGATCTGAACAGACTCTGACGGCAGGCCCCTGAACTTCAGAACTGCAGCCACAAAAGAAAGAGGTTTGGCTTTTCAGTATCTTGTCCCCGCTCCTTTTGGAACTTCACAGGTCCTGGGTCTCAGTTGCAGTGAAGTTTAGTCCCTTGTAAATAGAATTTATTTTTATTTTTATTTAAATCCAAGTTAGTTAACATATAGCGTAGTTTTGGAGAACTTAGTGTTTCGTCACTTACATACAACACCCAGTGCTCATCATAATAAGTGCCTTCCTTCATGCCCATCACCCATTTAGCCCACCCCCCCCCCCCACTCACCTCCCCTCCAGCAACCCTCAGTTTGTTCTCCGTATTTAAGAGTCTCTTATGGTTTGCCTCCCTCTCTGTTTTTATCTTATTTTTCCTCCCCTTCCCCTAAGTAGAATTTCAAGCCAGTTTTCTTTGTAAGTTTATTAACTTTACACAGCCTCTTCCATCATACTGCAGAGCAATGTTTTAATTCATTCTTTAATCTGGTTTCTGTGGCCACCCAAGTGAGATTAGCAGGGACAGACAATGGCAGCCAGAAGTGATCTGATGTGAGTTCCCAAATCCATGTCATGAAGTTCCCTGCAGTCAGATGTCCAAGCAGCTGGACACTGGAAACGTGGGCCATACCAGCCTATGTCTCAAATCTGACAGAACTAAACCTAATGGACCCCAGGACCCTTACCCCCAAAGCATTATTCCAGAGAGGTTTTTCTTAAAGAATCAGCATGAGAGAATTTTCCTTCCAGGCAGGACTCTCCTCAGACCATTCTCTGTCCTCACAGATAAGGAAAGAACTTCAACTTGGCTACTTGCTTCAGGCCCTTGCTCAGTTCTTAAGTAGGTTCAAATGTTTCACTATGTTTCACTGTTGGTTCACAAACTGGCCGCATACCTAGAGGGCTGGGAGAGATGGAAGAAAGAAGCCACTCCAGACTGGTAGGTGGCAGGTCTAATAAGCAAGGGAACTGACCTACAAGGCTTGTTTGGGGCGGCCACAAGACAAGTAGATCTCCATGCCCACCTGCCAGAATTGTAAAAGTTTATACCAAGGCCTTAACTGGGTTCAGTCACACTTTCAGTCCAGATGGTCTCAATAATACACTGCTCTCTCAAGGCTGTGTCCTTGAAATGGCTCCACTGTGAGAACAGTGAGCAGAATGTACATTCCCATGACAGGGGAGGGGTGGGGGTAAAGGCCTCCTGTAGCCTGGGTTCAGCTCTGAGGTCAGCAGAGGTTACATCCTCTCCATGACCTCCTCCAACAATCACATTGTCAATCTATCAAGGAGGAAGTATAATGGTTAGGACACTTGCTCTTTGTAAAGATCGGATTTGCAGGTTAATAATTTATTCATGCATTAGTTTGTCAAAGTCAAGGAGACAGACCACTATATAGCCCCAACCAGGGGCACCTGGGTGGCTCAGTCAGTTGGGCGTCTGACTTCAGCTCAGGTCATGATCTCATAGTCCGTGAGTTCGAGTGCTGACAGCTCAGAGCCTGGAGCCTGCTTCGGATTCTGTGTCTCCCTCTCTCTCTGCTCCTCCCCTGCTCATGCTCTGTCTCTCTCTGTCTCAAAAATAAATAAATAAAAAATTAAAAAAAAAATTTAAATGTTTAAAAAAAAAAATACATATATACATATATATATATATATATATATATATATATATCCCCCAACCAGTATAGACCTGCTGATATACGTATCCAAACAAATAATCAGGGCACATAAATGATATCAATTACAGGGTGCCAGGGTGGCTCAGTCGATTAAGAGTCCAACTCTTGATCTCAGCTCAGGTCTTGATCTCAGGGTTGTGAGTTCAAGCCCCATATTGGGCTCCACACTGGGCTTAAAGCCTACTTTAAAAAAAAAAAAAAAAAAAAAAAGAGGGCTCCTGTGTGGCTTAGTCGGTTAAGCATCTGACTTCAGCTCAGGTCATGATTGTGCGGTTTGTGGGTTCAAGCCCCTCTGGCTGTCAATGCAGAGCCCACTTTGGATCCTCTGTCTCCCTCTCTCTCTACTCCTCCCCCTCTCATGTTCTCTCTCTCAAAAATAAATAAACATTAAAAATGATTTTAAAAAGAAATGATATCAACTATAAGTATGTTTATGGAATCAACGGAATGGGATATTAAGAATCTTCTCCTTCCTATGATATCTGGAATTATGAGGTTGCTGTAAGGATAGCCACTAGACAATACGGTAACTTTGAACCAAGAAGGAAAAGGAGTCTCTCCTGCCTCCTAGTAAAATGTAGCTAGCTCCATTCTGGGCATGTGGCTTGATAAACCAAGTCTGGGCAGTTTTATAGCCCCACTTAACCCCCATTGCCAAGTGCCCTCACGCAATAAACATGTGCAAGTCTCTGCAACGGTCCTGGTTACAGCAAATATGAACAACGGACATTTGTGTATTTACTCTCTCAGACTGCTCCATCCTGCTGCAAATCCCATCCACCCATTGGAGCTTACTCTCTGTCTTTATACAATCCACATCCAAATTATTCTAACAATAAAACAATGATTTTAGGTCTCTCTTTTAGCTGTGGATGAAATGCACATGAGCTTACCCAAGATGAAGAAGGACATTTACTGGGATGATTCTGCTGCTCGACCACCTTATACACTGGCAGCCGCTGACTACTGCATACCCTCCTTTCTGGGGTCAACAGTCGAAATGGGGTGAGTGCATTTTTTTTAATCATCAATATTTAGAAAATAAGTTGGTCACTGTTCTGATTTTTTATGCTCTGGTCTTGAACTCACTTTCACGACAACTCTCAATTGGTAACATCTTATTTCAGATTTTCAGGTATAATTAATATGCCCGAGGAAGTTTGAGAGCAAAGAGACTATAGCTTCCGGTTTAAATGTGGTGTATGCGTACATGCAGGCATGTGTATTTGGGGGTAATTTGCATTTCACCTTGTTTTTATGCCACAGAAAACTTTTCCAATAGTTGTGAAATTATCCTCTTTTTTCCTTCCGATTTGAAAAGTAGTTTATTCAATTATATAATCATTTATTACTTAAGACGTTCATAACTGATTGTATTTCCAACAAGTGTTTATGAGGCATATACCACATGCAGGCACTGTGTTAGACTACTTGGAGACAAGCAAATCCTAAGGAATGAGATAAGTTTTCTCTAAGATTTTAATTCAACTATGTTTAGTAGACAAGTCAGTCTCTGTTCTGTGGTTTTAACATAACAATCTGTCCCTATGTACTTAGCTTTAAATAAATGGGCTGAGGCCTGAAGTAACTCATGCACACTTCTCGAATAATTTTATTAAATCTGATAATGTATTTGATTTTGGAGAAATGTGTGAATGTGGGGGAAGTTTAAGTATTTTTGCTCAAGGCAGCTGCCACAGTTTCCAAGTAACTTAAAGAGAAGACTGTGGACAAATTTAGAAAAATAAGGAGAACCCCCTTAAAAAAGAGGAAAACTTTTGCAGGATTTTTCTTACAACTTGTGACAAAACTGTGGTTTGCTGTTGAGACCAGCTCTCGGCAGATTTGTGAGGCAAGTTCACGTCCTGTAGTTGCTACCTGGGACCTTCTTTCCTCTCTCCCACGGTGTTCAGCCCTCCTGTTTCCCAACCACGAGGATATCCAGCTTCAGCCCTATTCCCACAAGGCTTCACTCTTGGCTGAATGTCTCTTAATCCTAACAGGTCTTCAAGACCCAAAGGAAAAGATGACCAAGTAGAATTTCAGGAGTGGGGTCAAATGATGAGATGATTTAGGAGCCAGGAGATTTGCCTGTTGTCTTCAAAGCATACCTGATAGAAGGTTGCACACCCCAGGCTAGGCTTGCCTTGGCTTCCAGATGGCCCGACAAGCCTGGATTCTCCTGTGCGCATCCCAACCCCAGCTGGTTGCTCAGTCTCCACAAAGAGCAATTCACTGTTGTTCACCCTTCTCGGCAGTTTGTGGTGGCAGTTTCACGGGTTTTGAAATCCTTCTCAATTTTAAAAATTAATAGATGCTTTTCTGTGGATTTGTTCTTGGATAACTCAACAGGCTTTAACCTTTCTCTCCCTTCCCATCACTGATTAATGCACAGAACTGAAGGTCTAATTTGTAAGAGAAAAGAGACTAGCACATTTGATAGGGCTGGAGAATCATTGTGGTATCACTGTTGGGACTGTAAGTGCCCTTGTGCTCCATATCTATCATCCAGTTAGTTGTTTTTGCAGGATGGTTACAATGACAGTTTTTGTTTGGTCTCAAGATTTTCATTTTGGTCTACATATTCATCCCAAGCATCATAATATTACATTCTTCTGTGTCCGTGTTCTTTAGAAATTATTAAAATATCCATTTCTATTTCTAAATATAGAGACACAGAATTAGGGATTTATAAGACCTCGAAGAAAATATCTACCCCAAACAATTACTGAGAATATTAAATGAGATTGGAAACATCAAAACACTCTAGATGTAACCATAGAGCATTGTTAATATTGACTCATGTAAGTACCCTGTTTGTGGATGTCAAAATGATTAAAGATTAAAGAAAGATTAAACAAATCTAAGCCATTTTTCATATTAAGCTAGCACTGGAAATTTGGAACAGAGAAAAAATTCTTGAGAGAAAACTGGGAGATGTGATATTTAAGAATGCAGCAAAAAGTTTTTAGTTATCAGAGAGAATTGAATTCCTCTAATTAAGACAGCCTATTTACTAGCATGATGGGAACGGCCACAGGCAAAGGCCAGAGTCTATTAGGGGAGGTTTCTGGGAGGCATTTAATTGGACTCTGGAACCAAATGATCAAAGAAACAATTAGGCAAAAGTTCACTTGATCTTGATTTTCTGCATGAATGAGGACCATTCAAAGGGAACCTCACAGTCCAGGAAAAGTCGCTACAGGAATGCAGGCTTTTGGAGTATTCACAGAAATGCCCACGGTTGATTCTTTCCAGGACTGTGCTGTTACACAAGTTGTTTCTGCTCACCTGTGTTGGAAAACCAACTCCAGCTAACTTAAGCAAAAAGGGGTTTCTTGGGTCACATCTGGAGACTAGCCTAGCTTTGGGTGTGGCTAATTTCAGAGGCTCAAAATATGTCACCGGGACTCACTATTGCCCTCTCTATCTCTTCAGTTCAGCTTTTCTCTCCACTGGCTCAGGTTTCAGACAGGCAAAACAGCAAGATGGCAGCCAGCAGCTTTACAACCTATCCTCTCAGCAAATCCCGTGGAAAGAACATGACTCTTAAAACTAAAGTACTGAATTAACTGGCTGGGCTTGGCGAACGTGCCCATTCTTGAACAGGGAAGCACAATATTTTGATTAGCTGAGGCCTGTTCACATGTCCATCTTTGGACCAAGGGGCATGTGTCAGCCCCAAGCAACCATAGGGAGGAGGTGATGTCTTAAGAAAATTAGAATGGTACTACCAGGAACAGGTGAATGGTTTGCTAGGCTGAAAGCAATGATTGTCCTCTAAACTCATAAAAGATCACTCCCTAAGAATTTCACTGTTCACTCACCAAATACAAAGTTAATATCAAGTGAGCCATCTGACGAAGGCTCAGGGGAAAAGGGAAGGTAAAAGTAAGGATTACTGTAGCACAGGTGATTTTGTTGATGATGACTGAGTCAATGAGCCCTGTGCATTAGGATAAAGACCGGGTGTCGAAGTAGTATGGATTCAAGTGGTTCAGAAAAGTGTTTGCTGCTTGATGAGCATATAAAATCCTTTCCTGGTTGAGTAAGTTTTTAATTTTCTTATTCTATTTATGATGTACGTTCCTAGCATATTTAATTCAGAAATCAAATTTCCCTTACCTTTTCACATCAATGTTTCAAGCTTATGATCACAATTCCCATGACCCAGAAATTCTAAAATCAAGGCAATGCCCTTCAATAACTGAACAAAAGTACTATCCAAGAGAAACCTGAGAAATTAGTCTGCCTCCTATTTTCTTTTACATTCAGGGGACTACTCATTTCCACATAAAAAGGAAACTCCTGGGGCGCCTGGGTGGCGCAGTCGGTCAAGCGTCCGACTTCAGCCAGGTCACGATCTTGCGGTCCGTGAGTTCGAGCCCCGCGTCGGGCTCTGGGCTGATGGCTCAGAGCCTGGAGCCTGTTTCCGATTCTGTGTCTCCCTCTCTCTCTGCCCCTCCCCCATTCATGCTCTGTCTCTCTCTGTCCCAAAAATAAATAAACGTTGAAAAAAAAAAAAAAATTTAAAAAGGAAACTCCTTAGGAGGGCCTGAGTGGCTCAGTTGGTGAAGCACCCAACTTCCGCTCAGGTCAGGATCTTGTAGTTCACCAGTTTGAGCCCCCCTATCAGGCTCTCTGCTCTCAGTAAGAAGCCTACTGTCCCCCCAAATCTGCCCCTCCCCCACTCTGCCCCTCCCCCACAGCGCGCGGGCTCACATGCGTGCTCTCTCTCTCTCTCTCCCCCCCACCATAGTAAATAAAAATTTAAAAGAAAAAAGAAAACTCCTTAGAGACGATTCCTCTGTTGTCTATATTCAGGGACATATTCAAAATATTGCCATATTTTCTACACATTTACCAAATGTACATTAGCGAAATAAAGTAAGATTTTCCCCATATTTTCATCTCAAATACAAATTTAAAATATCACGTTTTTCCTCGTATCTTCACATATGGAATGAACTCATCCATTTATTCAGGCAAATTTTCTTTCAGGGCCTGGTATACGATAGGTTCTATTTCAAATGCTAGGCATAGGCAAAAAAAACAAAAACAAAAACAAAACAAATACCTCTTCAGCTCACTGACACAAGGAGACATGTTCTGGTACCATGTGGTAAACCCAGCAATAGAGAAACGCTCAGTCTTATGGGAATAAAAGAAAGGTATGTTTCACCCAGCGTGGTGAATGAGAGACGGCTTCTTGGAGCTGAGGAGTCCAATGTGCATCTTTAAGACTAAATTAGGAGCTAGCACACAAATAGGAGGAGGAGATTCAGCAAAGGGTAAATTCCAAGCCAATATGCACAAACAGCAAGGAATGACAGTGTATTTAAAGTAACAGTTTTTTTTTTTAATTTCAGCTTTATTGAAGTATAATTGACATAAAAATTATGAGGTATTTAAAGTATACATTGTGGTGATCTGCTGTTTTAATTAAGGTGTCTTTTCATCATCCTTACTGTTGGAGACACTATTAACCAAGATGAAGAGGTCACCCACAAGCAGAGGGAAGAGTTTTCTATAAGATGCGTGTGAAGAAAACACGCCCAAGCCCCGAAATGCAAATGACTCTTCTTTGGACAATAGCAAACACTTACACCTAACATACCAAACTTTACCAAAACAAACCTAGAATGTTTAAACTCAAGCCAGCATTGCTGAAAACAAATTTCTTTTTTTTTTTTGTTTATTCATTTTGAGAGAGAAAAAGTACAAGTGGGAGGGGAGCAGAGAGAGAGACGGAGACAGAGAATCCCAAGCAGGCTCTGCACAAATTAGTGCAGCCTGACACAGGGCTCAAACCCACAAACCACGAGGTCATGACCTGAGCCGAAATCCAAAGTCGGATGCTTAACCGACTGAGCCACCCAGGTGCCCCAAATTTGTTTTTATTTTTATTTATTTATTTTTTAAAATTTTTTTTAACGTTTTACTTATTTTTGAGACAGGGAGAGACAGAGCATGAACGGGGGAGGGTCAGAGAGAGAGGGAGACACAGAATCTGAAACAGGCTCCAGGTTCCGAACAGTCAGCACAGAGCCCGACCCGGGGCTCCAACTCACAGACAGTGAGATCGTGACCTGAGCCGAAGTCGGACGCTTAACCGACTGAGCCACCCAGGCGCCCCCCAAATTTGTTTTTAAAGCAAACAAAAAGTGGGACGCCTGGGTGGCTCACTCGGTTAAGCGTCCGACTTCAGCTCAGGTCACGATCTCACGGGTTCATGGGTTCAAGCCCTGCGTCGGGCTCTGTGCTGACAGCTCAGAGCCTGGAGCCTGCTTCAGATTCTGTGTCTCTCTCTCTCTCTCTGACCCTCCCCCGTTCATGCTCTGAATCTCTCTGTCTCAAAAATAAATAAACATTAAAAAACAAACAAACAAACAAACAAACAAAAAGTAAGATCCAGGGCTAGCCCACCACAGCTAGCCAGAGGTAGAATGCTATTCACATGACAGCACCATGGGTTGCTCCAAAACTCTTGTTCTTTTTTAAATACTTAGGATTATCCATTAGCACAAATGTATAAGTCTCTGAGGAATGGAACACAAGGAAATTAAAGTCCTAAAGTCTCATAACTCCCTTTAATCCCATCTCGAAAATCAAAATCCCCAAGAGCGAAGAAGCAATAACCCCTTATGGGCATTGGGAAAACCCCACTGAAACATCTATCCATAGCAGCTAAAGGATTCCAAATCCTGGAGAAGAGAGGCAGTAGCTGCTTATGAAATGGATCACTGACATGTGCACACATGGAAGTGTGCTCGCTCTAAGGGTCCTGCTGATGTAAAAGAGTGCTCTCAGCCCGTGGACTTGCTGCGATACCCTTTAATGAACACCGCTTTACTGGGCTTTCTGCTGTCATTCAAATATGTCACAACTTCCTCACACTTAAGTGGTCTTAAGGAATGGATCTATGAAGTCAGTTAAGGATGCACTTAGCACAGAGGAGAAAGATACAGATTTTTGCAAGCGTTCCTTCTGGTTAGGAGCGGAGGGATTTATTTAGGATTTATTTGGTGCTGTAAAACTGCAAACACCCAGAAATAATGAACTTTTACTTATCTATCTTATCTTCATTCCAAAGGCTCTCCGAATGTGTAGAAATAATATAATTACTTTTTTGCAATTGTACGTATGTATTTAATGTGTACAAAACATTCGGGTGCGTAGCACAGTCAGAAGTCTTCTTGGCGGTATTAGTTCAAATATACCAAAATATGTATTTAACAAGCACGTCCTTTATTAAATTGTGGTTAAATATACCTCTAGATGGATGTTTTAGTAAGTTATCCTCTCTTAGCTAACTATATTCAAATATTATAGCTTTTACAAGAAAATACATAGTCTGATACATACTATTGCATGCGTGTGTTATAAACTACCAAAAATATCTCAAAATTCTGAATCACTAACTTCGACAAAAATGTATTCTTGGAACATTGATTTTCACTTAATGTACCAGAAAGGAAGGAGAAACGGAGCCTCCCAAGGAGATGATTGTGCGTTATTAACTTTAAAATTCTAGAACCTTCTCAGGGATTCTTTCATATGCCGACCTAGGCTCACCATTGGCACTCGATTTTCACCTTCTAAAAGACATGACAGGTATAGATGACTTAATGTCCTTTTCTCACAAAACTCCCACAGGACACAACAGCTTTGAAATGTGGGGGACTTTAAGTGAACCCCCATTTGGGGCCACAACTTCTTTTTGCATCAGCCAGCGGAGGGCCCATGACCATAACCAGAGTAGTAACAGGAGTCTAGATATGCCTGTTCTTTTACCAGATTTGCTGTAATCCTTGGCCCAAACTAGCAGAGAGGCAAGAGAGTGGCAGCAGGAGGGTCACCAGCCCTGGGAGCCCCTATTGTGAGCTAAGCAACCCCCCCATGATGCTCCCCTACTCCAAACTGTCCCCCAGCAAGGGAGTCAGGAGGGGGTGCTGGGTGGATACAACGTCTGTCCGCTGGGTTTTCCTCCCAGTGCTTGGCCCCCACCTCCCAGCTCAGCACGAGTTACCTTTCCCATCTTATAAATCCTAGGCTACGGCTCTGACAAGATTCTGCAGAGCAGAAGGTTAAAAATAACAGCACTTGCCCCTAATGGGTTTGAAGAGTACATTTTGCTCTGCTGTGAATAAATGTCCCTCCACACGGGCTCTGCCCAGATAGATTTTCAGGCAAATCATCAGCTCCCTCCAAGGCAGCTGCCTGACTTTGAGGAACACTAGCAATTTGAAAATAATAAATCTGACCTGAGAAGTAGAATTCATCATATTAAATATCAATTTCCTAAATTCCTCATTTCAATTTTGTTAAAATGGCCTAAATTAATTGAATTTAAAGTGTCAAAATACCACTTTTTAAAAATTTTTATTTATTTTTGAGAGAGAGAGACAGAGACAGAGCATGAGCAGGGGAGGGGCAGAGAGAGAGGGAGACACAGAATCCAAAGCAGGCTTCAGGCTCCCAGCTGTCAGCACAGAGCCCAATGTGGAGCTCGAACTCATGAACTGTCAGATCATGACCTGAGCCAAAGTCAGACACTGTCAGACTGAGCCACGCAGATGCCCCTCAAAATAGCACTTTAAACATTGGCACAACAGCAAACAAAATGGCCACTGTGTGAGGTGAAGATGTTGACTGACCTTACTGAGGTAAACATCCTATAATATACACATATGTCAAACCATCACACTGTACACATTAAACTTAAAGAATGTTATATGTCAGTTATATATCAATAAACCTGGGGGGAGGAGGTTAAAAAAAAAAGGTGGCCCAGAGAAAGAAAGGCAAGCATTATCCAGTTTTATCCTTTAATCTTGTGAAGCTCTGTATTTATTTACCTGATCACACACATGAGAAAGCTTTGTGAAAAGCTTGCTTCGGGGAAAAAAAAAATGCATCAGATCTCTCAAGTTAATGGGGCTGTTTTGGTCTTTCCATATGAGACACACCCCATGAATTCTGAAAGTCACTGCCGTCTCCAGCAGTCCTGTCCCCTCTTATTATGGCAACAGGAGGTGACAAGTGTTCTTCTGTGCCCTGAGCAGCCCAAGCGTCTTTTCAAAAGCCCTGAAATCACTGCTGCCTGTGCCCTCAGAAATCTGTCACTGGCAAGGGAGACTGTGGGGCTGATGGTTCACTGGGTGCCCAGTAGATATTTTGAAAGTGCGGGTTGTTGGTCTTTTATAACAGTTGCGATTGAAATAACATATCCCAATCCTGACGCCAGTGCGACCTGGAGGATGACGCCTGCTCTCTCTCCTAGACTCGGCTACAACCAACTAGCCCGCCTGGCTTAACATAACCTGTTCTCTCTCCCACACCTACCCTTCTCCACCCTTTCAAAATAATGCCCAATACATAGCACAACCTTCCTCATTCTCATCTCTTCTGTATTGAGGATTTACATTGTGCAATAAATGTTAACTGCAGGATTTGGCAATGTCTGCAAGAAAGCCACCTGATCGGCCCCATCTTCCTTCTCCCAAATAATCAGCTTTCTCCTGTCCTTATGCTTCCTCTCCATTCACTCAGTGCCCTCGTCTAACCATTAAGTGACTGTGAGAGTCATCCCGTCTAAGGTGTTCATTGTCAGATGGCAGCACCAAGGTGTAGTGACACTTTTTTAAGTATATTTTGAGAGAGACAGAGAGAGTGCAAGCTGGGGAGGCACAGATAATCCCAAGCAGACTCTGTGATGTCAACGCAGAGCCCGACGAGGGGCTCGAACTCACGAAACCACGAGACCTGAACCGAAATCAAGAATCAGACACTTAACCAACTGAGCCACCCAAGTGCCCCCGGGTAGTGACATTTTAAAAATACACTCTCGGAGGAGGAAAGGGATTAACTTTCAGGCAGATGCTATCATTTCCTCCAAGCAGGTGCGAGAAGTCAACAATGACTTGGAAATCACCTCTGAAAGCCTGCCAGTCATTGACAGAGTCCTTTTCGTATTGCCTACTCTTCAAAGCTTTTCCACATCCATTACTCTTTTGAAGTCCCCCACAGCCTCTAAGGCAGGTAGAGGAAGTATTGTTGTCACTAGTTTTCAAGTATGATGCTGAGTCACAGAAAGGTTAAGTGGCTCTCCTAAGGTCACACAGCTAGTTAGAATCAGCCCAGGCAGCAGAAATCCTGGCTCTGCGAGCTCCCGAATAAATCCTTTTCCTCACCACAGAGGCAATTCTCAAATTCCATCTTCTGGACAATAATGGCTGCATGGCACTTTCCATGAATGTCCTCCTAGCTCTAATTACTTGCCTATCTAAGTCCAAGCGAATTCCAGAACCTTTTTCAGCTGACCTTCTCTAATGTATAGCAATATAATGAGCACGCTTATATTCTACCATATAATGTTTCCGCTATAGTTGTTTTGGAGTGTTTTAAGTGGTGTGATATTTGGGCCCCAGGATTGTACTAACCTTGTACTAAAGGTACACTTTAAAAACCAAATAAGGAGGGGCGCCTGGGTGGCGCAGTCGGTTAAGCGTCCGACTTCAGCCAGGTCACGATCTCGCGGTCCGGGAGTTCGAGCCCCGCGTCAGGCTCTGGGCTGATGGCTCAGAGCCTGGAGCCTGTTTCCGATTCTGTGTTTCCCTCTCTCTCTGCCCCTCCCCTGTTCATGCTCTGTCTCTCTCTGTCCCAAAAATAAATAAATGTTGAAAAAAAAAAAAAATTAAAAAAAAAAAAAAAAAACAAATAAGGAGGAGAAGAAAGTCTGAAAGGACCTAAAAGGTACATCCAAGTCACCCAACTTGGGAAATGGAGCATCTTTCAATGTAGTCTGTTCTGTGTGCTCTAAGCTTTAAACCATTTTGTTCTTAAACCACGGTTTCTGATGTCCTACTGGGAACCGTGACTTTCAGAGAAAGGAGATAGGGATTGTGTGCTGGCAGTGAAACATTCCCTCACGGACACGTTTGGAAGAAAGGTCATTGGGTTCATCATGTGGGGGCGGGGAGCTTCACGACTGCTCTTTGACAACATAAACACCCGAAAGGCTTCCTTCACCACTTCAGCATGACCTCCATAAAACTGCCCCTCCCCCCCAGAGCACAGGCCACCAAGTGTTCCTCCAAAGACCCACCAATAGGTCTTTCTGACTAATAGCGTAGAAAGTTCCCATGTCATGTTTCTTACCCAAAGCATTTCTGGACGACAACATTCATCAATGTTGCTGTCCACGTAGTTCTCCCAGAACTACCACAAAATAGCACAAGTCTACCTATGCCCTTCGTTCGCAAAGGCGGCCCATAGTTGCCCCCTGCCTTTGGGATAAAGTCCAAATCCCTCTACCTGGTACATAAGACTCTAACACAATCCAAGGCTACCTTTTCAGCTTTATGCCTGACATTATTCTGTGCTTGTACAACTCAAGTTTTTCCCATCTCCACACACAAACACCCTAAAGTTCCCCCGACTTACTTGTTCAAGTCACTTCTTCCATTGGCATGCTCTGCCCCTTCTCTGCCCATTTGATTCCTTCTCGATGTCAGAAAGTCAGCTCAAAAACTTACTTTGTCCCAATTTAGCTAATTATATACGTGCCTTCTCCCTCCTTTTAAACTGTGTTATATAGTTCTTGATGCAACAGGTTTACTCATAGTAGATGCTCAATAAATTTAGTTGGGTAAGTGGATAATTCTCATGCGTCCACGACACAGTCTCATGAGGCAGGAAGGTACAACAGGGTGTCACTGGCAGCCCTGCCCGGTGTCAGTTGGTGAACCAGTAGAACATTAGCAAGAGCCCTGGCCTTTTTGCAGTTTGCTCTTTGTAACTGGTCTGTTTCTCTCTAATTTGTGATGCAGGGCCTTAATCTTCTTGCCCCCATTGAATATACATGTCCATCATCAGCATAGTTAGAAAATTTTGTCCTTAGGATTTACAAAGTTTTGAAGTAATGATAGTATAAACATGTTTCCTAGAAGATTTTTTTTTAAACATTTATTTTTGAGAAAGAGAGAGACAGAGTGTAAGCGGGAGAGAGGCAGAGTCACAGAATCTGAAGCAGGCTCCAGGGTCCGAGCTGTCAACACAGAGCCTGACGCGGGGCTCGAACTCGCAACCCATGAGATCATACAGAACCTGAGCGGAAGTCAGACGCTTAACTGACTGAGAGCCACCCAGGTGCCCCTGGGAGATTTTATCATTCTTACAAGGCAGTGTGATTTAGAAGTAGTTGAGGAAGAGAAATCCCAAATAAAAAGTCAAGATCTCAAATGGAGGACAGAGGCTCGCCCTATAAAGAGAGATTGGCAGCCCTACTTTGGATTCCCAGGGCACATCCAGCGTGGCGATCTTAGTGAACAACTGCGCTTGTCGCTCCTCTGGTGTGACTGGAGATCTGACCTAATGAAACTCGGCGAGCTGGGTCACCGGGGCCGCTGAGACATGAGTCTGCATTTCTCAAGTTGGCGTAACCGAATCGGAGCCATGCACGGCCGAGGTGGGCCAGAGGCTATCTGGTAGCCAAGGGCACTGCTGGGGCTTTAGAATAACAGCACAAGGTTGTAATCGGACGCCATCCCGGGACACTTAGCCAGTTAATCATCTCGATCAGCCATCTTTTATTCATAAACACGGAGGAATGATGTTCTCTTTGCTGCTCACTTTACCCTTTCAGGTTACACCAACATCCTGCTGCCCCGACACTCCCCTCTGTGTCACACAAAGCGCACCTGGCATTGTGAAGGCATCTTGTCACCAGGGCTGTCGATAGGAACATTGGAACCAGGGCGGACCAAGCACTGTTGCTCCCGGAGCTGGTGTGAGCATTTGCGGTTTAAAGGCAAGGCTTTAAGTAGCTCCTCTTTGAACCCCATTAAGACCACAAATCCACCGACACATGAGACAACCATGTAATGTGAGCCGGGAGCAGGCCTTGCGACCCCATAGCCCTCGCTGTTATCCCAATTATCCATTTTATTTCAGCCTTGAAGGAGAAGGTTCAAAAGGCTAGGGTTATTCGTTTATGTCTCAAATGTTGAAAGTTCAACATTACTAAATCTATCAAACTTCATCACAGGGGAGCCCAGCTACGTCGAGAGACCACACACCACCCTCCTTGATGGATGTGTGGTCCCATTTCTCCTTCTGTAACCCTAGATGAGTGGACCAGGGATGTTAACAAATTACCTGTGGGCAAGGATTGTGTTTTACTCATTATTCTGCACCCTCCCCTCCCCTCCCCACCCCACCCCCCCCAGGCTCTACCTCACCACTTGACATCCAGGTAGCAGACTTTATATAAAAGGGACTAAGAACAAAGGCTTTGGAGTCAGATTTCTGGGTTTGGCCCTCAATGGCTACACTATCTTTAGCAATCTCTCTGGGCCCCAGTTTCCCCATCTGTAAAATCTGAATAATAATAGTACCAACTCACACAATGAATACGATAATTAATTGCATTAAGGCATGGGAGGTCCTTAAGTAAATGTAAATGTGAGCTGTTTTTGCATTGTCTTGAATTTGGCTATGATGCGTTATTGGGGGGGGGGGGGGGTTACAGATCCTTAGTTCATGACCTTGGTTCACCTGCAATAAAGGAGAAAGAATACACACTATATCTTCTTTTTAAGGTCCGCGTCTGTAGATGAGTGATTTTCAAAGTGTGGTGTGGGGAACTCTGGGAATCCCCAAAAACCAAAACCCCAAGACCCAAGTCCTTAAGGTCAAAATTATTTTTGTAACAACACTAAAATGTTATTCACCTTTTCATTCTCATTCTTCCCTGACTTTCTGGAAAAGTGGAATTTTCCAGAAGCTACATGCTATGTGATGATGTCATCACTTAACATTTCATGGTATGAGTGCTTTGTACATTCTTATGTGTACAATTTTTTTATATTCCTCTGTTATTTCTGACACAGTAAGTAGCAATAGCTGTAACCCACATAAACAAATCTTTTCGGGGTACTCGATCATTTGTAAGAGTTTAAAAAGGTCCTGTGACCAAAAGGTTGGAGAATCTCTGCCAGACAATCTCAAGTTAAAGTCTCCCCCATTTCAAAATCTGTAATGTGAAAATACAAAACTCAGTCCTGATCTCTGAGACTCTGCCCACAGAGCTGGGGCCCTGAAACTGCTCTGCCTACATTTTGCCATTGTGTGTTTCAGACTGTCCGGGTCAGATCTCCCTGGTGAGGAGTGGCTGTGGAGTTTCGAGAAGCACGGCCAGCGCCATTCCATGATTAGAAGAGTCAAGAGGTTCCTGAGTGCCCACGAACACCCCGCCAGCCCCAGGAGGAGAAGCTATGGCAGGCAGGCCAGCGACAGCTCCATGTTCTTCCCCCCAAGTGGCGACGTCAGCCCAGCCAGAGATCTGCTGGATGTGCCCTCGAGAAGCCCCCACCGTGCCTCACCCGCCCAAAGGCAACCCTGCTCCCCAGAGGGGAACCCCAAAGCGTACTCCAGCCTGGGGGAGCTGTCCACGATCAGGGAGACCAGCCGGACAAGCACTTTGCAGAGCCTGACTCCACAGTCGAGCGTGAGGGTCTCCCCCACCAAAATGCCGCAGGTCCCCGAGGTACTGATCACAGTGACCGAGGCACCAGTGCCCACATCACGTGACTCCACTGCCTCCATCCAGAGCGCAGAGTTTACAGGGGTTGAGCCAAGCAGGACTGGACAGCAGGAGGTGCCTGTGGGATTGATTGCATTCCCCTCAGAGAAAGGGACACCTCCTAGGGACCCCAGTCCTCAGACTAGTTCAGCCAAAGATGAGAGAAACATCCTCACGTTAGCCTCTGGGGAAGACCCTAATGATAATGACAAGTTCCCCAAACGGTGGAGCCTCCCCGGTTTCCTGGCATCCAGCCACGCCTCCCTGACAGGCCTAAGTCCAGATCCCATCAGTTCTGAGCCC
The DNA here is from genome assembly GCF_028749965.1 of Puma concolor. Classification (NCBI taxonomy): domain Eukaryota; kingdom Metazoa; phylum Chordata; class Mammalia; order Carnivora; family Felidae; genus Puma; species Puma concolor. The sequence goes on from NC_141673.1 coordinate 48,133,490, forward strand.
GTTCTTTCACTTGACACAGAAACATCCTCAGAGACCAGTGGAATCAACATTGTGGCTGGCTCGCGAGCCTCTCCTGATGTGCTATACTTACTGGAAAACCTGGACACCAAGGAAACAGACATCGTAGATTTTAATAATGAGAAAGCTGAGGCATCACCCAACGGAATACCAGAAAGGTCTAGGACCTGGTTCTAGCCTAGATTCTTACTTTCCCAGAAGTTCAGCATTAGTTCCAGAACATACCTAAGGACTGGTCAACTTTTTAAAAAGCCATCACACTGTATAAGCTACTTTTTAAACTGAAGGGCATTATGATCCTGAGTGTCTGAGAACTGAGAAAATCAAACACATTCACATCATCCATTACAAGGTGACTTTCATAAAAGTTACACAGACCACAGTGACATATCTTAACCAAATAAGGAATCCCAATATATATATATATATATATATATATATATATGACTTATAATTCATAGATTGCTAGCTTTGTAGATAGATAGTCCAGTCCCCTGATTTTGCCTATAGGGAGACAAAGGAGTCTCTCCTCCCCTCCTTTTTCTTTTCTTCTGCGCTTCAATTATAAACAGAGGGAGCTGGGTCACACAATGCCTCAAAAGCCCCTTCCTAATTCCAACTCTTTGAGGCTTTCTGTCTCACTCCTTTCTAGAACTATTATCACTTCTTGATTCGTAAGCTCTATCAGCATCACAACCTCCATCTCCCTTCAATTTCCTTTTCTCTGTTTTCTTTTTATTCTCTCATCCCTTCATCCTTCCCTTCTACTCCATCCCTCCTTTCAAGTGGTAATATTTTCTCTTGCTATCTCTGCTGCTTACTTCTTGCCACAGTTTTCAAACTATGAGGTGTTGGCAATGCCTCCTATGGGGCGATCAAAGATGTCTGACACATGCCAGCCTCCTAGTGGAAGGGGTGTGGGAGCTGATGGCACCCCACCACACCCTCAGCCGCCATTGCTGTTCTTTCCATATCCACTCTTTGGTCTTGAACACTGGAGAAAAATTGGAAGGACAAGGAACCTGAATAACCAAATGATATGGAACCAAAGAATAACAAGGCTTGAGTGTGTTTAACTTGTACTCTTAAAGCAAAAATCCCAATCATGTCCCAATCTGGGTCCAGTTACCATGTCTTCCAGGTTGTTTGGCATGAGGTAGGATCTCGGAGCTGGGAGGTTAAGGGGGTCCAGGACTGCACAATGGGGATGGGATATTGACCACCTCCCTCCAAAGGGTTGTGGGGGTTGCAATTGGCTGGGGCCTCCAACTTTGTCTGGAAGGCCATGTCTTAGGAGTACTGCTGTCACTATTTCTGTTGAATGATGAGGCTCGACTACATATGACTTACGAAATAAAGTAACCCTAGTTGCTACCCTTTATCAAGTGCTCAAGTCCAGGCAGCAGTGCGTAAAGTTCACAGAGAATCTCACTAATCCTCACAGGAATCCTATGGGTCAATATACTATTCTCACCATCTTATTCTAGTTTATTTTTAAAATTTATTTATTGATTTTGAGAGAGAGAGAGAGTGAGCAAGCAGGGGAGGGGCAGAGAAGGAGAGAGAAAATCCCAAGCAAGTTCTGCACCGTCGGCATGGAGCCCGATGTGGGGCTTGAACTCACGAACCATGAAATGACCTGAGCCAAAACCAAGAGTCAGAGGCTTAACCAACTGAGCCACCCAGGTATGCCACGTTCTCTCCATTGTAAAGACGAAGAAAACAGAGCCTTTGGCAAAGTAAAGTAGCGTGACTAAAATCACATGGCCAGAAAGTGACAGAGCTTGGATTCAAACCCAAGTTTATTTGACTCAAGAGCCTACACTCTTACCCTGGGTGCTCCCTCACTGTGCTGTGCCATGCGTAAGGTGCTGGATCTACCAGCAGTTTGCCCAGAATTCCGGAGGATGCCCCACGTAAGCCATACCTGAGCTTCTCCAGCCTTGGCAACCCCTCCGGGTCCTCCCTGCTTCAGTCTACCTGGTCTTTTTTGCATGCACACAGGAGGGTGTCATCCCTCTTCGAGCCCAGCCATGATCCTCTCCATTTTTCTGACAGAGGAAAGTTGGCAGAACCCCTCCTTACCCCTCCCCACTCTTCCCAACATGCAGTGTTATCATTAGCACATTTTTGCAAGACGCTGCGTCCAACTGGGCCACCCCAGCTGCATGACAGTAGTGACATTTACATTAACTGGTTTTTCTCAAAAGACTAAAAGGAAATAATATTGAAAGAAACACTATACATTGATGCTTCTCTATGTTGCTTGAGAGCATTAGTACCTAGGAAGGGACCAACATTCCCAAAGCGTTAAGTATGGACTAGAGCATCAAGCCCCGACATAACACCGCTGAGAGGCAGGAACCCTAACCCTCCCCCAGCCTCTTAATGCTATTTTCTTGGCTGTTGCAACTTAAGTCCCTCTATTCTCTTCTCTTTGGCTTTAGCTATTGCTCAAATTCAAATAAATTTCCACTTCGCTGCTTTTGAAATATAATCAATTTTTGTTCATAAATCCAAGGTGATAAATTATACACAAACAGAATCATAGGTTTCATGGAGGACTAGAAGAGTGTTCGTTCGTCTCTGCTTCCATCTATCCCTTATGCACCTTTGTCCAGAGAATTACTGAATCTCCTCAATATTTCATCAGACTCTGAGGTGGCCTTCCATTTCTTCCTGGCACTGGAAACTGAATAATGACTCATTCAATGAGCCCGTGTAGTTGAATTCAGCTACAGATTCAAGCCAGCAACTGCCCAGATCAGATGAAGAAATCCTCTATTCATTCTAAAATGAGTTTTTACCCAAGACAGACCAACATTGCAAAAACAAAATTATTTCTTCTCTGGGGCCTGATTTCATTGCCTGCTTAGCCCCTTTTCTCCTGAGCTCTGGAAACTTCTACCCCTGCATGAATGGTCACATGGCCTGGCGGCTTAGTCTTTTTGATTTGTCCCTTCCAAGAACAGGCTCGTGCATTAGATGTAATCCCCCAGCCAGAGAGTAGAGTGAGGCCAAACCCCATCTGCTGCCTTCTCTCTCTGCCCTCTGGACATAGCTGTGCCCTGATGCCTGCCCACAGGACAGTGAAGGTAAAGGCCCATGAGCTTTTTCTCTGTCGTCCAAGAATTTAGGGATGATTGGCCCTCCACGAAACAAGGAGAGCTGTTCTCTCCCCTCTTGAATTGTCCTGTGTACTTCATGGCTAACGGCCTCTACCACTCCAGGCGGTCACTTTTAGCCATGGAGAAAGCACCTTTTAAATGGAATGGAGAAATGTAAAATTTACCATTCATTTGAAGACTCATACATCATCTTTTTCAGTGTTCCCCCTCTAGCTTCTTCCTTCTTCAGAGAAACTGATTCCGTGCTCAATCATTTTTCCAAAATCTTCGTGTCATAACGTCTACTCTCTGAGAACCCGCCGAGCCCCAGCAGCCATGTGGTGTAACGGAATGAGGAATACCAAACTGGCGTGTGACTTCTGCCTGTGTAGCTTTATGAACTTGAACGAGCCCCATCCCTCTGAATCGCATAGTCTCAGCTGGGAATCTGCATCATCTCACTGGCCCTTGTGAGGGACTGAGGAGGGTTAAGAGAAAAGGCTGGGAGCCCAGGCAGCGATGTCTGGTTGATGGGCACGGCTGGACTCGATGCCCCCCACCATTCTGCAGAAGAAAGGACTTGTTCCTTTCCACTTTAGCCATTCACTTGTCAAGATCCCTTTATTCAAAAGGATTCTAATCTCTTTCATTCAAGAAAGCTTATCATTTCTCTTTTGGCTTCATTTTTTTTTTCTTTCATATGCTTCCCAGCGTCTCCCACATCTTCCTTCTCACCAGTGTTTCCTGTCATTCCTTCACTCCTGACCCTACATCCCCAGGCCTCACCACCATGGCAACAAGTGCCTCTCCCTCCCCAGTGTGTGTACCAATCCCCTCAATCAAAACGTGGAACTAGATGGGCGCCTGGGTGGCTCAGTCAGTTAAGCATCTGACTTTGGCTCAGGTCGTGATCTTACAGCTTGCGGGTTCGAGCCCTGTGTCGGGGTCTGTGCTGACAGCTCAGAGCCTGAAGCCTTCTTCAGATTCTGTGTCTCCCTCTCTCTGCCCCTCCCCATTTACACTCTGTCTCTCTCCTTGTCTCTCAAAAATAAATAAACATTAAAAAAAAGTTCTTTCCCACAAAATGTGGAACTAGAGAACAATTAATTGCTTCTGTTCTTTCCACTATAATCCTAGGGGATTTAGCACCCCTGGTTTGAAGTCAGAGGACCATCTTACGGCATCTAACCTCCCTAAACCTGGTCTTATATCAGTTAATTTTAGAATAAGAATGACAACTGTACTCCTAAGCAAGAGCCAAATTCGAATCTGATTCCACCTGCCCTTCCCTCATCACAATCATCATTTACACGATCCACAATAAACATTTTCTAAAGTGGTGTGGTATTAACAGTAATAACCAAGGATTTTCCTCGTTTCCTCTTATCTGACCATCTCACGGAGATCCTCAATCCTTTCATGTGTGTTCTGTTTTTCTTAGTTCTATGAACCCTAATTTTTAGGACGGTCTTCACCACTGAAATGGCCACTGAGTCAAAAGAATCAATTCAAAAATGCCAGCCTTGTTCTCTTATTGCAAATCATGGAAAACCCAGGAGAAGGATCCCAACCCTGGCACAGCTTGAGAGACGTGATCCCAACATTTACCTCTTTCCAGCCTCCCTTTGCACCTCTGCCGAGCGTGGCCATCATCCCTGGCCAAGGCAAACAGATGACAGGAACAATGACCCTGGAAAGTAGGGGCACAAGAACCACATTTTCCCTAATTACTCAAGTAGCTCAGACCAGGGATTCTGTTTTTGTGTTGTTTTGTTTTGTTTCTGGATTAAGGAAGTAGACCCAGATCTTTTTGCCACAGGCAGGTTTGGCCAGATGGCTACCTGGAACCATCTTCTCAGAGCTTCTGGTTTTAAACATTTACCTAACAGAGTCAGCCAAGGGAAGGCTACATCATGTATCCTGAAACAAATAAGAACCTTTCTAAAATACATTTGATACAGAAATGCTGATGTGTCCCCCGGGTTCTTTGTCCAGGCTAGTGCTTCTCAACCAGAGGTGATTTTGCACCCAGGAGATATTTGGCAATGTCTTGAGATGTTTTGGGTTGTCACAGTGGGGGGGGGGGGGGGGGGGCGCTACTGGCATCTAGTGGGCAGAGGCCAGGGATGTTTCTAAACATCCTACAGAGCACAGGATGGCCCTCCATGACAACTATCGGGCCCCAAATACTTAGGTTAGGAACCCTGATTTAGGCCAATAGGAAGATTAAAACGAAACAAACACCAAGGAGATTAATGAAGAGAGACGAAGAAGAAATAGAACTAGAAGAGATCAGATGAACCCAGCCACTGGCTAAATTCCTATTCTGTGCACAAGCTTCACCCCTTCTCCTTGATGCAGAAGGATCTGTCAACTCCCGAAATACTGCTTGCAAACCCTGAGGTCTGCCCTTAGAGAATTCCTTAGAAGGCTCCTACCAGTAAGAGTAGCTAAATGCCACGGCTAGCCTGACAGTGTGGCTCACAGAAAGGGTGACAGTAATATATTCTACCAAATATCACACAGGAACCTGTGCCAGTAAACTGCTAGGTAATGGAGAGAGATCTGCTCCAGCTTCAGCCTTTATATATGTCTCACTTAGGACCAAACAAATAAACCATATCTTCTAGAGAAATAACTTGGCATTTTATTTTGTAGAGAAGGGACACTTTAGAAGAAAGTTGTTATAGTGAGTAGGATGTCTACCTCCTTCCCACAGACCACACAACCTCAGGGATTTCCCAGCACCTCCAGGAGAATAACATCCGGGAATTGGTAAAGTCCTGGATGAGGTCACCACTTGGACTTTTCTTCATAGTCATTCATGAGACATTAGGCAACTCCTGAGTGTCAGATATTCAGCCTAAGCTTAGTGGTGGCACTTAGGACCCTGTGCCTCCCACATCATCTGTCACTGTCTTCTGTGGCTGTAGGGGAATAATGCTTGGCTTGTTTGTATGTTTATATGTTGCCTTTCATCCCCAATCCTATTCGCCTCCCAGCTATTTTTTTCGAGAATTCTTTTTTTAAAGTTTATTTATTTAGAGGGAGAAAGAGAGAGTGCCAACAGGAAGGGGCAGAGAGACAGGGAGAGAGAGAATCCCGAGCGGGCTCCATGCTGTCACCACAGAGCCCTGTGTGGGGCTCAGTCTCACCAACTGTGGAGTCGTGACCTGAGCTGAAGTCAAGAGTCAGTCGCTCAACCAACTGAGCCATGCAGGCACGCCCTCAGCAACTATTTTCACGTGTTTAATGTAAAGCCCTTTGTTTGTAAACATTCTTCCACGATGTGTATTTGGGTGCAAGTGTTTTCAACTTATGTAAATGTTTTTTATTATAGGTCTCATCTGTTTGCTCACCTCAGTACAATGTTTTTAAGATCCTCCCTTCCAAGTTCCCCTGTGTAACACCTCTCATCCGTTGCTTCTAACACCCACGTGTTCTAAGATGTTTTATAGTATTCATCCGTTCCCCTCTCGCCTCCACCCCCTCCACAGTAAGCTCCTTCAGACGCTTCCTTTATGGCCCCCATGGAGCATCTTATATCCAGGAGCAGAGTCACTGGGTCACGGAGCTTGGATATACTTAACCTGACTATGTACTGCCAGACGCGCTCCAGAATCACAGCGCTGACTGGTCGCCCACAGCACACTTTCTCCACCACCACCTTCCTGCCCCATGCTTGGCACCACCTAGGTTTTGGATTTTTCCAGTCTAACAAGTGTGAAGTGATCCCTGCTTGCTGTTGAATTGACATTTCCTTGCCAATTAAACAGTATTGATCGCTGTATGATATTTATCTGATTTACTAATGACATTAAACATCCCTTCATATAATTCTTAATTCTTTTGGGACTTCTCATCTGAACTGCCTTGAGAGAAAGCGAAAGGAAAGAAAAGAATCCAAACTAGAACCGAAGTTAAGAGACCTGGAAATCTCCATCAAATGTGACCATAACCTTAGCTGTGTGGTCTCTTCGCTGTGTTCAAGTAACTTGATTACTTGACTTCGGTTTGCTCGGCTCCAAAATTAATGGTTAGGGGTGCCTGGGCTCAGTCAGTTAAGCATCTGACAGCTCAGAACCTGGAGACTGCTTAGGATTCTGTGTCTCCCTCTCTCTCTGCCCTCCCCTGCTCATGCACGTGTGTGTGCGTGCTCTCTCTCTCTCTCTCAAAATAAATACACATTAAAAAAATAATAATAAATAAATCAAATTAATGGTTAGATGAAGTGATTTAAGGTCTCATTCAAATGCTGGTCCTAATAACATTTCTGGAGATTCTATACATGGGGGAGAAAGGAAGAAATAGTTATGATGGATATTGAGAGTGGCAAAAAGAAACAAATGGCAGAAAGAAACAAAACGGGCGGTGGGACAAGGAAAGAGAGAGTGGACACCCATCGGGTACTGGGGTAGGCCAAGTGTTTAACATCTATCACGACAGCGGATCCTCAGGAAGCACTGTTACCCATTCATTACATGGGAGGAGACAGAGACGTTAAATAACTTGCTGAAGGTTACCCAACGGTTAAAATTTCAATCTTGGATTTCAACCCAGGTCTCTTGGGCTCATTGCTGATTCTACTCTTCCACACTGCATCTGAAAAACAATGAACTAGGATAGGATAGAAATTTCTGTATTCAGAACACAACAGATTAGCAGTCAATTGCCATAACTACTCAACCAGCTCTGTTGATTTCGCTTTCAAAGTCTGGTGGGGACTCTCAGGAAGCCAAGGTTGCTTGAATACCTATTATGTTTCAGTGTTATGGGAGGTGCTGGACATACATGATCCCATCTGATTCTCTTAATAAACTGTGAGGTGTCACGATGCCCAGTTTACACCTAAAGACACTGAGGTTCGGGAAGGTGAAATAGTGTACCCATGTCACAGAGCTGATAATTGGGGTTCAGAATCAGGTCTGCACATAAACTAGGAGGCAGAGGTGTCATTTCCCTGAGGAATAGCCAAACCTAAAGCCTATTTCTCCATAAACAGCTTTCTTGCAGGTAAACGTGTTCTCTTCATGATCCCTGTCTTCAACTGGGAACAATTTAAGCCCCTGAGTTTAATAGAAGATTGGGTATAAGATTGTCCTTTGTCATTAGTTAAAACTGGTGTCGGTGCCTGAAACAAGTCTGTGGATCTGTGCAAGACACCAATTTCTTCTCCTTTGCGCACAGGTGAGCTGTGTAGGTGTATCCTTGAGAATGATGGAATCATATGCAGTGTGTGTGACATATATGAATTCAACTATGTGAGTTTGACCAAAGAAAGAGAAGCTCTTGTGTATATGTGTAAATAAAAGACCCTCTGGGACGCCTGGGTGGCTCAGTCGGTTGAGCTTCTGACTCTTGATTTCGGCTCAGGTCATGATCCTAGGGTCGTGGGATCAAGCCCCACATCAGACTCTGTGCAGATCGTGAAGCCTGCTTAAGATTCTCTCTCTCTCCTGCTCTGGCCCTCTCCCCCACTCCCTCCCTCTCTCTCTCTCTCTCTCTCTTCTCTCTCTCTCTCTCTCTCTCTCTGAAATAAAAAGAAAAGACCCTCCTCACTTCCCCCCTCCCCCAGGGAACATATACCTCAGCGTGAGTAGGAGATGGAAGATGAGAATGCCATTCAACCAGCCTCAGTTCCAAGGAGAGTGAGTCTGGCATTTAAAGGCACAACAAGTCGGTTAAGCGTCCGACTTCAGCCAGGTCACGATCTCGCGGTCCGTGAGTTCGAGCCCCGCGTCGGGCTCTGGGCTGATGGCTCAGAGCCTGGAGCCTGTTTCGGATTCTGTGTCTCCCTCTCTCTCTGCCCCTCCCCTGTTCATGCTCTGTCTCTCTCTGTCCCTAAAATAAATAAACGTTGAAAAAAAAAAAAAATTTAAAGGCACAACAGTAGAACTCCTTAAACAGCTTGGCTCCTAAACACAAGCCAAACATCATCTGCTGTTCAACCGAAAAACTTCCAATGACTTTCAGCATCCCGGCACATAGGCTTCCTGAGAAAGATACAATAAAGTGCCCCATGCGGTTCCTCCCTAAGAGATTCTCAGTGGTCATTTCTACCCCACCAGTTTTCTCATTGGGTGCTGAGTTTAGGGCCGAACCTCCGCATAAGCTCGCTGTGATATGTTCATTACCCAAGGATTTACACTGGGGCATCCCGGAAGCACAATGGGGACAGAGTGCAAGGGTAGAAGTATGTACAACAATTTTATTGTCTGAGCCAGAGGTAGATGTAGAACTTTGGGCCGCAGTGGCAAGCTGGCGGCCTGGATCTGACTTCCTGATAGCTCTTACTCATCTAGGATTCTCCAGTTTACCACAGTCTCCACATCTCCCTATTGCCCTACACTGAGCCTGCTTCACTCAGTTGTTGTCTATTTGGCTCCGGTGGGTATCTTCAGTTGGCAATATTTTACTAAAGCATCAGCGGCTCCATGGGGACCTCCACCACCGTGAGTTCCCTAAACTGTGCAAACACGGAAAGAATAAGAAGGTACAAAGCCAATGATGTCAGGTCATCTTTCTCGTCACTGCTATAAACTCCGGCCCCATGCTAGCACTCAGACATCGTAAACCTGTATTCGTTCCTCTTTCTGACCTGCTTCTCTGGGTGAACTGTACACTCAGAATTCTCCCTGGCTCAATGACAGTGTGAATCATTTGAGACGCAGGGACTCTGACACTAGCCAACCGTGCCTGACCGGGCCCCGTTGGCTCAGGCCTTGCAGGAATGTCCCATCCAGACAACCCAGGAACAGCATGTCATTTCTGTGTCGTTCCCACTGGGGAAACTCTAGCCTCTCCACGCGGGTCTGCGCGGCCACAGCTGCCGTTCGTAGTCCCCGGCAGGCTGGCTGTCTCCTGCCACGGGCAGAGGCCGCCTGGAGCCCTCCTGCTATTTCCAGCTATTGACCTCAGTCTGAGGTCAGCTCCTGAGCAAGCTGCATGGAACACGGAATAATGGGGGCAGCTCCACAGAGAGGGGAGATAAAAGGTTCACCCCTATAAGGAAAATGGCAGGTCGGTGAGTAGAAGAATAGGCAGCTAAGCCCTAGTTGGTAAATTCTCTTGGCGTGGGGAAGAGATGGCTGAGAAGAAGATCAAATCTCCTCACTGCTTGGGAAAACTTCTAACAGCCATAAGGGACCAAAAGTTGATTTAAAAAAAAAAAAAAGTTTGGGGGGACACCTGGGTGGCTTAGTCAGTTAGCGTCCGACTTTGGCTCAGGTCATGATCTCACAGTTTGTGGGTTCAAGCCCTGCGTTGGGCTCTGCACTGACAGCTCAGAGCCTAGAGCCTCCTTTGGATTCTGTGTCTCCCTCTCTCTCTGTCCCTGCCCCACTTGTTCTCTCTCTCAAAAATAAATAAAAATATTAAAAAAAACAAAGAAAACAAAAAAACAGAGGCACCTGCGTGGCTCAGTCAGTTAAGTGTTCAACTTTGGCTCAGGTCTTGATCTCGAAGTTACTGAGTTCAAGACCCGCGTTAGGCCCTGTGCTGACAGCTCAGAGCCTGAAGCCTACTTCAGATTCTGTGTCTCCCTCTCTCTCTGCGCCTCCCCAACTCGTGGTCTGTCTCTCTCAAAAATAAACATTAAAATAAAAAAAAAAAACTGTACATCAGGAGAAATACCAAATAAATGAGGCAAGAATGCACCTATGTCTATGAGTTCTCTCCCCGATGAGCACTAGCTTTGTGTTCAGCTAATACCAAGTCCAGAGTCACTTTCCTCAGAATATACTTCAAGGGACACTCCTCCCTTGGCAGGGAGCCCTGTGGAGACTGAGAACAAGAAGTAGGAAGCCCAACATCAGATTAGAAAGGAGCCTTTCCCTCTGTCCCGCCAGCATTTGGGGTTGGGGTCAGGCCCCCAGCCACCAGGGCACTTCTCAGCAGCTGCCTCACCTCTGTTACCTGGGGCCAACAGGGTTGATGCCACCCCCCTGCACACCTTTTGCAAAGCCCACTCTGTTGTCACCCACCAAACGCACAGTGCGCTTCTGCTGAGATCCAGAGCTGGCCAGAGCTGGTGACGGCGTGTAGAACTTGAAAGCTGCTGGTTACGGTCCCGTCCCTCAGGGCCTTCGGGGCATCCAAAGGAGCAGATGGGGATCCTGTGGGCCTCACAGCTGCCCAGGCTCCACCACACGGGGCTTCAGCTTTTTCGATGTGTTTTTCAGCAGATAGCTCCCACTTCCGCTGGTCAATGGGGAAGGTTGCGCGAGACAAATCTATAGTCTTCTGCAATCCACAGTGTACCAGGGACACAGAAGGCACAGTGAGCTCCTGCTTTTACTCCATGTTCCATTCATAAAACTAAACTCCAAATGTGGCCTCATCAACTTTTGTCAAGAAGAGAACATAGGGGCGCCTGGGTGGGTCAGTCAGTTAAGCCTCCAACTTCGGCTCAGGTCACGATCTCGGGGTTCATGAGTTCGAGCCCCATGTTGCGTTCTGTGCTGACAGCTCAGAGCCTGGAGCCTGCTTCAGATTCTGTGTCTCCCTCTCTCTCTCCCTGCCCCTGCCACACTTGTGCTCTGTCTCTCTCTCTCTCTCTCTGTCTCTGTCTCTCTCTCAAAAATAAATTTAAAAAATAAAATTTTTTTAAAAAGAAGAGAATATAAAGGGTATGAATGTGAACTTCTGGATTCAGACTGTGTGGGTTCAAATCCTGAATCAACCACTGCTTGTGCAAAGTTACTTAACCTTTCTGTGATTTGGTTTCCTCAGAGATAGAATGGGGATAATCGTAATGCCCAGTATTGTTAGCATTACAGGAGCTAATACATACACAACTCCTAGTATATCATCTGTCATCTAGCAAGCACTTGGTAAATGTTTGCTACCATTATTGTATCATCACAGGATTAAATAATATGGGGATTAAGAGCTGGGGGACCAGGTCCTATTCAGGCTCAAGTGCTTCCTAGCTGTGTGACCTAAGTCAAGTTACCTGACCCGTTTTAGCCTCTATTTCAGCAATGATAAAATGGCATTAATGCCCATACCTTCCTCACTGGGCTGTTTTAGAAATTAAATGAAATAGTGGGTATAAAGCAATTCACACAAGGCCCGATGCAAAGTTATGGCTCCATAATTGTTAACTGTAGTTTATTATTTGATGAAGAAGGCCTGATTTTAGAACAAAAATAAGATTTGAGACTGTATAATATTTCTTCCTAAAAAGTATAAAAATGACTCCTCTCCTGAATCAAAGATCTGTAGATAATTCCTTAAACTTCCTGCCTCAAAAACGGAGTTGAGAAAAAAGCATATTGCAAACTCCACTTGCAGAGGCAAAGGCCCACAAGGGGACCAAAGGGCGGGGGGGGGGGGGGGGGGGGGGGGCTGTTCTCAAGCAGCACTGCCCCAACCTGCCTCCGGGTGGCAGCATTTTAGCATGTTGAACTTCCCGGAAGTCCCTGGTCAGACCATCCAATTTCATCCACCCAAACCAAGGGTCATCATGATATTTATCTCTGAGGGCTTCTGGAGATTTGCAGACACACTAGAAATTGCCTCTGGGAGAGGAAGTTTGGGACACAGACAGGACTGGGGAGTAACCAGGGCCATGACTAGGGTGTGCAGGGCTCCTCTCTGTATAAACAATTTGAGTCACCCCAAATCGGCATGTCCTTTCTAGACACTGAATTTTGTGCCAAAAGAGGAAGCAAACAAAACTACACTCACCCCAGGAGTGATCCACTGGCCAGGCAGGTCCCTCCTGAAACCAGGGCCTGGCCACAGGGCACAGGACACCTTCATTAGCCTTAGGACCCCCTGCTCAGATGGCATGGCCAGCTTCACCCTCACCCCAGCCCCAGCACCGGGGAGGGACTTAAACATGAGAAACCAGAGGAAGGCATTCCAAAGCATGGAAGGGCTTGGGGTGGGAACAAGACTTCCTAGGGGCAGGGATCCCCGGGTCTAAGGTGATGAAGGGGAAAATAAAGGAAGTATGGGGTAGTGTGAGAGAAAAGGGGAAAAAGCAAAAATGAAGCAGGGTATCCTACATAATCCCCCAGGCCCGCTCAGTAACCCCGGTGCCTTAGGCTGCATACCTCCTCCTTTTTCTGAATGGCAGGCCAAATGCTCCCTCCTGTAACCCAAAGACATTACCAGATAGGAACTAAGGACAGCCCAGTCACACATAATTTATTTCTTTTAATTTTTTTTAAATGTTTATTCATTATTGAGAGACAGAGAGAGACAGAGCCTGAGCAGGAGAGGGGCAGAGAGAGAGGAAGACACAGAATCCGAAGCAGGCTCCAGGCTCTGAGCTGTCAGCACAGAGCCCGACGTGGGGCTGGAACTCACGAACTGCGAGATCGTGACCTTAGCTGAGGTCGGACGCTTAACTGACTGAACCACCCAGGCGCCCCACACATAATTTATTTCTTAAAACTTTGGTTAACATTTCAAATCTCTTCCAAGTGGGTCATTTACTGAAGAAAAACCTAGGAAATTGGCAACTAAGGGTCTCATCGGGAGGGAAAACAATGCAATAAAGTGTTGTCTGAGACCAAGGGGGTGGCTCAACAAGCCTCTCCAGATGTGCTCAGTGCCTGGGGACGTCAGTCAGGGTGAGGAAGTACATCAGGATGGGAACAGAGGAGGCAAGACTGCGCCAGTAAAAAAAATCTGACACAGCGGTCTGAGCAGAGCTAGGGAGGTTAGGCGTATTTTGGGGCCCCTCAGATCCAGCTGGCCCTCTCTTCTTGAATGGATGGGACATTATGGAATAGAGAGGCTCTTCATCTGCAGGACACCAAGGAACAAACAGACGTCTGAGGGTGCTGATACCCCAGTGTCACCAGGCTGGTTACAGAAACGTACTCACAGTGGGTCTCCATATCACTGATCAGTTCCTAGAAACTCGGGGTGGGAAGGAAATTTTGGTGTCACCTAGTTCATTACCCCATTGTGTGACAGAATCCTCTCTACGGTATCACTGCCAAGATTGTTCCCACCCGAACTCCTCCAGCGAAAGACAATTCGCCCCTGGAGCACGGCATGCTGGGACATCACTCAGTAGATGGCCTTCTCCACATCTGCCTCCTGGCAACCATTCTCATACCCCCTCTGGGTTCATACCTAGATTGTCCATCCTTCTCCACACCGAGGACCACCCTCGGACATTTGAAGAATGCCATTATGCTGCATCTACATAAACCCCAACACACATACACACGCACGCGCCCACACACGCACGTACACACACACCGTTTCTTGAGACCAAATCTTGCCAAATAATTCTTTACATCTCGTTGTCCCTTCACCAACGTTCTCTCTCTCTACTGGAAGTGTCATAATTTAACAATGGCCCTACTCACACGTGTCCCCAGAAGCAAACACAACACTCCTCATGTTTCTTCGCATTTTGTTTTTCCCACCAACGCACAGGGGAGCAGCACAATCAGCTTCCTTGTTGCGCAGACATTTGGCCCCTATCCACATAACCCCATAACAGGGGGATCGCGCCTGCTCTGTTCACCGCTGTACCCCTCCTCCCCAGAGATTAGACCACTGTCTGGCACTGGGTGGTCACTCAAGAAGTATTCGCTTAGTAAATGAGTGACATTTTGGGAGTGTAGGCTCATTTTGGGTTTTGTTCTAGTAGTAGTTGGCGGTGGTGGTTGTTAATAGTCAGGAAGAACGGTGTTATTTGGGGCATAGTTAGCCCTATCCAAGTAGACACGTCAAATGGACAACCGGATATCAGACACGTCTGGAGATTAGAGGAGAGGACAGGGCCAGAGAGAGAGAGGGGAGTCACCAACTCACAGGAACGTGGCCCTTTTTCCACATGGCCTCCTGAGGCCAGTGACCATCAGCCTCTCCTCTGCCCCCCACACTCATCCCAAGCAGTAGAGCCCCCAGACTCATCCACCTTCCCCTTCTATCCCCATTATCCCTGGGAGATTCTAGTACTGAAGGGGAATGCTCGCCCTCCTTGCCCAAGGGAACATCACAGGAAAGATCTGAATCAATCACATGTGCATTTCTGGGAGCAGCACACGCAGCTTCCACTACTGCTAGAGAAAGTCAGCCACTTCCAACGCTAAAATGAATTTCTTTCTCAGCACACGGCCGGGAACTTAGAGATCAGCAATCAAGGAAGGGGCATTTCCGTGCTGTCCCCTTACATCAGTCTCCATAGGACAGGTGCACGATATTGGAGTCCTGGTGTCCCCTGGTAGGGTGGGCTCTGGAGGCCAGCAGTGCCCTCTGGTGGTCATAACAACACTGATGCTCATGAGAGTAACTAACACCAGGAGCCAGTTAGTGATCAGAATGACTACCACTTGTCATGAGCATTTTACCATGAGCCAGACTTGTAATAAGAATTTTACCCAGGGCACCTGGGTGGCTCAGTTAAACGTCCGACTCTTGGTTTCGGCTCAGGTCATGATCTCATGGGTTCGTGAGTTTGAGCCCCGCCTCGGGATCTGTGCTGACAGTGCGGAGCCTGCTTGGGATTCTCTCTCTCTGCCCTCCCCCACCCCCACTCCCACTCACGCTCCCTCTGTCTCTCTCAAAATAAATAAACTTAAAAAAAATTTACCCAGATTATCCCCTTAAATGCTCATTCTAACCTTATCAAGCCCTACTACTCTGTTTGCCCACATTACAAGTGAGGAAATTGATCACAGCAATTAGATGATTTTCTCTAATAAGTCACAAAGGGCAGAGGAAGTTGGCTGGTCTGTTCCTGTCTCCTTCAAACGCCTCAAAATAGACATAAGCCACCCCAGAAGGAAAGGGGGGAATTTAAAGAACATATATTTTCCATTGTAAAAGTAAACACAGTAACTATTTTGGAAAAATTGGAAGGAAAAATAAATATCCCCAAGTCAAAACAACTGATAGCATTTTAACGTGCTTCCTTTCAATCTCTTTTTTTTCTCCTTTCCATCTTTTTTCCCCCTAACTGTATTCAAGGTATAGTTATAAATTCTTCAATGACAAATATTCTTAAAGATTTTTTTTCTCCAAGAATTTTCTGTTCTTAGATGTAAATTTCACATTTCCTAGTCAAAGCAACAGGTATTTACTTGAATTTCCAGGAAGACTCTGGCCCAGAGGTCCTCGCCAGGACTTCTATGTCCCAACCTGCCCAAGTGCGCTTCCCGGAGAGCCAGCGTTGCTATAGAGACAGAGTGTGGCCATGGAACCTCAGGACAGGTCAGGGCCAGTCAGCCAAGTGCACTGCCCTCAGGGCAGGTGTCGAGGGTGAACTTCAGGGACTTGTGCCTGGCTCCCTTCCAGCAGAGGTTAGCACCGAGCTCTGAGCACGGCAAGCTCCCAGGCAGCCATCTACGGGACTTGAGATTCTTGGCAAGTTTCCTTCTGGCTGCCATAGGGACATGGCCATGTGGCAGCCCTCTCCGCGAATCTGTTTCACTGACCAGAATGGCTACCATTTATCATGAGCATAATGTTTTTTGGAAAGTGTGTCTACCTCTCCAGAAGCTCCTGTGCCTCTACCTCAGAACTAAGATACTCCCCTCCAGAGTAGTCCCTGTAGAGCTGTGGCATCTGAGGCAGACTCCCAACTCCGCCACTTACCAGCTCCATGACCTGAGCATGGCTGACCGTCTCAGAGCTGTTTCTTCATCTGGAAAATCAGGGTAACTCTTCAGATTCACAGAGTTGTTAGGAGAGGTAAATGGACATTTATCTGAGTACTGAGTACACAGTAAAAGCTCAATAAGTGGGGGCTATTGATCCGGAAACCTTCTCCAGGGAGATGGCTCATGAAGGAATGCGTAGAGCGGCTGTCTATGCAGCAGGTAGCTGGAGACCACGGGGTGAACAACTCATCATTCATCTGGAATGCCCGAAGTCCCACATCCTCTTAGTTCCATGCAAATGCCAGGGAGAGAGGCATACTGCCTGAATCCTTTCCTGCTCCTCCTTGCCTTTCTCCCCTCTTCCCTGGACCCTTTCCCAAGAACACAGGAAGGACTCTACCAGGGGCAATACTCAAATTATGTAAAAACTCAGACTGAAGAAGTACGACGTCAGCCATGGAGCTGAAAGAGGGTCCTGGAAGCCTTCTGTTGCACCAGACATCACCACCCTATTTTATAGATTTCAGGGAAGTAAGGGGTCTCAGGAGAGGGTCCAGAGAAGCTGGCACACTGGGGAGATTCCTCAGCAGACTCTAGGGAATGGTTCTTTACCAGCCAATATAGCAACGTGTTTACATTTTAACAACAAATATGACCACACCACCACGTGCCAACCAACTTGCCTCCAGTTGAGACCCTGAGAAGGTCATTATGGGACCCTCCTCCCAAGAATACAAGGGGCCAGCGAATGGATTAAGTCCATTTGGGGTTCATGCCCTGCTTGCAGAGTGAGTGAGTTGGGGAGAAGAGCTTTACTGCCTAAGAGGCTGCTTGAGTGTTAAAACACCCCTAGCCCTGTCATTCCTCACTGCATGCCTGGCTGTTGCAGTAGGAAGAAGAGATCCAGAAGTGGGATGATCCCAAGTCAAACACCATGGTGAATTCCTGAGGCGGGATGTCAGTGTCGGTGACCCTCTAGCCTGGGCCTGAAAAAGAAGCACCACACTCAGTGCTGCGGTCCAGCACCAGCCCTTATGGTCATTCAGTCATTAATTCCACTAACACTCGTTAATCCCACATTAGGCGCCAGGTGCTGGCCTGAGGGCCGCGCAAACGACAGTGAACAAGACAAGTAGCGTCTCTGCCCTCATGGAGCTCAGCCTAGCAGAGGAGCCAGACATAAAAGCATAATACAGGGTGACAAGAGCTACAACAGGGAAAAGACAGGGTGCTAAGAGAGCAAAGGGGGGGCACCTAACCCAGAAACCTCACTGCAGGAAATAACGTGTCGGCCAAGATCTGAGGGCAGAGCGGGAGCTGGCCGTGTGAGGAGATGGGAGAAGCAGGCAGCAGCCCGTGCAAACACTAGACACTGGCTGAGCCCCCAGAAGAACAGAACAGTTGACATGAACTTCAACATAATCATTTTGATGTGTCAAGATTGGGGTGCAATTAATGTTTAACTTGTGAGCCTAACTTCTTGCTTAACCAGAGAATGGTCTGGAAAGACTATAACCCTGTAAGTCTAAATTTCCAAGCCAAAGATGCAGGTTGGCAGGGAGACCAGGTTGGGAGGGAGGCAGTGTCGCAAGTGTTGGATACTGGTGTCACCTGTACGCATGTTCGAGCCCCACCCAACTCTACTTCTTAGCTGGGTGACTTTAACTGAGTCAGTTCAACCTCTCTAGGCTGTAACTTGCTCATCTGAAAATGGAGAACGATGCTGGTATCTACTCTGTAGCACAGTAGTAATCAAATGAGAGAGTATATGAAGTCCTCAGCATGGGAAAGAGCATGGGGCCAACTCTCATTATTAAAAAATGGACGCTCAGTCCATTCAGCGTCCGACTCTTGGTTCCAGCTCAGGTCATGATCTTGCTGTTCATGAGTTCAAGCCCTGCATTGGGCTCTGCACCAACCGTGTGGGAGCCTGTTTAGGTTTCTCTCTCTCTCCCTCTCTGCTCCTCCCCTTCTCTCTCTCTCTCAAAATAAATAAATAAAAACTTAAAAAAATAATAAATAGGCGCACCTAGGTGGCTCGGTCAGTTAAGTGTCTGACTTTGGCTCAGGTCACCATCTCACAGTTTGTGAGTTTGAGCCCTGCACTGGGTTCTTTGCTGTTAGTACGGAGCCTGCTTTGGATCCTCAGTCTCTCTGTCTCTCTCTCTGCCTCTCCCCCGCTTGCACGCACACACTCCCTCTCTCTCTCCCTCTCTCTCTCTCTCTCTCTCAAAAATAAAACTAAAAAATAAACATTAAATAAATAATGAAATAAATCATGGAATCCACCCCCAACATAAACATCACTTTGTGCCCAAGAATCTCAGGTGTTTTTGAGAACAGAAATGCGACCTAATCCAAACATCATATAGCTTGTATTTATTGAGAGTTCACACACGCCAGCCCTGTCCTACATGCATTATGTGGGTGGTTTTACTGCATTCTCATGACAATCCAATAATAAAGGTGCCCCTGTTTTCCAGGTTTTGCAAACTAGGAAACCAAGGTGGAGAGGTCTAGTAACTTGCCTCAGGTCATCAAAAGCTTCAAAAATGTAGAACACTGACAATACCAAATGCTGGCAAGGATGTGGAGCAACAGGAACTCTCATTCATCGCGGGTAAGAATACAAAATGGTATAGCCACTTTGGAAAACAGTTTGACAGGTTTTGACAAAACTAAGCATTCTCTTCCCATAAGATCCAGCGATCGTGCTCCTCGGCATTTACCCAGAGAAGCTGAAAACTCTATTCAAAATTGCCAAAAAACAAAAACAAAAACTGGAAGT
Source organism: Puma concolor (assembly GCF_028749965.1). Taxonomy (NCBI): domain Eukaryota; kingdom Metazoa; phylum Chordata; class Mammalia; order Carnivora; family Felidae; genus Puma; species Puma concolor. Next base: position 48,152,977 of record NC_141673.1, read on the forward strand.
AACCAAGATGTCCTTTAATCAGCGGAGGGATAAACTATGATACATCCAGACACTGGAATGTTAGTTGGCGCTAACGAGAAATAAGCAATCGAGCCATGGAAAGGCATAGAGGAAATTTAAAGGCATATTACTAAGTGAAAGAAGCCAATTGAACAGACTACATACGGTATGATTCCAACCATTTGACATTCTGGATAGGGTGAAACTATGGAGACGGCAAAAAGATTAGTGGTTGCCTGTTAAGGGAGAGGGAGAGATGTGTAGGCAGAGCACAGAGGATTTTTAGGGCAGTGAATCTACTCTGTATGAAACTACAATAGTGGATGCATCACCGCACATCGACCCAAACCCATAGAAAGTACCACCCCCAGAGCAAATCCCAGTTAGACTCTGAACTTTGGGTGACACGTCAGTGTGAGCTCATTGATTTTAACAAATGTACCGACTGCCGCGTGGGGGATGTCCATAGGGGATGCGGCATGTTCACGCGTGGGGAAGGGGGTATATAGGAACTCTCTGTACCTTCTGTTCAATTTTTCTGTGACCACAAAACTCTAAAAAATTAAGTTTACTAATTAAAAAAAAAAAACCAAACCAAAAACACAAAAAACAAGCTTCAAACCCAGGAAGTGGGGCTCTGGAGCACATCTCTTTAACCACTAGATTATACTAACCTCCAGCTTCTAGCGGAAAGAAAAGTCCAACTTTGGATAGAAGGACAAAAGAAAAAACAGGTACACGTGAAGGGAAACAAAGAGATTGCTGGGGTTTGGAATGTACTCACGGCTCAGGACGCCAAGCTTTCCTAATCCTTTCTAGAGGGCTGGCCAGGCTTCCAGGCTGATGATGCCGACTCCCGCCTCACACGGAGTGTTTGACAAGAGGCACCTGACATGTGGCCTGAGGCCAGCATCCCCTGGGCCCTTTGGTCTGGAAAACAGCTGTGAGTAATTGGGGCACCAGGAGGAGAGAGTTTTATCAGCTGGCCTGTCCCGAGGCTGCCGGGAAGACTAATGTGCTGGTGCAGACATGCCTCCGGAAACTGCCCTATTTTTAGAGAAAGGCATTCTTTCACGGGCTGTGCTTCTGACAAAGAAGCAGGGTAGCCCTCTGCCCAAGGGGCAGCCAGCGAACATCAAGCCACGTCCACTGGTTTGCCTGACGTGGGGCTTGTTTTTCTGCGGGTGTGTGGACCACCATCCAAAGCATTTTACCAAAGGAGTTATAAGGTGCTCGCTTGGGGAGCCTGGGTGGCTCAGTTGGTTAAACGTCCGACTTCGGCCCAGGTCATGATCTCGCACTTTGTGGGTTCGGGCCCCACGTCCGGCTCTTGTGCTGACAGCTCGGAGCCTGCTTCAGATTCTGCATCTCCCTCTCTCTCTGCCCCTCCCCTGCTTGCACTCTGTCCCCCAAAAATAAATATTTTAAAAAAATAAAATGCTTGCTCACTCTCCAGCTGAGAGAACCCAGTGTAATGCTGATTTCTGCCCCTGGAAAGGGAACATAGAGACGTTGTAAGGTACTGTTCAAACGGTAGCATCTTGCCAACGTTTCAAAGAATACCATTCAAGGTCAATACAAAGCTGTCTTTGCTGTAAAGGGGCAAATGTCTGCAAGGGAGACCATAAGATTAATTTCTGTTTTAATACACCTGCTGGGAGGAGATGTTGGGGGAGTCCATAGTGGACCAAAAGGATATAGGCTTGGCCCAGTAGGCTTTGGGTCTCCCCAACACCAAATCAGGAAACCAGCTAGGGCCCAGGAACAGAGAAATAACACCAGGGCTGGCCCAGGGCTCCACTCTCTTGATCATGCATTAGGACTCCCTGGAAGAATCCCAGCCCAAGAGCTAATAATAACACTAATAATAAAAGGATAATAATATCAACCATTTTTTTAAGTGCCTTCTATGTGTAAGACACTTTAAATACATTATGTCCTGGCAGCCTCATGCAGGGGGTATAATTACTCCAGTTTTGCAGGTGAGTGAACTGAGGCTCAGAGAAGGGAATGGCAGAAATATGTTAAAAAAAAAAAAAAAGTAAAAAAGGAATGCTGGGTCAAGGTCTTTGCCATCTTAACCTAGTGTCTGGAATTTAAAACAAAAACAACGCTGTTTTTCTCAAGCACAGTCCCCGCCCCATTCACCCGCCCTGACCTGCATTTGCCATGAAATGTCATGCGGAAATCTCCACTGCCAAGCTGGACGGGGACCTTAGGGACCATCTCGTCCAACCCTCTGGTCTCCAGATGAGGGAAAGGAGGGCATGAGAAGTTAAACAACTTGCCCACGAGCACACAGCCGTTTAGAGAAGTTCGAACACAGATCCCTGGAGTCCACGTAGGGGTCTCTCCCATAGCACCAGCCCACCCATCGGTGTGACTCAGGATTCACACTGAGCCCCACTATCTGAAAGACACCCTCGATCGGGGAACACAGAACGAATGCTCCTCCTCCCTCCAAAAGTAGATGGGAGGAACTCTCCAACTGGAGAAAAACACAGCTTGCCCTGGGCCTCTGGGGAGCCCAAGTTGGTTTGTGGCCTTACAGAGCAAGATGTCTCCAGACCCCCAACAATCTACTCACAGAATGTACCCCCATAATCACATAACTGCTCTTCTGTCATTCTCTCATGTAAACACACTTCCTCAGGGGAGTGTCACAGATGTCTACCCGCAAAAACTTGTGGCTGGTGGTCTTTTGCGAACTCCTCCAGAGTCCCTCCTTCTCCAACATGACACCTGCTGGGCTTCACTTGGACGAAAGAAATCCTGACAAGCTAGAGAGGGAGGAGTGAGCTTCCATGGTCAGCCCCTCCAAATCAGAACCCCCGTTCCAATTTGTCCCATCCCAGTGTCCGTTCAGCAGTTGTGTGGGGAAGAGCAGTTGACATCAAGGAGAGACGATGTCACAGCCTTCAGCTTTGCCCATGTTCCCTTACTTCTCCATGCCATGATGATCTGAAGGCACAGCAGAGCCACCAAGATCAGCTTCACTGTCCTTGTTCGGTGGCTGCTCTCTACTCACCATTGGTTGCAAAGTTGTGAGGTTGCTCCATCCTTTCCAGGAGGTTCTAAGTTAGCAGCAAGTTTAATGATGCGGTTGGAGCTGACCACAGACTTGGGCAGATATTGACATTCCTTAAAGATGTGACGTCGTACCAAGCAAGTACTGATGAGAGAGAAAGTACGCAGCGGGGGAAGGGGGAAAGCTGACCTGTATTAAGCTTCTAGTATGTTCTGGGCATTTACTATCACTTAAACCTCACCATGACATTCCTATCATCTCCATGTGACAAAGGGAGAAAGACCTTCAAAGGTATTGAGCAACCTCTCCAAGGCCATCCAGGCAGGAAATGCTAGAACTGAAACTCCACCCCAGACCCTCCAAACTACCAACCCACATATGCTAGACGTTCCCATGGCAGGCACTGCTGGTTTCCGACCTAACCTCTCTGTTCTTCCTTGCTAACAGAACCGTGGTTGCATTGAGGCAGCAATGTGCCCAGTTCCAGGTGGTACCAGAATTTAGCAGCATCAACCATCCTCTGAAATCACTTCTGGCTACTGGGACTGATGCTTGAGCTGCAGTTCAAAATCCATTTCCTTCCTCATAGAAACCATCCTATATACAGAAGTGAGTAAGACTGCAATCACTGTATCATCACCGTACTTTCGTTGTTTTCTGGAATAAGCCAACCTGAGATGTCACCATTTATAGTATCATTTCTACTGGAAAATGCATGGAAGATTCACCCACCGCCTGACCCCTACTCTGCAAAAAACAAACAAACAAACAAACACCCAACAAGTTATAAGAGACTTCATGAGTCCTTTATAAAGTTTGTAAGCAATTCCAATTTCCAAAGCTGCTTTCACATTATCAACCCTTTACTTGTCAGGAAGATCTAAGAATCTCAGGAATGCCAAAGGAATTTCTTGAGAGTATAGTTATGTAACGGGTGTTTCTGTACTATCCTACTCGACCTTATTAAACGGAAAGAAAATCTTCCCCATGACTGAAAAGAATACACTCCAGTCAAGATAAAATACTAGCTATTGTATCCAGTTTACAAGAACGGTGCTGCTTTTCCTGGGGAGGACTGGCTGGCATTAGGACACCCCAGGGTTTTTCAACCTTGGCATTTTGACATTTGGGCCCAGACAATTCTTAGCTGTGGGGGCTCTCCCGTGCGTTGTAGAATGTTCAGTTGCGTCCTGGCCTCTACCCACTAGATGCCAGGAGCACTCTGAGTCGTGACAAACAAAAATGCCTTCAGACATTGTCAAGCATTTTTTGAAGGGCAAGATCAACACTAGTTAAGAAGCACTGGCAGGGCGCCTAGGCGGCTCAGCTGGTTAAGCGCTCGACTTCGGCTCAGGTCATGATCTGGCCATGCATAGTTCGAGCCCCACGTGGGGCTGTGTGCTGACAGCTCAGAGCCTGGAGCCTGCTTCCGATTCTGTGTCTCCCTCTCTCTCTGCCCCTCCCCCACTCACGCTCTGTCTCTCTCTCGTGCTCTCTCAAAAATAAACATGAAGGGGCGCCTGGGTGGCGTAGTCGGTTAAGTGTCCGACTTCAGCCAGGTCACGATCTCGCGGTCCGCGAGTTCGAGCCCCGCGTCGGGCTCTGGCCTGATGGCTCAGAGCCTGGAGCCTGTTTCCGATTCTGTGTCTCCCTCTCTCTCTGCCCCTCCCCCGTTCATGCTCTGCCTCTCTCTGTCCCAAAAAAATAAATAAACGTTGGAAAAAAAAAAAAAAAATTAAAAAAAAAAAAAACATGAAAAAAAAATTTTTTTAATTGCCAAAAAAAAAAAAAAAAAAAGAACCACTGGCCAAAGTCAACAAACTGGGAGGACCTATTTACTCCCAGAGTTGCATTAAACCTGACAAAGCCGTGAAACACTGCAGTGAAATAGAAAGTACTGATCTGAGTTCTGGTAGCAAATCCTACCCTCCATAAAGTAGAGAAGCAGAGAGGCTCACTGAAACGGCCTTCAGCTGTAATCACGGGCAAGGTCTATCACCCCAGGCTGTCAAGAAACCCAGCTTCAGAACAGGGATCCCCTCGCTGCTGGCTCCTAAGGGTTGCCAGGCAGAATCCCTTCGAGGCCAATGTTCCTTCCTATCACTCACAAGCAAGCTGGAAAAAGGCTGCCTTTTCCAATCGCGTTCCTTTCTCCCCAGGCTCTCCAGCCGGTGAGTGGATGGAACGCTTTCAGGGTTTGTGTTTCACTGCACTGCTCACTTTTGAAGCTCCCTTGTCTCTGAATAATTGTCTTAGCTCAGCAGCTGCTATTGAACAGATTCCAGCAGTTCAGCGCTGACAGAGCATCTAATGAACTTCAGAGTGTTCTGGGAGGCTACTCTGGAATCCACCTTTGGACCTGTCTGCAGAGCGGGCTCAGCATGCTCCAGAGTCAGGGGCTGAAACCCCAGAGCAAGCCCTCAGCCTCTGCCCCAGCACTGTGCTCCAGAAGGCACAAAATGGTAGTGTGTCCTACAGGTTACCAAGCAAATGTGAGTTCCTTTCTGGATGCTTCCAACGCTATGTGATCTGATCAACTATTCTGAGTAAATTCCGAGTCTTTCTCAGAGCCCCGTCTCTTAACCTCAATGATGATCAATGGTAGAAAAAAATCTATTTACTCATTAATATATATTGTCAAGCTACTGGCTACTAGCAGTTTGAGTTTCTGTTATCAAACTGAAAGTAATACATCATTCATTCATTCATTCATTCATCCAAATGTTCCAGGAAGGCAGGGAATTTTGTCTGTAGTTCATCGCTTATTTGTGGAATAAATCACTGCCCACTTTGTCCAAGGTGCTGTCATTGTGCTAAGAATGCAGCAGAGCCGACAGGCCTCAGGGACTTTGCAGTCCAGCAGGAGTGGGTGTGTGTGTAAAACTCAAGGTTTTTACGCAAGATACGATCTATAGCAGTGCTGATGGGGATAATAAGTTAAATTTGTGTTCTTTCCTATATTTAGTGCTGTCTTTAGTACTTAAAAATAATTTCCTGTGTGGGGTGCCTGGGTGGCTCAGTCAGTTAAGCGTGTGACTTCGGTTCAGGTCATGATCTCGCAGTTTGGGAGTTCGAGCCCCACATTGGGCTCGCTGCTGTCACCGAGGAGCCTGCTTCAGATCCTCTGTCCCTGTCTTTCTCTGCTCCTCCCCTGCTTGTGCGCTCGCTCGCTCTCTCTCTCAAAAATAAATTAAAAAAATAATAATAATTTTCTGTGGGCAAATCAAGGCCGACTTCACCGGCCGATTAGCATCAGCTCATTTACTGCCACTTGCTGGTACTGAGGCGGAGACGACAGATTCAACAGGAAGCCAATCCCAGCCAATGTGCTGAGTGGGGATTAGAATCCAGCCGGGGAGATGGGCGATGAGTAAGTTTTTACAGGGGAGTACTGTCAGCACGGTGCAAAATCACTAGGTCGGGAAACGACATGTATGGTGCAACAGCACAAATGAGTAAGAGTGAGGGGAGGGGCGGCGGGGGGAGGGCGTTCTGGGCAAAGGGGGCTGCAGGGGGGAAGGCCCTAATGAGGAGGAAGGTGGGCACATTCGATGAACCAGAGGAGGCAGCAAAGGAGGAGGGTAGCCCTCAGCAGGCTGGAGAGCTGGGCAGGGGCACATCCTCTAGGGTCCTGTAAACCTCACTGACGAGTCTGGGTTTTGTTCTACGGGAATCAGAAGCCCCTGCCCAGACTTGAGGTGGGGTTTCTATGGTCCCACAAGGAGGCATTGTGGCCGACAGGGGGGAAACGGGTAGGTGGGGGTCGGGAAGGGCACAGTGGATATTTAAGCAGATGAAGGGCAGAGGTGACATGGTCAGTGCTCTTTTTGGAAGCTTCAAGATCACAACCCTGTGTGCCTTGAGCAATGGGAGGCTGTGCCCTTTGCAAACCCCCCAGGAATTAGTCATTGTCAGGATCAGGCCTGTCTCCCCTATCTCTTGCTTTAAACTGCTGCCTCCTTACACCCAGGCCACCGTTCCGACATTCCTTTTCAGAGATTATCACCAACTTCAGTCCTTAAACTGAGCCCTGAACATCTCCCACCTGTCGCTTAGATAAGCCAGTTCAGAGCCCTCTGGGGTCACAGGGGTCATGTGACCCATTTGATAGACTCACAGACATCTGTGGCCAGAGAGGATGTGGTCTTTCCAGTGACTTTGTGAAGAGGGACGTGTGGGTCTTTCACAGACACACTGTAAGCAACCTAGATGCCATTGAATCTGCAGGCTGTCCCCTTGCCAAGGACAACAGTCGAGATGGGCCAATAAAACAATCATGGTAATGGTCAATCCATAACCCTCCACGCTTCCCAAGGGACGTTTCATTCACTTTAAACCTGACACAAAGGCATGAAAAATGAGGGCAGGACAAACTCTGAAAATACTGTAGTGTGGCTGGTTACAATCTGCTTTCTCCATTTTTTTTTTCTTGATTTCTTTTCTTCTGCTTATTTCTGTCTCCGTCCACACAAAAGGCCTTTCTCAACCATTTGGTTATCCTTAGCTCCATGCTCGTATTTAGCGGATGGCATTAAAGCGCCCAGTGGAAGTTCTGAGTGTGAGGCCAGAGTTTGTCAGCTGGTGGGACCTTAATTCCAGGAGGAGAACCCCACCCCGGCTCTGGTGGAATTGTGTAGTTTGTGAGACAAGGTCCTATCCTGTCTATCTCGTTAGCCACAAGATTCCTTGCCTCCAGAACATAGTAAGTGCTCAATAAATATTTGATGTTATTATTCAACCTCTCGGACCCTCAGTTTTCTCATCTGAAAATTGGGGATAAAAAATATTCCTCTGGCAGTTTCCGAGAAGAGAGAGTATATATAAACCCCTGGCACAGTGCTTAGAGTTTAGCCAATTAGTTACAAATAATAACAGGTGGCAATCATTGTCATCATTACTTCTAGGGACAACAGGGCAGCTGTTTCATGACCATCTGTGGTCACAGTGGCCAGGCTAAATATAGAGGCAAAGCATAGTACTTGTCGAGAGGCCATTTATTTATTTATTTATTTCAATATATGAAGTTTATTGTCAAATTGGTTTCCATACAACACCCAGTGCTCATCCCAAAAGGTGCCCTCCTCAATGCCCATCACCCACCCTCCCCTCCCTCCACCCCCCATCAACCCTCAGTTTGTTCTGTTTTTAAGAGTCTCTTATGCTTTGGCTCTCTCCCACTCTAACTTCTTTTTTTTTTTTTTTTTTCCCTTTCCCTCCCCCATGGGTTCCTGTTAAGTTTCTCAGGATCCACATAAGAGTGAAACCATATGGTATCTGTCTTTCTCTGTATGGCTTATTTCACTTAGCATCACACTCTCCAGTTCCATCCACGTTGCTACAAAAGGCCATATTTCATTCTTTCTCATTGCCACATAGTACTCCATTGTGTATATAAACCACAATTTCTTTATCCATTCATCAGTTGATGGACATTTAGGCTCTTTCCATCATTTGGCTATTGTTGAGAGTGCTGCTATAAACATTGGGGTGCAAGTGCCCCTATGCATCAGTACTCCTGTATCCCTTGGGTAAATTCCTAGCAGTGCTATTGCTGGGTCATAGGGTAGGTCTGTTTTTAGTTTTTTGAGGAACCTCCACACTGTTTTCCAGAGTGGCTGCACCAATTTGCATTCCCACCAACAGTGCAAGAGGGTTCCCGTTTCTCCACATCCTCTCCAGCATCTATAGTCTCCTGACTTGTTCATTTTGAGAGGCCATTTATTATAGTAAAAATCAACACAGCAAGGAGGAGCCTCGAGATGACAGCCTTTGACTTTCAGTGTGTAGAAAGTCCAAGGACACCAGCTTCCGTTGTGACTGAGGAGAAAGGTGGGTGGTGGCACTGCATCACCAAAGAGCTCTGTAGAATGGCCATTCCCGCGGAATGTTCTTCTGCTCTGCTCAGTCTATTAGGAGCAATTTAGCAGCAAAGGCACTGGAGGAGTTTGCTGAGACTCCCCCAGCCCCGGCTCTCTCCCATACAGCAGGCAGGTTGATGGATCGTCTCATTTGGAATGGTTTTTAAATAGATGTCTATAGTTAAAAAACAAAACAAAACATTCAAACAAAAAGATTTCGAACAGTACAAGAGGGTACTTGCAGAAAGATCAGAATTGACCTGAAGCTTTGAGGGTGTTAGGAATGTTAACCTTTCCAGGGATCCAGAAGGACCAAGGCCCTGTCAGTTTCAACATGTGACTTCCACATGGTGGCAGTTAAGGTCACCCTGGGTGTTGATATCCAGCAGGCAGATGGAGAGAGCGTGGAGGTAGGCAGGGTTGGTTTTAAATGAGCCAGGCCTAGAAGAGACAGGTGTCACTTCTGCCCACATTTCATTGGCCAGAATTAGACTCTCTGACCTAGACTCATACTAGAAAATGTCCCGGCTGGGCAGCTGCTTCCCACAACTGGACACTGTGGAAGAAAAGCACAAACCTTTGATGGGCAATTAGCTGTCATCTGCCGTAGATGAACTGGAGAATTATATCCTCATTTATTTAAGCTTCGGGAGTCTGACTTTCCTCTTCCCTCTCTTCTGCTTTTCCACTCGTCTTTTGTCAAAGGCAAATTTGTAAACTATGGAAAACTATTACCTGGTAAGAATGAAGAGTTCAGAAAATGGACACCTGTTGGTGGCTGGGTGGCTCAGTGGTTAAGCATCTGACTTTGGCTCAGGTCATGATCTCACGGTTCGTGAGTTTGAGTCCCACATCAGGTGAGCTCAAGCCCCACTTCGGGTGAGCCCCCCTTCTCCCTCTCTCTCTCTGACCCTCGCTCACTTGCACACTCTCTCTCTCAAAAAAAAAAAGGAGGTGGGGAGAACCTGGGTGGCTCAGTTGGTTAAGCATCTGACTTCGGCTCAGGTCATAATCTCACAGTTTGTGGATTTGAGCCCCTCATCAGGCTCTGTACTGACAGCTCGGAGCCTGGAGCCTGCTTTGGATTCTGTCCTCCTTTCTCTGCCCCTTCCCCATTTGCACTGTCTCTGTCTCTCAAAAATGAATAAACATTATAAAAATTAAAAAAAACAAACATGCGTATCTTTGACCCAGGAACACTTCTAAGCCCATTTCCTAAAGAAATCAGTGGTTAACTCTCACAGTGCATGTACGAGGATATTTATAATAGTGACACATTGTAAGCAATCTAGATGCCAATAGATGACAGCAGAGAGCTGTTTATACTTCAACGATGCCTCCATACAATGGAATACAGGTGTTAAAAATAATTGTGTAGATACCTGCAAACACAAAAATATGTCCATGTTATGAAAAAGTAAGACTCTTAAGCAGTATGAATTTTTTTTTTAATAAATTGGTTACTTGTAGCAAAAGCTGGAGGACATACCTTAAAATGTTTAGTGTTCATTCCTGGGGAATATGGCTGTGCGTGTTTTTCATTTTCTCCTGTTACACCTTTACATGATGTCTTACTGTTTTATCATTAGAAAAAACAGTGAAGCTATTTTCAGCTTGAAACAAACAAACAGAAAAAATGTAGATAACGGCAATTGGGGCTTAGGTGACTGAAAGTGAGTACGCGAATCAGGCCCGGCCTCCCCAGACCCCGTGCGTTGGGCCTGTCACCCGACACTCAAGTCGCTATCACGAGCACTTTTCTCTGTTGAAGTGACTGGCTTTTGTCCCGCCAACCCCAGGTTATAATGGGAGAGGAAAATAGGCCTCAGGGCAGTCGGCGGCAGCCCCAACCCGCAGTGGGCCCCGTCGGTGAGTCGGTGGGCTGGGGCTCACCCTGCCTCCGGCCTCTTCATGGGGAACACCATCAGAGCCCTGGTGGCCTTCATCCCTGCTGACTGCTGCCAGAACTACGTGGTCAGAGATCTCCGGGAGATGCCCGTGGACAAGATGGTAGATCTGAGTGGGACCCAGCTACGCCATTTCCCCGGGCACGTGTGCTCCTTCCGGGAGCTGGTCAAGCTCTACCTGAGTGACAACCACCTCAACAGCCTGCCTCCTGAGCTGGGGCAGCTGCAGAATCTGCAGATCCTGGCCCTGGATTTCAACAACTTCAAGGCTCTGCCCCAGGTGGTGTGTACTTTGAAACAGCTCTGCATCCTCTACTTGGGTAACAACAAACTTTGCGACCTCCCCAGTGAGCTGAGCCTGCTTCAGAATCTCCGGACCCTGTGGGTCGAGGCCAACTGCCTCACCCAGCTGCCGGAGGTGGTCTGCGAGCTAAGTCTCCTAAAGACTCTGCATGCCGGCTCCAATTCTCTGCGTCTGCTGCCAGGCCAGCTCCAGCGCCTCCGAGAGCTGCGGACCATCTGGCTCTCGGGCAACCTGCTGACTGACTTCCCCCCCGTGCTGCTGCACATGCCCTTCCTGGAGGTGATCGACGTGGACAGGAACAGCATCCGTTACTTCCCCAGCCTGGCCCACCTGTCGAGTCTGAAGCTGGTCATCTATGACCACAATCCCTGCAGGAACGCACCCAAGGTGGCCAAAGGCGTGCGCCGCGTGGGAAGATGGGCAGAGGAGACGCCAGAGCCTGACCCCAGAAAAGCCAGACGCTACGCCTTGGCCAGGGAGGAAAGTCAGGAGGGAGAGGCACTTGTCCTGCCTCCTCTACTTCTTCCTCCCAACTCCTGAGGAGCTTCAGTCGTAGGTCAACGCCAAGGATCCGACTCCAGCATCTTCTGATCTCTCCTTTAGAGGGTACAGGATTGCTCTGGGACACACGGGATGCTCTGCCAGTGGGGAGTGATGGAAGTCCAAAGAAATGCCTCACTCACATTAAGGGAGAATTTCTGGCCAACATTTCTCCCAAAGTGAAGTTGGGTGCTATGGCCGGCCTCACTCTCTGCAAGCAAATCAGCTCCTCCAAATAGGTATTTTGCAACATTGAAGAGTACGAAGGGCTAGGACATTCTGTCCTTCTCTACTCCACAAGTGGCTGGTCAGGATGCTCACGAACTCCTCAAATAAGGTATTTACTAAAGAATTCACCTGAGAGTTCAGGTGGCCTGGCTCCAGCCCTTTGCAGGATATATTTTACTAGGAATGACCTTAAGTGATATGAAAATAGGGACAAATTCAGGCCACTTACAAAAGACATTTCTACCTAGTCAGTCAGACTCTCAGACTCCGTGCTGTTGCAAAGGCTCAAGATGAAGCTTTTCCCCTGCAGTTGAGTGAATGCTGAGAGGACCTCTGATAGAAAATGCCTCCTGGTGGAGTACGGCTGCCACCTTATACACTTGACAGTGGTTCATGCTGATTTAGCTGGTTTTCCCTAAAGGTCAAGGTTTGACTCCAGGTCTGCTCTCAACCGCTTACTGTCACTATAATACTACAAGTCCTCTAGAAAGTAGAACCTCTTGTTGGCAATGTGGTCTTATTAAAATCAAGCCTAGTTGTAACTTGCCTGCCTCCATGGAGCCCTCCCGTTTATTCACATTTACGAAGAACTGAACTGAATCCCCTTTCGTGGAGGGAAACCACTTTCCAGGATATTAGGTTAAAGGTAGCAGGTGAGAAATCTGTTTACTTGAAACAAGCATTTGGAAATCTGCGTTGAAGGTTGTGGTATATATAAGACACTTCTGCCTCTAGCCTCAGTTTCTTAGCCTTTATTTGGATTTGACTTTTCTAGATAGGGCCTTTTGATGGTCAGTGTACAAGCTTAGACATTTTGGCCATTTTTTTAAAAGTAAATTGTGACCGTTTCTTCTTCCCACAAATACATCAACCTTAAAGATACTGTTGTCTGTGGGTGATTTAATAACACAGTCATGTTCTTGAACCCACAAGGACACAAAAAGTGTCGTAACTAAAACTTACATGCGTTTGGCTTTTAAAGTTACTTTTGCCATAAAAGCATCTTAACTTAGCAAAGTTTGGTTCTAGAATGACGTTACCCAGCAGACTATTTTCATGTTCTCCTACCATAAATATTTCTTGCTAAACCACCTCCCAGTCTGTAGAATATCTGCAACCCACTGATTAGCCTGCTAACAGATCCCTTTAATCTTAAATGTTATAGGTTTTCAAATATTTAACTCCTTTCGTAATGAGTCCAGATTCCCATTACATAGCTAGGATTTATAGTTTATTTTTTCATGCCTAATGACAAACAAAACTATACTGTTGATGCTTAAAACTTTATGCTAACAGAATTGCCTCCGAACTGGGTCCACAGCCAGCCTTACAGATGGCTCAGACTTTTACCTTTGACCCTGTCTTCCTCCTCCAAAGATTAATGTGCCCATCTCTTCCAGTACAACTGTAGGCTAAAGCCATATAACAGCATGAAGCCAACAGATCTAATGAGCTAAGTGGTCTGAATCAAATGTCAAATGGTAAACATTTGGCACACAAATGGTTTTCTTCTAAAATAATACAGAACATTTCCCAAACAATGGTTAAATGTTCAACACTGATTTTGCTATCCAAAAATGTTTTCACTATAGGGTTTCAGTCAATCTTATAAAAAAATAACCATGTAAATGTATATTAACATTCCCATACCTCTCTGATGTTTTCTTGAAATTCTGACATAATTACAAAGTTAAAAAGGGGAAATGAAGCACCAAATGTAACTTTACTCCTAATTTTAAAAGCCCTGAAACACAAAATGTTATGCACCAGAGAAATTCATACAGAATTTTATTTAGCTTCTCTAAATACAAATGATGCCCACTAAAATCTTTTATCTGAAATGCAACATCGCTAACAGTTCATAATTTTACACTTAAAAAGTGGGCTTGCACCCTAAAAATCAACTATATGCAAATTTTAACTAGAAGCACATATCCTACACACAGTAATACAGCAGTGTAGTATGATGGTAAAGAGCATGGCCTTTCTAACTACGTGAGTTCAAATCCCAGCTTTGCCATTTCCTAGTCACTTACCATCTGTGTCTCAGGTTGCTCATCAGTAAAATGGCAAATTTCCATCTTTGAAGGCACTGTAAGGATTACCAAATTACTGTGTAAAAGGCACATAGAATAGTGCCTGGCAGGTGACAGCTAATGTTTACGTAACATGTTCTTTTTATGAAGTGTTACACCATGCAGCATGGTATTTCTACTTACAAGCAGTCTAATTCTTTGGTTGAAGGGAAAAACATGATGCTAAATAGAACAAAAAGGCCTTTTCTGGCTCGGTAAAATTTCCAGCAACAGTATCTATAGTCTTGAATATAAGAAAAAGAACAACAATGTGGTGAAATGCTTCTGGCTTATCTAACTGGGAAAATACACCAACATGATTACCAAGGATTTATTCAATTTCTAAATGAATATACTTTGCCCTTTTCCTGTTCTTCTAGAATGTGCAAAATCATCAAGGTACATACTTGGAAAATGTGACTATTTCTTGACACAAAACCCATGTATCCTGAGAGGCAGGAGGCATGGGAACCGAAGACACGGGCATGTGTCTGCTGGACATTACTCTCTGCTTTTTGTCACTGAATATATACGCCCTATAATCTCATTACTGTAGAAAGAGTATTAATGCTATTTATAAAACAAATTTACATGCTTTTCTTCCTTTCTAGAGGATCCACTTCTGCAGAATAGGAAACAAATTTTGAATCCTCAGTGCCTAGTATAATTCTTCCACGTTTACCTGGATTTTGGAGATTTTATCATATGCCAGCCCACAGGGTAGGGGGACAAACATTTATGGAGCACATCTGTAGGGCAGTCAGGTACTATCTTCAGAGTCTTGTGTAAGTTAATTCATATACTCTTTTCAATAAACCTTTGAAAGAAGTGTTAGGTGTTGCTCAACTTAAAAATAAGAAAGGGGCGCCTGGGTGGCGCAGTCGGTTAAGTGTCCGACTTCAGCCAGGTCACGATCTCGCGGTCCGTGAGTTCGAGCCCCGCGTCGGGCTCCGGGCTGATGGCTCGGAGCCTGGAGCCTGTTTCCGATTCTGTGTCTCCCTCTCTCTCTGCCCCTCCCCCGTTCATGCTCTGTCTCTCTCTGTCCCAAAAATAAATAAACGTTGAAAAAAAAAATTTAAAAAAAAAAAAAAAATAAGAAATCTGATGGGGCGCCTGGCTCAGTTGGTTGAGGGGCTGACTTCAGCTCAGGTCATGACCTCCTGGTTCATGAGTTTGAGCCTTGCATCAGGCTAGGCTCTCTGCTGTCAGTGAAGCCCACTTCAGATCCTATGTCCCTTGTTCTCTGTCCCTCCCCCACTCGTGCTCTCTCAAAAATAAATAAAACATTAAAAATAAAATAAAAAAATAAGAAATCTAAAATCTGGTTTGTCCTTATTATTCTGACAACCTGAAACATTCTATAGTAATTCTATGATTAAAAAAAGTTAAGTCCTCTTTACACTTTCACTGATGTTCTAATACACTAGAATAGGTACAAGACAAGGCAGACTTTAAGAAAAGGATTCTGCACAAGAAAATGCATTCATCCCATATGACTTACATGGAGAGACCTTTAGCAAAGAACTACTGCTGGGCAAGATTGGGAGAAGAGGGGATTCAAGATAATACTGAGGCAGCTAGTTGTAGCAACTGCCACCCGTGAGGCTAGATGAACAGGGAAATGTTACCTTCACCTATTAAGAGCTAAAAGGCATAAAAAAGAGGCTACCAGGGATGTTGGGGAAGCCCTGTTGGTTAAGCGTCTGACTCTTCTTGATTTCGGCTCAGGTCATAACCTCCCGGTTTGTGAGATTGAGCCCCACATTGGGCCCTGTCCTGACAGTGCGGAGCCTGCTTGGGATTCTTTCTCCCTCTCTCTGCCCCTCCCATGAGTGTGTACGTACTCTCTCTCAAAATAAACTTTAAAAAATAAAGGGGGGGGGGAGAAGATCTACCAGTGAGGCTGTAGTGGTAGGTCTCACAGGGATGCAGTCATCTCCAAAGAGCAAGCTACGCAGGAAGAAAATGCCGAATGCCTATCCCCATGTCCTGCCAGTACCTCCTGAGTTAAACCACAGGAAGGTGTGAGACAGTCAGCAAAGGTTAAGTCGGCCCATGGCCTCCCAGCAGGCAAAGAATGGATCCTGGCTTAAGGATAATAAAAGAATTACCAGTATACATATTATCCTTCAAAGAAAAACGGAAAGCTACCTAGATTTTTAAAAATTATTTTTAGTCAACACACGCGTACCTAGAATGGATTTAAAAACCCTACTCAATTTTTTATATAGGTACTATTAACATACATTCCAAACCTCTAATTCCATATCACAAAAATTTTGCAAAAAACTGCTTCCATATTCAGTTTGAGTTAAAAGAAACTCTATCCTAAAACTGTTAGAGAAATTATAGAGGGGCATAGGTTGCTATTTTACCTCTGAAAGTGAAAAGACATTAAAATTTGTAAACTTGAGATAATCTCGGTTTATGAATACATCTGTAAGGGCTTCAAAGGATATGAATTCAAAGAGGTAAAGAGGCACGGGTTATTCTTGGATGTAACAATGAAGCTCCCATGTTTCTACCTCTTTTTAGATTAACATTTATTGTTGTATTCTTTTTAAGACCTTTAGAGAAAACATGCCCAAGTATCCTTAAAGATCAAGATCTTACTCCAGGGTATCTAGTACCTCAAGACAGATATTTAAACCCACTTCCACTGAAACCTGTAGGTTTTCTTGGTCGTGATATGCTCACTTGTTCCACCTGAAAACTGATGTCATGATGTGATATACTAAAAAAAAAAAAAAAAGATCAGTGCAATTCTCTTTGATAATCTCAGGAAAAGTCCCTCCTTTATGTGAATGTTAGAAGACATAAACTAGTACCAAAACAAAGAAAACCAAGTTTTCCTAGTTTCAGTAGCTTCTACAAAAGTAGTATTAAAATGTGGAGACAAACTTTTTAGACAAAAACAAAACAGGTTGGGAGCACGTGGCTGCCTCAATCAGTAGAGCATGTAACTCTTGATTTCATGATCATGGGTTCAAACCCCACGTGGAGCCCACTTCAAAAAACAAAAACACAACAGAAACAGGTTATTTTATCATTGTTTCCTTGAAAACCCTTTTGCTCTTCTATGGGAATAAAATGTCTCTCCATTAAGCTAGCACAGATACCCTGTAAAAACTTATAACCTACTGCTGCACTTTATTTCTTGGGCATTCTGCTATACACCGATGCATTAAAATAACTTCCAAAACTAAATTCACTTTTAAACCATTAACTAAGTACATACCTATCCCCATTCTCTCTCCTCTCGGCCATTTGCCAAAACCGAAAAGCATTAACAAAACAACAATCAGTAATGCTTAAATCTAACCACATCCATATTCTTTAAGAGGGTATTACCCTTTAAAGCATCAAAGGTCCTTGAGAAGCAGCTTGTAACAAGCAACTTTTAAAATAGAGGACTCTTTCGGGACACCTGGGTGGCTCAATCGGTTAAGAGGCCAACTTCGGCTCAGGTCACAATCTCATGGTTGGGGAGTATGAGCCCCATACTGGGCTCGCTGTCAGCACAGAACCCGCTTCAGATCCTCTGTCCCCTTCTCTCTCTGGCCCTCTTCTGCTCATGCACTCTCTCAAAAGTAACATTTAAAAAGAGGGGCGCCTGGGTGGCGCAGTCGGTTAAGCGTCCGA
This sequence comes from Puma concolor, assembly GCF_028749965.1. Lineage (NCBI taxonomy): Eukaryota > Metazoa > Chordata > Mammalia > Carnivora > Felidae > Puma > Puma concolor. The sequence goes on from NC_141673.1 coordinate 48,170,559, forward strand.
CTTCAGCCAGGTCACGATCTCGCGGTCCGTGAGTTCGAGCCCCGAGTCAGGCTCTGGGCTGATGGCTCAGAGCCTGGAGCCTGTTTCCCATTCTGTGTCTCCCTCTCTCTCTGCCCCTCCCCCGTTCATGCTCTGTCTCTCTCTATCCCAAAAATAAATAAACGTTGAAAAAAAAAAAAATAAAATAAAAATAAAAATATAGGACTCTTTCAAACTTGAAATAATGTTTACACCATCATTGTTTCCTATATAAGAGACAGTACTTAGACTATACAAAATTAAATGAGTACTTTCACTAAACAAAATTAAATGGCTAATAAGTTATATAGGATTAAAAACCAAGAGATTAACCTATGTTTATCATGTGTGACTTGGACTTGATAATTATTTCATAATCAGGTAAGGTCAATCATTAGTTAAGCTGAACAACTCTATACAGAGTATAATCATTTGCTCCCATTAAATAATTAAAAACAGGGTACAAATCACTAAGACAGGTGAGAACAGATAATTGTTCAAATTTTTATTTTGATGCACAATATGAGAAATGAACTTTTAAATCAACTTTTATGGAAAATGAAACAGCAAATAAATTAGACCAATGTTAAAATCGATGGTCAGTTAAATGTCCAAACATAAGGATACAAGAGCCACAGATAAACTTCAATACCACAGTCTTCTTTAACAGGTGGAAGTCTTTCAAACACAACTTTGCTATGAACTACCTGGTCCAGAGCTCAACAGCACATGGGAATGTTTAACAGGGGTGGTGATCAGGGACACGTTTCCTGCAAGGATTATAAAACAAACACTTAAGAAAAAGGCAATGATAAAAATGAAAAGCATGTAACCAAAGATTTATAGCAAATACAAACACAGCTAAATTCTTAATTTTATTAAAACCATTATAACCAATTCTCTGTAAAAAAGATGCTGTTTCTACCTCATAATTAATATCCCTCAATTACTACTATACTAGTAAGAGGACATTACAAATCTATGGAACGTGAAGACCTGTAGGTATTTAGCAATACTCTATTTCTCATCCCAACAACCTACTTAACAAATACATATTCTCCATTAAAAGGTTAATGCATGTTTTCAGCAAATGCGTTAGGGAATTCTACTACTAAATTAGTCAAAGACAAAGACAGGTACTCTTAACCACAAGTTGTATGTAGAATGACAAGACTTTGGGGCCTCCAGATTAAAAATCTCTATTTTTCTTGCTATTCTAAACGAATGAAAACAAATGCCGGTAGGTAAGCTGGGAAACTCACTAAAGTATGTCAACAGTGCCTTTCATATACATCTTAGATGTTAAACTTTTATTCTTTGGTGAGAAAATAACAAATCTCTCAGGAAGGAGGCATGGCAGAGGTACTAACAGAATTTTACTTACTGCCTGTATAAGCACTGCTTCTAAAGACAAACAAAGCAATCATTCCAGAGAAGCAGACAAAGTCTAAAAACACTGAAAGAGTATACTGGGACCATATAAGGAAATAAATCTTTCAACCTTGGAAGCTTATGGGAGTAGGACTAAAGGATGCTAAAAGATGTCAATATAGAAACTTATCAAGCTGTGACAGTTCACAGGGCAACTGGTCTGGAATGGAATAAGAGTCCGCTGGTTAATAATGAGTATGAAGAGTCCCCAGACCAGTACGTTTGGGAAGGCTGAGTTAAACAAAATTATTCATGTTTCTTTACTGCAACTACTGAGAACGTCTACTAAATTTAACAGACACTTAAACCACTAAAACAGTGGTATCAGATCAAATGAGGTATACCAAGGAACATATTACAAATGTGGTTGAAGGTGTCAAGTCATCGCAAAGATTTATGAGGGCAGACATGATTATGTGGCCTATTAGGAAAACTTTACAGACCAGTTTCCATTTGTTATCATTCTGCTTATTAAAGACAGTAGAAAACAGAACTGCACCACCATCTCTGCTGGCACAGCTTCCAAAACTTTCAATTTCTCCTTCCCTCACCAACTTTCCATTTCAAAATGACGGCTCATTTCCCTACCATAGAAAAACTATTTTCAGCCCAGGCCTTCTACTACACCACAGATTTAAATACCATTTCCCCCTTTTCTTTCCACATCCAAATCACTACTTTCTACTCTTTCCTCTTTCTAACAGTAATGCGATGTAATAGAAAAAAGCACTCAAGTGGATGCTGCACGATCTGCACAAAGAAATTCCTTGTACCTTAGTCCATTTAAGGTGCAATTTCCTAATGATGTTCCTACTTCCCTCCTGTTCCCAGGGATGAACTCCCCGTGCTTCCAACTAAAACCAGCACCCCCCTCTCATTCTCCACTCCTTCTCACAGCTACTCAGTGGGCTGCTCCCTCCTTCTGCATTCATCTCCCCCTACAAGATCACTCCACATAGCACTGAACATTCACAGTAAAGACCCACACATTCTCTAGCTACCATCCCACTTCTCTGCTTCTATTCACAAGAGACTCACATAAGAGAAACTTTATTTCTCCCAACAAGAACCTTGGATTGGATTATCCTTCATTCCTTTTCCTTATACCTTATATGCAGCCCATCATCAAATTCTGCGGGCTCCACCTTCAAAATCTATGATCAACACCTCCTGACCACCCTCACCTCTTATCTCCTGGTGCAGGCCACCATCCCCTCTCAATTTCATGAACCACCACTTCAACAGGTAAAATTAATATTTTCATAACTACTAGTAAGAACAATTAAGTTAACTAAATCTTCAGAAGTTAAGATTTTCTGGCTAACCGTTTTTTACGTGAATGAGTTTCTGAAAAAATTTGACACCTTAAAAAAACTGCTGAAATGGAACATATAAGGAACTCTGGACATCATGTACTTAAGATTACCTATATGAAAAAGTGTACCCAGGATAGAGGACTATAGCAGACTCATGCTGGTAAAAACACATTCATTCTTACTACTACAGCCCTCGCCCCCATGCAGTATGGTTCTTAACCTTTCCAAGCCTGCCTCTTTATGTCAATTCTGAGAGCTCTCCTGTGTTACCTGTACCCCTCTCTCCCTGAACTTTTTTGACTTTAAGAGTTATGACTACAGATTTTAAATAACATGCGTAATACTTTTAGTTAGGCAGAAATGGCTCTATCAACTACAATTACCAAACATACCCAGTTATCTATTTTTTGCTTCTGTGTTAATTTTTTTGTAAGAGGGGCACCTAGTGGCTCAATTGGTTGAGCATTCAACTCTTGATTTCAGCTCTGGTTATGATCTCACAGATCACGGGATCAAGCCCCACACTGGGCTGCACCCTGACAGTGCAGAGCCTATTTGGGATTCTCTCTCTCACTCTCTCTCTGCCCCTCCCTCATGTGGGCACGCTAAGTAAACATTAAAAAACAATAATTTTAAAAAACAATTTTTTCTAAGAAACGTGTGTTAAAGTGCTACAATACCTTGGTGCTGCTTTGATAATGTTGTCCACACGCAGAATCACCTCTGCTGCTTCAGCTGCACTCAAAAGAACTTGTCGCTTTACTTGGAAACTTTCTGTTATACCCAGTGCTGCCATATCTCCAATGGTACCTTCCTTCATATCTGAAAAAAGACACAGTATTTACTAAATAAACTACAGTTGTTTTTTTTTTTAAAAACATGTATTTATTATTGAGAGACAGACAGACATAGAGCATGAGCAAGGGAGGGGCAGAGAGAAGGGGAGACACAGAATCTGAAGCAGGCTCCAGGCTCTGAGCTGTCAGCACAGAGCCCGACGTGGGGCTCGAACTCACCAACTGTGACATCGTGACTTGAGCCCGAAGTCAGTCGCCCAACCGACTGAGCCACCCAGGCACCCCCAAACTATAGTTTTAGCAACTAAATTATCAAAGTATCTCTAATTACTTACAACAAATAAAATTAATGTTTATAAAAAATGAGATCACAAGACCCAACCACTCAATTTAATTAGAGCATTCTCATCAGCCTATCACTCAAGGCCTTTGAGAAAATTAAAAGGTCAATTAGGTCAAATAATGGAAAATGAATATAGAACACTCAATCAGTTTAACATTTTTAAGTGTATTCATTTATTTTGAGAGACAAGCAGAAAGCAAGTTGGGGAGGGGCAGACAGAAAGGGAGAGAGAGAGAATCCCAAGCAGGCTCCACAATGTCAGCGAAGAGCCCAACACAGGGCTTGAACTCACAACCTGCAAGTTTATGACCTGAGCTGAAACCAAGAGTTGACACTTAACCAACTGAGCCACCCAGGCACCCCTCAATCACCTATCTTTATCTATGTACATATATATACACGTGTGTATATGTACGTACATGTGTAAAATTACTGCAGGGAGCACCTGGGTGGCTTAGTCAGTTAAGCCTCCAACTCTTGCTTTCAGCTCAGGTTATGATCTCATGGTTCGTAGGACTGAGCTCCATGATGGGCTCTGTGCTGACAGCATGGGGCCTGCTTGGGATTCTCTCGCTCTCAAAATAATAGTAAAAAATAAAAATAAAAGTAAAATTACTACAGAAGATGTGCTTATCACTAATTACCATGGATTCTTTTTTAAGATTTTAATTTTTAGAAGTAATCTACACCCAATGCGGGGCTCGAACTCACAACCCTGCGATCAAGAGTCACATGCTCTACCAACTGAGCCAGCCAGGTGCCCCTACCATGGACTCCTAAAACTGGAAGAGAATTTAGAAGTCATCTATTTTTCTTGTGAGAATCCCTACTTGACCTTCTGACAGATCATTTTCATTACCTCTCTTCTGCAGTGCCAGGATTATCTACCCTCTTACTATTCCTGTCTTGGACAGTTCATTGGGAAATTTTTCAATTTGAATTAAAATCTGCCCTTTTGGCCACTTTTATCTATGTATCAAAGATCCACACTCAAGAATGTCTCACAGTAAGTTTCCTAGGAGATTAAAATTGAATGTTGATTATACTGTAAGAAACTTAACATTAAGTTTACACTTATTTGAAAATATTAGTACTGTTTATGTATTTCAATCTCACAGTCGTAATAAACTAGTTACAAATCTTCTAATTAGTTTTATACCCTTTATGGAAAAACAGTTCTGGTAGTGTTGAGAATATGAAGTTAAACATTTTCCTAAAATATGTAACAATTACAGAGGCAAGGGCCACAGGAAACTTTTTTATGGTTATTATGAGAATTCAGCTTAAAGAAAAAAAAGAATAACTTGGTAAAGTTACCACCAAAATTACTGCAAGGTTTCATGCAATTTCTTACCCAGTCCAGCAGTTGTATTGCCTTCACTATGGGCAGCTCGGAGCTGCGCCACCAGATCTGCACTGTCATAGCCTGCGTTATCGGCGATGATAGTTGGCAACTACAAGGTGAGAAAGACAAATAGCAAATATTCTATAAGAAAGTGGATTTACTTCTAACCAGGACACCTTTTTAAAATTATACATTTAGAAACAATGTAAAATTGTTCCTTTTAATTACTGCTCATAAAAAAGATAAACTCCAGAATCAAATTTAAGTGGTGTGAACCAGTTTTCTTAATGCCAAAAAGGCAAACATGTCTACGATAGGAAAATGTATTCATTTAAAAAACCATCAATACTCACAAAATGGGAGTTCAGATCTCTTTATCAACTTACCATTCTCAGTGCTTTAGCATAAGACTCCATTGCAACAGCTTCTTTGCCTGGTGTTCTACTGGCAAGCTGTGTCACAGCATGAGCCATCAGCATCTCAGAACAGCCTGCAGATTAAAATTAAATTCCAATTAAATATTTTATTTAATCTCCAAGACCCTGAATTACTGATTTCCCTTAAGACACGTCAAACATTTTAAAATTAAACTCAAAAGTACTATATATAAACTTTCTAAAAATCATTAAAGCCAGGGGCGCCTGGGTGGCGCAGTCGGTTAAGCGTCCGACTTCAGCCAGGTCACGATCTCGCGGTCCGGGAGTTCGAGCCCCGCGTCAGGCTCTGGGCTGATGGCTCAGAGCCTGGAGCCTGTTTCCGATTCTGTGTCTCCCTCTCTCTCTGCCCCTCCCCCGTTCATGCTCTGTCTCTCTCTGTCCCAAAAATAAATAAATGTTGAAAAAAAATTAAAAAAAAAAAAAAAATCATTAAAGCCAAAACCATTACTATACTTGAATAAACCACGTTCAGTATTTTTAAAACGCTTACCTCCTCCATAAACTGTTCTAGAATCCTTCACAGTTTGGGCAAGAACACAGAGAGCATCATGCAAAGATCTTTCTGCTTCATCTAAAATTTGTTGAGTGGCACCACGCAGAACAATGGTACAAGCTTCACCTAAAGTTAAAAGATAAGATTCTTAGGTCACAGTGAACACTTAGTTATAAAAAAATAAGTTTGGGGCGCCTGGGTGGCGCAGTCGGTTAAGCGTCCGACTTCAGCCAGGTCACGATCTCGCGGTCCGGGAGTTCGAGCCCCGCGTCAGGCTCTGGGCTGATGGCTCAGAGCCTGGAGCCTGTTTCCGATTCTGTGTCTCCCTCTCTCTCTGCCCCTCCCCCGTTCATGCTCTGTCTCTCTCTGTCCCAAAAATAAATAAACGTTGAAAAAAAAAAAAAAAATTTTTAAAAAAAATAAGTTTGCCGGGGCGCCTGGGTGGCGCAGTCGGTTAAGCGTCCGACTTCAGCCAGGTCACGATCTCGCGGTCCGTGAGTTCGAGCCCCGCGTCGGGCTCTGGGCTGATGGCTCAGAGCCTGGAGCCTGTTTCCGATTCTGTGTCTCCCTCTCTCTCTGCCCCTCCCCCGTTCATGCTCTGTCTCTCTCTGTCCCCAAAATAAATAAACGTTGAAAAAAAAAATTTAAAAAAAAAAAAATAATAAGTTTGCCTTCTAATCTTTATGTAGATATTGGTTATAATTATTCTTTGGTTTTAAAAGCGGACATGTCCTCTGCTGTTGTACATTCTTTTTGCTAATAATCCATGTTCACAGTAGTTCTAAGGTACCTAGAAAACAATCATATTGAATATACTGTTCACAAAGGCAAGATTAACACGAGGCTTATCTCAAAAGAAACTGAGATTAATATACATCATGCCTCTCAAGAATTAAGACACATCACATTCTAGTAAATAGTGTAACTACTTCTTTTAACTTCAACAGAGTCTATCAAACATTTAGGAACCTAAATCAGGATCTATATAATCACTCACCAAGTGCTACCCCAGAAAAGTGGATCAGTTTGTCTTCTCCAATCATGACTTCCTCAATAAGCTTGCAACTTCCAAGCTTCACTAGTTCTGGGTGGTCAAAGGTAGAAGCAATTTCACCACCTATGAACATAAATACACATTAATTAAATGCACAACACATTTAAAAATCTGTTTTCCAGTAAGAACTAATGAACTGACATTTTTAAAGTTGACTGCTTACTACATGCCAAGCACTTTGAAGCACTTCACATAATCTAATTATTTAATCTTTACAACCCTCACAGATACTGTTAGGAAATACTAAAATTGAGGCAAAGAGATATTTAGTTTCTTGTTCACGATTATGTAGCACTAACAAATATAGTAAAGTGGAATTCAAATCCAAGCAGTCTCTTTAGACCTGTATGTGCAGCACACTGTAGAATACTATTTCCCAAAGGTTAAACTGGGACTTTAACATCTATTTTTAAATCTGAATTTAAATTCAGATTCCCTTTTGAATCCTGTCTAGAAAACCAGTACCCTTATGATCCAATTTCTCAAAACATAAGAATATTTGACTAATTCTATGTCAACAGATGTAAACCTTAGAAACTGCTTAAAGGAGCACCTGATACCTGCTAATCATTACAGTAACTACAATCTCAGAAAGCCTAGAAAAAGGGAAAATGTATACTGAAAATTTCCCAGAGCAAACCTAATGAGATGTCAAAAAAAATTTTACTTTACTCCTATGTCTTATTTCTATTCCTATTTTCCCTCCATCTTCCATGGTGTAAACTGAAAAGTTCAGCCATTTCCTTTCCTCCTTAATTAGGCAAAAGTTACAACTTCCATTTTAAAATCCCTTTCTCTACCTCACTGCTCTCATCTAATAAAGTAGATTTCTTCTACCATCAACCTACCCCTCTTTTAACTCAGAATAATGGATGCTTTATATCTATTTTACAAAAAAAATTATAGAAAAAGACTCTGGGTCATTTTTATACTGATTTATACTCATCCGTACAACTGAAGTTCTTTTGACTTTTGATTGGCAAATTCCTGAGACTGCTTTGTGTTCTAGATGTGAGACACAATACATTTGGGACATCACATCCCCAAAATGAGACTAATTTGGCTTATGAGAATTTTCACTTATCTTAAATTCACTAACTTCTCTATACCGGCTTAGAAAAAATATGTATGTATATCCTTGATGTTTACAAGAACCAATTTCACACATCTTAAAAACAAGTAAGCTAAAGATAGGAGGCACCAACGGGGTAAGATCAACTTTGCAGTTGGGTGTGCTTGGTGCAGTCAATTTTCCTCTGAGTGTATGTGGCAATTTCATGTATCAAGTCCTTATGAGATCAACTTATCCTATGAATGTGCTATCATTCACATTTAATTCTTAGGTCATATCTTTAATTTTGTTATCTTAAAGGAGGAATTACACCCTAAATTTTATTACCTTAAGCATCAAGTATGTAATTGCTCTTAAAGAACTTTAAAGTAAACCTATTTCAAAGTAATTAAAGAAAGAATAAACCCATTTCAAAGTAACTAATGAAAGAAAAAAGTCTTTTTTTAGGTCGGAAGACCACACTTCTCAGAATTATTAAAAATGGCTGAAGAAGTTACTCTGACATGAAACCAATCCTACCCTTTACAAGTTAGTATACTTTTATTTCTAATACTCATGGCACTTGAAAATTCAACATTCCTAGTGCCTTTACATCTCAAACCCCTCTCCTTAAATTCTCATTGCCAGATCCCAAACCACCTTTCCAACATATTCATTTATTTTCAAGGGCCTAAAAATTAGAGAATAAAGGTTGCTACACTTACGTCTTTAAGGTTACTTTAAGAACTATTATCCCAACATAAACAAATTACACTCTGTCATTTTGATGTAGATGTGATCTTACTCATAAATATATTTTTATTCCACACAACTGGGATTATGAAACTCATACCTCTACCGAAGCATATGAGAGTATAAGAAACTTTTCATTATTCATTGCTGAATTGTTTTCACACTTAGTTCAACATTGATTCCTTCCACAAATTTAAATGAATTAACAAAAACAATGTGCAAGCACTTGACCCACTCTCTGACATATAGTTAAGTGTTCAAAAAAGGTTACTATTGTAACTTACTACCACACAGGGCACAAAGCATTGGACTACTCACCACTAAAAATAAACTAAATAAAACCGAACACTCCTTTTTTAAGTTTTTGTTTCTTTAGGTATAGAACAATGGTCCTGTGGGTTTGTGAGAAAAGATCTAGTATCTTTAAAACAATGTAACAAAAAAAGAGAGGGCAAACCTAGCATATAATTTGGTATATAGTAAAATAACATAACTAAAGATGTCAAAAAACCATAAATCAGATTTCAGAATAATGGTTTATTTTCTAAGCCCCCTAAAGGTACTTCTTTGTACTCTCAGCAATAAGTTCCATACACTAACATTTAATAAATCCAAGAGCGATTAGTGTTTGTTAGAAATTAATGCCTCTTAGGGTGCCTGGGTGGCTCAGTTGGTCAAGCTCTTCCTTTTTGCTCAGGTCATGATCTCAAGGGTTGTGAGATCAAGACCTGCATCGCGCTCTACACTGACCTCACGGAGCCTGTTTGGGATTTCTCTCTGCCTCTCTCCCTTTATCAAAATAAACTTAAAAAAATAAATAAAATAAAGAAAGAAAAAAGAAATTAATGCCTTTTTCCCATACCTGTGACAAGAGCTAAGCGTTCCACACCTGCAAAATCTGCATGTTCAATAGCCATAACACCAGCAGCACCAAAGAGCTGTTCAGGATAATTATAAATTAACTGCCTATAAATAAAATAAAAATATTGTTCAAAATTGTTATTTCCAAGTCCAAAATTCAACAGACTAAAAAACATGGAACCATTTTTACCTCACCAATACAAATTTTACCGTATCTTCCGTATGCAATAATTTATAAATTACAAAACTTAGTGCATTCATGCTAGTACTGAAAACAGGTATTTTATATTGTTAACTAACAGGATAAACTAGACCCATAATTCTGAAAAGTAATGTAGCAAAAAATGCATCAAAAACCACATCAGGGGTGCCCGGGTGTCTCAGTCAGTTAAATATCCGACTTCGGCTCAGGTCATGAGCTCACAGTTCCTGAGTTTGAGCCCCACATTGGGTTCTGTGCTGACAGTGGGAGCGTAGAGACTGCTTCACATTCTGTGTCTCCCTCTCTCTCTGCCTGCCCTTTTTCCCTCTCTCTCGAAAATAAATAAGCATTAAAAAAAAAAACTTAAAAACAAACAAAAAAAACCACGTCAATGTTCACATGCTTTAATTCCACTCCTGAGGCTCTACAGTAGGAAAATAAATTTAGGTATTAAAAGATTTTGGGGTGCCAGGTGGTTCAGTCAGTTAAGCACCTGACTTCAGCTGAGGTCATGATCTCACAGTTTGTGGGTTCGAGCCCCGCATCAGGCTCTGCACTGACAGCTCAGAGCCTGGAGCCTGCTTCAGATTCTGTGTCTCCCTCTCTCTCTGCCTCTCCCCCTCTCATGCTCTGTCTTTCAAAAAAAAAAAAAAAAATGTTAAAAGATTTTAATGATATTTGTAAAAAAATTTTTAGAGAACAGCAAAACCTGACAATGACCTTAATGTTCACTGGGGAGTGTTTGTGCAGATCACAATTTACCAGTTATGAGAACTTTGCAATTTTAAAAATATATTAGATTGAAAAAAAACCAAGTTACAAAAATTTACAGCATGCCATTGTAAGTGAAAAACTGAAACTAGAACACTACACACACAGATCAGCTTAATAAAAGAATTTCAGGAAGGTCAGACCCTAGACTCTGTTCCTTCTTTATACGTTTCTATTTTCCAAAATGAGATTTTTTTAAAGTTTGTTTTGAGAGAGAGAGGGTGCACAAGCGGAGTAAAGGCAGAGTGGGGAGAGAGGGGAGAGAGAATCTCAAGCAGGCTCCACACTGTCAGCGCAGAGCCCAATGGGGGCTCGAATTCATAATATGTGAGATCACCACCCAAGCTGAAACCAAGAGCCAGGCCCTTAACCAACTGAGCCACTCAGGTGCCCCAATGGGGTATTATTTTTCTATGAGGAGTATAAAAAGGAGATGTTTAAAAGTTTGAAACTTAATTAAAAAAAAAAAAGGCTAAAAAAAGTTTTAAAAATAATCATTATAAAGCACTGTTACGCAAAATGCATGTTCTCAGATTCACAGATCACACAGAAGTTTACAAACTTCTTTTTAAAAAGCCCACAAGCGTGCCTGGGTGCCTCAGTGGGTTAAGCATCTGACTCTTCATTTGGGCTCAGGTCATGATCTCACATTTGTGAGATCAAGCCCAGCGTGGGGCTCTATGCTAGTGGCATGGAGCCTGCTTGGGATTCTCTCTGTCTCCCTTGCACATGCTCTAACAATATAAACATTAAAACAAAAAAAGCCCACAAACATCTGGCCTAGAACAATTATTTTTCATCAAATATTAACTGTCAAAGTTAACCAAAGTTCACTGACAGAAACATGTTGTTCCTCTTGGCATTTTCACCATTTAAAACAATCCAAGGGAGCCAACCAGAGGGAAAATTAGGTACATTAGAGACCCTGAGGTGGGAATGAGCAAACTGAATTCAAAGCAGTGGTTTTAGGCCCCCTGAACCTGGAAGAGAATAGAGGACTCCTTACCAAAACTCCAGTCTAGAGTTCTTGCCTCTAGGCCTTGCCAGGAAATGGCCCTCACTACCATTGGATCCTACATGTTCGGCCCTATAACATCAGGGCCCCAAAGATGGAAGCTGGTCTGAGAGCCATGGAAGCAAGCTACGGGGCCCGGAGTGCCTGCCACCTGGACACTGATTCCATTTTACGCTGCCTCAGACCACTGGAGTGGATAGAGTCGTGACTTTTGATTGACTCTTTTCTAGTTTTACTGAAAAAAAAGTTCCATTGCCTTTGTGGGGGGGGGGGACCCAAAAATGCCTTAGACACTAACAATTAAGAATACATGGGGAAAGGCGCCTGGGTGACTCAGTCAGTTAAGCATCCAACTCTTGATTTCAGCTCAGGTCATGACCTCACAGTTCGTGGGTTTAAGCCCCACCTTGGACTCTGTGCTGACAGCACTGAGTCTACTTGGGATTCTCTCCCCAACCTTGCCCCTTCCCTGCATGCATGCTCTCTCAAAATAAATGAACTTTGACAAAAAAAGAATACACAGAAGAAGCGTACACATACTTTTTCACAGAAATTAAAGAAAACAGGTGCCTGAGTGACTCAGTTAAGTGTCTGACCCTTGACTTCAGCTCAGGTCATGATCTCACAGTTCTTGAGTTCAAGCCCCGCATCAGACTCTCAGCATGGAGACTGCCTGGAATTCTGTCTCCTCTCTCTCTGTCCCTCCCTACCTTACTTGTGCACAAGCATGCACTCTCTCAAAAACAAACTTTAGGGTGCCTGGTGGCTCAGTCGGTTAAGCATCCAACTTCAGCTCACGTCACTCTCTCATGGTTCGTAAGTTCGAGCCCTGATCGGGTTCTGTGCAGACAGCTTGGAGCCTGGAGCCTGCTTTGGATTCTGTGTCTCCCTCTCTCTGCCCCTCCCCTGCTTGTGCTCTCTTTCAAAGATAAACATTAAAAAAATCAAAATAAATGATTTTAAAAAACACAAGACAAAATTCTTATCTAAAACTTGGTCTCTTCATTCTTGTTTTCTTTGGTATTAATTTTTTGCCACTTCAAACTCTCACCATTTGATATGGGAATTGAACCTCTCCACCAGATATATATATCACACACACACACACAATTAGTCCAAAACTCTAAAACTGTAACTGTCAAATCAAAAAACTATTTGTCGGGCGCCTGGGTGGCTCAGTCAGTTGAGCATCCGATTTCGGCTCAGGTCATGATCTCACAGCTCGTGAGTTCGAGCCTCGCGTCAGGCTCTGTGCTGACAGCTAGGAGCCTGGAGCTTGCTTCTGATTCTGTGCCTCCCTCTGTCTCTGTCCCAACCCACTCGCATTCTGTCTCTGTCTCTCTCAAAAATAAACAAACATCAAAAAACTTTTTTTTTTTTTTAACTATTTTGTTATTAATAAAAAAAGGTTTAGTAAAGTGTATTAACATAAAACATCACCAAAATCATAATAAAAGTGCCTTGCCATAAAATTCTAATTATATTCAGAAAAAACACGTTTCTAAATAACAAGTCACTAATTCAATAGTAAGTATTTCCATAAGCCTTCAAAGACATAAATCATGTATTACATTATAACTATTGTTAGCAAAACCACATACAGACCTGTTAATAAAGCAATTTATCCCATGCTTAAGAATACGTTCAACTTTCTCCTTCATTTTTTCCTTTTCTGCGTGTTCTATTTCAGCCACTTTTGCTGTAGAATCAACTCTTACCCTGGAACCAAATATCTAAAACAAAGGAAAGCATAAAAACAACACTTAAGAGTCTCAACATAAACATTTTCACATAAATACACTGAAATTATGTTTGGATACATTCATATATATTCTAGGTTTTTTAAGTGCAAGTGATTCCCAGCCTGAGTTTATTTTTTTTTGGAAAGTAAACTTCTTACTTTTATTTTTTTTGTATTACTTTGCTTTTATTAGTTTAATTTTTTTTTCAATATATGAAATTTATAGTCAAATTGGTTTCCATACAACACCCAGTGCTCATCCCAAAAGGTGCCCTCCTCAATACCCATCACCCACCCTCCCCTCCCTCCCATCCCCCATCCACCCTCAGTTTGTTCTCAGTTTTTAAGAGTCTCTTATGCTTTTCCCAGCCTGAGTTTATAAAGCAGCTAACAATTAGAATTCCAAGAAATGTAGTTAACATACCTTTATTTTATCTGTATCCATACCCGTGTTTGCAATAAGAATTTTAGCATTTTCAATTCGCTTTGGTTGATTTACTCCAATTTTTTTATCCAACAGAAAGCCTACAATACAGAATACTATATTAAATACTTCAAAGCTATATTGATAAATCTTCTATAGATGTCTGCTTTATCAAATTACTTTCAAAGAACACATTTGAGTCCAATTCTTCAAGCTCCTAGAACCTATAAAGCATTCCATTAAAGCAGTGATCATAAAAATCAATTTAGCAGGTGGAAATGTTAAGAGTACAGCACAAACTTTAAGAATAAACACAGTATTTTGAAACTTTTGTTCCACATATAAACAATATATGCAGATGTGGATTACAACATAATGCTAATAAATCCACTTTCATTCCTTTAAAGCCAACACAACAGAAAAACTGAGGATTCAGAAAAACAAGGTATTGCTAGAGATTACTGAACTTTTTGAAGCACTGAAGCCGGTTAAGAAAATGAGAAAGTCATGTATAATGGAGTCAGACAAACCTGCCCCAATCATACTCATGCTGCTTATAGGCTATGTACACACTCTTGGACAAATTAATCAACCTTAGCTAGTCATCTGTAAAACAGGAATATCACCAGTGGCACACATGCTCGTTTCCAGCCTAGAGGCCTGAGGATTTGGAACTCTCTCTCCAAGCTTCTTTTAGAGGCATGCATAACTTTTACCTTTTCCATTTTCATGTTGGGTTTTCCACCCTATTAAGATGAACCTAATTCTCAATCACTGGGTCAACAACATAATGAGGGATAAATAAAATTTTAAGTTAAATTCCTATTAGAATGCTTGGCACAGAACATTCAAGAATGTAGCATTCAAGAATGGTAGCTATCTTTGTTTTCATTATCCTTACCTACCCACTAGCCTCTTTTAGAAATGCTACACAGCCCTCATAGATAAATTCAACACAGAGTATTTTCAGAATTGTTACTGCCTTGAAATACAAATGACCTATAAATGAAGTACGAATAACTGGTAAAACACAAGTTGTTCCTGTTTCTCCTCTATAGAAGAGAACGCCTACACATTCCACTCCAGAAGTCATTTTGTGAAGTAAATACAATGTAAAGATGTTTTGAAAAATTCATACTCTAAGAACAAAATACACTATTAGTAAGAAAACAGCAATTGCTAAGACTTCTGTATCACTTTAAAAAACACCAGCAACTATACCCTCAATACCTACACCAACTAAATGATATGACTTAACACAAACCCTTCCTGGAAAAAGTGCTATTTCAGAGTAGCTGATTTCCACTAAGACTACAATTTCTCTTTATTAGAAACTGCAAGTAATAACTTCTTGGCATAAGTAAAACCTAGAGATTATCAAAGAAATGCTGGGATGGAGTGAGACGAAGCACACAGTTACACATAATAAATGGATCAGAATGACAAAAATGGTTATTATATTATTTGTATTCTTAAAGACAAGTTTTCTGGCTTTGTGAAGTGTCACTAGTCCTGACTAGCTAAAAACAGGATTCGCTATTTAGCCCTCAACATCTGATCAAACCTTGTTTTCCCATATTTAACATATACATACCTTCATCTAAATAGGAATCTGCCAGACTTCCTCCTAGCTTCTTGATGACATGAATTGCCTCCAAATTACCAGAGCCTTTCAGTCTGAGAACAGCTTCTACAGCTAACTGAGTAAAGTGGTCTTTGTGATGAGTAAGAAGTTTTGAGGATAATGTTGTTCCTGCAATGTTCATTAAATCCTGACGGAACTTAACTTCGTCAGAACTAAAAACACAAAAAACAAAAAAACAGAAGACTCATGCCTGTTCTTAAAATGCTTCTCCAAAGGTATCAATCCTATTTTTCTTTTTGAAATTTATCCAAATAGGTGTCAGTAGATCATTTCACCCCAGTCAGGGCTCTAAGCCACAGAAAAAGAATTAGAGCTCACCACCAATAATCAAGAAATGCGAAATTAAAAGTTACTAATTTCCCACCTATCTGGCAAAATACCAAAAAACAAATAAGCCAACAAAAAAATAGCAAATGCTCCAAGAGCATGGAAAAATAGGTATTGCTATACAGATATTGGGAGTGAGAACTAATGTTTTCTAGAGAGTTACTTGTAAATAAAAATGCCTTAAAATACACATATACCTTTGGACCCACCAATTATACTTCTTGAAACATTTTTTTAGGAAAGAGATTTGTCACATTACTATAAAACTAAAAATTATCAATCAAAACACAGATTTCCAAACACAAATAAATTATACTATCATCAAATGCATACCTCTATTAAAACTAATAATGCAGAAAATACTAACACTCAGAAATATCCTTATTATTCAACTAAGTTAGAAGCTGTAAAATTCTCTACACGATACTATTTGTTTCTGTGTGTTGTGTGATTATATACACAGGAAACTGGAAACCCAGCCTGTATGTGAAGCGTAACATGGAGGGTTTGTTTTGTTATCAGGGCAGGATGAGGCAACAGGGTCATGTTTGTAAATGCTTTTATTCTCCAGACTTTCTGTATGGAGCATATTTTGAAAAGAATGTTAAGGGGCACCTGGGTGGCTCAGTCAGTTAAACATCTGACTCCTGACTTTGGCTCTGGTCATGACTTCACGGTCATGAGACTGAGCCCTGAGTCAGGCTCAGTGCCAAGCATGAGCCTGCTTGTAAGATTCTCTAAATCTCTCAAAAATAAACAAAGAAGAAATGTTAAATACTTAAAAATAGCATTATTTTGGTATACCAACCCATGATCAACTGCAGAATTCAACAGAGCCTGTCTTGCCGCCTTTGTGGCTTCTCTCCAACCAGCAATGATGGTCTGTGGGTGAATCTTTTTTGCAATTAAAGATTCTGCTTCCTATTAATAAAGAACAGAAAACATTCATCAACAGTAAAGACATAAAGGGGTTCCTGGGTAGCTCAGTCAGTTAAGCATCTAACTCTTGATTTCAGCTCAGGTCATAATCTCCTGGTTCATGGGACTGAGCCCCACTTTGGGCTCTGCTCTGTCACCAGAGCCTGCTTGCAATTCTCTCTCTCCCCCACCCTTGCTCATGTGCATGCACGCTCTCTCAAAACAAATAAACTGAAGCAGGACCCAATGACTTCCGGTCCAAGAGCAAAAAACAATAAAAGGAGGTTGAAGTTGCTCAGATATTCTTACCCTTAGCAATTCTGCTGCTAACACAGTAACAGAGGTAGTGCCATCACCAACTTCATCATCTTGAACCCTTGACATATCTACAAAAAGGAAGCTATAGTTACTAGCTCATTCTTATGAGATTCTGCATTCTAAATTACTTCTCCATAGCTTACCTAATTCTCTAAATATACCCACCACCAATCTGAATCTCACTTATCTAGGTTTCCTCACCTGACAAACTCTGGAAATTCTCAGTCTGAAATGTTTTATCATTAATAAATGCATGGTACTCCAGAAGCTTGTAATAATGATAACAATTAAAAAGCAGACATCAATTAATCACAAGTATAGTTCATCAACACAACCTATTTAAAAATGTGTTTCAAAATGTTAACGAAACCTTATCCTCATACTCACCAACTAAAACTTTAGCTGCTGGGTTGTCCACACCAATGTTTTTTAGAATAGTTGCACCATCATTGGTTACCATGAGAGAGGCATCTCGTCCACTGCTTAGTAGAATTTTATCCTAAAAGGAATAAATAATAAATATGTGGTTCAAGATATAAATATATCTGGAAAAATGCATGGGTCAACCCGTATTCTCATATACTGTTAATGTGTAAATACTCTGGATGGCTATTTGGCAGTATCCATTCAAATTTTTCAATGCATACACTCCATAAGCAAATCCTGGTGTCTACCCCTAAAAACACTAGAACAGGGAAATATTAACGAGGTTGTCTCAGCATTGTAATAGCAAAAACAATGGAAGCAAACTAAATGTCCCTCAATGTGGTCATAAATAAAATTTAAACATTAATGCTGAAAGGAATTTTAAAAAGCTACCTACAGATAAAGTACACACGCGTAGTGCCTATGATAAAACAAAATATATGCAACAAAACACATAACGCACAGATAAATCTAAAATATATTGGGAAGACTTACATCCAGATATAACAGTGGTTGTCACTGGGGAGAGGATCCAGGATGGTGATCCAAGGGAACTTTAGCTTTATAAGCACTGTTTTCATTTTTAGCAAGAAGAATATATCCACATCTTACGTGTGTAATTAAGAGTTAACTTTCCAACATTAAAAAGCACCCCCCAAATTGAGTTATTACTTGTATTTCCACCAACGGCTCTAAAACAATATCAAAACATAAAAATTCCTAGTTTTCCTTACCATGCCCTTAGGTCCCAAGGTGCTCTTTACCAAGTCTCCAATAGCGATGGCACCAATAAAAGAGGACTGGAGTAAAAATCAGAGATTGAAGGGAAGAAGAATCAATTTTACAATCTTAAAAATTCAAAAAGTACAATCGAATCTTTAAAAGAATGGGAGAACAAGGCTTACCAGCCGAGCGGTCTCTGCTCTCTCTTCATCAGCTCCAGCCTTGAAGATGTTAACAGGTGCGAGGGAAAGGGACGCCTAAAAAGGAAAATCAACAATCAGTTTGAATACCAATATTTAACAGGTATATTCAGATGCATGGAGATAAAATATGCAGATATTAAAGACAAGTTTAATTTACAGCATAACATAATTTTCCAAAAAAGTGACGTTCTCCATCACTGGGGCATTTACTTAAGGGGGGAGTGAGGGACTTATGCAAGCTGCACGGCAAGACGACCTTGCTTTTGGGATCTACTAGGGCTCTGCGAGTAAAAATTCTATACCAAAGAGACTGTTAAACATGGCAAGACTTAAAATGGTTTTAAGCTAAGCATAAGGCAGGCAAGAGTTGCAAGCCACTAGCTCAACAACCGCCCAGTGGACGAGGCAACGCGGTCGACCCGCCTCCATCTTCACCGTCCGGTCCCTCCAGCCCGGTCGCCATAGGCTCCTCCCCAAGAGAGGGCGCGGCCTGCCGCGCCGACCCGCCCGGGGCACTAGAAATTTCTTCGCTTGGGTTGAGCCCCGGGCCCCGGGCCCCGGGTTCTGGTACTGCGGAGAGGCCTAGTAGGCCCAAGACGCTGGCATGGAGGCCCGCCCCTCCCCCTGCTAGGCATGGAGGGCTTCACCGGCGGGCCCGGCGCAGGCCACACGCCGCGGCCCGCGCCATGTGCGGCGGCCTAAGGAGACAGACACAAGGAGTCCGCGGCAAAGGGAAAACAGAGGGGACAGCGAGGCGGCAGGGCACGGCGGGACGTGGCGGGGCTTAGACAGGGCTAGTGGGGCCAGACTCACCATGGTTCCGTGGAGTTCGGCACACAAGCTAACCCCTCACAGCTCACGCCCGGGACCGGAGGTAAGAGAAGCCGGAAATGACGGCACACGCTCTACTGCAGGGGGCGGAGCTCCGACCAGCGCGAAGCTCGGGCCAGGCGCCGCCAGCAGGAGCAGTGAGTGGTGCCACTTTGAGTGGAGCAACGCGATCGGAAGCGCGGCTCCTTGCGCTGGGGGGCGGGGCTTCGGCTCGCGCCCCGCCCCCTGTGGATTCGCCTGCCAGAGACCTGGAAGGGGTGGGTCCGACATGTAGCTTGCAGCGGGGCAGGTTGGCAGTTGAGCTCCCGAAGAACAAAGGGGATTTCGGGACGTCGGGCTGCCATAGCAACGGCGTTCTTGCTCGTGCGTTTAATTTTTCTTAAATTTAAACTTTTGAAATTTGCCTGAAAGTACCACATATACACAATTTAAAGTGTTATATACTAATAAAGAAAGACAATTCACCAACCTCACCACTTTTTTCCCGGGAGGCAACTACATTCAGCTTTTTCGGGTTTTGTTTCTTTGATTACTTACCATTATATTACTAAATAATATTTTATTGCTATTTTAATTTTAAACGTTATTTATTTAGTATTACGAGGAAGACTTACATTCCTTTTGTTGAATTTTAAAAAGCTGTTTTTAATTGGACGTTGACTGTCCGGGACAAAGTCTTGTGAACTCTCATGGAGACATTTACTTTATCTTTGCCCTGCCTGCTCATTTTCAGGTCTTAGCTTTCACTCGATTTTTCCCCCTCCACTAGTAGAGATGACCAATACCCTCTTACATAATGTGTTGATAGAGACTAGGATCAATCCCAAATATTTCAGTTTATTAAAAAACAAAATTTCCTACTTACTCCAAGTTGACCCCCTAGGACAGTTAAAATTTTTGTCCTTAAAAAAACCTATTGGTTTTCTATCATCCACTGATACCCTCTTCTCCCTTTGACTAATGCATCACTCAGTAAGCTTGTTAACATTGATAGATGTTTTCAATTTTTAATCCTTTTCACCTTTCAGATTTAAGAGGGTTAGTTTACATCAGGGAGGGATGGTGAGGGAACCAAATCCAACCTGCCACCTGTTTTTTTATGGCCAGAGTTAAGATTGGGTGTTACATATTTAAATGGTTGGGGTAAAAATGGTGAATATTTCATGATACATTAAGATTATATGAAACTTGTATTTTGGTGTCCATAAAGCTTGGTGGAACACAAGCATACCCATTTTTAAAATAATATATATGTTTAAAGTTTAATTTTTTAGTAATCTCTACACCAATGTGGGGCTCGAACTCACAACCCCAAAGTCAAGGATTGTGTGCTCTTCTGACTGAACCAGCCAGGTACCCCTACCCATTCATTTTTATACTGTGCAATGTGATATAGAATTATACAATGGCAGAGTAGTTGTGACAGACTGTCTAGCCCATAAAGCCTAAAATAGTCACTATTTGATCCTTTACAGAAAAAGCTTGCTAACCCTGGTTTACACTATGCTCGACTCAGGTCCATCGTGAAAACAGTTGTTCATACTGGACAAATTGTTTTAAATCTATCAAGAGTTTTGTTTTGTTTTGTTTAAACTTGCTCTTCTTTTAAGAAATGCACTTTAGGGGCGCCTGGGTGGCGCAGTCGGTTAAGCGTCCGACTTCAGCCAGGTCACGATCTCGCGGTCCGTGAGTTCGAGCCCTGCGTCAGGCTCTGGGCTGATGGCTCAGAGCCTGGAGCCTGTTTCCGATTCTGTGTCTTCCTCTCTCTCTGCCCCTCCCCTGTTCATGCTCTGTCTCTCTCTGTCCCAAAAATAAATAAACGTTGAAAAAAAAAATTTTTTTAAAAAGAAATGCACTTTAATGGGCAGATCCTAAATCATATACTGGAATGAGAAGAGTCACAATAATGAGAAGCTGAGATGCCTGCACAATATTGAAAAAAGGCTGTTTTCATTGCGGACAAAGTCGCTTACTTGGAAATACTATGTCCTCTGGCAGGCCTGAGTCTTACCTAAGCCTGAGACTATGGGTGATGGAAAAACCAATGCCCCCTCCCTCCTGGGCTTTAGAGAAGTTGGGGGCATAACGGGGGGCATTTGGATGGGGACTAGGAGGCAGGCCTTGCTCCCAGTGGTGCTAGGCCAGAGACCACCAGGAGGAGACCCCCTATGAGGGGACTCTGAGCAATTTGTCCTTTCCCCATTGCATGTGTTTTGACTCTTCACCCTTGTCCCCTAGGGGTTAAACACTCAAGTTTCTGGAATCAGGCTACAAGGGTTTGGATTTCAGTTTTTCTATTTACTAGTTTTGTAACTTTGTAACTTTGTCACACAGCAATAACTAACCTACATACTCTTTCAACAATGCCTTTGAATAGGCGTTTATCCAGTTGTGTTTCCATTTTTTTTTTTTTAATTTTTTTTTTCAACGTTTTTTATTTATTTTTGGGACAGAGAGAGACAGAGCATGAACGGGGGAGGGGCAGAGAGAGAGGGAGACACAGAATCGGAAACAGGCTCCAGGCTCCGAGCCATCAGCCCAGAGCCTGACGCGGGGCTCGAACTCACGGACCGCGAGATCGTGACCTGGCTGAAGTCGGACGCTTAACCGACTACGCCACCCAGGCGCCCCGATGTGTTTCCATTTTTGTAAGAGCTTCTGAATCAGTCTCCCTGCTTTATTAAAATGTCATGCCCTCCATTGTTCCTCCATGTTGATGTCAGAGTAATCTTTCTCAACTATTGTTTCTCCAATGTTTAACATCCTCCAAATACTCACCATTTTAATTAAGACAAAATTCCTACGTGATCTCATTTCTTCCTTCTTCTCTATCTCCCATCCTGCCTTTGCAACCTATGCTCCAGTCATATGAAACCCCTTGCCAACATTGAGCAACCATGATCTTTGTGTACCTCTGTGTCTTTGCACATGTTCTTCCTTCTCCTTAAGACATCCTATCCTCTCTTCTTTTAAATCTGTGAAGACTCTCATCAAAAACTTTAGGGATTACCACCTCTAGGCTTTTCTTGAAAATCTCCATTCTTAGACTGAGTTTGATGCCCTTCTTTTGTATGTGCCTTTATCATACCACTTATACTAGGAATTGGGAGAAACAATTTTTTCAATTCTCCTAAGGTATATAGTTAGTACCATTCTAGAGGTATCAGAGAGAATTTATCATATACAATTTGTCTTAGGGCTTAGTTCCCTGCGGGGGGAGGATGGGCATTACCCTCATTAGAAGGGCTATTCTAAACCACAAATTCTTTCGAGTGCAAGGACTATCTTTATTAGTAGCATAGGGCCTGTTTGTGCTCATTCATTAAATGAGCTATGAATAGCTGTCTTCAAAGGAACTCAAAGGAAAAATACAGAAATAATCCAAAGAAGTTTTTAACTTCTGAGAATGAATGTCCAAATTTTCCAAGATGCAGTCTCTGCCACATCTTAACCAATTTATGGGTCCCATGGTATCTGGCACATAGTAAATAGCCAATCATTTGTGGACTTGTCTATGCCCTTCATTGTTTAAGTGATCTCCATCTTGAGCTGTACCCAAATAGGCTTTGCAGTACCAACCTATTGACTAGGTTTGGAGTTCCAAAGCTGAGAACTACTCGTTTGAATGACCACATAGATAAAACTGTGAGGGTCTTGTCAAATACTTGTAATTTCATTTCTCTGATGAAACGTGATCATTAACCTATTATATGTTCACTTTGAAAATGGATGCACCGATATAAGACTAAGAAAACCTCTTATCATAAAGTTTTAAGAAATGTGTAAAATATAAATACAGGAAAACTTTAAATTGGTATCCAACCAAACTTTTATTGGGGTTTTATTGCAATCTACTTTCGGCAATAAGGGGAAAGTAACCATAAGAACTCCGATCAGATTTTATTCAACAAAGCAGTTTTTCATGAATGCTTAAGGTCAGTGTATAGTCAGCTCAGCTTCCAGTATCAACTTGAGTACCTCATTACGGAAATTTATGCCAGAATGACAACAGTAAGGCATTGCAAGATCCTAAATCATCTAAGATTAAACCATATTTTACATATAACTTTTAGGACAGAATACTAATACTCTACAATAAATAAGGATTTTTAAAATGTGTTGCTTAGCCCTTGTTGAACTAAATTCAATTATTAGCTTATTCTTTAAGTACTCCAGTTAATAAAGGTTTGATTGTACTTCAAGAACTCTGACTTTTCCAAAGATAAAAAATTAGTTCTTATTTGTTATGACAAAAATTAAGCTTAAAAGCACATTCACACTTGTCCTTAAAAGCATGTTTACATCATATATGAAATAACTTCTCATGCCTGGAGATATGGTTTATATGGCAAAAAGTCATATGCAAAGAACAACTAGAGGGCAATCCTCCCAGCTCCACGTCCTCCAAAAAGCCACACTTGGCCTCAGTGTAAAAGTTATATTTTATTGCCATGCTACAAAATGTATGAAGTTGGCACTGATAGGGAAAAACAGAGAACAAAGGGTGGGAAGGGAAAGAGGGCAAAAGATGTTGTTACATGTATATAACAAGGTTTTAATCAACAGTGGTAAATTTTGCCAATATTAAAAATGCAAACCAAAATTTAAAATGCTGATATGAAACAGCATTAATATACAATTTATGCATAGTACAGTATCACTTATGTCTTTTATTAGAGAAGTATGGAATGTTTATAAAAGAAATTAACCATAGGGGATAAAATTCCTATTTCATATACAATTTGGCAATGGTAGTCCCACTGTTAGACAATTTTTTATAAAAGAAAAAATTAAAAATCTAATAAGCTACCTTTATACAAAGTTGCTATATTTATGCCTTTACGTAGGAAAAAAACATTTATAATGCAAATTAGGACATACAATAATCTTACAATATTATACAATGTAATGAAAATAAAAACATAACACAAAATTTTTCCTTTATAAAATGTATATTTTGCATTTACTAATGCAAATGTGGCACACCGGTGACTACTGTACTATTAATACCAGTCTGTTTCCATGCTATTGTTGTCCAATTGTCATAGAATTGCAATTGTATCAATGCTACAAAAGAATTGTGTTATACCCCCAAAATATGAGGAAACAGGAATGGGGAATAGGGATGTGAAGAAGAAGGATAGATAGGGTGCTGGTTTGGGCAGAGTATATTGTAGTATGTTGTAAAATATCTGTTAATTTTTCAAGCCAAAAACATTTTCTATACATTCTGTAATTTCGTACCAATGCCTTTATTCAAATTTGGCAAAAATCAGAGAAAGGGTAATTAGTACCATATACCTCACATATCAGAAATATGAGTAAGATGCCAATACATCAGTTACTTCTGAATGTTGTCTTTGATGGTATGTCTATTTCAAGGAGATATATATAGATATAGATATAGATATAGATATAGATATAGATATATATATGTATGTATATCCACACATACATACATATATATTTATACACACACACACTACACATTGCACAAAACAACTGGGCATTACAGATTACGAACTGCACAGGGGGAAGTGGGAAGTACTTTTTAGCTTGTTAAAACCTTTACCTTGAGGCAAAAATACGGTGGCACATTATTGGGAAATTATGAAAACATAAGGCCCCTGTCCCATTTTTAATAGAACATTATTGAGGTACATTTTTATATGTTGTGCCACAGATTTTTTTTGAGGGGGAAGGAATAAACAAACACTAGCTTGACTTATAACATTGAACTGTGGGGTCAACATTAATATCTATAAAAACAAAGATTGCTTGGCAAATTTTCCTAAGTCCCAAATGTGATCTATTCTGGATATACTGGGAAGTGAAAAGCTTTTTGCTGAGTCTTCAAGAGTAAAGTGCATATCTCATCACTCCACAGCAGCAGTAAATAAAAGGAACTATTTGCCAATCTTCCTGGAGGGAGGGAAGGCACCATATTTTCATTTTTAAAAGAAGATGAAACTGGGAAATAAAACACATGAAGAAAAAACACAGGTAATACCCACATCAATTTCCAACCCCTGATCTGGGATAAAAAGCTGTTATCGCCTGTATGGATAAAAGAGGACTCTATCAGGGGGAGAGCATATAAACAATGAGTATATTTCCAAAACCAGTAAGTGGGATCGTATGGTCTATCAAAGAACAGAATAGCTAAAATTAGGTCTGTCTCAGAAAATCTGAAACTTATGGCCACAATTATATCCCAATAAAATATCTCGTTCTAAAATGTACCTAGTAACTGGTACATTCTTCCAGGACAGAGCTTAATGCCCATGGCTAGACTACTGCAAAGGACAAGTAGTGTTCCACATTACTTTTTATTAAATAGGAACACGGGTGATTTCCAGAGACATCTAGAAATAAACACCAGTTGTATACATCTTCCTAATACTCATAGTACCTAAAATCAAATTCTTAGCAGACAAATTGGTCCCATTTTCATTTTTAAAGCACACAGTATTTAAAGCATAAACTGCAATGATTATATCGGAGCTACCTAAAATATATAAAGACTAATTAGAATCTGGAAGGAAAAGGAAAATGATGAGGAAAAGAAAGAAAATAAAGTATCCAACCTCCAAAATGAATCAATAGGTCAGCCCTTTCATTTGGAGGCTCTGTCTTGCCTGCTTGTTTTGGAGAAAACCGCGTGTACTGGTTCCATTATTATTCTTATTCCTCGTTACAAAAACCAACACATAAATTTGGCACAATTAGCATTCTACTCAGAAGAAAGCATAAATGGAACAATATATTAAAAATGGAAACTGCACACCTATACCGCTATTCTCTTTTTAGAGAACAGTGAACACTTTAGTCAAGCACCAAGTTCACAGAAAAGAAAATTCTGCTATGCACATAAACCGATGGCACTGAAAATAACAGACACCTTTAATAATTTATTTTCTTTATAATGGTCCCACTCTATTATTCTGCTAATCCAGTCACTGTCCTATATAATTAGGTTATTTACTGATCAGGTTGGGTGCTATATGACTGAAACCTTTTCATGCTAAATTAACGTTAGTTACATCAGATAGATCCAAATCATGACCTCAAACGCCCTCATATTTAGAGAAAACAGTACCCTAACCTTTCCACTCTACCTTCTCTTGTCTTCTCTACTGTTTGAGAAACTGGAACATTCTGATTTTCTAAGAGTTAGGCATGTGGAGTCTCATCAGTTTATAGAAACTTCAATTCGGTTTAAATCCTAAATTATGACACAATCTCATTGCTAGAAGACTTCCACTGTACCTGCTATGCTGGCAACAATGCTAACACTCTCCTGAAATCAAGGGATAAGCAAAGACCCAGCTGTGAGAAAGGACAGCTGAGCCGAGGAGCACTACCGTGGGCAGAGTAAAACCGCAGCCGTGTGACGAGGGAATCACTGCTAAAGTGCCGGGGGGGTGGGGGGGGGGGGGTGGCGCCCACAGAGCAAACAGTACCGTTAGGGAGCTCTGCGTGTTAAAAGTTGCTTCCTTTTTGTCTCAGCTGTTAAAGAGATCACCAATGGACGCAAGGGAAATTTCAAATCGAGCGAATGTTTTTATCAACTTGAAAAGTAAACAGCATATAAATAAATACTGGACAAGGGCAACCCTGTTATAGAATAACAGTAAGTTCCAAATGAACCTTCAAAACCACAATTTGACAAAAATGCAAACTAAACAATGAACACATAATCCAATTTCAAAACTATATACAAACTCAAACATTTTAAATTGAAAAAGACATCAAGCAACAAAATAAGACATCCCAAACACCAAAGGAAAAAAACCGAAGGTAAATGGCAACCTGATGTCACAGATGCCTCCAGAAAACAATGTTATGGTTAATAATCTATAGGAGAGAAACTTTCAAGAGATCGTGGTTCAGATTTCCAAAGTTTTTGGGTAAAGTGACCTGAGACTGATTCTTGAGTCTAGTGGAATTCTCATTAAGATATCTGGGCATGCCCTTCAAATGACATCATGAGATGAGTGAACAGAAAATCTTGACTCCTTCCTGCCCTTCAACACACCAAGAGCAAACCACATTCACGGACATAGGACTCTTTCTAGTAACGCAGAAGGCAAAGGAACTGACTGGTATATAAGGAGGTGTGGTACTTCTACTTCCTTTACATATGTTTTGGCTCAAGTCAAAAAGCCTACAATTAACGAAATAAAGGATTCCTCACGTTACATGCCGGAGGCCATATACCATGAATAGTGAATCTACAAATATTACTTTCAAAGCCTAGAGTTATCTGTTAGCAATGCACATTATCAAGAGGCTTTATAAAATGTCTTAAACGCCAACCATGACTTAGACATGAATGATGTGCGTACGTCCGGAATATTGATACAAATCAACCAGCATTGTCACTCACTTCAACTCTCATTTTAAATAGGCACTGTGAGAATGGGGGTGCTGCTGGACAGTAATGAGTAGTATATACTGAAATGAGTGTTCTTTAAGGAGTACCTGCTCTACATTAATTCCCTTTAGTTAAAGAAGCACAGGAAATATTCAGAAAAAAAAAAAATCTTATCAGTCTATAAAAGGAGTTAGTGTTTAGAAATGAAAATGAAGCACTCGCATCTTCATTTTTGAAAACTTCACAAAGGTGCAAACAAGGTAATGCTTTCCCGGCTCACATGGGCAGATCAGTACTATTATGTCTAGTCTTCCTAGATGTGCCATCGTCTCGTGGCAGTGCTTTCTGCAAACTTGACATAGCAGCAGTTCTCTCGATGTCGATCACAGCATACAGCTCTGTGCGCCTGGTAGGGGTCTGTGGAAGGGGAGTGGTAGGCGTTTTTGGAGTCTGAGGGTTGTCAGAGTCACTGCCACCTTCCAAGTCGACCTGTATGTAATTGAGCTGCCTGTGTTCTAAACTTGGGCGCCTGATATCAAAGTTAAAGACCGTCGGCGTACAGTCCCGACGCCTGGAAAACTCTATTTTGTGAGCACTTGCCGGCACTGTTACATTCTCTGTATTTACATAGTTATGCATTGGATCTAGATTATTATGGTAGCCATTTAGAGATGGGGTCTTTGGTCCTAAATTGTCATCTTCATCCCTACTTAGCTTGCGGGCTTCCCAAACAGGAGGCAAAGATGGTAAATTTTCATAGTTTAATAATGCAGTTCTTCTCTGAGCTGAGTTGTTGATATTCTGGGTATCTGAGGTACTGCTGGATGTCAGACGACCTCTCCTGACCCCTGAGGCACTAGGGATAGATAACCCATTTATATTCTCATACACCAGTTTGTTCACAGAGGGTGCCTCTCTGCGCTCATCGCTGTCATACCCAGTGTCCCATTCCGTGCTGTTTGCACCACTCCCACCGACTTGGTCTCTTCCAAGTTGCTCCAGTTTCTCTTTTTCCATTAACTGCTTTTGAACAGGGGTTGGTCCTAAGACAAATTTGACTCCTTCAGGTTCGAGAAGAATCTGAGGGTCCCTGTCCTCAATACTACTTGGTTCTTCTTTTGGTGTGTTGCTTTCAGCATTAGAGATCCTCGCCTCCAATGGGACGTGCACGCTTGTGCGGTGTTTCCGCTCTTCCTGCACTCCTGTGGTGTTGACATAGGTATGGACCTAAAACAAGACAGGAAAGTGAATCAATAACTTGCTTAAAACAAGAACAAAAATCGGTGACTGTATCGGTTAAGTTTATCGATTAACTTTCTTGATATACTCTTCCTTCAAAGCTTTTGTATCCATTTTTCACTAATAAAAAGGTGGGGAGAGGGGAGGAATGTAGAAAGATCTTCCTCACTTGATAAAAAAAATACTCTAAAATAACACATCACATTGTACTTGATACATGAAAATCAGTCTGTTAAAAAAAAATCAGGAACAAATGGGGATTATCGTTTTGATGTTGTTTTAGAAATTCTCATCAATGCATTAAAACATGATTCGGAAATAAGGAATAGTGGCGCCTGCGTGGCTCAGTTGGTTAAGCGTCTGACTTCAGTTCAGGTTATGATCTCGTGGTTCATGGGTTTGAGCCCCACATTGGGCTCCATGCTGATGGTGCACAGCCTGCTTGGGATTCTCTCTCTCCGTCCCTTCCCCGTGTGAGTGTACGCTCTCTCTCTCAAAATAAATAAATAGACTTAAAAAGAAAAAAAGAAATACAGAATAACAAGTATTAAAAAGAAGAGACAAATTTATCATGACTTACAGACGCTGTGACTATAAAAAGAGCATCTACTGGATTTAATAAGAGTACTGTAAAATGCATAGATATAAAATAAATACCACCTGCTAAGAAATCATCACTATTTAGAAAAGGTCAATGGTATCGTGAGGGAACAACACAAAAACATTTGGGAGACTATACATAAAATGTGAAAAACTCAAAATTAAAATGCAAAACTGAGGGAAGTATAATTATAGTAAATAACACAAGAATTCATTTACTATGTAAAGAACACAAAGAAATAGGTTTCAAAACAGTAAAAATCTCCTAATGATATGGAGATATACATATGGAGATATACAAAGACATACAAAGATATACAAAGATATGTATAACTAATTAATATAGAGACAATATTCAACCAAATACTTCATTTCTCAAATGAAATACTCTGGGAGTAATACTCTGGGATATTAAATAGCTTCATAAAAACCCTGACAACAAAATCTACCTTTCTGCTAGTAGTCCACTAATATAAAAAGCAGCAAAAATTCCAAAAGCATCGGAGGTTATTATAACAGGAACTGGCCATTAGTTATATTTGCCTTTATCCATAGACACATCTCTCCTGTGAGCCTAAAAACTACTGTAATGCTACGTTTCCCTCCACGCTTGTAGATATCTGGCCTATGTCAGAAAATATATGCTGTTTCCTCTGACTCTTCACCACAAAAGTCACATGCAAACAGTGAAAGCTACAATTCAAATTGACTAAAATGTTCACGTATTGGCGCAGCAACGCTCTAACCCCACACAATCTATTATCGCATCAGACAGCAGCGCACACTTACTTGCTCCTCAGCCACAAGCAAAGGATGAGTAGATTCTTCACCCACTGAAGGCAGGCGTGCACTTCCCACAGAAGGATGTCTGCTTGAAGGATGCGAGGAAGCATCTCCAAATGAGGGATATCGGGGATATCCATTAGGTAAATTCTGAGCAGCAAACCCTGGAGCTGAGTTTTTGTTTATTGGTTTAAGAAGGAAAGCAGGATATGGGGGGCAGGACAGACAGAATAAAAATGAATGAGAATCGAATAGGCCTGGAGAGAATTAAGCAAGGTGTTTCTGGTAAGACACAGCAGAAACCAGAGCACAAATAACACCCCCTTCCACTCCCAACTTTCCATTCACATTTTAGATAATATGGAACTTCTAATGTTTTCCTAATTAAAATATTTAAAATGTTTCTAATTATAGACGTAACAGTTTTTTAAAACTGATGACCATTATGCTTATGTTAGCCAATGGTGATCTCTAATATGTTACAGATTAAATAATCCATAATTCATAGTTTATAAATGTCTGTTATTCAAAATACAAGAGAAAAAACAGGTACTTACTTGTAGGTGTTCGAGGTGTTCTGGGGACTTCCAACTCTGTCTGATGATTGTTCCTTTCTACAACTGGCTCTTCCACCACATTTATACTATTATTTTGCATAATCTCTTGCAACATGTTAAATAATTCTTCTGCACGAGCACACTTAAAGGCGAAGATTCCTACAAATACAAAATAGAAGGGAAAAATAGTAGCCACAGCTTTAAAAAAGATACAGGAGCACCTGTCAAAGAACAAAATTGTGAAGTTAAGTGTTCTATGCACTGACAGCAAGAAAGGCCTTTTAAATAAATGTCTGATAAATTAATGACATTCTGTTTCAAAACATAAGCCCAAAAGGAAATTCACAGAATAATTTTCATATGTCTAAGAGAGATGGCCCAAAACAAGGCAGACAAAACCAAGATTTGAACACTTACTTTAGACTGTTTCTTAACAGCAGGGGGAGCCCAAATCACCGTTATGGGCAGATGATCCTTTACCATTTGACCGTCCCTTACTTGGTGGTTTACGATCCTTACCTTGTTTAATTATTACAACAATTCTGTAAGGTAGGCATTAGCATACCTCTCTGATAGAGCAGAAACCTGATGTTTGACAGAAATCGTGTAACTTGTCCGAGGCCTTTCACACAATAGGCAGCAAAAAAACCAAACTATGTTCTCTTTGACTCCAAAGTTTAGGTTCTTTCCCCAAAAAGTAATAACAGTAAAGAAATATAGCCAATTTACTGCAACTAATCATATGCTGAAAATCTTAAAGTTAATAATATGAGTCAAAATTCTGGACACAGAGAATATGCTTAATGAATGCCTGATAAATGAATACATAGCTTATTATATCTCTGAACAATCCACTTCTTTGGGGGAATTTTTTTTCTGACAGGAGAGAAGTGAAGTATTAATGTAAACATTATATACAGGATAAATGAAAGAACAATTTTCAAATGTGAAAATGTTTGTAGAAAAACAAAATTAAAGGCTCTACCTACCTTGTCCAGTTTGACACCTTCGACCACTTTCAAAAGAAAAGAGATTTGAATCATAGCCATAGCGCCGCAGGCAGAGGTAGTGCCATTTTACTGAATCACGTTTGCGAGTGTATAAAATCAGTTCTGTGTCTGTAAGTTCCATAATGCCAGAACCTAACTCATTCCCATCATCATCCACATTAATGACCTAAAAAAAGAAAGTTCAATTAGTGCTAACCTGATGCTCCCACTTGACGGTCATACACACATTTCACCAATTTGTCGGCAAAATGCACTATTGTTGATTGGTTCAGTTATTCGCTCTTTTGTTAGCTCATTCATCAACCAATGTGTTTTCAGGGCACGAACTATGTAGCAATGTAAGATCTGCTTCTACCCACAAGCAACTCACATTCCCAGTGAGAATATAAGATATACAAACATGAAATCAACAATACAAAGCTGTATAGGAGTAGTAGACAGATGGGTGCAACAGAGGTTGCAAAAGACAGCAACTGTGGCCTAGGGTTGCTGGAGAAGTCTTCACCAAAGAGGAGGAGGGACTTCAGCTGGGCCTCAGGAGAGAGCTGGTGGGTCAGGGCTTATAGGGCATATCCTGACGATGCAGTGCTACAGCACAAAGAAGGTATGTTTCAGAGAGACCAAGACAAGACTGGCACAGAGTTCATGGAAGGGAAGGCCTTGCACTGCTGAGTTTCTGAAAATGGCCAGACAGGTAACACTTCAGGAGAACTGTCTGTATTCCTGGGGTAGGCAGAGCGCTTTGCACATACTTTTCCCATTTAATCCTCGTAACAATCCTAAACTGCAGGTAATACGATTTTCTCCACTGTACTGTACACAAACGGAACAAACCTGCCCAAGGTCACAAAGCTACAAAGCCACAGGGTTTCAACTTACACCTAGGTTTGTGTGATCCAGAGGCTATGACTTACAACAACTTGAGGTCAGACTACGAGAGACACTAAATGGCTGTGAATAGGTAAGAAATGGAACATTTATGCTCTAGGTAACAGAACACCATGGAAGTTTTACGATGATGAAAGAGTAAGATCAATACGATGTCAACTGCAGGATGGATCACAAAGGTGACGGACTCAAGGGTAGAGTCCAGCTAAGAAATTATCCAGGCACATGAAGCAATGACTGGGATGTGGTGACCAGACTGAACAGGCGCCTATAAAATGGCATTTAAAAAAGTATTTCTAGAACTGTATGGCTAATTGGATACTCAGGACCAAAGGAAAAGGAAAAGAGGATTCCACACTGTCAGTAAGAACATACTGTCATCATTTGTTAAAACAAGAAAAGGCAGAGTGGACACAAAGAGAAATAAAAAGGTCCAGAGAGAAAAGTAAGGAAGTAAGATATATTAAGCGAAGAAAAAGAACATCCAAGTAGGCAGTGAGAGATGTAACTCAACCAGTTTTACTAACCTTAAACTTGTTCCGATGGTTATCTGGGACAGTGTCTTTATCTGGACAGCTACAACAGCTACCCATGGCTTCTTCAGAAGACCATGTGAGCGCTACATGAAAGATAATTTGGAAAAAATTATTAAATGTAGGATATAAAAATCGTAAAACAGAAAAAGACTTTAGAAACCATCTAACACAGGAGCACCCAGGTGGCTCACTCGGTTATGCGCCGGACTCTTGATTTCACTTCAGGTCATGATCTCAGGGCTTGTGGGTTCCAGCCCCTGCGACGGACTCTTCGCTGACAACATGGAGCCTGCTAGGGATTCTCTCTCTCCCTCTCGCTCTGCCCCTCCCCCACTCACTCTCCGTTTCTAAAAATAAATAAACTTAAAAAAAAAGAAAGAAAGAAACTACCTAACACAAGTCCTGCATTATTTTTTTTTTTAATTTTTTTTTTTCAACGTTTATTTATTTTTGGGACAGAGAGAGACAGAGCATGAACGGGGGAGGGGCAGAGAGAGAGGGAGACACAGAATCGGAAACAGGCTCCAGGCTCTGAGCCATCAGCCCAGAGCCTGACGCGGGGCTCGAACTCACGGACCGCGAGATCGTGACCTGGCTGAAGTCGGACGCTCAACCGACTGCGCCACCCAGGCGCCCCTTGTCCTGCATTATTTTGATGAGGAAAATTAAGCCCAAGAAGGTATAGGGCTAAGCTAGATTTCACACATTCAGCTGCTGAATTTTGCTCAGTGATAATGAGAATAGTTGCATGAGGTAGACTTCACAGAAATCTCAAATTTCCAGTTTAATTTGCAAAGGTCTGCCTATTTTTAAATTACCTTAACAAAAACCAATTTAAGGTCTTATCTCATATGTAACACTATTTAAATGAAGTCATTTATGGAATTAACCCTTTATGGTTTGTCAGGAATTTCATACCTTTCTTTTAATAAATTTCTAAAGGGATGTTGGACTTCTAGGTTGGCAGGTATTTTGATTCTTATTATTCACTGTAGTATCCTTTATGTACCTAACCAGGCCAAAGCTGACTGGTAAATAAGACACAAAAACAAATTTGGAACAGTTCATTAAGAGAGAAAGAGAACCCAAAAATCAAGGGGTAACTTAACACAGAGAATATTGGCAAACTGATACAGCATGTCTGTGTAATCCTGCTTTCCCACACAAAGTCAGAGATAGTAGGTTATAGGTGACATTAAGTGTTCAAGAACACTGCAAATGAACAAAGATAAAATTCAAAACACTACTTACAAACGAGGGAAAGAATCAGAATGAATGTGATAATATTTGAAAAAGTGGAAGGAAAGGAAGCACAAAAAGCTACTAAATATTCAAAAACATAAATCTGGTAAAATTGGTTTAAAATTCTTCAGTCGTTCTTCATTATCTTCAGGAAAAAAATTTGAAGCTTGTCCGTATGACATGAGGTTCTTCACAATCTCATCCCTGGACACAGATCTAGTCTGAACTCTCCTTGTCTCTGCTTCAAGCCCTACCCAGTCATACTAAACAGTCCCCAGAGCAGCTTGTCCCCTCACACCCTTCCATGCTGCTCCTTTCCTTTCTTAAGATCCAATCAGAATACAGTGATTCAGGGAGGCTTCGCTGATTCTAAGCAAACTGGGAGGGTTACACTTTTTATGTATCCCCCAAGGCACCCTGGGCTTCCCAGTATCATAGCATTTTCACACTGTTTATTTAAGTATTATTCTCCCTGCTCCCTCACCCCCCACCCCCCGCCCCGTAAGCTCCTTCCTAAGCAGGGACAGACCTTATCCAGTTTTTGCATTCCCCATGCCCTAACACACCACCTAGCACCACAGAGCGGGGAGCTCTAAGTCTCTTGTGAGCTGAATGAATTGAACTGTACTAAATAAAGGTAAAAAAGGCTGGCAGGTATAAGTATGAGGCAGATGAAAAAGTATATTAGTGTACAAACCAAAAGAAGCAATAAATTAAATAGTAAAGTTAAGACTCATGTTTGGTAGTTTGCTCCAGGTAATATGCCAGCTAAATATCATGGCATAAAGATGATTAAGTCACAGGGGGCACCTGAGTGGCTCAGTCAGGTAAGTATCCAATTCTTGATCTCAGCTCAGGTCATGATCTCACAGTTCATGAGTTTGAGCCCTGCATTGAGCTTTGTGCTGACAGCATGGAGCCTGCTTGGGATTCTCTCTCTCTCTCTCTCTCTCCCCCCCCCACTCTCTCTGCCCCTCCTCAGCTCCCATTCTCTCTCTCTTAAAATACATAAAACAAACATTAACAACAACAAAAAAAGATGATTAAGTCACAGTATGTACTTCTGAAAAGTCATGAGTCTAAAGGGAGAGACAGAGATGTAAATAGATAATGCATTATGTTTAAACCTTATATTAGAATCTGAGAAGAGTTCTGTGGGCACAGTAAAGGGAGCAAATAACTTTCTGGGTTAACAGGGCAGGAAGCACCATTTGAACTGGTACTTAAAAAGGTGAGCAGAAACGGTGTGCTGGACACAGAACAGAAATAGGTAGTTGAGACAGATAAAAGAGTACAAAGGTAAGGTCATGAGAGATCATGAAAGGTGATCTTGCATTCAGGAGAAAGTGAGGTGTCCAATACAGCTAGAATACAGGCAGGCTGTAACAAGAGCAGGGGCCAAACCATATAAAGGGTCCTGAACAATGAGGTAGGATCTGGGACTCCAACTAGCTAGACGTCCTTCAGTGTCCTCACAGTCACACGGACATGACTCTATCATGGCATTTATCATATTCTATTGTACTGTTTATCTGTATCAACATTCACTTCACTGTAATTTCCCTAAAGATAGGAGCCTTCTCTAAGCACTAAGCATATCACCTGACATAGCACATGGTTCATCAATATTTACTTTTTAAAAATTAATGCAACTGGAGACACCTGGGTGACTCAGTTGGTTAAGTGCCTGACTCTTAATTTTGGCTCAGGTCATGATCTCATGGGTTTGTGAGATCGAGCCCCACATCAGGCTCTGCAATGACAGCTTGGAGCCTGCTTGGGATTCTCTCTTCCTCTCTCTCTACTCTTCTCCCACTCTCTCTCTCTCTTTCTTAAAATAAACAAACATGGAAAAATTAATACAGGCGTACCTTGGGGATACTGCAGGTTTGGTTCTAGACCACAGTAAAAAAGCAAGTATTGCAATAAAGCAAGTGAAATCAACTTTTTGGTTTCCAGTGCATATAAAAGTTATGTTTAGGGGCACCTGGGGGGCTCAGTCCATTAAACCTCCAACTCTTGATTTCGGCTCAGGTCATGATCTCATGGTTTGTGAGACTGAGCCCCATGTTGGGCTCTGTACTGATGACACAGAGCCTGCTTGGGATTCTGTCTCTCTCTCTCCCTCTCTCTCTCTCTCTGCACTTCCCCTGCTCGTTCTTTCTTTCTCTCTCAAAATAAATAAACCTTTAAAAAAAAAGTTATGTTTACACTATATGACAGTCCATTAAATGTGTAGTAGTGTGTCCAACAAAACA
Source organism: Puma concolor (assembly GCF_028749965.1). Taxonomy (NCBI): domain Eukaryota; kingdom Metazoa; phylum Chordata; class Mammalia; order Carnivora; family Felidae; genus Puma; species Puma concolor. The sequence continues at coordinate 48,207,492 of NC_141673.1, forward strand.
ATGTACTTTAATTAAAAAAGACTTCCTGCTAAAAATGCTAACCATCATTTAAGCTCTTCAGTGAGTCATCATCACCGATCTCAGATTATCATAATAAATACAATAATAAAAGAGTTTTAACTATTGTGAGAATTACCAAAATGTGACACAGAGACACAAAGTGAGCAAATGCTGTTGGGAAAATGGCATTGATAGGCTTGTTCAAAGCAAGAGTGTCACAAATCTTCAATTCATAAAAATCACAGTATCTGGAAAGCACAATAAAGCAAAGCACAATAAAACAAGGTATGCCTGAAAATATTTAATAAATTATATGATGAGAAAGAGGCAAAAGAATATTTAAAACATTTTTTTAAAGTAGAGGGATAATTGACAGAAACAAAGTCTTTTTAAAATTATACATCTATCCTTACCAATGACCTGCTCATGAATATAAAGAGCTAAAAGATTACTATAGTGTGGCTTCTGCCTCAAAACATTCAAAGGAGTGTTTTTAAACAATTCCTCAAATGAAACAAAAAATCATCCCTCTTTTTTGTTGTTGTTGTTATTGTTTTGTTTTAAAGATTTTTAAATATCTTTCTAAGTAATCTCTACACCCAACTTGGGGCTCAAACCTACAAGCCTGAGATCAAAAGTCGCACGCTCCACCAGCTGGCCCGCTAAACGCCCCTAGAAAATCATTCTTCTATTTGCCACCTTCATGGGCTACCTGTTAAGGCAGCACCTCCCGTGCGGTCAGGGACATTTGAATGGCGGTGCAAACTACTTAGAAACTCTATCCACACTGAGTGTTCCAATTCGGCACAACAACAATTAATTAAAAGCCTAGTATGTGACACAAAAGCCTCGTGTGCCATGCTAAGGAGAATGGATTTCATCCTACACATAATGGAAACACAGTAAAGAATGGGAAGCAGGAAAGCGAGTTGCTCATGACTTCATTTTAAATATATCCACCTGCAGAATAAATTTAAGTGGCAGTTCAGTTCAGAGAAGAAAAACCAGTTAGGGAATATTGAGAAATGAAATATGCTACAGACCTAAAACCAGTGCAGCAGTAGTAGGGAGACCCAAGAGATGAATTTTTAAAATATTTAGGAAGGCAAGTGAGCAGCACGAAGTGGCTGGCTAGGCATACGGGAAGGAAGAGGCAGCTTCCAGTGTGGCAGATGAAGGGGGCTGGTTCCATAACCTGAGACAGAAAAAAGCATGGTAGTTTTCAAGTGGAAGTGATGGTGGTTAGCTCAGTTTTAGCCATGCTGAGATGCTAGAGAACAACCAAATGGAGATATACAACAGAGAGTTAAATACACGAGTACAGATTTGAGGAAGGGGTAAAATATTGATACACACAGAATATTTGAAGCTGTAAAACAGAAAACACTGCCCAAGGATAGTATCGAGAGTGGTCTACAGTTAAAATTCTGGGGAATACAAATGTAGAAATACTGGAGTAGAGGTAAGCGAGTGAAGGAGGAAAAAAAAAAAATCAGAATCGTACAAACTGAAAAAAGAAAGTGTCAAGAAGGAGGGTTCCATCATGGGAGTCTGGTAGAGGCGGAAACCAAACTGAAGTGAACAAATGGAAGATAAGGAAGTAGCCCCCCAGAGAACAGAAACTGCTCTTTCCCGAACAGGTTCAGAAAGGGAAGGGCAGAGCGTGACAGCGTAGACAGACATGGTTTCAAAAGAAAATATGCTGCTTGAGTTATTTGTTTTCAGATGACATAGATTTACACAGGTTTGTAATCAGTAGGTCAAGAAAGGTTAAAATTTTTAGGAAAAAAAAAAACCAAAGGAAAAAAATGAGTTATATGGTAGATCAAGACAGACAGGGAGACTGGAGAAGAGGAGTTCCAGGGCTCAGAATGAGAAGTCTGCCCATAGAAGTAGGACTGCCTTGTCCTGAGGAGAGAGGGAAGAAAATAAGAATGGGTGGGACCCAGCAGAAAAACTGAAGTAGGTAACACCTATCATCCTAAATTCCCTTTGTAAAATAGAAAGCAAGTTTGCAGAATGAGGGACTTGAGGCAAACGGTAGGATTATTCACCAGGGGGCTACCCACGAAAGGTAGCAGGATTATTCAGTAGGCTGCCCTCAGAGTTCAGCAGAGGTTGGAGAGGAAGATGGCACTGTTTTTGCAGCAGTGCTCAGCCGTCCAGAGGGCAGATGGTTCCGGCGACCCAGGCTCAGAGGGTAAGAGGACAAGGAAATTAGAGGATACTGGCAATAAGGGGGTTTGAAGTGACGGAACATCAGGTCCGGTCGGGAAAGAAGTAAAAAAAGAAGAGGGCTGATGAAATGGAAAAACCAGAGGCAAAAAGGAACAGGAGGCCTCCATAAGGTTAAAGAAAAGGCTCAGTCTGAGTGAGAGACTAGACAGCTGGAGCAACGGGAGGTTGTGGTCAATCTTCCAGCACAGAAGGAGACTTTTTAGTGTGGAGCTCTCTTGCACATCTCTGACTCCTCCTCCAGAACCACAAACTCCTAGGCAAGGGGAAAGACAAGATACTAGATATTCTGCATTTATGACCACCAGATTAATATTTGGAGACCACATCTGAGTTATGTAAGACTTAATAATGTGCACTAAAACTGTAAATACTTGATAAGAAACCATATGATTTCACCATCTTACCCAACCAAATTCATAACTCAGCAAAAACCTATATAGACTAACTATGCTCACTCAAGAAAGTAGCTGAGATGACATTCAAGAACAAAAGATAGCTACCGTTTGGGAAGATTGGTATTGCACCAAGTTGCCTGAATATTTTTATTTTTATTTTTATTTTTTTAATGTTTATTTATTGGGGGGGGGGGTGCACGCAGAGAAAGAAGGAGACACAGAATCTGAAGCAGGATCCAGGCTCTGAGCTGTCAGCACAGAGTCCAACACAGGGCTCTGGGCTCAAAGTCACAAACCGTGAGATCATGACCTGAGGCAAAGTCAGATGCTCAACTGACTGAGCCACTGAGGCGCCCCTGATTATTTTAAATTTGTAAACATTGGCTTAGTTTAATTAAAGCCACTTGTCCTTACTCTTTGGAGGGGACAGCAACTCAGACCGCAATGTGACCACATTCAAGAAAACAATTAAAATATCCTGTTTAATTTGTGGGGAAAAAAAAGAGAATATAATTTGTGAACTTAATTTTTTTCTTTTTTTTTTAAGATAAACCTCAACTTACCTAGATCTAGCCATTAATATTCTTAGCCTCTTCTGCAGCATGAGTTTAATCATTCTTCAAAATACCATGTTTTCTTTGTTTGGTGACTTAACCTAGAAACAGAAAAAAGGCAAGAATTTATTTCTCTTAAAGCAATGATTTTCCTTATAAGACTTCCAGTAGCACTGTTAGTTCAGTTAATCTATTTAAATAAACTCAAAAGTATAAAAATCTGATAAATATAGAAGATCTATTTTTAAAATTAAAATGACATGTACATGTTACCATTCACACAGCCTTTTCAAAGGAAGAAGTAAACATGCTATATAGTCTAAGTTCTTTTTTTTTTTTTTTTTTAATTTTTTTTTTTTCAACATTTATTTATTTTTGGGACAGAGAGAGACAGAGCATGAACGGGGGAGGGGCAGAGAGAGAGGGAGACACAGAATCGGAAACAGGCTCCAGGCTCTGAGCCATCAGCCCAGAGCCCGACGCGGGGCTCGAACTCCCAGACCGCGAGATCGTGACCTGGCTGAAGTCGGACGCTTAACCGACTGCGCCACCCAGGCGCCCCTAGTCTAAGTTCTATAATGTTTGGATATCAGAACCTTCATAAGTCATTGACTGGCTTCTCCACTACAGCTATGACACTGGACAACTCACTTCTCTATACTTATCTCCTCAGCCATAAAATGAGAGGTCAGACTAAACCACCTCCGACGTTCCTTTCCAACTCTAAAACCCCATTTCATCCTGTGGCAGGCTAATTCTCCACTTCCAGTCACTTTTCTTAAACCTTTCTGGCACTCCTCCCAAAGAGCAGACTTGAGAGTCCACTTGCTGTACCTTCCTAGTCTACAAGACCCCTCCAGAACCAAATCAGAGGAGTCAGTCATTAGGACTGTCATTAGTCAAGTCAGTCATTAGTCAGTCATTAGAACAAGCATGTCATAGAGTCACAGGATACTGGTGTAACTTATAGCAATAAATTACAATTTAAAGTTTCAAGAGATTCCAACATACTTTTGGGAAATTTCTGGTCAATCAATTCCCTTTTTATAACACAGAAAAATATCAAACTTAAACATGGCACTAACATTTACTGAATAACTACACTGTATCAGGCATTAGGGGTTTTGCAAATAGTCTCATTTTAATCTATATATTAACTAGAGTTAACAAATGATTGATTCCCAAAATGAACATTTCCAGGTATACCTGGCCGGCTCAGTCTGTTGGGCGTTTGATTCTTGATATGGCTCAGGTTATGATCCCAGGGTCACGGTCACAAGATTGAGCCCTGCATCGGGCTCTGCACTGAGCGTGGAGCCTACTTAAGATTCATTCTCTTTCTGTCTCTCTCTCTCTGGGCACCTGACTGGCTCAGTGGATTAAGTGTCTAACTTTGGCTCAGGTCATGATCTGGCAGTTTGTGGGTTTGAGCCCTGTGTTCGGCCCTGTGCTGACAGCTCAGAGCCTGGAGCCTGCTTCAGATTCTGTGTCTCCCCCTCTCTCTGCCCCTCCCCCACTCACACTCTATCTCTCTCAAAAATAAACATTAAAAAAAAAGATTCTCTCTCTCTCCCTCCCCCTCCCCCCTCCCCCCACTCTCTAAGAAGATAAAAATTAGATAAATTAAATAAAATAAATTTAAGAAACTACAAAATGAACATTTCTAAATCATGAATCCACATGCAAACAAAATTTTCAATTTTGGACTTCGAACCTATATACAAAATCAGCAGTTCAGCCAGGTGTGTTTGTGCCCCTCATAAGCTGCTGCTACAGCCCATGTTAGAGCGGGCAGCTACCCAGTGCCTCTGCTTTAGCACACCCTTCTTTTCTCCAGGAGATTAACATATATCATGCTTTTTGGCTTATAAAATTATGTGGCTAATTCCAACACAAATCATTGCTCTTACAAGAATACACATTGTTTGTTCATCTCTCTCTCCTGAGAGATGTCAGCCAATTAACTCAGGAAAATCTCTCTTCTCATAGATTCCACTTACAAGCATCTCACAACCTCCTTTCTGAAATAAGTTTAATTATAGTAAATATGACTAACAGAAGTGACAGTGACCCTTCTATAACCCTATGCCAAGGAATAATCTTAAATCTTGAAATAAAATATATCAAAGAATCAGTGTACCAACCTATAAGGCTCTAGAAAATATTGAAAAGCATCCAACAAAATCTATGAAAACTTTTTATTCTGTCCTACCTTCAGTCCTCTTTTTTTTCTTTTCTTAATTTTTTTTTATTTGAGTAAAAGACACATAACATAAAATTGATTATCCTATCTATTTTTAAGTGCACAGTTTAGGAGAGTTAGATATATTCAATATTGTTGTGCAACCAATATCTAGAACTTCTTCATCTTAAAAGATCGAAACTCTGTACCCATTAAATAGCTCATTTCCCCTCCCAACGAATGCTGGCAACCACCCTTCTACTTTCTGTTTTTATGAGTTTGACTACTCTAGGTACCGTATATAAATGAGATCATAGTATTTATCTTTTTTGTGCCTGCCTTATTTCACTAGGCATGATGTCCTTAAAGCTTATCCATGCTGTAACAGGTGTCACAGTTTCCTTTTAAAGCTGGAACAGTATTCCACTACACACACACACACACACACACACACACACACACCAGATTTTGCTTATCCATTCATCTATTGATGGACATTTATCCACCTTTTAGCTACTGTGAATAATGCAGCTGCTAACGTGAATGTACAAATATCTTTGAGACTGTGCTTTCAATTCAATGCTGCTGATCACATGGTAATTCTATTTTTTATTTTGTGAGGAACTGCCATTCTGTTTTCCTCAGCAGCTGTACCACTGATGTTCCCACGAGTATGCCTAAGAGTTCCAATTTCTCCACATCCTCACCAACATGTTTTCTGTTTTTGTTTGTTGGTATTAGCCATCCTAATGGGTATGAGATGTTATCTCCATGTAGTTTTGATTTGCATTTCCTTAATAATTAGTGATCTTGAGCATCTTTTTATGTGCTTAGTAATCATTCATATATCTTCTTTGGTGAAATGTCTATACAAGTCCTTGGCCTATTTTTGAGTTGGTATGTTTTTTAGTTTTGGACTCTAAAAATTTTTTTTAAGTTTACTGATTTTGAGAGAGAGACAGAGAGAGTGAGTAGGGGAGGGGCAGAGGGAGAGGGAGACAGAGAATCCCAGGCAGGCTCCGTGCTGTCAGTATGGAGCCTGATGTGGGGCTTGAACTCATGAACCATGAGATCATGACCTGAGCCGAAGCCAAGAATCGGACGCTTAACCAACTGAGCCACCCAGGTGCCCGCCCCTGTTCCGGACTTTTAGAAGTTCTCTATATATTTTGCATATTAATCTCTTATCAAATATATGGTTTGCAAATATTTCCCCCATTCCGTGGGTTGCCATTTTCAGTCTGTTGAATAGTGTCTTTTCATGTACAAAATTTTTTATTTTTCATGAAGTCCAATTTGTCTATTTTTGCCTTTGTTGCCTATGCTTCTGGTGTCATACCCAAGAAAGCAGTGCCAGATCCAATGTCGTGAAGCTTTTGTTTAATGTTTTTTTTTTTTTCTAAGAACTATATTGTTTTATGTTATATTTAGGTCTTTGATCCTTTTTGAGTTAATTTTTGTATGGGTGTTAGGTGAGGGTACAAGTTCATTCTTTTGCATATGGATATCCAGTTTCCCGAGCACCATGTTCTGAAAAGATTGTCCTTTCCCCATTGAATGGTATTGGCACTTTTGTCAAAACTTAGTTGACCATGTATGTGAGCGTTTGTTTCTGGATTCTCTATTCTATTCCACTGGTCTATCAGTCTGTCTTTATGCCAATACCATACTGTTTGATTACTGTAGCTATGTAATAAGTTTTGAAATCTGGAAGTGTGAGTCGCCCTGTTTTGCCTTTTTAAAAATACTTTAAAAAAATGTTTATTTATTTTGAGAAAGAGAAAAAGAGAGTGCGAGCAGGGGGACTGAGACAAAGAGAGAAGAGAGGGAATCCTAAGTAGGCTCTGTGCGTCAGCGCAGATCCAATGTGGGGTTCGATCCCACAAACCACGAGATCGTGACCCGAGCTTTAAAATCAAGAGTCGAATCCTTAACCAACTGAGCCACCCAAGTGCCCCCTGCTCTTTTTCAAAAAAATGTTTTGGCTATTTGGGGTCCCCTGAGATTCTATATAAATTTTAGGGTGGGTTTTTCTATTTTTTGGAAAAAAAAACACCACTGGATTTTGATAGGGGTTGCACTGAATCTGCAGCTCTCTTTGAGGAGCACTCACATTTTAACAATATTACATCTTCTAATCCATGAACACAGGTGTGTTTAGTTATGTCTTCCTTAATGTCTTTCAGCAATGTTTTGTAGATTTTATTGTACAAGTCTTTCACCACCTTGGTTAACTTAATTCGTAAGTATTTTATTGATGCTACTGTAAATGGAACTGTTTTTGTAATTTCCATTCAGATTGTTCACTGCTAGTATATAGAAATGTAACTATTTTTTGCATATTGACTTTGTATCCTAGTATTTTGCTGAATTTGTTTATTAGTCCTAAAAAATTTTTGTGTGTGGAATCTTTCAATACATATGAGATCATATCATCTGCAAACAGATAGTTTTACTTCTTCCTTTCCAATTTGGATGCCTTCTATTTCTCTTTCTTGCCTAACTGCTCTGGCTAGAACTTCCAGTACTATGTTGAATAAAAGTGGTGAAAGCAGGCGTCCTTGACTTGTTCCAATCTTAGAGGAAAGTCTTACAGTCTTTCAGTACTGAGTATGATGTTCACTGGGTGTTTTTAGAGGTGGCTTTTGTCATGTTGAGGTAGTTTCCTTCTATTCCTCATTTTTTAAATTTTTCTACGATGAAAAAATATTGAATTTTGTCAAATGCTTGTTCTGCATCAGTTGAGATGATCATGTGGTTTTTTCCCTTCACGTCATTAATATGATACATTATAATGATTGATTTTTCTATGTTGTACCACTCTTGCATTTCAAGAATAAATCTCACTTTGTCATGTGGGATTTAATATGTTTCTGATTTACATATTAAATGTATGCTTGTATTTGCTAGTATTTTGGGGAGGATTTTTGCATCGATGTTCATAAGGGATATCGGGGGGCACTTGGCTGACTGACTCAGGCAGTGGACCATGCGACTCGATCTTGGGGTTGTGAGTCCAAGCCCCATGCTGGGTGTAGAGATTACTTAAAAATAAAATCTGTAAAAAAAAAAGGATCTTGGTCTGTAGTTTTCAGTGTCTTTGTCTGAGTTTGGCATCAGGGTAATGCTGTCCTCATGGAATGAATTAAGAGGTGTTCCCTCTTCAGTTTTTTGGAAAAGTTTGAGAAGGACTAATGTTAACTCTTTAAATGTTTGGTAGAACTCAACAGTGAAACCAATCCTCTTCTAGTCAGGATATTTTTGATTACTGGTTCAATCTCCTTACTAGATCCATTCAGATTTTCTATTTGTGATTTTCTTGGTAGATTTTATTTCTAGGAATTTGTCCTTCATCAATGTTATCTAATTGATAAGTTAGATACATTGTTAGTGTACGATTGTTCATAGTACTCTCATAGTACTTTTTATTTTGGTAAAATCAGAAATAATATCTCTACTTTCATTTCTTAATTTAGTAATTTGAATCTTCCCTCTTTTTTCTTTATCTAGTAAACATTTGCCAACTTTGTTGTCTTAAAGAATTAACTTTTTATTTTGTTGCTTTTTCTTTTTTTCCTATTCTCTGTATAACGTATCTCTGCTCTAAACATCATTATTTCCTTCCTTCTGTTAGCCTTGGTTTCAGTTTGTTCTTCTTTTTCTAGTTCCTTAAGTTAGTTACGTCGTCATTTTGAAGTTTTCCTAATTTTTTAATGTAAGCACTTATAGCTGTAAATTTCCCCCTTAGTACTGCTTTCTCTGGATCCCATTCTTTTTGGCATGTTTCTATTTTCATTTATCTCTAAGTATTATCTAATTTTCCTTGTGATTTCTTCTTTGATACACTGATTGTTTAAAAGTGTGTTAATTTCCAGAATTTTATGATTTTTCTCCAGTTTTCCTTCTGTTGTTGATTTTTAACTTCACCCCATGGTTAGAGAAGATACTTTGTATGATATCTATTTTTTAAAATATATTAAGAATTAATCTACAGCCTGACATATCATCTATCCTGAAAAATGTCCCATGTGTACTTGAGAAAAACATGGATGCTACTATCGTTGGGTAGAGTGTTTCGTTTGTTAGATTCAGTTGGTTATGCACTCTAGTTCCTTACTGATATTGTCTAGTTGTTCTATCCATTATTGTGAGTAGGGTACTGAAGTCTCCAACTACTATTGTAAAACTGTCTATTTCTCCCTTCAATTCTGTCAGTTTTTACTTTGTATATTTTGATGATCTGTCATTAGGTACATAAATGTTTATAATTGCTATACTTTCTTGCTCTGTTGAATATTTTATTAATATATAATATTCTTGTCTCTTACAAACTTTTTATTTTTTTTTTTATAATTATTTTTTTTTTTAATTTTTTTTTTCAACGTTTATTTATTTTTGGAACAGAGAGAGACAGAGCATGAACAGGGGAGGGGCAGAGAGAGGGAGACACAGAATCGGAAACAGGCTCCAGGCTCTGAGCCATCAGCCCAGAGCCTGACGCGGGGCTCGAACTCACGGACCGCGAGATCGTGACCTGGCTGAAGCCGGACGCTTAACCAACTGCGCCACCCAGGCGCCCCTACAAACTTTTTAAATTTATAGTCTATTTTATCTGATATTAGTACAGCCACCTCTGACCTCATTTGGTTACAATTTGAATGCAATATATATTTCCATCTTTTCACTTTCAATCTACTTGTCTTTGGATCTCTAAAGTGAGCCTCTTGTAGACAGCATATAGTTGGATCATGTGTTTTTATCCATTATGCCAATCTGTCTTTTGATTGGAGAGTTTAATGAATTTACAATTAAAATAATTACTGATAAGAAGGGACTTCTGTCATTTTGCTATTTGTTCTCTATATGCCTTAAGGTTTTTTGTCCCTCATTTCCTACATTACTGTTTTTGTGTTTAGGTTTTTTGTTTTTTTTTTTCCTGTAGTGAAATGTTTAAATTTCTTTCTGATTTCCTTTTGTGTGTGTTTTCTACAGATATTTTCTTTGTGGTTATCATGGGGATTAGATCACATCCTAAAGTTATAATAATCCAATGTGAATTTATACCAGCTTAACATCAATAACATATAAAAACTCTGCCTTCTTACAGCTCCATCCCCACTCCTTTCAGTTACCGATGTCCCAAAGCTCTGTGCTTATACTCATAGTGCCCCAAAAGATAAACTAATAATTCTTTTCCGATGTATTAGTTTCTTATATAGAAAACAAAAGAATTACAAGCCACAATTACAATATTAGCCTTTTTTCACCTTTAAATGTTATTCGTCTCTCAATCATGTAGAAAACAAAAAATGCAGTTATAAATCGTTGTTGCAACAGTACTAGTTTTTATAATTCCCCTGTATTCATCTCGAGTGAGATCTTCATTTCTCCATATGGCTTCAAGTTACTGTCTAGCATCCTTTCATTTCACGTTGCAGAACTCCCTTGCAAATTTCTTACAGAGCAGGTCTAGTGATAATGAACTTCCTCAGCTTTTGTTTATCTGGGAATGTCTTAATTTCTCCCTTACTTTTAGAGGACAGTTTGGCCAGATACAGAATTCTTGGTTGGCACTTTTTTTCTATGTTTATTTATTTTTCAGAGAGAGAGACAGAATGCAAGCAGGGAAGGGGCAGAGAGAGAGGGAGACGCAGAATTCAAAGCAGGCTACAGTCTCTGAGCTGTCAGCACAGAGCCCAACACAGGGCTCAAACTCATGAACTGTGAGATCATGACCTGAGTCGAAGTCGGATGGTTAACCATTGAGCCACCCAGGTGCTCCAGGCAGTTTTTTTCTTTTAGCACTTTGAATATATAAGCCCACTGCCACCTGGCCTCCAAAGTTTTTAACTTTGCAATTTGCTGATAACTTTATTGAAGATCCCTTATATATGATGATTTGCTTCTCTCTTGCTGCTTTCAAGATTCCTTGTGTTTGGCTTTAGAAAGTTTAATTAAAATGTATCTTGATGTGGCAATCCCTATCAAAGCAACACCAGCATTCTTTACAGAGCTAGAATAAACAATCCTAAAATTTGGAACCAAAAAACAAAAAACAAAAAACACCCAAATAGCCAAAGCTATCTTGAAAAAGAAAACCAAAGCTGGAGGCATTACAATCCCAGACTTCAAGCTGTATTACAAAGCTGTAATCATCAAGACAGTATGGTACCGGCACAAGAACAGACACTCAGATCAATGGAACAGAATAGAGAACCCAGAAATGGACCCACAAACATATGGTCAACTAATCTTTGACAAAGCAGGAAAGAATATCCAATGGAATAAAGACGGTCTCTTTAGCAAATGGTGCTGGGAAACCTGGACAGCGACATGCAGAAAAATGAACCTGCACCACTTTCTTATACCATACACAAAAATAAACCAAAAATGGATGAAAGACCTAAATGTAAGACAGGAAGCCATCAAAATCCTCAAGAAGAAAGCAGGCAAAAACCTCTTTGACCTTGGCTGCAGCAACTTCTTACTCAACACGTCTCCAGAGGCAAGGGAAACAAAAGCAAAAATGAACTACTGGGACCTCATCAAGATAAAAAGCTTTTGCACAGCAAAGGAAACAATTAGCAAAACTAAAAGGCAACCGATGGAATGGGAGACGATATCTGCAAACGACATATCAGATAAAGGGTTAGTATCCAAAGTCTATAAAGAACTTACCAAACTCAGCACACAAAAAACAAATAATCCAGGGAAGAAATGGGCAAAAGCCATGGATAGACACTTCTCCAAAGAAGACATCCAGATGGCCAACCGACACGTGAAAAAATGTTCAACATCACTCATCGTTAGGGAAATACAAATTAAAACCACAATGAGATACCACCTCACACCTGTCAGAATGGCTAACATTAACAACTCAGGCAACAACAGATGTTGGTGAGGATGCAGGGAGAGAGAGGATCTCTTTTGCACTGCTGGTGGGAATGCAAACTGGCACAGCCTCTCTGGAAAACAGTATGGAGGTTCCTCAAAAAATTAAAAATAGAACTACCCTACAACCCAGCAACTGCACTACTAGGTATTTATCCAAAGGATACAGGTATGCTGTTTTGAAGGGGCACATGCACCCCAATGTTTATAACAGTGCTACTGACAATAGCCAAAGCATGAAAAGAGCCCAAATGTCCATCGATGGATGAATGGATAAAGAAGATGTGGTATATATATATATACAATGGAGATTATTCAGCAATCAGAAAGAATGAAATCTTGCCATTTGCAACCACATGGATGGACCTAGAGGGTATTATGCTAAGTGAAATTAGTCAAAGAAAGACAAATATTATAACATAAAATATTATATGTTCACAGATGAACATAAGGGAGGGGAATCAAAAATAATATAAAAACATGGAGGGGACAAAACATAAGAAACTCTTAAATATAGAGAATAAACAGAGGGTTGCTGGAGGGGTTGTAGAAGGGGGGGATGGGCTAAATGGGTAAGGGGCTTAAGGAACCTATCCCTGAAATCATTGTTGCACTTATGCTAATTTGGATGTAAATTAAAAAATAAATAAATTTTTTAAAATGTGTCTTGATGTGTGTCTCTTTGAGTTAATCTAAACTATTCAGAGTGCAAAGAGCTCCTCGGACGTTTACATTCATCGGGTCTTTCATCAAATTTGGGATGTTTTCAGCCCTTATTTCTTCAAATATTCTCTCTTCTAGCACTCCAATATGTATGTTGCTCCACTTGACTGTATCCTACAGGTCTCTTAGATTCTGTTCATTTTTCTTCAGTTTGTTTGATCTGTTCACTTTTTTTCAATCTGTTTTCTGTTCCTCAGACTTGATCATTTTCATGGTCCTATCTTCATGTTTGCTGACTCTTTGTTCTGCCTATTCACATCTGCCTTTGAATCTACTGATTTTTCCATTTTAGTTATTGTACTTTTCAGCTCCAGGATTTGATTTCTTTTTATTTATTCCTTTATTGGTATTTGTTTTCCAAATCTTCCTTTAGTTCTTTCAGTATCTTTAAGACAATTGTTTTTGTCTTTGTGTAATATATCTGTCATCAGGACTTTTTCAAGGGCAATTTCTGTTGATTTCTTTTTTTCCTTCAAGTGGGCCCTACTTTCTTATTCCTTTGCCTTGTGATTTTGTTGTTGTTGAAAACTGGTATTTTAATCTAATGTGGTAACTCTGGAAATCAGATTTTCCCCTTTGCTGTTTTTTGCCATTTTATTTTTTTGATTGTCATAGGCTCCCTCTTTTGCCAACAGTCAGCCTAAGATATAAACTTAAGGTCTTCTCAGGTCTTTTCTGGGCCTTTTTCTGGGCATGTGTAGTCACTTTTGAAATCTCCCTCTATACGCAGTTGTTTTAGAATGTTGTAGTCTTTAATGTCTGTTTCCCAGAGGGGGAGAAAGAGAAAACTGAATGGGGCAAAAGAAGGTGCTAGCCCTTTAAATCTCCCAGAAGTCACTTCAGCTGGAGGGGAAGAGCTTACAACCACAGGGAGAGGCTCAACAACAGTGGTTGATTGCCCATCTCTTCCTGTGTACCTCTGTGATCAGAAGCAGCAGTCAGTGACCCAAGCACAGATTTCTGACATTTGGAAGAGAAGATCCTTTTTGCCTATCTTGGCTCTCACAAGCTATGTGTAAGCTACACAGGACTAGGAGAAGAGGATGGGTAGCTGTGCTGAGAGCTGAAACTGACCAAAATTAATCACAATTTATAGCCAAGCCTTCTCCTAAAAGATGCAAATCTTTAATAACTCCAATTTACCAAAACAGTTATGTAAGATCCTGCCAGGGCAACTGTTGCCTATGTGGGGAGATTGATTCCTGATGCTTCCTATTTTACCATGTTCCCAGAATTCTCTCTGAACCTCTTTTTGAGTGTCAATATATATATTCATTTTTGTTATTTTATTACTTGATTATTAGCACTGCCAAAGTACCATGAAGTTCTTTGCTTGCTTTTTCTATGCAAAGATTTAGTATGTCAGTTGTATCAGGGATTAATAGACATTATGGCCTCATTTAAAAGGATATACAAGAACACATTCTGAGTTCTGAATAACTGATATACCAAAGCACTCCTGGAATGAAACAACCCAATGGACCACAGTGTCCTGCCTTTGACTCTGAAACATGAATGTCTCAGATACTCTCCATGACTTCTTAACTGTCTTTGGTTTCTTCCCAGAAGCAGAAGGCTTACAAAAGGTGATTTGGAGGTAGTGAAAGGAAAGAGGTAGTTATAGACACTACATGGAGCCATAATCTTGCTGTAACATGGATATTACTTTATAAAATACATATCTACATCAGAGCAACTATGATTCCACTAAAGCCCTCACTATATGCTAGACAGATTCACTTGGATTATCTCAATCTATACAACCACCCTATGAGGTAGGTACTATCATTATTTCTCTGTTCCAAATGAAGAAACCAAGGCTTAAAGAAGTTAGGTAGCTTTCCCAAGTCAATAGCTGATAAGAAGAAGATCCAGGATTAAATCTGAATCTGACTCCAAAGCCCAAGCTCTTATTAATTAAAATACATAAAAAGCTTAAAACAGTGTCTAGTATATAGTAAGCAATTAGATGTTAGCCACCGAAATAATAATAATTGATTTTAAAACAATGTTTTAAATGGCAATCAGTCAACCTCCCTGTGCCTAAGTTTCCTCATTTATAACATTAGGATACCTATTCACAGAGTTATTGTGAAAACCAAATAAATTCTAGCTATAAAAACATTTAGAAAAATATATATAATATGTGTATACGTTTAATAATATGTTTAAAAAGACAAGGAATTATTATATCACCACTACAGGTAAAAATCTCTTGTATTACAAAGGAGCCTTTTGCTCTCTAAGCACAGAAGCCTAGAACTTAAGCACTATCCTCATAACAAGAGTTACATTAATAAATTTAGTAAAGCTGTCCTAAATTATTCCAATATGATTCTTGCAGAATGACAAGCAAAGAGAACACTGAACTCTATTCATGAGTGTGATTATAAATTTGGTGCTTAGGAAGGTATATTTGCTCTTTCAGTTCACTAGCACTGTGGGTGAATTTGGCTTATACTACAGTAGTTCTGTTCAAATGTAGCCAGGACAGAATATCTATAGTTAGAAGCATAGCAATATAACTCTAAATTTGGGGCACAGCTAACTCCACATTTAATTATATTAAAACAATCAAGAGAATGGTATTCAAAAACCTTGTTCTTTGTGTCAGTGGTTTGGTTATTTTTAAACTACTGGGAAGGTCTTTTTTTTTTTTTTTTTTTTTTTTGATTGATACATATTAGTTTTCTGCTTATTTTAACACTGCTAAGGATTTTTTATTATTTATATTATTCTAAGGAAGAGTTAAAAAACAAACAAGCTAAGGGGAGAGATTTCTCAGTATATTTTGCTAGTCACAAAACCAGAGCCATTCTGTGAAAAGTAAGGACACCTGCAACAGTTTCCTTGTTAGCTGAAAAAATTTAAAGTACACATGAACACACAAAACCAAAAAGTTCCCAATTATCTTTTAAGCTTCTATCCATGAATATGGTTGTATCTGCATATTCCTAAATAGATTTTTCTTCCTTTAGGTTTTTTATTTTACTAGGGGCTATGGTGGTGAACCACTTTGCAGTTCAGAATCCTTTAACCACCCCCTCCTTTTTAAACTTTTCAAAAAACAAAAATAAAAAACTCTTCAAAATTATATTACTTACAAATCACTTCAATATGTGGTACTTTATTTTCTGGAAACTCTTTATGTCTAATCTAAATTCCTGGTACTGCAATTTAAACCAGATTCCTCTCATTTCTGTTTTCTCTGTAAGAGATAAGTAAAACCAGGATGATCAAGAAAAAGTAAGCACATACTTATATATATTTAAACTGTTGTCAATTCATTTTCCTGTGAGTAAATCTAAAATGTTAACAAGGCAAGGGCAATCCAGATCAAGAGTATATGCAGAAGCACAGAAGTCTAATAGGGCATGGCCTGCTCCAGACATAGCAAATAATTTCTTACAGCTGGAAGACAGGGTATGCCTGGGAAAATATTAAGAGATATAGGTAGGAAGACAGGCTCGTGCCATTTCCTGAGGGGCCAGTTTGTACTTTCACAGTTCACATTCTCCCTTAGAATCTGAAAGATGCCACTCATGTCTTAACCAAAATACCATCCTATAGAGGTAGAAAATCTAGAGTACATATAAGGAGAACTTGTAATTCCTAAGAATACAGTCCATGGTGTTTTACTTTCTATGATGCCCAAAGTCACAGCACAGTCACAGTCACAGCAACCATCTATAAACATAAATATTCTCCTAACAGCATCTGAACTTGCCTGCAGTGAGTCACTATAGGACGATGACCTAAAGTTCAGATACTTCTTCCAGACCTAAAAAAAAGTTACCCACTTTGACTTCATATTTCACACTGATCTGAAAAATTCACTTTCAATCATGCATTTTAAAAATGAAATAAAAGAATCTGTAGCTATATCTTTACTATCTATCTATCAACAATTGTGTGTGTACTTAGCAAATACTGAGAAAGTGGTATTAAAATGGCTTGCTAAAAATAAGAGAAATTAAAATGGAAGATTATCTAAAACACCACTCTACCTTTAATTATACCGGTCATAATTCAATCCTGAAATCATCTGTAACTTTGGAATATATTACACCTAGAAACACTGGTAATGAAATTTATATAATTAAGTTTGAGTGTCCGTAATCTCTGTCCCAAGATACAAAAACACAACTACAGATGTGCAAACCCAGAAGATGAGTCACTCTACTCTAGCTAAGTCAATAATAGTAATCAGTACCAACGGCAACAATTTCAGCATCTTCAAGCATAGGAAAAAAAATCAACCTTGGGACCTCTCAAACCCTTAGTTTAGAACTCTATATTGCAATCTAAAAATATGTACAAGGAAATCAAATACTGTCCTCCAGTAACATCAAAGTGCCAAATATTCTATATGACAGATCACGTAGCTCTCCCCACTAAAAATCCACAGACCACACCACAGAAAGCAGTCATGTAAGATAGCGGTAAGAAAGAATAGGTGTTCTCCAGAAATGCCTGAAAACTGGAATAAATATATTTGGTCTTATGGAGATGGTGCATTCAATTTTCTGTGAGTATTGTGTAACAAAA
Organism: Puma concolor; assembly: GCF_028749965.1. NCBI lineage: Eukaryota > Metazoa > Chordata > Mammalia > Carnivora > Felidae > Puma > Puma concolor. The sequence goes on from NC_141673.1 coordinate 48,225,023, forward strand.
TACAATGTTCAGATTCTTCAGCTCAGTTATTTCTATATATGAATTCATACAACCGCATCAAATTAACAAGTGATAGCTTAAGCCTCAAAATAAACTTCTAGCTTATAAATTTAATAATAGACAGTAGTTCACTAGCCTAGATCGAACTCTAGCATAATATTTAACCTATGACATTTTACTAAACTGAGCAAACAGCAAGAGGTAAAATCTAAGTATCAATTTTACAGCATTTTGCTTAATAATGGTTCTTAAAAAGCATTTGGCTTTATTCTTTAAAACAAAACACTAAATGCAAGCCACTCTAACTTCAGACGTCATGTGAAATATGCAACTTATTCAGTATCAATCAAGCAATAAATATCCACAAAATGATGCAACATTGCAAGAGAATCTCTAGGCATCTTTGCTTTTTATATTATATGCTTAACCTAGAACTAAATAAACATTAATGAAAGGAAATAAAGTGGTAATTTGAAAAACTGAATATGTAAGTGGAATATACCATAAATCTGTATTTCCAAACACAGGTGGATATCATGCTAGTACAAGACTCCTAGTAAAAGCCTAAATATTGACTGTGTGTACACAGAATGTATATACATAATCTACTTAAAGTAAGGTTAGCCAAATGCCAAGCAACTCTAAATAACCCTCAAAACAAACTGCTTCATGAACAGCTCATCAGATTCTGCATTTAACTCAATCTAAATGCTCTTAAACATAACCTCTATGTTTTCTAACACTCCCCAACCTCCCAAAATGCACCCCACCACAGTTAACCAGAAATAGTTACATCAGAGTACATCTATCCACGTATGGGGCCATTAATAAGCATTGTTTAAAGAACATTTAATGACCAAAAAATGTTCATGGTATAAAGTTAAGCAGGAAAGAAAGAACAGATCTGTTCTTTTAAAATGCAATATGGTATCCTGGATTGGATTCTGGAACAGAAAAAGGACATTCGTGGATAAACTGGGGAAATCCAAATAAAGTCTGTAGTTAACAGTACTGTTAATTTCTTAGTTTTGAAATATGTGTCACAGTAACTATATGAGATTAACATTAGGGAAGGGGCAACTGGGTGGCTCAGCTGGCTAAGCATCCAACTCTTGATTTCACCTCAGGTCATAGCTCATGGTTTCTGAGTTCAAGCCCAACATCGGGCTCCGTGATGACAGTGTGGAGCCTGCTTGGGATTCTCTCTCTTTCTTTCTCTCTAAGTAAATAAATAAAATAAACTTAAAAAAAATAAAAAAGATTAATGTCAGGGAAAGCCAGGTAAAGGGTATATGAGAATCTCCGCAGTATCTTTTCAACTTTTCTGTGATTCTAAAATTGTTCCAGAAAAAAAAAGGGTTTTTTTTTTTTTAAAGTTACTCTTTGTGCCCAGTAGCAAAATAAGAGGCTTCTCATTTTAAAAAATAACATCCACACTTATTTTTCTTTCTCCCACACCTACACAAAATACATGCATCCAGAAAAAAACACTACATTAAAACACACTAAAGTATTAATATTTGGTTCACCGATGGTAGGATGAAAAGCACATTTTTCTCTTTGTATTTTCTACACTGTGAATTACTTTTATAATCAACAATAAATTACTAACTAAAGAATATACAAATCAATACTTTATTAAGACTTCTCGTGAAAGAAAAGCTATAAATGTCTAGGCAGAGCCCAAAGGCAGACTATATACAAAACAGGTTAGGGCAGAGTGTGGAGAATGTGGTGGCCAAGGGAAACTGCCAGGAGTATTTAAGTAGGCATAACCCAATTAGTAAATGTTGGAAACCTGGCAATACACAGAACTTAACATCCACTCTGAGGCTAAAGGTGCTCACGGCCAGCAAAGTTGTAATAAGAATTCACGTCTTAGGGGAATGTCCTGAAGGGCCCCGACAATACTAAGAATTTATGGAGATGTATAGCTTGGGTCTATTCCAAACAAAAATAATGCAGTTGGGGGCACCTTCCTGGCTCAGCTGGTGGAGCATGCAACTCTTGATCTCAGGGCTATGAGTTCAAGCCCCACACTGGATGTAGAGATTACTTAAAAAAATAAAATCTTAAAAAAAAAAATGCAGTTGGACATCTGGTACACAACTACCCACTGAGAGCTTCTAGAAACATTCTTCAGTACCATGGTGTGCTCTTTAGGTATTTCTCCTCTACTTAAGAACAGTAAGAAGAACAAGAGAAGTATGTTAAAATCTCTTTGCTTTGCTTTGCTTTTCCCAGATGCTAGAAGACAGTTATAATCAAGGATTTCAGAGTGTCCAAGACCCAACGTTCTTTTGAGCCTTGATAAATATTTGTCTAGAGAACAATCTTTCAGTGAAGACTGCTGGGAACTATTTTCTTCATTCTTCAAATGGGGAAATGAAGTGAAAAAATTAATCAAAATTTCATTGAAAGCCAAATTTTGAATTTTTAGTTTTCTTGTCTACCACTTTAACAAAGACAATATGCACTTTTTCCCTAGAGCTTCCATGGTGTGTTTTCCTTCAGTTGTACCTTGATTTTAAACTCGAGATATCGATCAACCAAGGTGAACATAATGCCAAAGAGCTATATTCAAAAGTATAGCTAAGATCACTGGGGATATTCCCTCTGAGCACTCTTATGATAAAACATAATTTTAAAGCAATGATGAGACTATTTCTTCCTTTTTTAAAAGCAAATGTGGAGAAAGCAAATATCTACAGAAAACAGTGAGAATTTCTCTTTTTTTTAATGTTTATTTATTTATTTTGAGAGAGACAGCATGAGCTAGGGAGGGGCAGAGAGTGAGGGAGAGAATCCCAAGCAGGCTCCCCATTCAGTGCAAAGCCCTAGGCAGGGCTCAATCTCACAACCATAATCTCACAATCTCATGACTTAGGCTGAAATCAAGTCGATGCTTAATCGACTGGGCCACCCAGGCATCCCCCAAACAGTGAGAATTTCTAAGATGTTTTACCCTGTCTCACTTTCATAATATTTTTTCACCAGTACTGGCTGAAAAGCTATCTATGCTAATTCCCTTTTAAAAAAGAAATCTGGGCCTACGTGGGTGGCCCAGTCAGGTAAGCATCCAACTTCGGCTCAAGTCATGATCTCACAGTTCATGAGTTCGAGCCCCACATGAGGCTCTCTGCTGTTAGCACAAAGCACTTCAAATCCTCTCTGTCCTCTCTCCCTGCCCTTCCCCCACTTGCACTTGTGCTCTCACTCTCTCTCTACAACAAACATTAAAAAAATACATAAAGGGGCGCCTGGGTGGCTCAGTCAATTGAGCATTCAACTTCGGCTCAGGTCATGATCTCGCAGTCTGTGAGTTCGAGCCCCTCATCGGGCTCTGTGCTGACAGCTCAGAGCCCGGAGCCTGCTTTGAATTCTGTGTCTCCCTCTCTCTCTGCCCCTCCCCGACTCATGTTCTGTCTCTCTCTCTCTCTCAAAAATAAACATTAAAAAAAAATTAAAAAATAAACATAAAAATCTGTAAACTTAATTCAACAGTTAGCTACAAAGAATATTAGTCTCATATAATTATGTACATATGACATTCTGATCAAAGTCTTGAAATTTTTCCACATGCACGGGCACCTGGGTGACTCAGTAGTTGAGTATCCAACTTCATTTCAGGTCATGATCTCACAGGTTGGTGGGTTTGACCCCCACATCAGGCTCTGTGCTTACAGCTGGGAGCCTGGAGCTTGCTTCAGATTCTGTGTCTCCCTCTCTCCCCTCTCTGCCCCTTCCCAGCTCGCGCTTGCTCTCTCTAAAATAAATAAATAAATCTAAAAAAGTTTTTTTTCCACATGTAAATTCCAAATCTGAATTCTCTGAAATTATGAACTCTGCTAAATATAAGGCAGAATGCAGCTAAAGCAAGACTTTAATTCTCATATAATTGATAAATGGCCTACAACAGCTCTACTATCCTAATATGTTTTAAAATACCATATCAGAACCTAAAATAAAAGGCTTTGTTTTTAGCATTTTAAATTTCTCTAGGAGAAGGCAGTATGAATCTCTGATAATGCCAGCAAGGCAGCATGATAAAATGAAAATATCATGGGCTTTAGGACAACAGAAATCCCAATTCTTTTTGTTTTGGGTTTGGTTTTGTTTGTTTTTTGTTTTTTTGTTTTTTTTTAGTTTATTTATTTTTTGAGAAAGAGAGAGAGAGAGAGAGAGAGAGAGCGAGCGCCAGCTGGGGAGGGGCAGGGAGAGGGAGAGAGAGAAACCCAGGCAGATTCTATGCTGTCAGTACGGAGTCCAACGAGGGCTCCATCTTACAAACCATGAGATCACAACCTGAGGGGAGATCAAGAGTCAGACACTTAACCGACTGAGCCATCCAGGCACCCCCAGAAATCTGAATTCTTCTTTAATCTCTCTGAAAATAGAGGAAGACGGATTAGAGCAAAACGTAAATGTTAGCATCAGTAATATTTGATGATTGATTAAACTGGGAAGGAAAGCAAGATTCAAGGAATGCACTCACATTTTCATTCAGGTGACAGTACACTCACTGAGCTGGGGAACACAGGAAGGACACAAGATTAAGCAATTTTGAATGCACTGTGATGCCTATGAGATATCCAAGTGGAAATGGCCAACAGGCAAACAGAAATACAGGTATGGAGGTGGAAAAAAGATCTGAGTTGGAGATACAAATCTGGGTCATCTTATGGATGCAAAACATGGGACAAGATGAGACTGCCCAGTGAGAAGAAAAGTTAAACCTACAGAAACAGAAAAATTAAACCAATATTTAAGGGAACTGCAGGGAAGAGAAGGCCACAAAAGAGCTGGATAGGCACTGTCCAAGAACCCATAAGAATATCTCCAAGAGTATGCTATACAAAAGCCTAGGGAAGAGAATGATTTAAGATGACACGGGATAAGAAAAAGTGTCTCATTGGTAAGATTGCAAAAACCATGGAAAGCTAATTTAAAGAAAAGAATATTTATGGGGCGCCTGGGTGGCTCAGTTGGTTAAGCATCCGACTTCAGCTCAGGTTATGATCTCACGGTTCATGGGTTCGAGCCCTGCGTCGGGCTCTGTGCTGACAGCTCGGGGCCTGGAGCCTGCTTCAGATTCTGTGTCTCCCTCTCTCTGTGTCCCTCCCCTGCTCGCACTCTTTCTCAAAAATAAATATTAAAAAAATTAAAAAAAAAAAAAAGAAAGAAATGAATATTTAGCAGTAAGGAAAAGCAGAGTAGAAACAATCAGCTATCTTCAAATTTCTGTCTGTTTCATGGAATAACGGACTTGACTTCCTCCTGAAATAGAAACTGAACCAAAACAGTAAGAACCAAAACATAAGAAGTCAGCGAGAATAAAACATATCTCATCTAACAAAGAACTGAGTTACCAGTCATTGGCAATGTTCAGTAGATTCCACTACTGGTCAAAAAGTTGATGAGATGACTTTGAGCTTTCTTTCAACTGAAGTAATTCAAGGACTAAACTAAATCTGAAATATTTGCACTAAAAGGAACAAAGGGATTGATTCAACAAAAAAGCTCTTATATATTTAGAAATATAAAGTAATGACTCCATGGAGTTTTAAAAATCATATTCAGTTAATCCTAAGTAAAACACATAAAAAAGAGAAAGGCATCTTTAACTGTGTGAGTCCATTACGTGTCTGGTTTTTTTATGTTTATTTATTTTTGAGAGAGAGACAGACAGAACTCAAGCAGAGAGAGAGGGAGACACAGAATCTGAAGCAGGCTCCAGGCTCTGAGCTGTCAGCACAGAGCCCAACATGGGGCTTGAACTCAGGAACTGCGAGATCATGACCTGAGCTGAAGTCAGACGCTTAACGGACTTAGCCACCCAGGTGCCCCTAACCTTGTGAGTCCAAAGTAAAACATTTAATACGAAATAAAAACTTTTAGGAGGTGATCCAAGATGATGGCATAGGAAGAGCCTGAACTTATTTCCTCCCATAGACACACAAAATCTACAGCTACATATGAAACAATTCCCACTAAAGAAGAACTGAAAACTAGCCATCTGAACAGCTCCCTCCATAAGGGATAAAAGGGCCACATCAAGATAGGTAAGTGAGGCAGAAACATGGTCTTACCTCAACCCCACTACAACCACCTACAATAGGGAGGGATCTCACAGACCAGAGCCTCTCCCTGAAGTGTGGACCTACAACAGAGGGATAAAAATATCTGGCTTTGGAAACCAAGGTTTATGTCCAGGGGATCTGGGGAGCTGTATGGATCCTAGATACTCCTTTTGAGGGGTTTGTGTGTGGACTCACTTATCCCTAGACCCAGTGCAAAAGTAAGCAGTAGTTTGAGAGGTAACTGGATAATATATGAAGATTTATTCACTAATCTTAAAAGTATCTGCTAAAGGAGCAAGGACCAGTTGGGAGTTTCTTTGGGGAGGGAAGTACCAGCAAGTACCATTTTTGTACTCTCCCTCTATGTTACTGCAGGTGGGCACATGCAGACACAGCCTTGCCAAGGCCACAGGCATTCCCCCACCCCCCCAAACTCTTTCCTTGCCTCACTAAGGCTTACTCTGACCCCGGCACTCCTCAGCCTCTCTAAAACCCATGGGTGAGCATAGTCCACATAGGGGACACCACTTGATCACTTGGCCCTGGTTACTAAAGGGGCTTGCATTTCTGGGCTCCACAGCACTATAAAAATCAGAAAAACAGTTAGTTCTAGACAGGTTATTACACCAGGGGTACTGCAAAGACAGCAAACAGAAACACATCCCCAGGACCAGTAGGTACAGGCTTCAGGTTTGCCACACCCAAGGGACACCTCCAGATCTGCTGGTCCAGAAGTCAGCAGGGTTTATAATTGTAGTCCCACAGGACTGTATGTATTTGCATACATTAAAAGCCTACAGATCTGGCTTCCAATCAGCCTGAAACCAGGTACTGATTGAGATCACTCCCTTGTAACACTGGCAGGTCTTGGCACATTCTCATCAACTGGGACCTTTGAAGAATAAATCAGGCTACTCAGACAATCACAAAGGTTTGAGATACAACCAAGAGCTAGAGCAAGGCTGAACAATAGGCTCATCTAGGTTCATTGTCTACACAAGGCCACTCCTTCAAGACTTGGAAAGAAAGGTGATTTACCTAATAAATAGAAACAAATACAGAAAGACAAGCAAAATGAGGAAACAGAGGAATATGTTCCAAATGAAAGAACAAGATAAAATCCCAGGAAAGACCTTAATGAAACAGAGATAAATAAGATAATCTATCTGATAAAGGGTTCAAAGTACTGGTCATAAGCTCATCAATCAAGAGAAGAATGGATGAACACAATGAGAACTTCTATAAAGAGATGGAAAATGTAAGAAAGTATCAGATGAATGTTACCCAGCTGAATATCAATGAACTGAAAAATACACTAGAAGGGTCCAACAGCAGACTAGATGAAGGCGAAGAAAGGATCAGTGACCTGCAAGACAGGGTAGTGGAACTCACCCAAATAGAGCAGCAGTCAATCAATCTATGAATAAATTAAAAGTAAAGACAACCTAAACGACCTATAAGACAAAATCAAGCAAACCAACATTCGTATTATAAAGGTCCCAGGGCAGGGCGCCTGGGTGGCTCAGTTGGTTAAGCACCCGACTTCGCCTCAGGTCATGATCTCATGGTTCATGGGCTCAAGCCCTGTGTCAAGCTCTGTGCTGACAGCTCGGAGCCTGGAGCCTGCCTCGGATTCTGTCTCCTTCTCTTTCTGTCCCTCCCCCACTCATGCTGTTGCGCTCTCTCAAAAGTAAATGCACATTAACAAATTAAAAAAAAAAAAAAAAAAAGATCCTGGGGCACCTGAGTGGCTCAGTCAGTTTAAGCATCCAACTTTGGCTCAGGCTATAATCTCACAGTTTGTGGGTTCGAGCCCCACAACAGGCTCTGTGCTGACAGCTCAGGGCCTGGAGCCTCCTTTGGAGTCTGTGTCTCCCTCTCTCTGTCCCTTCCTGCTCGTGCTCTCTCTCTCTCAAACGTAAATAAACCTAAAAAAAAAGTTAAAAAAAAAAAAAAAAGGTCCCAGAAGAAGAAAGAAAAAGGGGCAGAAAACTTATTTGAAGAAATAATGGCTGAAAGTTTCCCTACCCTGGCAAAGGAAAGAGACATTCAGGTACAGGAGGCACAGAGTTCCAAATAAGATGAACCCAAAGGGATTGGCACCAAGACACATTATAATTAAGATGGCAAAAGTTAAAGATAATTAAACGTAGCAATAGAAAAACAACATGTTACCTATGAAGGAACCCTCATGAGACTGAACTTTCAGCAGAAATTTTGCAAGCCAAAGGAAGTGGCACGGTATATTCAAAGTGCTGAAAGGAAAAAACTTCCCACAAGGAATATTCTACGCAGCAAGGTCATTCAGACTGAAGAAGAGGTAACAAATTTTCCAGACAAGCAAAAGCTAAACCAGCCTTACAAGAAATGTTAAAGGGACTTCTTTCAGCTGAAAAGAAAAGGCAATAACTAATAAGAAAACACAAAGTAAAAATTTGGGGTGCCTGGCTGGCTCAGTGCAAAGAGTGTGTAACACCTGATCTTGGGGGTTGTAAGTTCAAGCACCACATTGGGTGTAGAGATTACTTAAAAATAAAAATCTTAAAAAAAAAAAAAGTAAAAATCTCATTGGTAAAGGTAAATATATAGTAAAGTTGGTAGATTAGCCACTTACAAGTTAGAATGAAGGTTAAAAGACAAAAGTAGTAAATTTAATTAGAACTATTAATGGTTGAGGGATACACAAAATAAAAAGATATAAAATTCGACATCAAAAACACAAAATGTAGGGAAGGAAAAGCAAAACTGTAGAGTTTCGGAATGCATTCAAATTTAAGATTGCTACCAACTTAAAATACTGTTAAATGCTGCTCTATATGAACCACATGGTAACCACAAAGCAAAAATCTATAATCCACAGAAGATAATGAAAAAAAACCTCTAAACATAACACTAAAGAAAGGCATCAAAACGCAAGAGAAGAGAGCAAGAGAAGATGAAAAGAAGAGAGAGGAACTACAAAAACAGCCAGAAAACAATGAACAAAATAGCAATAAATACATATCTGTCAATAATTCCTTTAGCCCTTCCACACGGTCATGCTGAGCTAGTAGCAGCAGTCACAACCTCAGCCACACCTGCCACCTGCCACGGCCTCTCGACCACGGACCCCCACAAAGTGCACGAGCTCCAGGCCTTCGTGAAAATGTATAAACGGGATCCAAGTGTTCTGCAAACTGAGGAAATGTGCTTCCTGCGGGAGCGGATGGAGAGCATGGGGGGTAAAATACCACCTGCTACTCAAAAAACTAAGTCAAAAGACAGTATGAAGGAAGAAAAATCATAGTAAGAAGGTAGAGGAAAACATAAAGATAGATGAACCATCAAGTAAGGAAAAGTGATCTAGAAATTGACAATGAAGGTGTGACTGAACCAGATACTGATGCCTCTCAAAAAATGGGAAATGAAAATGTAGAGATAACCGAGGAAATGACGGATCAGGCAAATGATAAAAAAGTGGCTTCCACTGAAGCCCTAAACAACAGTGAACTACAGAAAGCCACTGACTTGTTCACACATGCCTTTAAGTTGAATCCTCGCTTGGGCATTGTGCATGCCAAGAGAGCCAGTGTCTTCATCAAATTACAGAAGCCAGATGCTGCCATCCAAGACTGTGACAGAGCTATTGAAATAAATCCTGATTCAGCTCAGCCTCTCAAGTGGTGATGGAAAGCATGCAGACTTCTGGGCCACTGGGAAGAAGCAGCATGTGACCTCGCCCTTGCTTGTAAACTGGATTAAGACGAAGATGCTAGTGCAATGCTGAAAGAAGTTCAACCGAGGACCCCGAAAACTGCTGAACATTAGATAAAGTATGAGTGAAAACACAAAGAACAAGAAATCAAAGAAAGAACAGAAAGGGTTAAGAAGGCTTGGAGAGAACAAGAGAGCACCCAGAGGGAGGAAGAAGCCAGAGCTTCTTTCCCAGGTGGCTTTCCTGGGGGGGAATGCCAGGTAATTTTTCTGAAGGAATGCCTGGAATGGCAGGAATGCCTGGTAATTTTTCTGGAGGAATGCCTGGAATGGCAGGAATGCCTGGGCTTAATGTAAGTCTAAGTGATCCAGAGGTTCTCACAGCCACGTAGGATCTAGAAGTTATGGCGGCCTTCTAGGATGTGGCCCAGGACTCAGCAAATATGTCAAAATATCAGAGCAACCCAAAGGTTATGAATCTCATCAGTAAATTGTCAGCCAAATTCAGAGGTCAAGCATAATGCCCTTCTGACAAATCAAGCCCCTGCTGAAGCAAAAGCAACTTAGATCACCTGGCAAATGTCACAATAATATAAACCAGTGTACCTCTGACCTTCTCATGGACAAAGCTGGGATGCTATGAAGAGAATTCCTACCCCTCTGCCCCACATGCAACTGAAACATCTTACAGTGGTTTGCCATTCGGGTATTTATTCAGATAATGTTTTCCCACCAGAAATTAGAAACTTTAAATACTTTTTAAACCTTCAAAATATTTAAAAACATATTAAAAGGGTGTGTTAATTCCTACATTTTTCTTTACTAATCATTTGAGGGTTTTTTTTCCTTTGGATTAATTGGGCAAGGAACATACTTCAGTATGGAAGACTTATTACTCAGTTTGAGTGAAATAAAGGTCTATTAGCAAGAGGCAAACAGAACATTTAAACAGATGAAGTCTGAGTTGGATATATGGTTACTGAGGCATTTTTACTTGTCTTTTTAAATGCTTTATTTTTTAAACATGATTTATTTTGATAAAACCATTGGGACCACCAAGTGTTGCACTAGGACCTGGGTAGGGACCAGAAGGACTTGGCAGGACAACAGCAACCTTACACCTTCCATACAGCATGCACCCTTGTGCAGATTCATTTAAATCTTATAGTGTGGTGAAGGAATGATATTTATAATGCTGCAATAGCGTTGGATTACTTAGCCGTGCTCTTGTCTGATATAGAAAAGAAACGTTTCGCATCATTTCAAGAAAATAATAATACTTTATTTATTTTTATTTATTTAGAGAGAGAGTGTGCGTGCATGTGCGCACAGGCTCACAAGTGAGGGAAAGGCAGAGAGAGAATCCCAAGCAGACTCCGCACTCTCAGCACGGAGCCCGACATGGAGCTCCATCCCGTGAACTGTGAGATCGTGACCTGAGCCGAAATCAAGAGTCGGACGCCTAAATGACTGAGTCACCCAGGCACCCCAATATTTACTTTAAAATAACTAAATTCTCCAATCATAGACAAAGAATGGCTAAATAGATATTTTTTTAAAAGACTTATCTATATGTTGCCTACAAAAGACTCACTTCAGATCTAAAAGTGATGAGATGAAAAAGATACTCCATGCAAGTGGGAAAAAAAAAGAAGGCTGGTATGGCCATACTCCTATCAGACAAAACAGACTTTAAAACAAAAAGCATAATAAAAGAGTATTACATAATAATAGAGATCAATCCAACAACAGCATGTAACATTTATATACATTCATGGACTAGCATAGGAGCACCTAAATATAAAGAGAAAATATTAACAAGTCTAAAGACAGAAATGATGGCAACACAGTAATAGCAGGGAATTTTATATCCCACTTGTATCAATGGATAGATCATCCAGACAGAAAATAAAAGAAACATCACCCTTAAATGACACATTAGACCAAATGGATTAATAGATACACACAGAACATTCTACCCAAAAGCAGCAGAATACACATTCTCAAGTGCACAGGGAACGTTCTCTAAGACAGATCACATGGTGGGCCACAAAACAAATCTCAACAAATTTAAGAGGACTGAAATAATACCAAACATCTTTTTCAACTACATGGTATAAAACTAGAAATCAGTTAAGAAGAAAACTGGAAAAATCAGAAATTTGTGACAATTAACCAACATGCTACTCAACAGCCAATGGGTCAATGAAGACATAAAAGAAAAAAGAAAAAATACCTTGAGACAAATGAAAATGGGAATTCAACCATCTACAATTTATGGGATGCAGCAGAAACAGTTCTAACAGGAAAGTTTACAATGATCCAGGCCTCCTTCAGGAAACAAAAGAAATATCAATCTAATTTTATACCTCAAGGAACTAGAAAAAAAAGAAAAAGAACAAAGCTCAAAGTTGGTAGAAGAAAATAATGAAGATCAGAGTGGAAATAAATGGACTACAGACTAAAAACCGACAATAGAAAAGATCAATGAAACTAAGAGCTAGTTTGAAAAGACAGAAAAACCTTTACCTAGGGTCACCAAGAAAAAGAGAAGGCTGAAATAAAATCAGAAAAGAAAGAGAAGTTACAATAGATACCAGAAACATACAAAGGATCATAAGAGACTACAATGGACAATTATAAGCCAACAAACTGGATAACACAGAAGAAATGGTAAATTTTAGAAACACAGCTTCCAAGACGAAATCATAAAGAAATATCCGGATCGACCAATCACTAGTAAGAAGACTGAATCAGTAATAGAAAACCTTGCAACAAACAAAAGTACAGGACAGACTTCACTGGTAAATTCTACCAAACATTCAAATTAGATTTAACACCATTTTCAAGCTCCCAAAAAGCTGAAGAGGAAAGAAGCTTCAAAACTCATTTTACAAGGCCAGCATTGTGCTGTACCAAAACCAAAGACACAACAAAAAAAAAAGGAAGTTACAGGCCAATATCCATAATGAACACAGATGCAAAAATCATCAACAAAATATTAGCAAACTGAATTCAACAATACATTCAAAGGATCATATATCATGGTCAAGTGGGATTTATCCCAACAATGCAAAGATGGCTAAAATCTGCAATCAACATGATACCCCACATAAACATGGCAACAGATGGACACCAAACTCACTGTGGTGATAACTCTACAGTGTATACAAATAATCAAATTATGTTGCACACCTAAAACTAATATATTATATACTAACTTACCTCAATTAAAAAAAATTGAGGACACCTGGTTGGCTAAGTTGGTGGAACATAAGACTATTGATCTCAGCTCAGGGCTGTAAGTTTGAGCCCCATGTTAAGAACATAAAGATTATCGTAAAAAGTAAAATCTTTAAAAAAAGAAAAACAGGGGCGCCTGGGTGGCACAGTCGGTTAAGCGTCCGACTTCAGCCAGGTCACGATCTCGCGGTCCGCGAGTTCGAGCCCTGCGTCGGGCTCTGGGCTGATGGCTCAGAGCCTGGAGTCTGTTTCCGATTCTGTGTCTCCCTCTCTCTCTCTGCCCCTCCCCCGTTCATGCTCTGTCTCTCTCTGTCCCAAAAATAAATAAATGTTGAAAAAAAAATTAAAAAAAAAAAAAAAAGAAAAACAAAAACAAAAAATGGGCGTCTGAGTGGCTGGCTCGGTTGGTTAAGCGACCGACTCCTGGTTTCCACTCAGATCATGATCTCAGTTTCATGGGCTCACGCCCTGTATCAGGCTCTGCGCTCGCAGTGCAGAGCCTTCTTGGGATTCTGTGTGTCCCTCTCTCTCTACCCCTCCCCCACTCACTCTCTCTCAAAATAATAAATAAATTAAAAAAAAACACACAAACCTTTTAAGGCTTAACTGAATTCTATGGCTGATTTTTGGCTGTAATAATCCTGTTTAATGTCACTAAAACCTTCCCAACTGAGTTTTTATAACTTCTACTACTGGGGCGCCCGGGTGGTTCAGTCAGTTGAACGTCCAACTTTGGCTCAGGTCATGATCTCATGGTTTGTGAGTTCGAGCCCTGCATCAGGCTCAGTGCTGACAGCTCAGAGCCTGGAGCCTGCTTGGGATTCTGCACCTCTCCCTCTCTCTGCCCCTCCCCCACTCACGCTCTGTCTCTTTCTCTCTCAAAAATAAACATTAAAAATAATTTTTAAAAATAACTTCTACTACTATGTTCTTTCTTTTCTTCTTTCTTAAAGCCCAGTTTGTTTGCTTACTTGTTTTTATGGCTGAGTTTAAAAGTTATATGCAATGCTGGCTATTTTCCATTTGACCCTCCAGAGCCACTCTACTCTTTTTGTAGGAGCCTGACCTGCATGGAGCACCAACAGAACAGACTGGCTGTGGCTCCATTGCCTGCTAAAGCTTTTCTGATGGCCTCGATCAGGCAACCCTCTCCAGTAAGTATGGCTCTTGCGGGTTCAGGTAAACACTTCCTCCCCTGTTCCTTTCAAGACCTAGAAGTAGTAACAGCTTCATCATTACCTGCTCCTTTCCCTTAACCTGCCTACACTCTGCAAATAATCCCTTCACTGAATTCTTTTAGATTACACTTGTCAGTGTCCTATTTTCTGCCAGAACCCCAACTGATACAAGTTGCTACTGGTGTTTCCAATACAGTAATTATATATTGCATTCTAACCAATGGAGAAAATACCTTATGAGAAAAGAGTCATGGTCATCAGATGACTCAGATGAATGAATAAATAGGTACTAGATGTTTCAAAACTGCAACATAACTTACTGATAAATTTTGCCCCTGAATTTCTTCAACATAAAAACATATTAATAAAACTACAACCAAATAATCTTATATTTTACTAATTAACATATGTAACTTAATAGTTATTTATTGTTTTAGCAGGTTTTTTAAAATCTTTTTTTGTTAACGTTTTATTTTTTGAGAGACAGTGACAGAGTGCAAGCAGGGGAGGGGCAGAGAGAGAGGGAGACACAGACCCCGAAGCAGGCTCCCAGGCTTTAAGCTGTCAGCACAGATCCCAACACAAGACTCGAACTCACCAAGTGCGCAATCATGACCTGAGCTGAAGTCAGACGCTTAACCGACTGAGCCATCCAGGTGCCCCACTTAATACTTATTTATAAAGATTACTTTTTAAAGTGGAGCTCAAAATGTATTACTTATTGGTCTGAACACTGACAGTTATTTCGTGAAAAATGCTTTAAGTAATCTCTATGCCCAACGTGGGGCTCAAGCTCACAACCCTGAGATCAAGAGTCACATGTTCTACAGCCTGAGTCAGCCAGGGTGCCCTTATAAAAAATGCTTTACAATTTAGCATATTGGGGGGGGGTGGGGGAAGGTGCCCGTGTGACTCAGTTGGTTTAGCGTCCAACTCTTGATATCCGGTCAGGCTGTGATCTTGCAGTCATGGGATGGAGCCCTGCATTGGGCTCCCTGCTGAACAGGACGTGCCTGGGATTTGCTCTCTCCCTCTGCCCCTCCCCTACTCACAAGTGTGCTCTTTCAAAATAAATAAACTTAAAAATTTAGCATATGGTGGCACAAAATTTCTCTTAGAAGTGGCTGTCAAAACGAGCAAGTATACGCACAAGACTTAGGTGGTACCAGGTGTCCTCCTTTTCATACTACATAAATTCAAAGACTCACTTGAGTTGCAGTTTTTATAGCAAATGTGATGCCCAAAGAGTCTAACTGGGCAAGTCAATGGCCTAAAAGTCATTACCCAATCTGTATCATTTCCTCCAAGCATTGTCACTCCTTGAAGTTTTACAGTCTTGGCAAAGACCTGGGTGAAGGTGAATAGACTTCTAGATTTATGCTAGATTTCGGATTCTAAATCTTTCCCAAGCTCTTTTAATTTTTAACCTTAAAAGATGCCAAACATTGATTAGTATTTTCTTTGAGTAACACCTGAATTACCCGTAATACACAATTCCAATACCAGTATCTTTGTTTTTTTTAAATTTTTTTTTTCAACGTTTATTTATTTTTTGGGACAGAGAGAGACAGAGCATGAACGGGGGAGGGGCAGAGAGAGAGGGAGACACAGAATCGGAAACAGGCTCCAGGCTCTGAGCCATCAGGCCAGAGCCCGACGCGGGGCTCGAACTCACGGACCGCGAGATCGTGACCTGGCTGAAGTCGGACGCTTAACCGACTGCGCCACCCAGGCGCCCCTATCTTTGGTCTAAGTATTTGGTATTTCTTTGGTCTTGTTACTTGGTAGTTATTTCTGCTAAAAGAGGAGTATGATTACACAAGCGGAAAACATGAGTTTGGAACATCACAGGCTAGTGAAATGATTTAGCTATTAATTTAGCTTCTTCAAATATTTTCTTTCTTTACACTAGTTCACTCAAAAATCTGCTTAAAAATTCAAAGGGAGGGGCGCCTGGGTGGCGCAGTCGGTTAAGCGTCCGACTTCAGCCAGGTCACGATCTCGCGGTCCGTGAGTTCGAGCCCCGCGTCGGGCTCTGGGCTGATGGCTCAGAGCCTGGAGCCTGTTTCCGATTCTGTGTCTCCCTCTCTCTCTGCCTCTCCCCCGTTCATGCTCTGTCTCTCTCTGTCCCAAAAATAAATAAACGTTGAAAAAAAAATTTAAAAAAAAAAAAAAAAAAAAAAAAAAATTCAAAGGGAAAGAGAACTCAACTTTTTCTTCTTACGTCTATAAATAGACCAAAGGTTAAGCTAACCAAATAAGGCTTAGTTCCTCCTATGGATAAGGCTGCAACTGTTTAAGATTGGGTTTGTTACCATGCACATTTTCAGTTTTTAATTAAAATGCTACAAATTAATATGTTTATTTTGTCAAAACTAGTATGTCTGTTAAGGGAAAATATCCAGTACATGCTTCTCCACCCCACCCTCCAACAAGAAAATAGGTGGGCTGGAGGCAATAAATACTGTTTTCCTAATATACAGCCCCAGTGACACTTGCTTTAGTAATAAAAAGATCACCAAAATCACCATTCAACTGCCTAAGATAAATTTATCCTGAAAAAGAGAGGTATAGATTACTGTTTGAAACCAGTATCTCTCCTTAAATTATTAAAAATGTGTTAAGATTAAAACTAATGTAACATTGTGTGTTAATTTCACTCAAATAAAAAAATTAATTTAAAATGTGGTAAGATTATCTCGAATAAGAAAGGACTCTTAAGTAATAAATTATACATTCAAACGTATTGTCAGTATTTTTTAACAAAAATTTTGACTGGCTTGAAGCTTAAAAACTTAAAACGATAACAAAAGACTTAAGACCATAATAAATACAACCTTCTAACATTTGTGAGTAGGCATTCAGTTGGCATTAAATACAACAAAATAAATGTTAGGTCTGTTTATAAGAATCAATTATGCAATACCCTCAAGCAAATTGTTCTTTTACTAGATTTTTTTAAACTTGGGTTGCCTCCAGGAGTAATAGTATTTAAGAGTGAATATGAGCAAAACATCTGGTAAAAGTTGTGAAGTACATGATTTCTGGGTTTAAAAATATACTTGCGGGACTCGGTTTTTTTTAATAAACCTTATTTTTTACAACAATTTCAGATTTGGATAAAAATTGAGAAGATAATACAGAATTCCCATAGACTCCACATCTGGTGTTATATATTAATAATACCTTACATTAGTATGGTACATTTGTTACAATTAATAAACTAATACAGATATGTAATTATCAACTAAAATCCATACTTTATTCAAATTTCCTTAGTTTTTATAGAATATGCTTTTTTTTGTTGCAGGATCCTATTCAAGATACCATTATTATAATTAGCTATATCCCTTTAGGCTCCTTTTGGCTACAGTTTCCCAGATTTTCCTTGTTTTTGATGACCTTGACAGTTTGGGGGAATACTGGTCAAGAATTTTATAGAATGCCCCTCTACTGCAATTTCTTTGGTGTTTTTCTCATGATTAGATTGGCATTATGAGTTTCTGGGAGAAGACCAGGGAGAAAAATGCCTTTCATCACAGCGTATCCTTGGAAACATACTGTCAATATGACTTATCACTACTGACCTGGCTGAGGTAGTGTTCATAAGATTTCTCCACTGTAGTTACTCCTCTCCATCTCCTTTCATTAGTGTACTCTTTAAAAGGAAGTCATTGGGGCGCCTGGGTGGCGCAGTCGGTTAAGCGTCCGACTTCAGCCAGGTCACGATCTCGCGGTCCGTGAGTTCGAGCCCCGCATCAGGCTCTGGGCTGATGGCTCAGAGCCTGGAGCCTGTTTCCGATTCTGTGTCTCCCTCTCTCTCTGCCCCTCCCCCGTTCATGCTCTGTCTCTCTCTGTCCCCAAAATAAATAAACGTTGGAAAAAAAAAAAAATTAAAAGGAAGTCATTATGCACAGCCCACACTCAAGGAGTGGAGAGTAATGTTCCACCTTGTTGAAGATGGGAGTATCAACACAAATTACTTGGAGTTACTCTGCACAGGAGCTGTGTCTCTTCATTATTCATTCATTCATTCATTCAACAACCTATTTATACCATATGGAGCCTTGAGTACTTATTTTATACTCTGGGTTATAATCCAATACAACTTTACACTTCAATTCTTGTTCAAATTATTCCACCTTTGACCACTGGGAGTTCTTTCAGTTGGCTCCTATGTCCCTTTGACATAGTCCCATCATTGTGAGTTTGTTTAAGCACATTCTTACTTTTCGGCACTACAAGATGCTCTAAGCTGATCTATATATTTCTTGCCCCAGTCCTTAAATCAGCCATTTCTCCAAGAAGCCCTGGTTCCTTTTAGTACAGAACTTACTAGAAACCAAGATCTGGAAACCAGGTGCACTCTTACTACTGGGATGTCACTGCTTCCAGGAGGGTCTGTTTTTAACTGAATTTTATAGTATTTGGGGGTAATTTGCATAACAAAATACAGAAATACATTCATGAATAGACCGTACTAGGCCTATGGAGTTTTAAAATTAGTTACTGCAACTATAGATGTATTTATCATCATTTAACAGATTTATTATGAAAATAATCTTAAAACTATAAAGGAGACCGAATTTTTTTAAATATAAAATTGGGATACCACTTTTTTTTTTGAAAAAGGAAAGGAGGACAAATGCATAATGTCAGAAATAAAAAGGAAACATCATTGTGATCTGTAGGTCAGCAACCAGTTCACCAACTTTTTGGTTGCAGGATCCCTTTACACTTTTAAAAATTATTTTGAGGGGCACCTGGGTGGCTCAATCGGTTAAGCATCTGACTTCGGCTCGGGTCATGATCTAGTGGTTTGTGAGTTCAAACCCTGCATCGGGCTCTGTGCTGACAGCTCGGGGCCTGGAGCCTGCTTCGGAATCTGTGTCTCCCTCTCTCTCTGCCCCTCCCCCACTCATTCTCCCTCCCTCCCTCATTCTCTCTCTCTCAAAAATAAATACAACATTTTAAAAAAATTATTTGAGAATTTTTCAGAGTTTTCCTTCAACTGGGTTCTTATCTATTGATATTTACCAAATTAGAAGTTAAATCTGAAAAATGTTTAATATATTTATTAATTTATTAAAAGAATAATAAACTTATGATATGTTAACATAAATAATATCTGTATGGGAAAAAATTAAAAACTTGATAAGAAAAGTTTTGTCTTGGATAAGACATAGTTTTGCAAATGTCTTTAATGTATAACTTTATAGATGACAGCTGGATTCTTATGACTGATTCTGTGATGTACTATTTTGGTTAAAGTATATAAGTATATGAAGAAAATCTAGCCTCATACAGAGATATAGCTGGGAAAGTGAATATTTCAATAATTATTTCAAGTAACTGTTGCTAGTCCTGATACTACACCTGAACTTAACAAATGGTAGTTTCCTGAAGTCTAGTTACTTCTATGGTTTCTAAAACCATATCAATGAACTTTTCATGTTCTATTGCATTAAAATTCATTGGTTTATCTAGCACTTTTACCCATATGTGATTTTGTATCATTATACATTGGTCAACTGGAAAATATTCACTGAGTTATTCAGGTATTCCAAACTGACACAATTCAGAATACAATATGACAGAAAAGAAAACCACATTCTTTATTATCATTAACCACTTCACAAGAAAAGCCTTTTCTATTTTTATTTACTGATTGATTTTTTTTTTTTTGAGGGGGGGGCACAAGTGAGATAGGGGCAAAGAGAAAGACAGAGAGAATCACACAAGGGGCAGAGAGAGAGCCAGGGAGAGAGAAGTGGGGCTCACCCAAAGTGGGGTTCATACTCACCTGAAGGGGGGGACTCAAGCTCACGAACCGTAAGATCATGACCTAATTTGAAGTTGAATGCTTAACCGACTGAGTCACCCAGGCGCCCCAAGAAAAGTCTTTAGGTATCTGGGAAGCTATCAAGCTCCCGGTGTTAGATACAAATTTTCCAAAATTCTTTCTCTTTAATTTTTTTCTAATGTTTATTTATTTTTGAGAGAGAAACAGAGTGCAAGCCCCTGGGAGACGAGCAGAGAAAGAGGGAGACATAGAGTCTGAAGCAGGCTCCAGGTTGAGCTGGCAGTACAGAACCTGACACGGGGCTCAAACTCATAAACCGTGAGATTGTGACCTGAGCCAAAGTCGGATGCTTACCCAACTGAGCCACCCAGGCGCCCCAGATACTAAATTTCACTTGAAAGTTTAATTTTTTTTTTAATCACTGGCTACAAATACAGCTGTTTTTCTTGAAGTGTTAGGCCCACTCAGGTCATTTTTGAGAAAACCAAATATCAAATACATAAGTTCAAGTAATCAGTTTGCCTATCCAGTTCTTTCAAGGAAAAAAAAAAGGTACTCCAGAAAAAAGCAGCTAATTCAGCTCACAAGTCAGTTGAGCAAGGACTTTTTCTGAAGACAACTATCATGCTTCAGTACACAAAAGGAATGCTTTATGAATCCTTCTGTCACGCAGAATATTTTTTTTTATTTTTTCAATGTTTATTTACTTTTGAGAAAAAGAGAGACACAGAGCATGAGTGGGGGAGGGGCAGAGAGGGTGGAAGACACAGAATCCAAAGCAGGCTCCAAGGCTCTGAGCTGTCAGCCCAGAGCCCAATGCGGGGCTCGAACCCATGAACCGTGAGATCATGACCTGAGCCAAAGTGGGACACTTAACTGACTGAGCCACCCAGGCGCTCCTACATATCAACTTTTAAAGGGCAAAAAAATCAACTGACCATTTAAAAACATGAAAGAGAATGTAAACAGAAAAACAATTACTACAAAATCAAAGAGTTGCAGTTCAAAATCCTTCCACTAAGAAAATTAAGCCCAGATAGTTTTATAGTCCTACCAAACAATTGTTGTTGAATGAACAACAAACAATTACAACCTTAAAAAAATTCTTCTAGAGAATGGAAAAAAAAAACCACTTTCTAATTCATACCGAAACGCAACCAAGACAAAGGATGCTAACACCATTTAGTGGAGGAAAAGACAGTCGTTTTAACATATGGTGCTGAGAAAACTGGATATCCACATGCAGAAGAAAGGACTTGGACCCTTACCTTACACTTTATATAAAATTAGCTCATAATAAAGATCTAAATATAAGACCTAAAAGTATAATACTCTTACCAAAAAACCATAGATAAAGCTTAATGACACTACTTCTATGCATCAAAGGAAATAATTAACAGCCTGAAAAGGCAACCTATGGAACAGGAGAAAATATTTGCCAATCATGTATCTGGTAAGAGTGTTAATACCTAGCATAAAGAACCCGTATGACTCGGCAACAACAATAACTATTAGAGTAACTTGATTAAAAAATGGACAATGGAATTTGAACAGACATTTCTCCAGAGGAAATATACAAATGGTCAAAAAGCATATGAAAAGATACTCAATCATTAGGAATCAACATCACTAATCATTAAGGAAATGCAAATCAAAACCATAGTGAGCTATTACATCACAACCATTAGGATGGCTACTATTAAAAAAAAAAACAACAGAAAATAAGTGTTGGCAAGGATACGGAGAAATTGGAACACTTGTGTATGGCTGGTGGGAATGTAAATGGTGTGGCTGCTATTAAAAAACAGGACTGTAGTTCCTCAAAAAATTAAAAATAAAATGACCATATTATCAACAGTATCATTTCTGGGTCTATATCCAAAAGAACTGAAAGGGTGTAGAAGAGATATCTGTACATACATATTCATAGCAGCATTATTCACAACAGCCAGAAGGTGGAAGCAACATACTTGTCCACTGGCAGATGAACAGATAACAAAATGTTTATACACACAATGGTATATTATTCAGCCTTAAAAAGAAAATTTTGATACATGCTACATTATGCTAAGTGAAAAGCCAGGCACAAAAAGATAAATACGGTATGATTTCACTTATATGAGGTATCTAGAGCAGTAAAACTCACAAAAATAGAAAGTAGAATGGTGGTTGCCAGGACGGTGGGAGGGGGAGATGAAGAGTGGTTACTGGGTATAGAGTTTCAGTTCTGCAAGATGAAAAAGTTATGTAGATTTGTTGCACAATAATGTGAATATACTTAACACTACTAAACTGTACACTTAAAAATGGGTAAGATGGTAAACTTTATGATAGGTGTTTTTACCACAACTAACATTTAAAAAGAAAGATATGTTAGGGGCGCCTGGATGGCTCAGTCAGTTAACCATCCAACTCTTGATTCTGCTCATGTCATGATCGCACGGTTCAAGAGTTCAAGCCCTGCATCAGGCTCCACACTGCCAGGGTGGATTCTCTCTCTGTTCTTCCCTTATATGTGCTCTATGAATGAGTAAATGAATGAATGAATGAGTGAGCAATATGTTGAAAATCCAACAGGGATAATGTAAGAAAAGAAAATTAAAAGCCAATCTGACTCATGAACGCTAAAAATCCCAAACAAAATGTAAGCAAACCAGATCCAATAATTATGAAAAAAAGAGAATCCATACTTGACTATATTGGGTTTATCCCAGGAATAGTTAGTTAACCTAATCTGAAAATCAATGTAACTGACTACATTAATAGATTAAGGAGAAAAAATTTTAATCATCACTGAAGTTATACAAAAGCCTTTCAATACAACATCTATTCATGATTTAAAACAAGAGTCCTAGCCAAGGAAGAATAGAATGAAACTTCTTTAATTTGGCAAAGACCATCTTTAAAAAAAATTTACAAGTTATCATGTTAAATGGTGAAATTTGAAAGCATTCCTTTTGAAGTCATGAATAAGGCAAGAAACAAAAATTTGAGTATCTGAGGTAGCTAAGATAGTACAGTAATAACTCAGGGGTAGACAAAAAGACCAAGGGTACAGAAGAGAGAGTACAGAAATAAAACTACCCACTTATGAAAACTTGATTCGTGAGACAGGAAATTTCACATATCAGGGAAGAAAAGAAGAACTATTTCAATAAATAGCATTGAGATAACTTATTATCCGTATGAAAAAAGTGAATTCATGTCCCATATCTCTCAAAAAAATCAGTTACTAGGAGATTTGAGGATTAAATGTGAAAACCATAAAGCACTTAGTTGAGAGAATGTCATCAAAAGTTATCAAGGTATACCATGAGAATAACCAACTGAATTCAATACTCAAATTATTTTAATCTTTTAATTTCCCTCCATATTTTATAAATAAATCAATTAAACAGCAACCATGTCAAAGCAAGTAGACTATCTGATTAAGAATATGATGCTAATGTAATACAGAGCTGCCAATGTCCAATGACTTCACATCTTAAAGATATTACATATTTATATCTGCATTAAAGACCAACGTGTTATTGTCAGGATTTGTTAACAAGGATTAAAACAAAAAAACAAAAAACTTCATGGTGCATTCAGTAGGTGTTTATATCAATATATGTGGCTATATCTCATTTCAAATATTAGCAATGATGTCCATGGTAAAATCTAAAAAGTGTTTCAGGTAAGTGGGCTTGTTAGTTTGACACTTCCCACTGCCCCTTGAATCGTACTTTTTACCAAATACCAGAACCTATCTTTGGATGCTTCAGGGAAGAAACACAATATATTAAGATAAAATCTCCCTTTGGAAGAGTAAGACTATATTTTAAAAAGGGGGGAGGGGAGAAATGGACCAAACAGACAACATATTCTTGGGACTTTCAAAGAATTCTGAAATTAAAAGTGCCCAAAATATAAGTACAATTACTTAATATTATATAAGTACAATTATTACAATTACAAGGACACATCTTTCACTTGGGGAACTATTAACACTGTATATATGACTGAAAGGATGAATTGGAAGGAACATTTATCCCAGGATAATTTTTGCTTTACAATACGGAAGTGTGTGTCCATCATGCAAAATAAATTCATTCCCATTTCATCCACCATCAAAACACCCTCCCCTTCACCCAAAACACACACATGTATACAAAGTGGACGTTTTCCATCTAAACTGTAAGCCTCTTGCTCACATGAAAACAAAATGATTTTAACCACACACAAGCTCTAGCACTCAGATTTGTAGTTTCTACACGCTGCCCACACAGCATTTTGTGAGCATGTGATTAGGAGGAATGATGCACAATCACACCACATTCCTTCCCTCAGCTCACACATCAAGAACTTGCCCTCTCAGCTGCATTCTTCTCCAAACAGCCATGGTCACCTTAGCAACCCAGTGCTCCTAATATGGACAGCTGGTCCATTTAAAGTCAGCCCTTCTTGGCAGGAAAAACGCTTGTTCTTCAAACTGGCGGAGAGAGGAGAGGTTTTCTTTTCAATACACATTACAGGGGTTGATTTAACTCGATCAGCACTTTTGTTCTGTGGCAGCAATTTGTGTCAAATTTCAACCTATTCTGAGTTTTTGGTTTTTTGGTTTTGTTTTGTTTTGTTTTTTTTTAATCTGAAAGCAAGTGGCTAAAAAAAAAAGGCAGCTCATATGGAATTCTAAAGAGTTTAACGTGAAACCAAGAGTATCTGAAATAACTATATTCTTTTATAAAAATGATAAAGCTATCCACATTTTCTAAAGTTGAAATTTACTGAAATTACATTTGAAGTCTTAATATACAATAATAAATCAGAGTTTATTTCTGAGTAACAAAAACACTGCTAAACTTCAAAGTCCTATAACTCCAGTCTACTCAGTAGACTATGAGTCAATCTGTGTTCCTTCATCCCACCACCTACATGTGAAATCTCTCACAATCTTTCCACAGGATCAAATGTCAGCTAGGTATTGAAACCAAATGGTTAGCATATCCAAAAACACTGCGGACCTAGAACGCCCTAGGATAAAACTGGACTATTCAAAACCAAACTTGATCTGTACTTATACCACTAAAGCTAGCCTGAACCAATTTAAGTCACTCAGGATAAAAGACACAGGTTTATAACACAGTTTTCTTGATTTTCATACTACAAATGACTTGGGGGGAGGGAATTACTATGTACTGAAATATGTGAGATCAAATTCCTTGTTCCATTCCCACAAATTGAGGATTCTAATCTCCTATCCATCAAAATTAGATACCAAAGTGTCTGTTTACCAATGTAAACAGCCATGTTCAAAACTTAACAATATCTAAATGTATAGTATTTGTTCTAAATTGGAAATATTTCTGAAATAATGTTCCACATAACAGTAGCGAACAAAATCCAAGTTAATTTGTTAAGTGCTGCTTTAGTGAACCTGAAGGTTAACTCAATCAATTACTCTCTGGCTATATTTTTGTTTGTATATGTGTGTGTTTTTTAAAACTTTTTAGGCTATGAGGTTCTTCCAGGTTAGAAAAATTTCTTTTAATTTAAAACTAGTAATTACATCTTCCATTTAGAGCAAAATATCAGTTGATAGGGAACCTAAAGCTAAGTCCACTTCTGGTTGCATCACTTGTAAAATGAGAATACTACACTATCTGTTTTACTTAGGCCATCTCTTAATATAACAAAGTGAGACTAATGAAATTACTATGCCATATAAAATACTCAAAAACGAATGAAACTAGAGAAAGAGATTATGTTATCTGATGTATAATTCTCTGAACTGTTACTTTTAAAAACAGTGTTCAACAATGCATGGGATACCAACTCAATATTAACTTCAAGAGTTGCTGGTTGGGGTGCCTGAGTGGCTCAGTTGTCTCTCTCTCTCCCTCTGCCTCTTCACTGCTCTCTCTCTCAAAATAAATAAATAAAAACTTAACAACAACAACAACAACAAAAGAGTTACTGGTTTTCCCACCAGAACTTGTATAAATACTTGAGTGTTGACATATAAATAACTACTTCTTTCAAAAAGCCTCAACATTGACTTCACTTTTAGCAAACATGAATTCCTTTACCCTTTTTTCCATTTCATGACTGAATTAGTAGCACATTTTCTCCTAGCCCCCAGAACTAAGTGCCCCTAAGATCCTCCTCCCACACAAACTTCTCCCCACAAGGTACCTTTAGCTTCTTCTCTGTGATGGAAGCCATTCCCTGATCTGATCACAGCTGTCATTGCCCTTCTTCTAAAGTCAGGGATCACCCCATCCTCTCATAGGAGTGTTCCTCTCTCTTTCCTCTTCATTACTGCAAGGCATACCATCACCTTGGACTTGGAGCTTCTCAAGTTCCCACTCTGACAGTTTATAGTTAGGGGATCCAACAGAAGTTGCTTCTGCTAATAATATGCTACTCTAGATGAAACTGTGTTTCTGCATCCCAAATTTAGAAAGCTGCATTTGTACTGTTTTTTTCTGTGTTAGATTCAGTGATGTGGATTCAGAAAACATGGTTATGCTTCAAAGAAATTAAAAACAAAGTAAGATAATGTTCAAATATAATATGTAGAAATTAATAGGTAATCAGTAATAAGGAGGTTCCAAAATATTACTGGTTATCTTTCAACTATTAAGCTTTTGTGGGCTAACACTGAGACCTGAGCATTTTAACACAATGTTTCTAGAAGAAAAATAGATGTTTTTGTTAGGTCCCACAATTTTTTCCTTTCACTGTTCTAACAGATTCTCAGCCTCTGAAACAGATGTTTATATTTCCTCTCATCTTCCATCTCATCTAATTCACATTCTTTAAATTCAATTCTAATATTTAAAAAGTGAACACAAATTGGCCTTTTCCTAATGCTCACTGTAACATTCCTTATACATTTAAGGAATTTTACATGTAACAGTTTCATTTTAATAAACAACCTAAAATACAACGTACCAGTTGGACAAAACAAATTAGACGAACATTCAACAACATGGCCAGATCTCAGAAAAACAGAAGAGTGAGGTGGGCGAAGGGGACTACAAGAATTGGACTAAGACCTACCATATAATTAAAATACACAAAATAATAAAACCTTTCCTAAGACATAAAAGGATAGATATGA
This sequence comes from Puma concolor, assembly GCF_028749965.1. Classification (NCBI taxonomy): domain Eukaryota; kingdom Metazoa; phylum Chordata; class Mammalia; order Carnivora; family Felidae; genus Puma; species Puma concolor. The sequence goes on from NC_141673.1 coordinate 48,252,125, forward strand.
AACATGTTAAAAAGTCACTTATATGAGGACTGGTAAAAGGTGAAAGAGTTATACGATCCAAAGAGACACCTGAGTATGTATGGGAACTAGTTACAAAGGAAAACAGAAAAATAGTCCTTTAATGAACCAATGAGGATGGGCATGACACAAACTGAGGAATAATCATCAACTCAATACCTCAAACATAGCTATCCTCTTTCATAATAAACCAGTTGCTCAAAAATTTAAACAATTTTTTAAACTGTGGTAAAGTATATGTAACATAAAATTTATCATTTCAACCATTCGTTAGTGCACAATTAACAACAGTTTTTCTAAAGTTGTCATTGTCCTTTTAACCTTTGTGTAGGAAGATGATACTACATAAATATGAATAATCATCTTTTGATTATTTTCTACTCTAAAATAAAGTTACAACAGCATCTGGGCATTTATAAAAATAAACATTTATGGAGCACTTACAGGGGAGCCCTATGGGTACCAGATACTATGATCCATCACTGTCATGTGCTGTATTATGTGTCATACAACGTATTACACATCATACATTGTATTAATGTCGAAGATTCAAATTTCATTTTCCAAAAGAACAGGGACAAAGATGTAACAGATCAAGTTCACTAAGATTAAATCTTGTGAAATTTCTGTTTTCGCTTTAAGCATGATGGTCCAGGAAAATGGGGATCTGGATTTCTCCTGCAGTACTGTCTTTGAGTAGTGCCCTAAAGGATCAGAAAGTGCTACACACAGGTTCCAGGACTCCCTGAAGCCTCTAGAAGTAGAAGAAAAACACAGGGGGAAAGCTACACAAGACACTTGTACGTGAAAACTACTGATGCATTGCTCCCCATCCCTCCTCTTCAGCCAGTGGGTCCCTTTATTTTAACCCTCTGTTTTCAGTTTTCAGGATAAAAACTGACCTAATTAAATCTGTGGGAAAGATGTGTTTGAGGGTGCATGTTCCCCTCAGCACACATTACATTGAAAAAGGAGAATAAATGAGAAAGAGTTATTGATCTGAATAATTCACTTTATAAGCATTTTCCAGTTGTCAGATTAATCTGCAGTGATCACTACTACCTATACCAAAGAGTTCCTGAGAAAATTTAAACGATGTAATCTCTTAAGGCCAAGCAACTGATTTTAAGTTCTTGGCATACCAAGAGGAGCACACCAATATATACTCACTTGAACATTTCATCCTTCAGCAGTCCAAAGAGTATAATAATCTAAATGATGACTGAAAATCCATTGTAAAGATAATCATTTAGGATTTTTTTTTTTAATTTTTTTTTTTCAACGTTTATTTATTTTTGGGACAGAGAGAGACAGAGCATGAACGGGCGAGGGGCAGAGAGAGAGGAAGACACAGAATCGGAAACAGGCTCCAGGCTCTGAGCCATCAGCCCAGAGCCCGACGCGGGGCTCGAACTCACAGACCGTGAGATCGTGACCTGGTTGAAGTCGGACGCTTAACCGACTGCGCCACTCAGGCGCCCCTAGGATTTTTTTTTTAATACTAGATGCTACTCAATCTTTTCTTATCTACCCAGTAGAAAGCACTCCATTTTTTAAACCAAATACAGGAGTTATATAATTTCCATAGGTGGAAACACAGCTAAATAATCTCCTTTAACTTAACAGCCCCTAATAGAGCTTCTATGAATCCTCTACTGCCCTGAGTCATTTAGGTAAAAGGTAAATGGGCCCCAATGAAAAAAGAGAACTTTTCTTCCTAAAATGGACAAACCCACTCCTACCAATGCTAGGAATGAGTTCCCTAATAATGCTAGGAAGATGCCATTAAAAGCAGTATTTGAGTGTCAAAAGGTGATGACTTTTATCACGTCCTTTTAATCTTAACTTCAAATAAGATGAAATGCATCTTGTTTCAAAATTCTGAGGTAGTAAAAAAGGAGCTAACAAATTTGTGACAATCTTGGAATAATCAAGAAAAGATATGAAATAAATATAGGGAAAAGGATTAAAAAAATCAAAAGCAATTAAGCCTGTATTCGACCATATTTGTTTTATTACTATATTAATAATTTCTTACCTTGTGGAATTCTCTTCTGAGAGAAACAGATACAATTCTGTTCCTAAAAAAATTTCAGGTAGAAAAGTTGAAATGTTAGTTTCAAAAAAAGGAAGTCCCTTAAAAATGAAAAGATAACAAAATGCTAATACAGTACATTCAGAATATTATGACACTTGATATTACCAAAGCTTAAGAGATAATAAGTCTCTAATAATAAAAGTACTTTAATATTTTATTAAAATATCTATAAAGTTTATAATTTTTATTATTTTTTATTATTACAAAAACACTATTCCACTGATTATCAAATTATTTCTTCTAGGTACACAATGGTATCTTGGCACATTTTCATATTCTAAAATACCAGTACTCAACTGGGTTTTACTCTCACCAAGATTTGATACCTGAAGGGTAGTTTTTAAGTATAATCCATAGGTCACAAAATTCACCTCTTTAAAGTGTAAAATTCAGTGGTTTTTATACTATATTCAGAAAGTTGTGTAACCATCACCACCATATTATAGCAGAACATTTTCATTACCCCAATAAGAAACTCTGTCCTGAAGAATACATTATTTATTTATTTATTTAAATTTACATCCAAGTTAGTTACATGTAGTACAGCAATGATTTCAGGAGTAGATTCCTTAAGCCCCGTACCCATTTAGCCCATCCCCCCTCCCACAACCCCTCCAGTAACCCTCAGTTTGTTCTCCATATCTAAGAGTCTCTTATGTTTTGTCCCCCTCCCTGGTTTTATATTCTTTTTGCTTCCCTTCCTTTATGTTCATCTGTTTTGTATCTTCAAGTCCTCATATGAGTGAAGTCATATGATATTTGTCTTTTTCTCTGACTCACTATTTTCGCTTAGCATGATACCCTCTAGTTCCATCCACATAGTTGCAAATGGCAAGATTTCATTCTTTTTGATTGCTGCATAATACTCCACTGTATGTATGTATGTATGTATGTATGTATGTATGTGTGTGTGTGTGTATGTATGTATGTGTGTGTGTGTGTGTGTGTATATATATATATATATATATATATATATATATATATACACACCACATTGAAGAGTACTTTTTTTTAATATATGAAATTTATTGTCAAATTGGTTTCCATACAACACCCAGTGCTCATCCCAAAAGATGCCCTCTTCAATGCCCATCACCTACCCTCCCACAAATTTAATTTTAAAATATAAAAGAAGCACACTCTTCATAACACTATGAGCAAAATGTTTGTTTGTTTTTTTTTAAAATGTATAGAACAAAGACTGGTAAGGAAAACAAATATCCAAGATTTTTAGGAGTAGCTATATTTGGATAGTGGTATTAGAGTGACTCTTTGTCACATGTCTCCTCTAACACTATGATTTTATAATATTACTTCTATGGTTCTTAAAAAGGTACAGCACAGACATACATTTTCTAGAGTCATACACTATAATTTGTACTACAATCCAAAGTAAAAACAGAAATACAAGTTAACACTTAAGAAAATGTCCACTATACTTTTTATTGAATGTTTTTCAAAGGAGATAAAATAAGTATAAATTTAAAAAGAAAATTTCGCCACACTTACTAATCTGGTTGAAAAGCCACAGCTGCATCTTACTTTATGACAAACTGACTGTTTCATCACTTTTGCATCTGGGCATCTACTTCTTAATGGTCATTTCTGAAATAAAGATGTAGTCATTAAGAACACATTATAACGAAAACACAAAATCTTTAAGGACAATTTTCTAAATTTTAGAGTCTACAAGAGAGGGAACTATCAAAACAATTCTTGAGCAACCTTCTAATAAAAAACATTAACAGGGCTGACGATGAGGTGAGAAGGATGGAATATAGGCTATCGTCCCACAGGACCAGAATTATACATTTCTGTTACACAGACTAAGTATAAAGATCTATAATTCTTCAGTCCTCAATGCCTTCCACTCACCAGCAGGGTCTTGCAACTCCCTAAGAATGCCATTTACAGACTAGAAAAGGGAAAAAGGAAAATGAAGAGGAACTCTAAAACCCCACATTTGAAAACAATAAATGAATTATACAGGTTTGTCTATTTCCCCTTGCATCTTTTTTTTGAATGTTTATTTATTTATTTTGAGAGAGAGAGAGAGAGAGAGAGAGAGAGAGAGAGAGAGAGAGAGACACGAGCAGGAAAGGGGAAGAGAGAATAAGAGAAAGAATCCTAAGCAGTCTCCATCCCACACTGTCAGTGCAGAGCCTGATGCAGGGCTCGATTTCGTGAAACATTAGATCATGACCTGAGCCGAAATCAGAAGTGGGACACTCAATGGACTGAGCCACCCAGGCATCCCAATTTCCCCCTCACATCCATAGAAAGTAAGATCCACAGAGAATTTTTACTGGTTTTATTTACAGATATCTTTTAAGCACTTAAGGCAATGGTTGTCATGCAGTAAGTGCTCAGTAAATATTTACTCAAAGAATGAATAAACTGACAAGTGATTTAACTTTAATTGATGAAATATTTAATCTGGTAGTATTTCAAAACGGCGAAGTCTCAAAATGCCATTCCCTCCACATATACACCATTGATATCAATGCCAACTACATCATCATTATTGTTTCTTCCCCCAGTAAACAAAGCCCATAATTAAAAGATAAGACATGAGGGGTGCCTGGGTGGCTTACTCAGTTAAGCGTCTGACTTTGGCTCAGGTCATGATCTCACAGTTTGTGAGTTCAAGCCCCGCACTGGACTCTGCAATGAGAGCACGGAGCCTGCTTCAGATCCCTCTGTCTCTCCCTCTCTCTGCCCCTCTCCCACTCTCTCAAAAATAAACAATCAATCAATCAATCGATGCTACCAGCCTTCGAGGAATTTGTAATTTTGTTTTTGGAATCTTTGGGGAAAACTCCTAAAAGGGAACTGCTAGACAAATGATTGCTAAATGTTGCGGGTGGGGTATTCTTTTTTTTTAAACTTGTATGCTCTTGGGGCGCCTTGATAGCTCAGTTGGTTAAGCATCCAACTTCAGCTCAGGTCATGATCTCACGGTTTGTGGGTTTGAGCCCCGCATCGGGCTCTGCACTGACAGCTCAGAGCCTGGAGCCTGCTTTGGATTCTGTGTCTCCCTCTTTCTCTGCCCCACCCCTGCTCATGCACATGCACGCACGCTCTCTCTCTCTCAAAAATAAATAAACATTAAAAAAATTTAATAAAAAAAAATGATCAACAGCTGCTAAAACCATTAGGTAAAAAATTGATGGGAAACCTCATAATGGCTAAATCCAGTCGACAAAACTTGAACCCAGTGATTAATCTTAACATCATTAAAAATGGGTCAATCAAACATTATGTGCATAAATACTCATCACTATCCATTACATATTCATCCCAGGAGCTCCAGTTTCAAAAGACATCCATAATATTACCACTTTCAACACTTCCAATCTGACCACCATGGTCCATGCCACCTTAGTTCTCATCTGCATTACTCTAATAGTTCCTATTCGATCTCCCAGTCTCCCCCCTCTGCTCATCTCAACAAGTCAATCAGATTAGTCATTTTCAAAAGAAAGTCAGATCATATCATTCTGCTCAAAGCCTCTAATTGAGTCCATCTTACTAGCCTAAAAGCCAAAACCCTACAACAGCCATAAGGACCATGATTTGAAATATCCCTTCCACATCTCTCTAACCTCGTCTCCTACTACTCTCCCCATTGTTCACTCCATTCTCGCCACATTGGCCTCTTTCCTTTCCTTAAACACTTCAAGCACATTCTCACTTCAAGGCCTCAGGACTTGCATTTCCCTCTGCCCAGAAAAGCAGATACGGGTCTTATACCTCCTCTACTTCCTCTAGGACTTGGTTTTTACAAGTTATCAAGTTATCTCATCAAAGAGACAAGTCCTGGTACCCTAGGCAAGCCAAAATATCTGTCTCTGATTTTCTTATCTGGCATAAAATATGCAAGGAGAAATATTCTGGAGATAATAATCATCTGAAATATGAACATCACCAATTACCATATCTTTTGTGTCTAAACATCTGTAAGACTATATTGTCCCTTTTATTTTTTTAATTTTTTAAATATTTATTTTTGAAAGAGAGAGACAGTACATAGGGGACAGAGAGAGAGAGAGAGAGAGAGAGAGAAAGACAGAGAGAGAGAGAGAGACAGACAGACAGACAGACAGAATCCAAAAGCAGGCTCCAGGCTCTGAGCTGTCAGCACAGAGCCTGATGTGGGGCTCGAACCCACGAACCACGGGATCATGACCTGAGTGAAAGTTGGACACAACTGACTGAGCCACCCAGGTGCTCCTATACTGTCCCTTTTAAAAGATTCTTATGGTCCCAATTTCAAAGAAGTAATAAAGATATAACCACCATAGTGCATTTTTTTTTTCTTTTTTTGGTTTTGTTTTTAATAAAATCATCTGTGCCATAACTCTAGGAAGGAGTAGTAAATGATGTGAATTAAATGACTCTCATTAAAAAACAACTAGCAAAATAAATGGCCCTTTCCCCCCACTCCTTTAGGGACTTCTGTTTGGGATTACATTATAAAGTTCCAAGTAATTTCAAAAGTTTAAACTACTTTCGAATTTGTTATCTTTAGGCACCGTGACCACCAGAAAGAATCAAAAGAACTAACTCTAACATGACCAGACTAGCTATGACATGGTAGGGATGTTTGAACTTAATTATTTTTCTTTAAATAAACAAACTCCCCCTGGGCTAAAGCCTACTCTGCCTTTTAAACATCCTGTGGCTGGCAAGCTTCAGAATCTTAAGAGATATAGCCAGGGGACAGAGAAAACAGCAAGTATGACTCAGTGATCACATTTAATAGTCTCTGAAGACCAAAACAAAGATACCAGTTCTGGCAAGAGTTCTCTAGAATTGCCCAAAAACTGACTTATCCACATACCTTTCATCTGAACAATCCTTTTTCACTTAGTTTAATGTTCACAAAGCATTTGTTATGTGCCTATCAAACCTTAGGTACAAAAATAAACCAAGAGTACAAGAAAAAAATCTGCAAGGGTTCTAAGAGTTGGATGATGAAATTTAATGTTAAAATCTGCTTTGTTTAGGGAGGGAGGTAAAGAGAAGTCTGAGTATTTTTGTGCCGAAATACCCCCACTCATTTAGAAATCAGACTTTAGCAAGTTCAACCACTTGAAAAAGGCTAGTGATATTAAAGTAACCTTTCTTGAGCAACTTCTGTGCCAGATATTTACATTAGCTCACTTAATTCTCAGAACTTCTCTACAGGAAAGGTATTAACAAAGTACCCAGAGTAGTTAAACAACTTGTCCAAACCAGAAACAGGTCCAAGGATGCAAGATCTTTCTTTCCACTATTATAATCTGCAGTAAAATAGAATAAAACTATTAGTCACAAATACCGCATCTGTCCTATAGGAATGACATGTAAATAAATCCAGGCTGCTCATTTAAGAAATGTGTTCCATTCTCCCAAAGTTGCTTTAGGTAAGAGGACAAAAGGGGAAAGTTCACTGTTATACATTAGTAAGAAACCTCTGGCATTAAGAGACGAATCAGAAAAATATGCTACATTTAGGTCTGAGGGAACTGAGTAAATTAGTCATACTACAGTCACTAATTAGTATTCATTCACAATGATTAACCTGTATCACCTCTAAGTCACTGATGGCTGTTCCATACACTCTGAGAAGTCAAGGAAGAAACATTAAGATTTATTGAGTACATAAATGTTTTTCCACATAGTTTCTGTACTTTTGGGGATGTTTGAAACATTTCTCTCACACGATATAGGTATATGGATACATACAAATATACGCATTAAAGTATCCCATTAATTTCTTAAAATTTGCAACAAAATTATTAGTTATGATTTCTAATTTTCCTTTTCTAGAAAATTCTCTCATGTGGAACACCTTAGTTCCTGACTCCATGGGATGACCCTTATTGGCCTCAGTTCTTTATACTGAACAGAATCTGATTTTTAATGAGTCTTCTATCAGAAAATTATTTCTCTCAGAAATGTTAATTTATTATTAGGTGTACCCACTACCTAGGACACAGTAAAAGTAACATACCTATTGTAAAATAAAAAGGCCAACTACTTATCAGGACACATCACCCAAGAAAGGTAGCCTTGCTTCACTAATGTCCTCAGTTATTTGGAGAAAGTGAAAATTCCTTGAAACAAATTATCCCCATTGATTAAAAACATGCCATTTAAACACTGTACTCCTTTACAGAGACTCAACAGATTGATGATCTAAAGTTTTCAAAGGCCTAAATACATATGCTAGTCTTCTAAATACTTAACTGTGACTTGAGAATTTTCAGCATAAATTAACACTTAAAAATTATCTCTCTCACAATTTTAATCCATTGCACTGATAGGAACAATGAAGGGAAAGGAAGAAAAGGCAAGGATACACTCTCCCCCAGGGCACTGATAACAACCTTATTTTTTAAAAAAAGAAAAAAAAAACAAACCTTAGGATTTTAGTGTTTCTGAACAACAAAATACTTTGTGTGCAGACCTGTCATTAAGACTATAAAGAGAGGGGTGCCTGGGTGGCTAAGTCAGTTGAACGTCAGACTTCGGCTCAGGTTATGACCTCAGGTTTATGAGTCTGAGCCCCACATCAGGCTCGCTGCTGTCAGTATGGAGCCCACTTTAGATCCTCTGTGTCCTTCTCTCTCTGCCTCTCCGCTGCTCACTCACTCTCTCTCATTAAGTAAACATTAAAAAAAAAAAAAAAAGACTATAAATAAAGATAATGGGTTTTGAGGTCAATGTTGGGGGCATCACCTACAGCATTTGCTATTTTGTTTTATATTTTAAGAAAATGGAAGTGCATCACATACAGAGTATTATTTCTAAAAACGTTATCATAAATACAATGTCTCCTTACAGTTAATGTCTGCCTCTTTCTCTGTCCTTTCCCCTGGCACTCACACACACAGCATGAATTACTGTTATTTTTTAAAACTTTCATTTTGTATACAAACATGCTACACACATGCTGTCCATGATATAAAATGTATTTCTTAGTAAGAAACAATATGATATCTTAACATGGGATTCTATGTAGAACATCAAGGTAAATATTTTCAGAGTTAATTTTCTTCTGTGTCTTCAAAATTATACATAACAAGGAGATTTACATAACAAGGAGATTTATACAAATCTAAATATCATAGAGTGTGTGGCTTTATTGTTTTTTGGGGAATTTTATTTTATTTTTTATTTATTTATATATTTATTTTACATTTATTCATTTTTGAGAGACAGAGCAAAAGTGGGGGAGGGGCAGAGAGGGAGACACAGAATCCAAAGCAGGCTCCAGGCTCTGAGCTGCCAGCACAGAGCCCGACGTGGGCCTTGAACTCACAAATCACGAGATCACGACCTGAGCCAAAGTTGGATGCCCAACCGACTGAGGCACCCAGGTGTCCCATTTTGGGGGAATTTTAATACTATGCACAATAAAATATTCACTATGTCTTGGTATTAAAGCAGGTTTACCTTCGGTACTATTTATTCCAGAGACTTAAGTTACTTGAATACTGAAAGACCTCAGTATTTGGTATCCTCTTCTTGAAGATGCTGTCCTCATATGTATGTGTCCAGGAACTGTCACCCAACTCCGCTAACTTCCTCAAAAGTGGAAACACTTTTAGGGGCGCCTGGGTGGCGCAGTCGGTTAAGCGTCCGACTTCAGCCAGGTCACGATCTCGCGGTCCGTGAGTTCGAGCCCCGTGTCAGGCTCTGGGCTGATGGCTCAGAGCCTGGAGCCTGTTTCCGATTCTGTGTCTCCCTCTCTCTCTGCCCCTCCCCCGTTCATGCTCTGTCTCTCTCTGTCCCAAAAATAAATAAACGTTGAAAAAAAAATAAAAATTTAAAAAAAAAATAAAATAAAAAAAAAGTGGAAACACTTTTTATAATACTCACTTCAGCCCTTTTCTTTTCTAGGTGATAATCCATAATTTCAAAAATAGAAGTCAACCAAGAAGAGTTACAATTTTTTTTCTCAATTCCTACTTATCTGTTAGGAGAAAAATACCATCTCCTTTCTTCAGTAGTTCTGGTGGGCTCTAAATATTTTTCAGCAATGTACTGGAGACATTTTTTCCCACAACCAAACTCTAAGATAATTTCTCATGATGGGTATTGTACAAGGGACAAAAGAAAGAAGGAAAGTCTTCAACTAGTTTCCAGCAAACTGAAAAACAGAATTCATGTCCCATGAAAAGACTTCAATAAATCCATATCCCGAAGCACTCAATACAACTATACCTGTTTTCTTTGAACTACAGCTATTTAATACCATTTCTCCTAAAAATCCACAAAACTTTTAGTTACAGCCATCAGAAAATTCAAAGGAATTCAGTGGCCCTCCATAACTTCTGCCTCCTTCATGATACATAAAGAACTTGCTTAATATTCTATATTTAAATGGCATGTAGGGGAGAAGATGCTAGGAAGGAGGGTGAGACAGACAAGCCTCATAAATTGGCCATATTAGAAATAACAGAACAGATTTTGAAAGTAGGGGGAAAAAAACTGTGAAATCATTTTGTATTTTACAGGTGAAGAAACTGAAGCAGCTTATGAATAAAGAAAAAACTGAAGTTCATATTATAAATGGTATTTTCCCCCAAAGCTACCCATTCCAACAAATCTACAATAGGAATTTTTTTTAATGTTTTTATTTATTTTTGAAGGATAGAAAGAGAGAGAGCATGAGCAGGGGAGGAGCAGAGAGAGAAGGAGACACAGAATTCGAAGCAGTTTCCAGGCTCTAAGCTGCAGCACAGAGCCCGATGCGGGGCTCGAACTCACGAACTGTGAGATCATGACCTGAGCCGAAGTTGGATGCTTAATTAACCAACTGAGCCACCCAGGTACCCCTACAACAGGTATTTAAGGTTAATGCATACATAGCATAATCACAATAGATTGCCATACTGAAGAGTTTAAAAGAATGCATGAATTCTGAGTGTAGTATATTAAGTTAAGGGAAATTAGAAATGGCCTACATGTCCTTTAGGAAAGAGAGAATTGTAGTAAGTAACCGGTTTCCTTGGTGCAGCTCTTTAAGACAGTCTGGGCTTGATGGATCGCTCTTCTGGCCCAGGATGATGTTTCTTAAAAGATGACTAATTAAACTCACCATTAGCTAATGTCCATAAAGATAAGAAACTGCCTGTATGCCAACATCACATTTTCAACCGGTATCTTAATAAAAGGACTACTGCCCATTTGAGGGTTGCTGGTCCACTAAAAATATTAATAAAAGAGGCATAAATCTCAAAGTAAAGTAGCAGAATAGCAGAATAAACATCAACTGCATTTATACAAAAATCCTTTGTATACAGCCAGCATTGGACCAAAACAAGAAATTCATAGAGAAATAAGAGTTCTCAAATTAAAATTTATATCCTAGGAAATATCAGATGGAGGTAAGGACAAAAAACATAGTATATTCAATATTAAAAACATAATACACAAAGAGGACAAAAATCACTTTTAATTTCATGGACATTGAACTTACATCATGTATTTCTCTAGCACCTCACCCACATTTAGACTGCCTACAAGAGTATGTGTGTCGAAGGGCACTTGATCTACTCTCACAAAAATTATAGCTGCCCATTTACTCCCAAAGGCACAAGTGAATAAAATAACATTATTATAAAGTTCTATTTTGGTAGCACAGAAAAATCTGCAGGACAGACAGACTTGTACTAAAGGAATAATTAACAAGAGTTGTGGTTTATGAAGAAATACTCTAGCTTCGCTGACATCATAGTAACTATGGGAGTTTCTCTTTATGATTCTTCCCCCCAAACCAAGTTGGATACATCCCAAGTTAAATAACAGCTCCTGTTTATTACTCCTAGATATCACATATTTTTTTAAGCTCTAAAATAGAAGTACATAAGTCAATTGGTACACAGGCTGGTACACAGGCTGAAAACTTACTGTTTAGAGAGTGCACGGATTCCAACTTAAAAAAAAAAAAAAAAAAAAAAAGGCCGCAGTGATTTTCCTAAAACAGAGGAGGGAGTTCCACTGTTTGTCAAGCTACCATTACAAATAACCATGGACACAAAGAATGCTGCTTACAGGATAACATATGTGTCCCCTCCCCTTCCTTCCATATGTATTTGTCTCTCCCTGGTGTGTGTGTGTGTGTGTGTGTGTGTCAGAGAGAGAGAGAGAGAGAGAGAGAGAGAGAGAGAGGCGGGGGGGGGGGGGGGGGAGAGGGAGAGGGAGAGGTTTCTCCCTTCCTGTCTCAGTCTTGGTCACTCTTTGTCTCCTCTCCTTCTTGTCCATCTGTCTCCCTCACACTCAGTAATTAGCTTCCAAGCACTGATATTCAGAAATAAAGCACTTTATCAGAGTGTGTAGGCTGTGGCAAAATCACAAAATGAGAAATTACAATTCACAACATGAGAAAAAGAAAATATTCAGTCAGTTGACAATAGATAATTAAAGCCACAAATTTTCAACTTCCTTTAAAATGCCCAAGTACATATATATATACCGTACATAGATTTTAATAAACTGAGTAGAGTCAATCTAGCAGATTTATTCACAGGATTTTGAGCTAAATACATCGGGGAGAAATTTTCTAAAAAGAGTCCATGTAATGAAGAGGATGAGCACAGGCTTTGCGATCATGGCTCGGAGTTGGGGTCTCAGCTCTGAGCTGACTTAACCGTATGATCTCTCTTGGCCTACTTCACATGTAATGTTGTGAGGCACTTAGCATGGGGGCTGCCACACAGCGAGGGCTCAACACATGTTACATATAAAACATCAGACGCAGTGGATGTTTATCATTCTTTTTGTCTGCCTAGCATCTGAACTGTCCCTTAAGTTTGGGAACTTCCCCACCTTATGATCTCAGAAGGTCAAATAGTTTTCCTCATCTTAAATTTGAGACTCCCTCCCCCCCATTTGTGATTTCAAAAGGTTAAACATTTTCCCACATGTCCTATACATATAGGACATTAGCTCTGCCAAACACACATGCCCAGCCCAGACTATGAATAGGCAACTAGCGAGCAGGAGAAAGAGAGACCAGAATGAACTCTCTCTCACATTAACAGTGGAGTAACTGCAGCAAGGTCAAGTCCAGGGCAGAGGTGGCAGCACTTAGAGTCATCCAGAGCTAGCCGCGCCACTGGGGCAGGCTGTGGCGTCTGTCAGTCTGTCTCTAGATGCTACCAGCATCCTCATGGGAATCATTGTGCAATGTGATTTTGGGCATTGTTTCTGGCTGCATAGCCCTGAATACTGGTTCTCTAACCCTGGAGCAACAGTTTGATGAGCCCCTGAGCTCCACTCAGTATCCTTTTAAAATACCCGATATGTTTGAACTGGTTTTTACTGCCACCAAGAATTCCTACTGACAAATCAGGTAAGGGTAACATCCATTTTCACTTGCCCCACCTCCACATGAGAAAAAAAGACTACTTTAAACCTCACCAGAGACACAAAAGTATTGTTCACTTTCAACCAATTGATTTATCCTGTGAGGTCTTAGAAATCTTATTTTTATAAATTTTATTTTTTTCCCTTTTTTTTTAATTGAGAGAGAGAGAGAGAGAGATGTGCACACGCACAGGGAAGGGGCAGAGGGAAGGAGAGAGAATCTTAAGCAGGCTCAAGATTGTGGAGCCCAATGTGGGACTTGATCTCACAGTTGTGAGATCAAGTCCTGAGCCACAATCAAGAGTCATATGCTTAACGAACTGAGACACCCAGGCACCTCAATTACTTTTATAAATTTTAGATAATCATTTGCCTAATGTAGAAAATGAGAAATACCTAATCAACTTTAGATTTATATCAAAGGAATACAGTCAATAATAAGTAATGACACAAGAAAATGCCTACATGCAAAGGGTAACTATCATTGAGATAACAAATTATTCTAACATGCCTAAAACCATCCTGTATCTACTCTCAACAGCTCTCTTCCCAGTAGGAGCTACTACTCACTTGAGGCTCTACAACCAAGGCGCTCCCTCTGTTTCTAAGGGTCATTTTAAAGTCAAAATCTTAAAAATTATTATCTAAAGCCTTAAATATTCCTCTCTTTTGTGTGAACAAATAACTCGGTAAAATATCTGCATTTAACAAAAGTATTCGATTATCTGTTAAAACAGCGCAGCACAAGTAGGTACCTGAATCCCACAGGCTGATTTTTCAATATGTAAAACACACTCTTCTTCTTCCGCTAGATTTCTCTGCAGGGCTATTTTACAGTTCAATAATGCTTTTTCCACTGTTTAAAATGTTAAAGCGCAAATATGTTAATTTTATGACCAGCAGATATAAATGTGATACAAGGTTTGTGAGGAGGGTAAAACCAGGGGACTAAATGTGTTTTGTTTTGAATCTCAGGAGCCAGTTACCATTATAGAGTTGAAACTATGCTTTAATGACTATAAAAACAATCTAAACAATCAAACATAGCTTTAAAAAAAAACCTGAAAGTCTTTTTGGATTAAAATTTAGAACAAATAAGCATCTGGAAATGCATATTGGTATCTACTATATACCTAACATATTAAAAATTAGGAAGAAAAAAGCTGAATTTTGGCAGAGCTCTGTGGGGGAAGAATGAAGGCCATAGATTTTTAGCGTTCATGACAATCATGCCTTAGAGCTATGTTAAGGACAGAAGTAGTTGAGGCCATAAAAGTTAAACTACTTGCCAAAAAAACCTATCTTCTGATTTCTAGCTGAATGATGTCATTAAACTATCTTCAGCTTGTCCTTCAAATTGAGTCAAAATAAAGTTAGCTGAACACCATATGGTATTAATTCCTGGATTTAACAATAACAAAAAAATATCAAAGCCAAGGCAAGTGATTTCAAAATCTAACTGCTAATACTCTTAATATAAATAAGGATTTATTTTATGATACTTTATAAATACCCTGGACTTATCAATGTAGAAAAGGTCATCACAAAAGGCTTTTTATAGTGTCCATAACTTCATTTCTATAAAACTTCCACAATTTCTTATAAAGTGAAATCACTTTTGCCTATGTTTCATTAATCATTAATTAATCATTAATCATTGCTTATGATTCCATTAATCAACAGCTATAATTTATTATTTGTAGTTTACTGAAAATGAGTAGGCTCCACAGCTCAGTGGTTAGAGCCCTGGTCTTGTAGTCTACTGCATAACCTCATAACATAACTTATACCTAAACAACATAAATTTAAATGTATGCCATTTAACAACAACGACAAATTTTTTCTGGTTGTAATCCACCCATCCTAAAAGAAGACCATAATCCCTTACAGAAACGTTCCTTTGCATTTGGTTGCCTTATACTAAACATAGTAGGAGATCTCTATTTAGGGAGTAAGAAGAAAAAGTTTACACAGAACCTAACTCTTCTTGGGGCTTGGTCAATTAAGCATCCAACTCTTGATTTCAGCTCAGGTCATCCATGAGCTCACAGCTGATGAGATCAAGTCCTGCATCAGGCTCTGCATTGACAGCATGGAGCCTGCTTGGGAGTCTCTCTCTCCCTCTTTTCTCTCTCTCTCTGCCCCTCCCACGTGTACATGCTCATGCATGGGTTCTCTCTCAAAACAAATAAACTTAAAAAAAAAAAAAGAAGAAGAAGAACCTCTTCTTTAAATGAGGCACATTCAAAAAATAAAATGAGGCACGTTCAAGTTAGCCTTTCAAGTTGGCCATATTTGTGTTTCATGAGAGGCCTAGAAGAAACAGGACTAAAGAGGGCCTAAGGCTATTTCTGGAATAGTACTCTATTATGAGTAATTTCTGCTATCAAACAACAACAATCAAAACATTTAATTTTTTCTTTTTTTTAATGTTTATTTATTATTCTGAGAGACAGAGTGCAAGTCGGGGAGGGGCCGAGAGAGGGAGACACGGAATCTGAAGCAGGCTCCAGGCTTCGAGCACTGTCAGCACAGAGCCTCATGCGGGGCTTGACCTACGAACTGCAAGATCATGACCTGAGCTGAAGTCAGATGCTCAACTGACTGATCCCACTCAGGCGCCTCATCAATCAAAACATTTTAAAAGGAGGCAGATGAGAGCTAACAAACTCCTATCAAAATAAGGTGCAAGAACAAAAAATACTTGAAACCCAAAAGAGAAAAGGGAGAGAGTCTGTATATAAAAAAACAAAGAAGGGACACCTGAGTGGCTCAGTCAGTTGAGTGTCCAACTTTGGCTCAGGTCATCATCTCACAGTTTGTGAGTTCCAGCGTCACATTGGGCTCTGCACTGACAGCTCAGAGCCTGGACCCTGCTTGGGATTGCATATCTCCCTCTCTCTCTGCCCCTCCCCAACTTGTGCACACACATGCACACATACACACACTGTCTCTCTCTCTCTCTCTCTCTCTCTCTCTCTCTCTCTCTCTCTCTCAAAAATGAATAAACTTTGGGGCACCTGGGTGGCTCAGTCAGTTGGGCATCCGACTCCGGCTCAGGTCATGATCTCGCGGTTCATGAGTTCGAGCCCATCATCAGGCTCTGTGCTGACAGCTCAGAGCCTGGGGTCTGCCTCGGATTCTGTGTCTCCCTCTCTCTCTGCCCCTCCCCTGCTCATGCTCTGTCTCTCTAAAATAAATAAAACATTAAAAAAATTTTTTTTTTAATGAATAAACTTTCACAAAAAAAAAAGAAGGACACCTGGGCGGCTCAGTAGGTTAAGCAGGTTAAACTCTTGGTTTCGGCTCAGGTCATGATCTCACGGTTGGTGGGTCCAAGTCCCAAATCAGCTCTGGGCTGACGGTGCAGAGCCTGCTTGGAATTCTCTCTCTTCCTCTCTCTCCACCCCTCCCCGACTCGTGCTATCTCTTTCTCTCAAAAATAAATAAATAAACTTAAAACACAAAATAAATTTAAAAAGAGAGACACAAAGAAGGCTTACAGTAAATATGGCAAACTCAAGGCACATATACAGTACTGCTACTTTCCCTCCTTCAAAACTGGCTGATATTGGTAACAGGTGACAGCTCCATGGTGCTTGGCAAAGGTCTCAGAAACCTCTAGATGGCTATTCCAGAGCAATGGGAGTTGTCAGACCAAACCAAACCCTGCCAATCCTGGTTTAGATGGACTAGAGGAATATCACAGAGAAAAACCATTAAGGAGGGAATGAGTGTAAGGAAAAACAGTAAGAGCTGCAAGTATCTACTCAAGTGGGTTTTTTTGGTGTTTGTTTGTTTGTTTTTCAGGTTAGAGTGTTTCATTTAATCCTCACAACGAACTTTATGCTACTACTATTAAGACCATTTTATAGACAGGAAAAAAAGCCTGAAGTTTACAGAATTTTAAAATTTTTTTTTTCAACATTTATTTATTTTTGGGACAGAGAGAGACAGAGCATGAACGGGGGAGGGGCAGAGAGAGAGGGAGACACAGAATCGGAAACAGGCTCCAGGCTCTGAGCCATCAGCCCAGAGCCCGACGCGGGGCTCGAACACACGGAGCGCGAGATCGTGACCTGGCTGAAGTCGGACGCTTAACCGACTGCGCCACCCAGGCGCCCCTGAAGTTTACAGAATTTTAAACAACTAACCTGCCAGAGTCTTACATGCAGTAAGTAGTGGAACTGGGCTCAAACACAGACCTGCGCACTTTACCATTCTGCTTAAGGGACTGTGGAATTCAACAATTGACCTAACCCTCTATCCATCCCCCCGCCGCGTAAATCAACCAGAAGAGATTTTTTTTTTAATACAATTTTAATTATTTAAGTAATATCGTGTTTCAAAATGAAAGCCTGAAAACATAATGGATGTACCATAATTCAGATCTTTTTTTATTGCTTTTATAATTACTATTTTTAATGAACAGCCTATACATAAATTTCTGTGCACATTTTTATTCCATTTTTACGGTATTATAAATGGAATTCTGGGTCAAAGAGTGTGAGTACATTCTGCTAGGACATCTGATTTTAATATTACTGAAATGATGAAGGGATGATGACTCCTTGAGGAAAACAATGATGCCTTTTTCTCCCTTGCATCCACAACACTTAGGTACACAAGCACGTGTTTGCTAAATGCCAAATGAAGGAGGTTTCTCTTCCCTTAGCACACAGTCTCGGAAAGGAGATATGAGAAGACAACAATCATGCCAAATGTCAAAGTCATCACTGAGCTGCGTAAAACTCTTCTTAGGAAGAAAAGAGCATGAACATGGACACTGCTAATACATTTCTGTTGAAAAGAGTTTGGGTATCTTATAGTTAAAGAACACAGAATTTTAACACGTATGTAACACATGGAGGACGCTATTTCTCTGAGTTTAAATTATTATCTAAATGCCATAATCTACTATTGTCCATGAAGATCATTTCAAAACATGTTCATATACAAAATTCAAAGAACTAAATATCTTAATAGTACTAAATTTGTCATTTTACTTTGATTTTCTATCAAAAAATCATCATCTATTATCATCAGATTCTAATGATATTATAGTAGGTAATCTCCCCACAAAGATGAAAGAGAGATTCACTACAATGTGCCAGGCACTGATCTAGCACTAAGTATTAATTTAATCCTCACAACATTACATGGTAGATATTATTATTATCTCTATAGGTTAAAAAACAAATGAAGCACAGAGAGGTTAAGAAACTTGCTTATTTATTTGAACCCAGGCATTCTCACCACACCTCTAATCACCACCCACAATGGACCCCCTGTAACAAGCAAAAAGCACTTAACAGTTACTGGCACAGCTTTCAGTGGACACTGGTGATAAAAGGGCATGATGACACTATGCTTGCAGAAAACAGGAAGTTCAATCAATCCACATGGATTACTTTCTCATTTAGTAAATATTTATTACCTATTATGGACCAAAAACTGTGTCAGAATGTGGGAGTGCTCTCCAAACCTTGTGGAACACTAGGTCGAAAAAAGAAAGAAGGCAGATCATATAATGTAGATATCTAGTGTAGACTGATCTAATGTAGCTAGAATAAAATAAAATTATCGACAGGTGTTATGGCACAGAAGGAGCAATTAATTCGGCCACGGGCACTCAGAAAAGTTGCACAGAGGAGGAAATACCTCAACTCCACCTCGAATAACAGACTTTTACAGAAATTTCTCGGTAACAGTCTACCTCCTCAAATCACTCCCCACAGAAGGGCCAGGTTCTCACCGCTATGAAAACTGTTGCACAGCACAGAATATATCTTAGCACAGTGGACCATCTTGCATTTGCTAAGGAGAGGGGAGAGGATGATGGAATAGGTTTGAGGAATCAGATCCTAGCCAACACACTGGGAACCAGACATAAAGAAGGAGCACATCTATCAATCCTAATTTTATAGCCAATACAGCTATAAAACTGCCTTCATTTGTTTGGCACACCTGTATCTTACTTCCTCTTTTTTTTTTTTTTTAAACTAAACTTTAAAAATGAGAGGAATGTTAAGCAAGTTAAGCAGTTAAGCAAGACTGACCTTGACTCCTTCCTGAAACCTCACTTAAAAGGTCAGAAAAAGTATAAAACCCATTAAGAAAAACAGTGATGAAAGATACAACAACAAATTAGAGAAGTCAACAATATTCTGGAAGCTAGAAAAGGAGAAACGTGGTAACTAACCTAACAAGACCAAGAAACTCAAAGCCTAAACCCGAGAGGAAGAAGCCATCAAGAAGCAAGCTGATAAAGACAGAAAGTAGAATGGTTGCTAGGGGCTGGGGTGGAAGAAGGCATGGAGAGTTACAGTTTGGTAGGTACAGTTTCAGCTTGGCTGATGTAAAAATTCTGAAGACTGATGGGCAGTGTCGTGATGACTACAGAACAACGTGAATGTAGTTAATACCACTGAATTGTGCACTTTAAAATGGCTAAATGGAAAATTTTATGTTATGTACATTTTATAATATTACCACAATAAAAAAGAGAAGTAAGCGGATTCATGCTAGCTAAATTCAGGCACTGGCAGCATGATGAAGACAAAAATGCAGCATGAAAGCTAGAAACAAGAGATGACAGGCTGGAAATTCACTTCAGTGCCTTCCTCCGGAAAACCAATATTCTCCCCATGTCTGAAGAAAGAAAGTCTAGAGATCCATCTCTGGAGAAGATGGAGCACAGACCCTGATCTTAAGAACACAAGCCACAACTGAGAGCAAGACAAAATTCCTTACTCAAAACAGGAAGAATTATGTGAAAGTCTGCATTCCATACAGGATATAGAAGGCAGTCTCCAAGAAGAAAATGGAACTAAGATTACCTGATGTATCCAGCCATGTTGAAAGCATCTTAGATCTGTCAGAGAATTGCAAGTGGAAAATAATAGGTACATAAAATTTTAAACTTGGATAATTACTTGACAAAACAGTAAGTTGGACAATAAAGGAAATGCAATCATAGTGAATTTTGTAACTCAGCTGTGAAAAATATTTGCACAGTCATAATAATTAAAATACTAAATAAAGAAGTTACCCAAAAAAGCTGATATCCTACAGTAGGAACAGGACAGAAAACGAAGTTTACGTAAGTGTTTGCAGGTAGTAGATTAATTACAATGACTAATCCTCATTTTTCTCAGAAGGAAGTTAAAATGAACTACTACTAAAATGAAAAGCCAACACAAAGCAGAACCGACTTAAAAAAATACAGGCAAATATCAGAACAAAAAGCTAAAAGAACTGAAACTATGTGCCTCTAAAGATTGGGAATTAGAGGTAAAAAGAGGACAGATGGGCAACTGCTGTTTGTTTATAAGCACTGAAATGTTATTCAACTTTTCCAACTACATATACAATTATCACTTTAATTAATTAATTAATTAATTAATTTTGAGAGAGAGAGAGAGAGAGAGAAGGAGAGAGAGAGAGAATCCCAAGCAGGTTCCGCACTGTCCGCACAGAGCCCAACGTAGGACTCAATCTAACAAACCACAAGATCACGACCTGAGCTGAAATCAAGTATCAGACTCAACCAACTGAACCATCCAGGAGCCCCAATTATCACCTTAATTTTTAAATAAAAATTTAAAGAGGTAAAGCAGATTTTGTCATGTTAAAAAGACCTAAAATGAATATATATCATTTTTTCAAACTATGTATTATGTTGATTTCTGTTAATTCTTAGAATTTTCAGGAGTACTGAGGTCCACAGTACTAAGTGTCTTTCCTATAACACAATTCATGAACTGATACAGTATGCAATTCACCAGAGAAATACTTTGGGCATGTAGCAATTCTAAAGCCTAACTGTTTAAAACTACTCCATAAACATAGTGTTTTATTTATTCCATTCCCCCTAAGAACATACATTTGGATATATTTATACAAAAGCTTATATTATTTGTAACTCTTGGGTCAAATCCAAATTTTGACATTTTCAATGGCTAGCATTTGTAAGCACCAGTAATGATAGTGTTGAATTTACATTTAAGTCTGAATGCCAAACAATACAAACGGACAAACTGAAAGGCTACCCTTATGGAAAAACATACAAAAAGTACTAACTATGCAGAAGAAAACAGGAAACAATCTTATCTGCAAGAACTGTAGCAACTTGCAACTTTTTAAAAGTCACATTCTTGTGGGCACAAATTCACCAACTAAATATAATCTAATTAACATATTTCTTCTACACAGTCAAAACCAAGAACCTCATTCCAGAAAAAGAAAATGCTTCAAAGCACAAGATTAAAACTATGAAAACCTACATCAGAATCTATTAAATTTTTTTTAAAAAATTAATGAAGTTCTTTTCAAATAAAGAT
Source organism: Puma concolor (assembly GCF_028749965.1). Classification (NCBI taxonomy): domain Eukaryota; kingdom Metazoa; phylum Chordata; class Mammalia; order Carnivora; family Felidae; genus Puma; species Puma concolor. The sequence continues at coordinate 48,273,944 of NC_141673.1, forward strand.
AAAAACAATGAGACTTGCTTTCCCTTTCCAGTACTAATGGACTACGCTGATTTACAACATAGAGCTCAATTTCATGTCCTGACTATATAACAAATTTCCAAATATAAACAACTATTAGAAAGGCTTAAGAGCCTTAAAATCGTAGACAATAACCCCCCTCCCCCTTTTCCATGGCTTCAGTTACCTGTGGCCAACTGCAGTCCAGAAGCAGATGATCCTCCTGACACAGTGTCAGAAGGTCGATAGCACCAATGCTACATCACAATGCCCACGTCACGCACTTCACTTTATCTTAGCACGTACTCATTTTATCATCTCACATCATCGCAAGAAGGGTGAGTACAGTACAGTAAAGATATTTTGAGAGAGACAACATTCATATAACTTTTATTACAATATATTGTTAAAATTGTTCTATTTTATTGGTTATTGTTGTTAATCTCTTACTACGTCTATTTCATAAATTAAACTTTATCATAGGTATGTATGTGTATAGGAAAAAACATAGTATATATAGGGTTTGGTACTATCTGCAGTTTCAACTATCCCTGAACATATTCCCTACGGATGAGGGGGGCTACTGTATGTTATATTATTTACACTGAACCCCCATATAATGAAACAAGAAATAGAGTCGGACATACAGCAACCAAAGAAAACCTCAAGTATTTATCACTGAGTGCCCACATGTCAGGGAACATGAAAGCAACATGCATAGGAGACAAGACTCTGCACTCAAGGAGTCTGAAATTTAGCAAAATGCAGAAAAAGTGTGAAGTGTGTGTGGTGGGGCTGCCAAGAACTAAGATATGAAAACAATTCATGAACATAAAAGAATGAAACTGCTATATGCTTATGTTTATGCTATAAAACATGCTTATGCATAATACATAAAACATAAAACATAATGCATATGCTTATGCTTATGTTTATGCTATAAAACATAAACAATAATAAATTTAGAGAAAGATAATAATTGCCTTGAAAATGGAAACAGGCATTGAACTGGGCCTCAAAGAAGTAGAACAGCATTTGAAGTGCTGTATCCTTAAATTTTTTCATAATGAAATACTGAAGGCAAATGCATGCAAAATTTCAAAAAAGTGATCTGAAAGAGAACTGACTCAGAAAAAGGAAAATAAACGAAATAATAAATAGAGGGGAAAACTTTCCACGAAGTAAAACTTAACCAACAACCATATATCCTGTATATCAATAAAGATAATAAATATTATTTTGATTAGTCTCATTCCATTATTTGAGGAAGAATAGGAGTGTTGTAATCACACTTCCATAATGAGACAAACAAAATTTTGCTTAGCAACAAAACTATGCAAGGACAGCTGAGATTTCCTGATTCCCAGTCCTATCATCTACCCATTATCCTACACACAACTTTACATGGTAAGTATTTTACAAAGAACTGACTTCGTTATCAACCTCAATCTCCTATAACAACCCAAGTATTAATGCTATAGCCACTATAAAAAAGAAACAATACCCATTTTTGATTAAGTATGATAAAATACACAATAGCCAAATGGGTCTCACTTAAGACCATGAAACTTTCATGACTCGAACCATGGTCTTTCCAGTAAACTGAGATATGCTACCATTCTAACGTGTCCTCTAACCAGCGGGCCATTCTAATGGTCAGTGAAAGGGAGAATGATGCCCGGGCAGCAAATTTCACAGCTAAAGTTATGGTATCAAGGAATTCCTATACAGAATTTTTTCAGTTTTATCTAAATTATTTGGGTTGTAAGCTGACAACTACATAAATAGGGATTAAAAATCAAAGAAGGGGCACCTGGCTGGCTCAGTCATTAAAGTACGTGACTCTTAATCTCGGAGGCCCCCCACACTGGGAGTAGAGATTACTAAACAAACAAACAAACAAACTTGAAAAATGCTTAATATGGGAGTAGAGATTACTAAATAAATAAATTTGAAAACTTAAAAAGAAAAATACTTACTATACCTAAATGAAACACTGTAAAATAATATTCATGAAATGCACAAGTTATTATGCCATATGGTTATTAGTCACACAGACTTATAAGCTTTCTCAAAAATTATAATATTACTTTTTATACCTAAACTTTTCCCTTCTCTAAACTAATATGATTTTATTAGCTTCCCCACATCTATAAATGATATCCATTCTTACTAGTGTATCCCAAACTAGATTAACATTCATCACAAACTGAAAAACACTCACCGGTCCAGCAGGAGTCATGGTCCCTTATGTTCTCTCTTACTTTCTTCTGTTTCTCCAGTCACCAAAGCAGAAGATTCTCAATGCTTCCCCATTACACTGCCACCTGAAACACCCCTGAGCAGTAGCCAGAAGCTCCCTCCTCCATCCACAGAAATCCGCCACTGAATTAATTGATCTCATTTACTTAGTATACAAAGGGTGTGGGGCGTCTGGGTGGCTCAGTCGATTGAGTGTCCAACTAGATGTCGGCTCAGGTCATGATCTCACAGTTTGTGGGTTCAAGCCCCACACTGGGCTCTGCACTGACTGGACAGAGCATACTTGGGATTCTCTGTCTCCCCCTCTCTCTGTCCCTCCCCTGTTCATGCTTACTCTTTAAAATAAATAAACTTTTTAAAAAGCAACGGGTATAATTAAGTTTCCTTTCAATATTTTTATGTGTGTTTATGTGTGACTGAGAGGAGCAGGGAAAAGAAGTCTTGAAAGGAGACACAAGAAGAGCCAAGGACAACCTTCAGCCCTCTAAAGTAGCTGTGACATAGTACACAAAGCAATGTACCTGGAGTAGAGGACCAGAGTCTTAATCCCAGATCTGCCACTTTACTACATCTTAGTTGAGTGACCTCCTTCTAGTACTTCAACTTGCCATGTTTAGCCTCCAATAGCACATCTTGGGAACTACTTGAACTTAGCAGAGTCTTTGATGATGATGATGATGATGACGACGAGGACGACGTTGACGATGACAATGATGATAAAGCAAAAGGAAAAGAAGCAGAAGCAGCAGAGGTAAAAGAAATAGAAACATAGAAATAGAAACAGATATGGTGCAGCTGATGGTGATAGTAGTAAGCTTCAGGAATTGGTCAACATTTGAAGGCTACAATATCAAGAGACTGGAGGATCCTATGATTCTGGTAACTGACTTTAAAAAAGCATGAATTGTTGTGTAAACTGTAATTTAAAATCGTATTTACTTAATCAACATTTATATACTGTTTATTATATGTATCACTAACTATTCTAAGCACTTTACAATTTATTTAATCTTCATAATAACCTTGTGACATAGGTACCAATATCCCCATTTTACAGATGGAGAAACTGAAACACACAGGTATTAAATTACTTAGCCAAGTTACTCAGCTAAGGGGTGGAGTCAGGATTCAAATTCAGGTAATCTGACTCTCAAATCCATGCTCTTACTCACTCCACTAAGCAGGTATGTAGCTGTGGATGGATTATTTCCACTTACTTCTGGATATATTGTCTGATTTTTAGCACACATCTTTCTGCGTACATCTGTCTTAGATTAACGTTTAACATTTTATTCTCTGAACCTATCAGTAAGGAAATAATAGTGGGTATCAAGAACAAACCAGAAACTGAGATCATTGTTTAGTCATAGTCACAAAGTCAATAATAATAACAATTACTAAAGCACTAGTCTTCCAGGAATTTATTATTTTTAGTTTTCTGAAAATATATCAGTTCATGTGTCATGCACATACACAAACACACAGAACATGGACATGAACATGTATTAAATTATTAGTCTGTTTCAATGATCATGTGTTAGACTAGTTGAATATCTGACCAACAAAATATACCCTAATGGATACAGTTAGAAACCATTTAATTTTAGGAACATTTCACTGATAATTCTAAAAAAGTCTACATAAACTTCCATATCTTACTAAAAATTAAATTATACAATTTTTAATTGCTGCCACCACAAAGTTGTATCTAATAGATGAGTAGAGTATTAACATTAGTCTCATTAAATATATTTAATAGTTCTTAATAGTATTATACCTTGTTAAAATAATTTCCCCTAAAGAACACATATCAGCACTTCCCAAATTTATAAGCACAATTATATTTGTAGTACCATTCTAAAATATTGTATAAACTAGAAAGAGGACTAAAAGTTAACTGTAACTTTACGAAGGACCTGAGATCAAACCAAATGTTATACAACCGAATTAAATCAACAAAATCAAATATATTCTTTGGAACACAGAACCACAAACCAAACTTCTGGAAGTCTTATTAACATTAAGACAATAAACTAAATTTGAAACAATTCCCAGAAGTGTTAATGCTAGATGTGACTCTTCTCCATGAGGAGAAATTTATACAAAATAAGCGTGTCTTAAAAGCCAACTCAAACAGTGTTAGGGTGAAAATAAAAGACATCTGAAGACAACTTTACTAACATTAGGAAAAAATTTTAGGTTAAAGTAGTATAAAAAGATTAATTGAAGAATATACAAAGGGAAAAGAAAACTTAATGAAACAGAACGGGTAGGAGTGTTCTTATTAACCAAAGATGAAAATAACAAAGAAACAACAACAAAAACAAAAATCGAGGAACTCATGTGCAGAAACATTTTTTGGAATTTGCATTGAAAATTAACAATACAGAGTAATCATCAGAAAATACGAGGTCCCATCTAAAGCCTAAAAGAACATATATCACATTTTTCTGTGCATATTCAATTAAGACTTTTCCTCCACTACAAATACACAAAAGGTTTTTGTTGGTACAATTTACTATGCCTATTCTCAGCCCTAGGATATTTTTTTACCCAATCTCAAATTGGAAATGGGATGCTATCTGTCCTCAAAATGTCGAGTTACTGGCAGAAACACAGTTCCATGTCTAATAAAACTTTCATGCTCCACTACAAGTCTTTTAAGTGGTATTCTTGTTTATGTGTAACTAAGACCACCTGTGTATTTTAAAATATAAATAAAAACGTATGGGATATACTGTTCACTGATTCAATGGATGTGAATTTTCCCCTAGTCTCAGAATACAATCTTAGCACTTATCACTAAACCCTACTGTTAAACAGATTAATTTATATTATATGTATCTCTCATTTCATGGAAATTAGTTTTCCAAGGTTAGCTACACAGTGAATTCTACTTTCCCACCACTGAAAAAGCAGACAAATGTTCCCACAGAAATATACTCCCAATACATAAGCCAAAAACTGTCTCCTGCAAAGGAAGGTTGATACTTCCTTTGCTCCCATTTCCTTACTGGTAATATCAGGTACCATACGACATCCAGTACCTTTTAGGAATGGAAAGTGGAAATGTGTTAAGAGTTAGAAGATTTCTACAACCAGATGCACAACTTAGGAAGCATGGAATTAGAACTGGTTGTCCATTCACTCACATCAGACTCTGTGATTCGACTCGGATGATGAAGGGAAAGTTTTATGTGTGTGTTTTTAAAGTTATAATAATATGCATTAAACCAAAAAAGACATTTTTACATTATAAGAACTTTTCTACCCGAAAAAAATGTATTTTGTAATGGGATGCCATTGTTAATATAGTAGACAGGTTATTTTCCTCTATAAATTACACTTTGTTTCATTAGTCTTCCTAAATAAACTCTCATTTCAGTCTCCTAAATAAACTCTCATTTCAGTTCCCCAGATCTATGCTTTAAATTCCTTTAGAAGCTCTGTATCTTAAAAAATTAGTAAAAACTTTTAATACTATTTTCATGGCGGGGGGAGGCAAAAAACCCTTGGCAATCTTATTTCTATAAAATAGCTAAATTCTGAGCCCCAGGGGTGAAGGAGGAATTGAGAACCTATCCTTTCACTCTGCTTCCTCCCCTGAACCACCATTCCCTATCTCATTCCTAGCACTCAAGAGGAAAATGGAGAAACACTGCTCCACCACTTTGGCCACTTCCTACTAATTACTTCTGCCCAAACTCCTCTTAGGAACCCAAATGGAAATCCATTACCATCACTGCAGAGGCTCATGATATCTAATAAATGTACTGAGGAAGGCCGTTGATGCTCGTCTTTACACACAGTAGAGGCAGCTGCAACACTTATTGGCAGCCATGCAATGGGGACTGTCTGTGGCAAGCAGAATTGTAAGATCCAAGATTTCTGCTTCCCAGCGTATATACCCTGCATAATCCATGGGACTGTGTATATGATGGGATTTCAGTCCCATGATTAGGTTAACTTTTAAAAAGTTGACTTTAAGAAAAAGTGATTATCCAGGTAGGCCTGAGCTAGCCACAGAAGTCCTTTAAAACTAGGTGTAGAAATGAGAAGCCAGGGAGATTGGAGGGTGAGACAGACTAGACATGAGGGATATTCTCCATAGCTGGCTTTGAGGATGGAAAGGGCCATGTGGCAAAGAATGTAACGGCAGTATCTATGAGCTAAGTGTGGCTCCTACTTAACAACCAGCAAGGAAATGGGATCTCAGTCCCCCAACTGCGAAGAAATGAGTCCTGCCAACAATCTGAGCTTTGGAAGATCCTCCAGACAAGAACTCAGCCCAGATGACAACCTGATTTCAGCTTTGTGATACCCTCAGTAGACAATCCAGCCACACTGTACCCAGACTCCTGACACACAGAACCGTGAATTAATAAATGAGTGTTGTTTTAAGCAGAGTTTGTGGTAATTTGTTACACAGCAATAGAAAACTAATATAGGGGCTCCTGGGAAGAAAAGGGTATAGGCTGCTACTGCAGCAGGTTTCCTTTTACCAATAGCAGCATCACAGCAGGAAGACCTGACAGAACATAAATTTGCCTGAAATCTAAAGAGGGTCACCATGATGCCGAACATGCTTGGAAACTGGAAACTGCCCTGCTTTCATTTCCTTCATATTTATCAGTACCAGACTATTTATATTAATTTGTTTGCTGTTTGTTTTATTCACTGGAATGAAAGCTCCATCAGAACAGGGGTATGTCTTATTCTCTGGTACGTACCCAGTACCTTAAAAAACGCCTGGCACATAGGCAGGCAGTAAGTATTTCCTGAATGAATAGTCCACAACCCAAATTGACAGTAAATTGTTACATGAGGTTTCTTAGAAGAAAAAACTGAAATAACTACATTACCAACTGGATACAGAGCACCCAGCAAAGTCCATCTTAACAAATAATTTCCCTTTAATACAAAGGATATATGTTCATACATAGTTGTTTCCCATATGCTTTCATAGACGCCTGAACCGATATAATCCATTAAAGAATGTTTGTAGTCTGGTAAATATATCGACAATAATAGAATGGCATTTTAGTAAACAATGTGGTCATGAAATCCCAACATAAAACTGCTGAGGAATTTACTTTCAGTTGATGGGGCCAATTCAAATCCTTGCCTCTTCTGACACAACTACCCCACACTCTGGAGAGCCAAAGTTGAAGAATCCTGATAGGCTTGAAGAAGCTCAGAGCCAGAAAAATCTCCAGGTAAGCAGTATTATTTCTACAGAGTGGATCACATTTCCATCTGGTTTCTTTGTTGTAATCAATCGAATGCTGCTCAAAATACATTTAAAATAAGTTTAAAAGCCCTCATACAATACAAAAGAAGTATCTTAGTAATTACGCTTCCACTAGATGCAGACTACAGACTCTGGCACTTTCAAAGAGCACATAATGGCAAAAGAGATACCCAGTTCTCTTTTAACACATTTCTTTTCTGCCAGAACCAATTACTTCTACAGCAGTTCCCAACTTAAACACAGTACATTCCAAAAAATGATTTCTTGGTTGGCTGCTTGGGAGTCATGAGTGTCTTTTTGCCCCACAGAATCACTGTTATACTGGTGGTTAGGTGATGCGGTACTATACTTCAGGTATGTTACAGGGTTTTGTGGCCTGGCAACTACTGCTATGTGTTTTGTCTACTACTATTTCATCTCATTCCTTAAAAGAGGGCAAGGGACTGAGGCTGTATCATCACACGTATTAATTTAATGAGTTTTCTTAAGTACTGAAATTCCTAAATAAGCCTTTTTTTAATTTAAAATGGTTAATCTTAAATCAGAACCACCAAATTCGGCTTGAAATTAAGTATGGAAAGCACATGGTCTACTTAGATATTCTTTAAAATAAATTTTATAATGCAGAGAACAAAGTACTATCATAGGTAATTCACAGAATGATTTTATTATTATAAATTCAAAGAACTTCTAAAATATGTTCAGAGTTCAAGGACAAACTTTCATTTTAAGGATAACAAAAATAAAAGTGAAGAGTTAATACACTAGTTTCACTGACCCACCAAAAGTAAAAAGAACTTCACATCCGTGACCAGTGTTGGTTCATACCCTGGAATATGACTCAGAGACAAAAACTCTGCATAATAACTATTTTACAAAATTTTCCCTATCCCTATGAAGATATACAATCAAATTTTCTCAAAATAGGATCTAAAAAGGGGGAAGGGGAATTCTTCTCTAGAGGAACAGTAATTATAAGCACGCACGTGTATACATGTATATGTGTCATGTATTTGTGTATATATATGGCATGTTTACACCTGGGCCTACAGATTTCATTTACTGAATCATTACTATAGACGTAACTAGTCTGCTAAAAATCTCTGTCACAAGAATAAGAACGCGACCAAAGTAATGTTCTAACAGTTACTCATTTCAAAGCCAGGAATGGATTTTCCTAACGATTGTCTTGTATCTTCTCCACATGTTCGTTCACTATTTATACCCCAGATATAACTTGCTAGCACACCAAGAAAGTATTTTATCAATCTCTACGTGTTTGCCAATGAGAAGTGGCTGAATCCAGATATATGAGAATCATCAGAATGCAGAAACTTCTTGGTGTGCACTAAACAGACAACACTGCATCTTGATATGTAAGTTATCAAAAACCTTTCCTTGATTTTTCGACAGCATCACACATACCTTTTTGAAACTCTCAAAGACTTACAGGACATCATCGCTCTCTCCTGGTTCTCATTTGTCTGACCACTAGCTGCCTGTATTTCCACAGCAGATTCCTCTTCCTGTGACACACCTCAGCATTTCCCAAAGCATGGGATATATACCACAGTAGGTGGCACATATATAATAATGAATCACTTCATGAGAAAGTTATTAGCTTGTCAAACCCTCGGGCCGTCTAATTACAAAGTCTTACTGTTTTTTCATTTCATTTGGTTTTTTATTTACGCTGAGTAGACTTAAACTCAGAGGATTTAACAGGCAACAATATCTAGCTAAAATTTAATACCATCAATTTTGGCATCATCACTTTCATTTTTGCATTGCTAATTGCTTAAAGCAAGTGATATTCATTTGCCATTTTTACTACCAATGTAAGGTTTCCCTTTAAAATAAATGTACTTAAGTAAGAGAGTCATTTAAAGAACAACAGTAAGGAAATAACTGTGTTTTCAAGTGGTCCTCAAAAAACTGATGTGTCAGAAACACTGTTCTGACCAGAAATGTGGCTATTTCTAAACTCAATTCTTTCTCCACATTTTCTCACTGTGATCACCTCAAATACTCAGCTAAGCTCCAGATTTCAACTTAAGATATTGTGCCAGCACATCTAATTCAATACCTCCAAATAAAACCCATTCTCTTCTGGATCACTCTATCACTACCAACCAATACCACTTCCAACTTCACCATCAAAAGCTAACCAAATTCGGGGCGCCTGGGTGGCGCAGTCGGTTAAGCGTCCGGCTTCAGCCAGGTCACGATCTCGCGGTCCGTGAGTTCGAGCCCCGCGTCAGGCTCTGGGCTGATGGCTCAGAGCCTGGAGCCTGTTTCCGATTCTGTGTCTCCCTCTCTCTCTGCCCCTCCCCCGTTCATGCTCTGTCTCTCTCTGTCCCAAAAATAAATAAAAACGTTGAAAAAAAAATAAATTAATTAATTAATTAATTAATTAAAAAAAAAAAAAAAGCTAACCAAATTCCCCTTTACCATTAGTCATACAATCTCAAAACCTAGGCATTAACTTGGTCTATTCACGGAATTCCAGCAGTTGCCACTTCATTCCACAAACACCTGTTGGGTTCCTGCTGCATATGAAATAAAATCATGTCATCTTAGAAAGTCAGTTCTTTAAAAACTTCATAACCTATGAGAAGAGAATCTGGCCTTCTGGGCTCTTTCTCCAAAATTTGGTGTGGAGAGGCACACAGGAGGATGTAAGATGAAACAGAACTAAAAAGGAATGCCTGAGAATATTAAAAGTGGTTGTATTTCTAAATGATAGAAATAAAAGTTAGTAACACCTTTTTCTTATTTTTCTGTATTTATACATTTACTATATTTTTATGATCAAGAAAAAAATATATTCCAAAAAATGTTCTCATCCAGACTTATTTACCCATTCCTATTCAAGCATCCTAGTTCAGACTCTCATTATGTCCTCTTGCCCGGCCTCTAACCTGACCTTTGTGAAGGCTGCTGCCCAATACATCATACATATGGTTGTGAGAATAATACTCCTGAAAAGTTACCTTTACTAAATTACTCTTCTGTTCAACAACTTTTAATGGCTCTCTATTGCCTATAACAAGAGTTACCTACTCTAGTAGCTTTTCAGGGATTACTATAATCTAACCCCAGTCCTATCAATATAAAAGAGAAAAAGGGTATTATCACAAGTCAAATATTAATGCTTTATCAGAAAGTTAAATGTAAGTTGAAACTATTTAAGACCCCAAATCTGGCATGCTATTCATAATTCTGCAGGCACCATTTTCTCAATATTCCTAAAATTCAAGGTTTTATTATATACTCAATTTTTGAACGACTCCATTTTCGAGAACTACACCAACAATACAGATTGAGTTCAGCATGCAAACTACAGTCCAGTCAAAAGGTATTAATGGATTTATCCATACAACGAGGATATACTTATACTGAAGGAGAGATATGAGAAAATAATTAATGGAATTTCTAATGTTATAAAATCAATACTAGCAGGAAAATGCTAGGTCACCAGGCACAAAATAAATTAAGCTGAATATATTCAATGTATAGTTTTTGCTCTAAGTCTCCATTAGTTTGAAGCAATTGGTATCTTTGTTCTGTAACATATCACCTAACGGTTCTAAACTCTAATCTTTAGAAGGTATTTACTTAGCGCTTTTCTTATTAGTCCCTTTTGCCCAACAGCATGCCTTCTGGGCTGAGAGATAAAATTGCAAAAAGCTCCTGCTCATACTGTTCTCCAACTCCCAAGGAACATCTAAATGCCTAGGGGATTCAGTTCTTATATCATTTCCAGAGAATATTAAATCAAAACCTAGAAGCCAAAGCGTGGGAGAACTTTCTCAGATGTAAGAAATGCCAGGTAAGAACTTTGAAAATCCTGAGATTGATTGACTCCTTAAATTTTGTGCCTTAGGTGCCTCCTTGTTCTACCCTAGTACTGGCCCAGGTAGAGCCAGGGATACTGCTAAACATCCTTAATGCACAGGACAATCCTTCACAACAAAAAACTACTGCCCCAAATGTCAATAGTGCTAGAGTTAAGAAACCTTGGTGTAAATGAAAGAACCCTGTTAGAATCCCAACTCTACAACTTATTAGCTAAGTGACCTTCAGCAAATTATATAACCTCTCTAAGACAGTTTCCTCATGTTTAAAATGGACATCATGTTTATGCCAAAGGATTTAGGAGGATAAACTGACACAGAACCTATTAGACACCTAAAAATGTTAGCTTCCATTCTTCAGAGAGAGAGTACAGAAACCTCTATCAGAAGCAGAGCTCTGGCACTCTCAAAGATAATTCCAAAGTTATGAAAGACACATGGTACCGTAATTGATTTATTTTCTCAATCTCCTATCAAAGTCTAAGCAACTTAGAGACTTTAAAGGCAGAGTCCTTACCTTTGCATCCTCAGACTCTAGAACAAAGTAAACTTTGGGTAAATATCTGTTAAATGGCCAAATAGGCAAATAAGTTCTAAGTATCTACCCACAACAAGGCATTCATTGCACTGCATTGGGGGAACTACCAAGGAATATAAGAAAACGTAATACTTGTACTGCAGGAATTTAAAAATAGTAAGAAATACCTAACAAAACAAAATATACAGATACGTTTCATGGAATAGGCACTCAAAAAAAGCTCATGGGATGATGGGTAAAATTTGCATAAATGCTAAGGCCACAAATGAATATTAATTGCATGCACACAAAACTTAGAATTAAATAGATTTAATCAGGGAAAGGCCTATTTTTAATTAGTATAATCCTTCAGAGTACATGCAGCTAATATCTTCCAAAGGCAATGAAACGGTACACTTAAAGAACAAACATCAAAATGACAAGTGCCATCATTTGTCCTTTTAGCAATACTCGGCTAAATTTCATAATTCATATGATGGTAGCATATTTAAACATATTCAAAGACGACTTTAAGCAGTTTTTTTAAACCACATTAGATTTTAATGGAAGCTTATCAAATTCCTAACATCCACAATCCATCTTAATTATCCTAAATGGTCTGAGACAGAGTAAGACCAAAAGGGCTGATGCCCGAATGTCTGAGTACTTTGCTAAAAAGGCTGAGCTCCAGCATACCCAAAGTGTGTTAGAAGCAAGTTTTAAAATGCACAAATGTAACAATTATTTTTAAACCAACAATTTTAGAAAAATAGCAGTTCCTATCTAAAGCTTATATAAATATAAGACACTGGGTTTGCAAATGTCAGCAGAGTTTTAAGATCCCTTTCTAAAGTAATAGTCTCCTGTTTTGCTTGGTATCTTAATTTGCCTTTAGTTTCAAAACTAAGCTTGCCAACACTATTCCTCTCAAAACCTCAGGAATTCCATTACTAGTTTTAAGCTAAATTAAAGGAAAATAGACGTATTCAACCCATGGCAGAAGTATGCACAAAGTGTTTGTTGATGCTCATAAATAGACTGAGAAATTTAGACATGTCTGAAGGACAACGGCTGTATAGTCAACTGTTTTGCTCCACCATGGAACCAAATAGAAAGAGAATTATTGCTACACTTCAAGTTACACCAGCTCAGATACCTTTAAACCAACTGGGATATAATAGAACACTCTCTTTAAGTCAGAGCCTTTGTGTACACTTTCTCTTCAGGGAAGAATGGTTGGAGTACCCTTAAAGAAATCCACACATAACCAAGATGTCACTGACTGTCCTCTCCCCCAGAACAATGCTTAAAATGCCTTCAACATTGCCCACTCACTTGCCTCCAAAAAAATATAAAAGATTAAAAAAAAAAAACAAAAACCATAAATGCTTTACAGATGGTTCTTTGTCTTATCACTAGAAATCTTTTCTATTCCACTTTCCTATTCTCAGACTCTATAAACCTTCTGTCAATTACAGACATTTTCACTCTTCATCCCCCTCCATCACCTCCATCAAGTCTTAATTCATCTCAACTTACCTGAATTCCAGGTATCAGGACCTCCTGAATGGTACTAGTAAAAGGAAAGTTACTAAGAAGGAAAAGGAAGGAAAATCCTATCTTTTCCTCTTCCCAGCTCCCTCCCTCACCAGGTCCCAGCACAGCCAGGTAGCAACAAATGAAAGGACTTTCCATTTGTTGCTACCAACTTGAAGTTCATTCTACTGTAGTATCTCCCTCTTTTACCTCCAACTCATTCACTACCCCCTCCAGGCATTCTGCTCTTAAGGTATCACCCTAACTCTCCAGTTCCAGGTAATGGAAATCACAACACAGCTCCATTAAGATAGGGATGCAGCAGAATGAATGAATTTCCACCAGTATTACTGAAGTGTTTCAAATATATTGCGATATAATAGGTTATCATTTTTTTATGGCTTGACCTAGTAAGCGAAACACCATTTTTATGCGACTTATTGGAAAAATAGGCTTCCAATTCCAAATTCCTTTTTTTTTAACTCACCCATCCCCTAGCCAAAACCCTTTTTAAATAATTCATTTACAAGATAGAGGCTACCTACGTTAAAAGAGTAAAATTACAAAGACTGCTAGTAATTAAAACAATACATTTTGGCAAAGTAAACAAGTGAATGTCGTCAGTAGTTTGTGCAATGCCAGTAATCAGTTTGCAATCACCTAATTAATAAAAATAAGGAAAATAAATCTAGTTATAAATAGCATATAACCAATCAGTGATCATACTTCTACAAACATTGCCTTATAAAACTAATATTCTAACTTCAGAAAGGAATACACCAAGAACAATTTTGCAGTATTTATCAAAAATCTTGGGGACACGTGGGTGGCTCAGTTAGCTGGGTGTCCAACTCTTGATTTCACTGCAGGTCATAATCTCACAGTTCCTGGAATGGAGCCATGCCAACAGCACGGAGCCTTTCTCTTCTCTCTCTCTGTCCCTCCCCAGCTTTTCTCTGAAGATAAATAACCATTTAAAAATAACTTTTTTTTACAAAAAACATTTTTTAAGTTTATCTACTTTGAGAGAGACAGAGACAGCACGAGTGGGAGAGGACAGAGAGGGAGAGAGAGAATCCCAAGCAAGCTCCATGCTGCCAGTGTAGAGCCCAACTCAAGGCTTAAACTCATGAAACCACGAGATCATGACTTGAGCCAAAGCCAAGATGGAACACTTAACCAACTGAGCCACCAAGGCGCCCCAACATTTAAAAAAAGTGTAATGCATATATGCATATATATAATGCATACACACACACACACACACACACACACACACACACACACACACACAGTACTGGCAAAGAAATTCCACGTCTAAAACTTAAAGTACGGATATATTTGCAAAGGAGTGAAATATGCATACAATACTCAACTACCACATTATTTATAAAAGAAAAGATGGGTCGCTCAGTTGGTTAAGCATCCTACTCTTGATTTCAGCTCAGGTCATGATCTCAACGTTCATGAGTTTGAGTACCCCATGGGGCTCTGCACTGACAGTATGGAGCCTGTTTGGAATTCATTCTCTCTCCCTCTTTCTCTGCCCCTCCCCTGCTTGCATGCTCTCTCTCTCTCTCTCTCTCTCTCTCTCTCTCTCTCTCAAAATAAATAAACTCTTAAAAAAAAAAAATTACAGGGGCGCCTGGGTGGCTCAGTTGGTGAAGCATCTGGCTTCGGCTTAGGTCATGATCTCATGGTTCAGGGGTTTGGGCCCCACCCAGCTGTGCTGACAGCTCAGAGCTTGGAGCCTGCTTCAGATTCTGTGTCTCCCTCTCTCTCTGCCCCTCCCCCACTAGTGCTCTGTCTTTATCTCAAAAATAAATTTTAAAAAGTTTTTTTAATTAAAATATAGAAAACAAGCTTAATGTCCACCAAAAAGGGAATTTATAGTATATTCAATGCAATGGATATTATGCAGCTAATAAAGAGTGAATATGGTTGTAAATGTAGAAAACTTGCTACAAACAGCAATTGCCTCAGGGGAAGGAACCTGGTAGACAGGGAGGTAGGAGACTTGCTTTTTACAATAAACCCTTTTGTACCTTTAAATTTTGGATCTGTACACATATTGCCCTTTTGTTAAAAATTAAGAACTTCAAATTCATTAAGGAATTTAGACAATTCTCCCTGATCCTCTGACACATAAATAGTTCTACCTCCTCATCTGTAGGCAGTGTTAACTAAGAATCTATGCTGCTAGAAGTTACCCAATAACCAACGTACCCATTTCCTCCTTGGTGAGAAGATGCACCACTATGGCAACTTTGCACCAGTCGAAACAAAGTACAATAGGTGATGAAATAGATGAGGAATTTATCTCACCCAAAAGCAACCTTGATTACAGAAATAAAACTGGATGTAATATAATTTTGTCAGCACTTTGTGTCATCAAAAGGAAAAAAAAAACTGGCTGGAATTCCTGGTTAAGGTCTAGATCTCAAATGGCTATATCACCAGAAATATTTAGTGAAGAATCTAAGAAATGCCAAAATCATTTGAATCCAAAAGGCAGTTAAAAAACAGGGAAGGGGGGGGGAAGGGGAAGACAAAGACAAAGTCGTGGCGCGGTAAGTTTCAAGTGCCAAAATAACAAACTTTTAAGATATCGTTTTTAATGGAATTTTTCTCTTTATCTCTTAAATTCCAAGTAACATTGAACACAGCAGTCCCTCAGTAATTAAAACTCATGAAATTGAAAGAAACAGTTCAAACTCTCTCAAGCTAATTTTTAAATGTTGTTCCTTAATATGATTTTTGCTACTAGATGAAAAGAACAATTAACACAACAGCAGCTAATACTAATCTGATCCCCTCGTCGTTCTCTGCTTCAAAAGTTTATTGTAATCTGACCGTTCGATTATAAAACCAGAAAACTAGAAAAAAAATCTTGAAAGGGGAGTGGAGTATATAACATGGTAATATTTAGAAAGAGGATCATATTTATTTTTTGTAAAATAAAAAATCCTTTTATGGGGTCTCTTGTTAACAACACTGACTTCCATTTAAGCACACAGCTATATTGCTATGTACCATTCCAAATTTAGACTTCATGATCTGTTTAAAACAAAACAAAAAATCAAACTAAATAGCACAAAGGCTTGTTGTCATACCCAATTAGCCTAATGAGGTCTAGAACATATCTAGTAAATGAAAGATGCTAGCTAGCATATCAAAAATAATCTATACATTCCTTTACCAGGTTCAAATATTCAGACTAATGCAAACAACAAACTAACTCATGAAATAAAGATATACTTAAAAAAACAGGAAGTAGGGGTGCCTGGGTGGCTCAGTCAGCTGAGCATCTGACTCTTGATTTTGGCTCAGGTCATGATCTCATGCTTCATGAGATCAAGCCCTGCGTTGGGCTCTGCACTGGCAGTGTGGAGCCTGCTTGGGATTCTCTCTCTCTCTCTCTCTCTCTCTCTCTCTCTCTCTCTCAAGATACATAAACATAGAAAGAAAGGAAGGAAGGAAGGAAGGAAGGAAGGAAGGAAGGAAGGAAGGAAGGAAGGAAGGAAGGGAAAGAAAGAAAGAAAGAAAGAAAGAAAGAAAGAAAGAGAGAGAGAGAGAGAGAAAGAAAGAAAGAAAGAAAGAAAGAAAGAAAGAAAGAAAGAAAGAAAGAAAGAAAGAAAAAGAAAGGGAAAGGAAGAAAGAAAACAGACAGTAAAAAGTTCCTCATCATTATTATGCAGTTTAAATATATCTTGACATTTACAAAATGGACAAGAATATTACCAACTGACAATGTTCACTTTTATTCTAAATTATTTTACATTTATTATGGCTCAAGAGTGTCTGAGGTATTTGATATACACTCAAAGAGTACTGCTAATCATAATATTAATTATAATCATATCAAACTCAGGGATCAACAACTAAACAAATACATATTTAAATTCATGTCAATGGTTTCCTATCTTGAGTCAAGGACCACCTAAAGTAAAACTGAGACCTCCTTAAGTTATTTTCAAGGTTTAAAAATTGCCTAATAGTCTCATATACTACCTGAAATACAGCTCTCTATGCTAACTGAAAAAAAAAAAATTTCTATTTGTAATGCTGGAATTAAAACTCAATGTGGTAACACCAATTATCTCATAATGATCAGAAGCCCTGCTTGTAGTTATAGTCTTCAGTAATAAAAATGGAAAACCCAATGAATTATTTTGTAATACATGCATTTTACTTTGTGGGAAAACTTTTTTGGACTCTAACATCTGAAAACTAATGGAAATAAGGGTATTTTAAGGTTTGTTTGATGTTTTTTTTTCTGTTCTAGAAAAGCAAAATGCAAACTAAAAATACATATCAGACTCTAAATATTGACAAACATTTATCAGCAAAAGGCTTATGTGTTCTTGGCGAGGACAGAAAGACACCCATGAATTACAAGAAAATATCTTCTTCTTTAAATCCTAATAGCTCAATTGATATTTCATGAAATAACAAGTAATGACATGGATAAAGATGACTGATCAGATCCCAAATTATGAAGGAAATTTAACAGAAGGGAGAGAAAAGTTTATGTCTGTGTTCTCTACTCCACTTTTCCCTTTTACAGTGTTTAATTTCACGATTACCTCAGCTGTTACAACACAAGATCTTAGCCATATTTCTCAAATATACACATCCAATATCAGGATGTATATATCAAATAAAACAAATATTATAAGCCTAATTTTCACCTGGGAATGCACTCTCGTTTTTTACATAGTACAAAAGAAATACTAAAGTGCAACGTGAAACTAGGACCCAAGAAGTAGAATAATTGTAAAACCATGACCCCCAAGCATGACCTGAAGACCACCCAAGACTACTCATTGAACTGGGTAAACCAGATGACCTGCAAGGCATCTAGCGCCTGCACAATTAAGAGGACACTCTATATTTGAATCTATACAGACTCCAGGTACAAGTCCTGGGCTCTACCACTTATTATTTGCCTGACCTTGGGAATGTTACTCAACTCTCTGAGGCCTCAGCTTTCTCATCTATAAAATGGAAATAAGAATGCTAATTCAGGGGGCGCCTGGGTGGCTCAGTCGGTTAAGCGTCCGACTTCAGCTCAGGTCATGATCTCACAGTCCGTGAGTTCAAGCCCTGCGTCGGGCTCTGTGTTGACAGTTCAGACCCTGGAGCCTACTTCGGATTCTGTGTCTCCCTCTCTCTCTCTGCCCCTCCCCTGCTCATGCTCTCTCTCTGTCTCAAAAATAAATAAAAACATTAAAAAATAATAATAAAAAAATTAAAAAAAAAAAGAGGGGCACCTGGGTGGCGCAGTCAGTTAAGCGTCCGACTTCAGCCAGGTCACGATCTCGCGGTCCGTGAGTTCGAGCCCCGCGTCAGGCTCTGGGCTGATGGCTCAGAGACTGGAATCTGTTTCCGATTCTGTGTCTCCCTCTCTCTGCCCCTCCCCCGTTCATGCTCTGTCTCTCTCTGTCCCAAAAATAAATAAACGTTGAAAAAAAAAAAAAAAGAATGCTCATTCAGGAGAAACTCTTTCAATAGGCCTTTACCTTATCATAATTTACAGAAATAAAGCCTTCCAAGCCCTCTATAAACCACTCCCTGATGCCCACCACAGGCTGACCACCTGCACCTGGTAGAGTCTTCCAAGTAGACCACTTTCTTGGCATGTCCGCACCCTTCTGCTCTCAACAAATGAGCTGGACGCTTAACAAGAGCCAGCTGTTTCTGACAGATTATGAGTGCAAAAGGGGTGGTTTTCTCTGAAAATTATGTTGAAAAGTTCAAAAGGATTCAAAGGCTAATTGTTTTCTTAAAAGTTATTATGGAATTAGGTGTATATAAAACAGCTTTAAAAGAATAAGGAAAAAAAGCATAAAACCACAGAAAGTGCCTTAAATTCTCTCTTCTATAGGAAATGGATACTGTTATGATATCTAATAGATTATGCCTCCTAGGTGTGGATTATGTTAAAAAGACAATCTAGAATTCTTTTTTTTTTTTTTTTAATGTTTATTTTTGAGAGAGAGAGACAGGCAGAATGCAAGCAGGGGAGGGGCAGAGAGAGACAGAGGGAGACACAGAATCCGAAGTAGGCTCCAGGCTCTGAGCTGTCAGTGCAGAGACTGACATGGGGCTTAACCTCAAGAACTGTGATATCATGATCTGAGCAAAAGTCGGACACTTACTGACTGAGCCACCCAGGTGCCCTGACAATCCAGAATTTTAATCAAAGAATCTACCCATAAAGAAAAACACTGACACTGCAGAGGCCAAAAAATGGTGAAGGAATATAGTGTATATTTGAGTTAAAATTATAAACAGTGTATCAGTTTGCTAACCAACTTTTTCAATTACCTATTCCATATCACGTATGTGATCTTCCTATCTAGATACCCCCAAAATTTATGGGAAAATTGTGAAGACTAAATAAACTACTTGCACAGTGCGTAGCACTTAGTAACATTCAACTAAAAACTTTTGTTTTAAGGGTTTTATTATTATCCTGATGGTCTACTATTCTAAGAATACTGCTATCTTCCAAAACATACAGAAAAGTAAAAGGTGTACAATTTCCTTGTATTCTGTTACTTTTGTGTTCCTGTACCTTATATACACTCCATACATTATTAGCCATATAACTTCTGTGGTGGCCACCAGAGTGTCCCAGGATTATACTTAGCCATAAGGATAACATCACAGTAATGCATTAACATAGCAGCATGACCTTGCACTTGAAGCTGACAAGAACATGGGCGAAATGAATGAAGTGCTGGTGTGGTACCAGTGGAGGGAGCAGCCACTCTCTGATGAGGAACAGGGGAAAAGGTCAAGAATCCAGACTGAGGATAGTAACTAAGAGAGAACGGTAGAGACCAGAGAGAAGCAATGCAGAAACTGGCATCGCAGGTAACACCTGCAAACTAAGGAGGTACAGGTAATGTAAAGAAGAAGGATCTGGTGATCCAACCTCCTGCTCAGAACTGCTGAACACTAACAGATGTGAAAATGCTTTTCTAAATTACTTAAAAGCAAAATCACATTTTTAAAAGTTCATGTCATTCTGACACTACAATCAATTTTCCTCTTCAAAGAAAAAAATGTTACATAAAGAAATGCACTCTAAAATTAGAACAGTGAAGTACCTTTTTCACCTTATTAAGTCGGGGGGGGGGGGGGTAACACTAATATCCAATCTAACAAGGATACAGTGAAACAGTACTAGTAATACTATGTAATACTATCCTCTTGGGGAACAATTTGACCAAATGTTTCAAGACTAATAAACCTTCATATCCTTTGTCTTAATATCACACATTTGGGATCTGCCCTAAGGAAATAACTAAATATGATGAAATCTATATGGTCAAAGGTGTTTTCTGCAACATTTCCTATAATAGTAAAAATTAAGTATGATGGTAACAGAAAATATTTAATGTAATATTAAGTTAAAAAAAGCAAAGTTGAGCATTTGCTAAAAATATGATATAAAACATCATATGAAAAAGGCTATAAAAAACTCCAAAATGATAACTATGAGAGGGTGGTTTCAAATTATGTTTTGTCCACTGTCTAACCTTTCTGAAATGTTATTTTACTTCTGGAATTAAAACAAATTATAGTTTTAAAATATACATCTCAAAAGGCTACATACTGTATTATTTCATTCACACAATATTCTCATAATGGTAAAACTAGTGTTGGGTGGGGTTGTGAATATATACAGGTAACACGGGAGTTCTGTGGTGATGGAACAGTTCTGAATTTTGATCATGGTAGTGGTTACACAAAACTATACATGGGATAACACTGTATAGAACTACACACATACACACACAGAGATGCAAGGTTTAAAAAATGATGAAATCTGGGGCGCCTGGGTGGCGCAGTCGGTTAAGCGTCCGACTTCAGCCAGGTCACGATCTCGCGGTCCGTGAGTTCGAGCCCCGCGTCAGGCTCTGGGCGGATGGCTCGGAGCCTGGAGTCTGTTTCCGATTCTGTGTCTCCCTCTCTCTCTGCCCCTCCCCCGTTCATGCTCTGTCTCTCTCTGTCCCAAAAATAAATAAAAAACGTTGAAAAAAAAATTAAAAAAAAAAAAAATGATGAAATCTGTACATGGTCTGTAGTGTAGTTAACAGTAATGTACCAATATCAACTTCCCGATTTTCATATGTATGACAGCTATATAAAACGTCACCATTGGGGAAACTGAGGTAAGAGTATATAGGACACGACTATTTTTGCAACTTCCTATGAGTCTCTACCTCATAATAAAAGTTTTTTTTTTTTTTTAATGCCTATGCCTACTTACATATATATTAGGCACTTTTTTTTTTGAGGGAGTGGGAGATAAAGTAATGTAAAATGAGCCATGAAATATATATCTTTCAAGACACTACTGCCTACTAACTATTCACAAAACCACATGAGGCAAATAGCAGACTTTAGATTGAACCATAACTTACTTAAGTCAGGCTTTAATAAAAGGCTTCAATTTAAATGAAAGTATCAGTCAATTTTCAGAATATGCTTAAGTGAATAGTTCTGAATCTCAAACCCTATACTTACATATTCCATTAAGCAATAGTCCTCAGAATTTTCTTCCTTGCCAGAAAAGTTTCAACAGATATAAATAAGATTTTCTTACATATATTCAATTTAAATATATTAAGTGACTAACACAGACAAAGGATATAATAGTTCATGACCTCTAAATTGTGCTACATGATAGCAATCACATCCACCTTGATTCTCCATTTTAACCTCAATGCCAAGCATGGCTCTTGATACCTACTAGTCTCCCAATAACTATTCACTGACTCAGTCATTCATTGAATGAATTCATGTTTTAGCCAAGATTCAATAATTCCTAAGTCCTTCCAGCTTTAACTGAGAATGGGAGATAGAAGGTAGGAAGCAAGCGAAAAAAGGACCCAGATTCTACCAATTCACCAGGTCAAAAGATTACCTTAACCAACATGACATCTTAGTTTATCAATGCAAAAAGTGACCTTAGAAAAACCTTGAGTCATTTCCTCTGATGACCAAATCTTAAAGAATTGTTTAACAACTAGAAAAAGAACTGAACTAGTATAAGAAATCTGCCTCACCAACCTTCACCACCTAATGTTTTTTCCTAATATTTTATTTATTTATTTATTTTGAGAGAGAGAGACACAGAGAGAGAGCGAGCGCACACAGCTGAGGGGCAGAGAGAGAGAGGGAGAGAATCTCAAACAGGCTCTGTGCTGTGGGCTTGAACTCACCAACTGTGAGATCATGACCTGAGCCGACATCTACAGTTGGACACTTAACTGACTGAGCCACCCACACACCCCTTCAACATCTAGTATTTTCAAGTAAACCAAATCTTTGCTATATGCAAATCCATCAACTTTTTGATCTGAAAATCTTAGCTGGAGTTATGCAAAGCATCAAAAACCTCTCCCACACAAGCTCTAAGCTCTCAACAATCACATGTATATAATTATATGGTAATTATACATTATATCTATCTATATGCATATATAAACATAAACTACATAAGAACATGATTATAACAATACTACCTTATAAGACCCTCGTCAGAGAGCAACTCATGTCTACGTTATTTATTCATTCAAAAGTTCAAGGTACTGACAGTGTAACAGTGTACAAGACACACACAGACCATGCCCTAAGTTTACAGTCTATCTAATAACTTAAAAAGCAAGTGTAGCTAGTAAAAAGAATATTAAGTAAACCAGGGTTTAAATTCCAATGCTACCTCTTATTCGCTATGTCTGTCTTAGTTTCCAGAACTATAAAATAAAATCATAAAATATAAAAATCCTTGGCAAACTAGAAAGCACTATACAAAGATAAGTTATATTACTGTACTTAGTTTTTCATTAAGAAAAAATAAAACACTAGGATACCTCCCTGCAGGTTGCTTATTAGTTGCAAAGGAAAAAAAGTACACCATAAATAAACCAAACAACATTTTGACCAAAATTTAAGAAAACAAGATACTAACCACCAGGGGTTTACTTATAAGCTCTAAACTCACAATTTTATTTATTTTATCTTACTTTTTAATGTTTATTTATTTTTGAGAGACAGAGACTGGGGGAGGGACAGAGAGAGCCAGAAACACAGAATCCAAAGCAGGTTCCAGGCTCCGAGCTGTCAGCACAGAGCCCATCGAGGGGCACAAACCCACAAACCACGAGATCACGACCTGAGCTGGAGTCGGACATAACCAACTGAGCCACCCAGGCGCCCCTAACCTATGATTTTAATTTTTTTTTTTAATGTTTATTTATTTTTGAGACAGAGAGAGACAGAGCATGAACGGGGGAGGGGCAGAGAGAGAGGAAGACACAGAATCGGAAACAGGCTCCTGGCTCTGAGCCATCAGCCCAGAGCCCGACGCGGGGCTCGAACTCACGGACCGCGAGATCGTGACCTGAGCTGAAGTCGGACGTTTAACCGACTGTGCCACCCAGGCGCCCCTAACCTATGATTTTAAAGTAGTATTAAGAATCACTCTGTAAAATTAATACACCAAAACAAACAGCAGAATCATATGCAAAGATTTCAGATATAGAAATTATCAGACAAATATAAAAGAAATATATTTAATAGGTTTTCTTTAAAAATAAAAGTTTGAGAACATGGCCAAGAAAAAGCAGACCACCAAAAAATAATAAGGATAAAGCAGTCTTAAAAAGGAACTTAATGAAAAAATAGAGTAGGTAAAAATTTTTTAAACTCAATGAACATACTACACAACATGGATGAACCTTGAAGACATTATGTTAAGTGAATAAGCCAGACACAAATGGACAAATATTATATGATCCATTTATATGAGGTACTAGAATAGCCAAATTCATAGAAACAGTAAGTATAACAGTTCCTGCCAGGGGCTAGTAAAGGGAGGGAAATGGGAAATTATTGTTTAATGGGCACAGGTTTCAGTTTGTGATGATAAAAAAAAGGTCTGGAGATGGACAGTGGTGTTAGTGAATGTACTTAACATCACAGAACTAACACTTTAAAATAGTTTAGGAGCACCTGGGTGGCTTAGTCAGTTAAACATCTGATGCTTGTTTTCAGCTCAGGTCATGATCTCACAGTTTCATGAGTTCAAGCCCCGGCTCAGGCTCCACAACGTCAATGTGGGGCCTGCTTGGGATTCTCTCTCTCCCTCACTGTCTGCCCCTCTGCAACTTGTGCGGTCTCTCTCAAAATAAATAAAAGTACTTTAAGAAAATAAAATAAAAGTTTAAAGTGGTAAGTATATTTTACTATAAAAATATCATAGTTAAAATAAAGTGAAAAAAAATTCTTAATTCAATAAACTGGTTAAACACAGCTGAAGCAAGAATTAGCCAACTGGAAGAAAGGATCTAACTGTCTAGAACACAACACAGAAAGATAAAGAAATGGAAAATATGAAATATAAAAAATGAAATATGACAGGTTAAGAGGCATAGAGGGTAGAGTAAGAAGACTGAGTATACTTCCATACAAGTTCCAGATAAAAAAAATACAGAAGATAAAATTTGAGGAGAAAATGGCCAAAAGTTCTCCAAAATTTTTGCAAGAGACCACTCCTCAGATTCTATGGCCTGGTGAATTCCAAGCATGATAAATAAAAAGAAATCAACTTCTAGACATACCCAAATACGGTGTGCAAAACAGATTCTAAATATTCTAAATATAGCTATAATAAAACAACAGGTATCTGTAAAAGAATGGCAATTAGATGGATTACAGATTTTTCAAAGCAACAGAAGCCAGAAGAGAATGGAATAAGAGCTATATGAACAAAGAATGCTAACACAGAATGCATACTCAGAAAAACCCATCTTCAGGAATGAGACTTAGATATATTTTCAAACAAATGAAACGTTTTCCAACAACAGACCCTCACTAAAGAAAATTGTAAAGGATATGTTTCAGGCAGAGACAAAATGGTCTTAGATCCCAGACAAGAGGTCTGAGATGCAAATGGGAATGATGAGCAAAGACATTTGTAAATACAGAGGCAAATTAAAGCAAGTGTTTAAAACAATATCTAATTTGTTGGGATTAAGGAAAAACTAAAATAAAGGAAAACTACATAAAATTTAACTTCCAAACTGGAATAAAGGGAAATGAATTTTTTTAATTCGTTAAAATAAAAAGGAAAAGGGAACGATTAACAAAATTTAGATGGTGGTGACTTAGAACACATGTCAGAGAATACAAATGGTGAGGAGTATAAAGGGACTCCAAAGATACTAGCAACGTTCTATTTTTCCAGCTAGTTAGTGGTAGTTCATTGTTTATCTATCTATCTATCTATCTATCTATCTATCTATCTATCTATTTTTAATGTTTATATATTTTTAAGAGAGAGAGTGAGACAGAGTGTGAGCAGGGGAGGGCCAGAGAGAGGGAGACACAGAATCAGAAGCAGGCTCCAGGCTCTGAGCTGTCAGCACAGGGCCCAACGTGGGGCTTGAACTCACGGGGGCTCAAACTCACAGACTGCCAGATAATGACCTGAGCTGAAGTCGGATGCCCAACCAACTGAGCCACCCAGGCGCCCCAACTGTATAATTATTTAAATTGTACATTCAGTACACTGTATACTCTTGTAATAAAAGTGAAATTTAAAAATTAACACAGAAGAAAATAATCAAGACTAGTGATCACTCTCTAAAAATAATAGATTATTTCACAAACTTTGGTCTTAAAAATTGAAACAACGGGGGCCCATCGATGGCTCGGTCAGTTGAGCCTCAGACTCCTGATTGTGGCTCAGGTCACAATACCAAGGTTGTAGGACCGAGCCCACTTACGATTCTCTTTCCCTCTCCCTTTGCCCTTCTCCCCCACTCACTCGCACTCTCTCTCTCTCTCTCTCTCTCAAATTAAGAAAAAAAAAAAATTGAAACAATAAAAATTTTATTTCATTTAAGAAACACTTACCAAGTGCCTAATCTTGGCTTATAACTGAGCTGAGGAGTGGCAGAAAGATTTCTAACCTCCCTTCTCCTGGGCTTCCTAACCCTTGAGAGCAGCACTAACACAGTACTCACTAGCCACAAGTGAGGCTATTCGCAATTAAATTAAAATTAAATAAAATTTAAAAGTTCTTCTATAAAACTAGACACACTTTAAGTGCTTGGTAGGAATATGAGGGTCACTATATTGAATAGCAGACTTAGAACATTTCCATCATTACAGAAAGTTCAATTAGACACTGCTGCGATATTTTTTATAAAACTAGAAATATGTTGATAATTGAATAATCTTAAAATATAAAAGAACATCTTAAAATTGATTAAATCTCCTTTTAAAGTCATTTTATTTCTATGAAACTACAGCTTCTTAGTAGTATTCAAAACCGTTTGATGTTTGTTAAAAACCTATAAAGTGTCAATAATTGCCCACAATCCCATGTCCCACCAAAAAGCATTCAACACAGCATTTTCTTTTATGAGCCAAAAATAAATGGTTAAGCACAGTTGCTACTAAACAAGCCATGTCATAGGGATATGAAACTCCCCAGGATGAACATATCGCTCCTTTTGGGGGGCACCAATTTTAGCCGACAGTGCTTTAAAATACTGTTTACATCTACATAAAATAGCAAAATGTGAAATTCATGTGAATTTTTATAGGAATCATGAAGTTTTCTACCTAGAGCAGGACTCTTTGGGCTACCTCTCCAGACTTCTGAGCATACCATTCATTTCTGCCATCAGGAGTATTTCCAAGGAAAAATGTAAACATTTTTAAAATAAACGAATTCTAGGGGTGCCTGGGTGGCGCAGTCGGTTAAGCGTCCGACTTCAGCCAGGTCACGATCTCGCGGTCCGTGAGTTCGAGCCCCGCGTCGGGCTCTGGGCTGGTGGCTCGGAGCCTGGAGCCTGTTTCCGATTCTGTGTCTCCCTCTCTCTCTGCCCCTCCCCCGTTCATGCTCTGTCTCTCTCTGTCCCAAAAATAAATAAAAAAACGTTGAAAAAATAAATAAATAAATAAACGAATTCTATACGAGTCTTTTACTTACCAGAAACAATGATATACAACAAAACTCTATAAAACAATAACATCCTTAATATCTAAAGCAACAAACCTCCAGTTTCCTTTAACATTAAAAGACAGAGGGCCTAAGCTATTTCAACTTAACCTGAACATTTTCCTTTAGGTATTCTAACACATATTCAGTATTTCTATAGCACTCGCAATTCTTAAAATTACCTATCCAAAAACACTAAAAGGAAACCAATGTTAAGCCTTAATTTAACAGTCATTTAGGCTTCTGCACCTTAAGTTTTCGGCCCCCCAGTGCTAAGTGAACGAGGGGAGTAAAAACACCTCCCATATCAAGACAACTGAATGTAATTTCAATAGTGCTTATGCTAATAATTGGTTTGTGTCCCCAGGAGGACTTCTGTGGCTCCACTTACATAACCCATTATGCAAAGTGCTGAACTATTCTTTCTCTAGAAAGCATTTTGAATACTGATATTTGTACAAGGTTTACTTGCTATATTAAAAAAGCTTTTTGTACTCTAGCTTCAAAGATCTTCCCTGCAGAAGAGGTGAAAAGGAAAGCCAATTTCTACTACTTCACTATGTCAAAGGCTAGATATTTATCTTGTTGGCTAATCAACAGAGTAATGTCTTAGAGCAGCACCCCCAGACAGCCCCCATAGTTTACCAGTTTCCTCTCGAGACTCTGGTTAGGAAATACAGCTTTAAATAATTTGAAGCAACCTGTCTGAATTGAAAATAATCTGAACTGCTCCTTGAAGGTCTTCATGTAAAACTTCACAACATTAAATTCAGCGGTGGTGAGAATCAAAATACAGCCCCTATTGGGTAATGGAAGGGTAGAATGTACCCCAAACCTAACGTGACTATGTATAGTATATTGGATAAGTAATCTCCCCCAATTCCCTGGTTCTGTTTAAGCCAAGATTTTCAAATCTCACAGAACCATAATCTTAAAAACAATAACATCTGGGGGGACACGCATAATCTTAAAAACAATAAAACTGGGGGACATGCATTGAGTTGCCAACTATTATTTTGACAAGAACATTTAAAAAGAAAATAACTGTCAATTACCACCAGCATTATTTCATAAAAGAACTAATATGTTTACATCAGAAATGGTAAAAGATACTTTTAGAAAAAAAAATACTGTCTTTTAAATTCAACAGATCTAGTTTTATGAAAAGCTAACTCATTCTCATTTCAGACAAGTGAGAACTCTCACGGACTACACTTCATAGTCCAGCACTAGGGAACCACAGGTCTAAGCAGCTAACTCCCACTTGGAAAAAGAAAACAACGGTAGGACATGCCCAAACCAAATATTAACCTATTCAATAATGAGGAAATAGAGGCTTGGAGAGGTTTAGGGACTCTCCCAACGTCACAGACCAAGAATTTTGACACAGATCTGTCTAATTCCAGAGTCAGAGTTACTAACCATTATGCTAAGTTTCCGCTAATATCCTTTCAGTGGTACAAAGATCCATCCTAATCCAGTCACCTTTGTGACCAATGACAACTGAGGAATTTCCAAGACAGCTGGCTAGAGGTGTACTTCCCTGGCCATCACTCAGACTAAAGCTAAATGGAACTCCTGACCTTTGCCTCAATAATACCAGGCTCACTGCAACTAAGCCAACCAGCCCAGACAAAGCACACACAAACCCCCCTGCCTCCAACAACACTGACGCAGGACTCTTAGGACATTCCCAAGAGCCTGATAGAGTAAAAAAACATATTCCTCAAAAACAAAAGGGATATATTAATCCTCAAGAAGGAAATAAGCACGTCCATGGTTACTCAGTCTAAAAATAATAAACTTGCCCTCATAAAGTTACAACTCTAAGCCTCATTCCTTAAACTATTACAATTTTTTACACATTAATACACAGGTTCCCCATATTTAAGTATCTAAACAGAAAACTACAGGAAATTCTAAAAATCTATAGTACTTAAATAGTTCCCAAATAAAAATACATAGTTTTTATATATGTATCATTACGTGATGGATAAAAGTATCTTACAATTCTATCCCTCTAGAATAATCAGAACATTAAAGACAAAACTGCTTATGTTAATCAAAAGTACTTATAAAAGAGAGTTGGAAAAAAAATACATAATTAGGGGTGCCTGGGTGGCTCAGTCAGTTGAGCCTCCAACTTCGGCTCAGGTCACGATCTCACGTTCATGGATTCGAGCCCTGTGTCGGGCTCTGTGCTGACGGCTCAGAGCCTGGAGCCTGCTTCGGATTCTGTGTCTCCCTCTCTCTCTCTCTGCCCCTCCCCTGCTCATGCTCTGTCTCTCCCTCTCAAAAAATAAAACGTCAAAAATTTAAAAAAAAAAAAAAAGTATGTAATTAAATACCATTTTCTATAAAAGGCACTATTAGCAGCCAGTAGGAAAGGAAGGCACAAAAATATATTTGAATATTCAGAGACTCTTGATACCGAAATCAAAATTAAAAGTCACACACATAAATAAACAGAATACTTATCAGAGATTTGCTTCCAAATCCTCACATATCACTTGCCAGCAAATGCCCAAAAGAAAAGACCAAACAGCTCTTCAGTAATCAAAGCCTAACACTCTGGAACAAATGACTCTGAAATAACTCATCCTCTATGAAATGGGGTAACAGTAGCATAATATTCTTGCTAGCAATGGCAAAAAAACTGTATTTCCCGACTGGATTTTCAATGATCAGATTCTTTGTACTCCTGAATCTGCAATGAGAGGGAGCAGAATACAATACAGACTATATTTATTTTCCTCCTGTTTTAAACAGATGCCATCTCAAATAAAGGTTCACTTTTTTTTCTTCCCTCATAAACTCTCCCCTGGCTCTTTCATCTCCTTATACAGATTCAACAAGTGCATCTATTTGTATTGTCCTCTACACCCATATTTAATATATGCCTAGCACTGACCTCTCTCATGAACTAAGAACCCACATTCCCAAAAGCCTCTGGGCATTTCCAGTGTTTTGCAAGTACATAAAAAACTCAACATATTCAAAACTGATCACACTATGCACCTCCTTGCCTAGATTTCTTTTTTTTTTTTTTTAATTTTTTTTTTTCAACGTTTATTTATTTTTGGGACAGAGAGAGACAGAGCATGAATGGGGGAGGGGCAGAGAGAGAGGGAGACACAGAATCGGAAACAGGCTCCAGGCTCCGAGCCATCAGCCCAGAGCCTGAGGCGGGGCTCGAACTCAGGGACCGCGAGATCGTGACCTGGCTGAAGTCGGACGCTTAACCGACTGCGCCACCCAGGCGCCCCTCCTTGCCTAGATTTCTAATAACAGTACCACCATCACCATCACCCATACTCAAAATGAGTATAATTTTCAACTTCCAGTTCCCCCCAACCTTCCCCCAACAATTGCTCCTCCCCCCACCCCATCTCAATGCCACTGCCCTTGACCAATATGTATATTGAAAGTTGGCTTTCTACAACCATTTTACATATGACACTATTAGACCTCGTTGTTTCTCATTAACTCCTAAATACAGCATTTAAATATGTTCCTCAATCCAGCCCCAGTTAAAATTTCAAACCGCATCTCTCATTTCCAAAAATCAACCCTATATTCTAAGTAATCTGTCCACTAACTTTTCTCTGTGTATACGATGGCCTTTCCCACCTCCACTTTCCCACTTGTGCTTACCTCATTCCCTTTATTTGAAAAGCCTTCTTCATCCACCTACTACCAACCCCTAAATTTTTGTCTTAGCAAAGTCTTACCCTCTGCAGTGGTAAAATCAGGTTACCAGTTTATTGGGAGGCAGCATGATATAGTTGAAATGCACGGGCTTTGGTGCCAGGCAGACCTGGATTCAAACGGAGACTCAGCAACTTAAGATATTTGAGTATTGCCCTCATGATTAAGAAAGATGCTTATACGTTGTTGTGAAACTTAGAAAATGTACGTGAGTCCAAGAGCGTAAAGCATAGTGCTAAGCGTTCAACAGCTTCAGAGCTACCTTCATAAATATTATTAACCTCCACTTTTTAGCTGATTACTCCAGTTAAAAATGAACCAATTTTCCTTTCATAGAATTCCAAACTTTGGGTCAAACCACTCACACAGTAAGCATTTACATATTTTTATACAGATATCTTACATCCCCTTCTAGACTTCAAATTCATAAAGACCAAAAACTTAATCTTTGTATACTATAATGCCTAACAGTGTTTTTCATGAAACACACAACACCCACCTCCCATTAGAAAAAATTTAATATGCCTAACAATTGAATTCACCTCTTCATGATTTCTGACACATCCCAGGAAATTACTGCCAAAACATGAATTTTAATGCTTTTGGCCATATCTTTATTTGTTCCTACATGGTTGCCTGACATAGCTTGATGCCTAACAGCAAAAGTTCAGTATCCAATGAATTGACTTGAATAATACAATAAAATTTACAATGTAAATGTTTAATATCTATTGAATGAACTTGAACATAATAAAATTTACAGTGCCTAAGGGCACCTGAAATTCCCCAATTACCTTCTTCTGCTCTTACAATTCTTTACATACTTCCCTTCTAAACACATTAGCTATCATACTCTCAGTATGGATTCAGAATCATGTCTAACTTGACTCCTTTTGCAGATTTTCTTTATTCCAATATTCCAACCAGAAGCTCTAAACAATTAAGTACTTCAAATGACTAAGAATCTAGAGTTCCTATCTAAAACACGGGCAACTAATCTTCCCTCCACAATTTTTTCCAGGGACTTTAAAAACCATCCACCCTTTGACCAATCAATAAAGGAATAAAAGAAACCATTTTTAAAAAATCATCCACCCTATGCCTGTTGAAAATCAACAACACTAAAATAAATGTTCTTGTCCACAGGAGAGCTCACTGAAACTTATCACTTCAGTCTACTTTCCCTAATTCATGATATTACCTTCCCTTCCAGTAGTGGGAGGAGAATGAGGTAAGTCCCAAAAAAACTACAGTGTATGTCCTAATATAAGCACAAGATGAGAAATGCAGCAAAGTGTCACTGGTTTCACAAAGCTGGTTTTGTGTATACTTGCGTTGCAAAATCATTGGTCATCTGCAGACAGCCACAACCTGCAGTAACCACATTTTCTTGTGATAATTTAAAAATCACTATTAAGTGTGGAAAACCCTTATCTCCTACAAACCTTCCAGCAGTTTATTATATAAAATCTGTTCACTAAAAAAAACAGAAACAAAAACAAAAACAAAACTACCTACATCACTTTCTCCTCCTCTAGGAAACTCTCAATTTGTCGGAGGTAAACACTTCAAAATATAGGTTAAAAACACACACCCAGGAAACCCCTCTGCCCACCTGTGTGCACCCTCTGCAATGCAGCACAATTGCAACAGTATACGGAACCCCGATGGAGTTACTGAGAAAAAAATTTTTTTCTTTAAAGGTTAAGGAAAATGACAGTTCCAAATATGAAGGCATACAAACTTCGGGAAAGAGGGGATACAAGAATTCGCCAACCCTCTGCAATTAATTCATGCAATAACCGCAGACTGAACTCATCGTTCAACTGTGACTTCAGATGGCCACAAGAATTAGGAGTGCATATTAGAGAACAGCATCCTTAAGCCTGCAAGAAAAAAGGGAACTCATCTCAACTACTGACTTTGCTCGAGCAAGTTGTTTTTCTAAGTGACTTCAACAACAGCTTGAGCAAGCTTTCCAGTGAGTAAAGATCGTGGGAGACACGCTGGTGCCACACTGACCTACGTATCCAGAACCGGTCCCGAGAGCAGTCCAATTCGATCCCGGGAAACCCCTAGGCGGGTCTGGACGAAAAGCTTTGCAAAGGATCCCCCGCATCTACACAGGCATCGCCCAGCTCTGGGACCGAGGAGACGACACCCCTGGGACCCAGGCTAATTACTGACCCGAGGACAGAGCCAAAGGATGCAAAAGTCGGGAACTGGAACCATGACATAGTCTGGTGTCCAGGTTCCCAGCCCCATGTCGACACAGAAAACCAAATCTGAAATGCAGCGCGAAGATTTGGGGGAGCAGAAATGAGGAGGTCGGATGGACGGAGGCCCAGCCCATCCCCACTCTGAAGTCCCAACGGCTACAACAGCTCCAGGAACCCCCTCCTCGGCTCCGCCCAGCCTACCCCAAGGCCCGGCCGCCCGCTTCTTCCCGCCCGGCGGACTGTGCGAGAACGTCGGCGGTCGTCAAGCCCCTTCCCCGAACCCCGACAGCCGAGCCCGCAACGTAGAGCGGGCAGCGGGGGCCCGAGAGCACAAGCCCTGACGCGGCCGGCGGCAGTCCGGGTGTGCTCCCCCGGCCACTCACCGTCGGCCTGGACGTTGGGAGGGAGCAGGCGCGGGTCGGCGGCCGCGGACCTCCGGGCTCCGACCAGGGCAGGAGCCCTTACGCGGAGCCGATCGAGCCACAGCAGCTGTGCCTACCAGGCCTCTCTCCGGCCCGAACCTTGGAAAAGCACTTCCGGGGGAGCGGGGGAGGGAAGGGTTTTGGCACCGGAACTGCTAGCGGGCCGGAGCTGCCAGGGCCTCCCGGGCGGGGTGGGGCGGGGCGGGGCGTGGCCTCTCCCGCCTAGCGCCGTAAAACCAACCCCCAGACTCGTCACTAACCCTTTCTGCCCCGAGGCCCTTTGCATCTTCAGGCTATGGTTGCGTCCCTTACTGCTCTTCCAGTTATTCCACTCCAGCCACCTAATTTTCCAGACCATGAAACAGAGGATCGGGGAATTTGGGTGCAGGGGTCTAGCGTACACAACCGGCCTTCCGACTCCAGTATTTTCTCCACTCCAGTCCGCCTCCTTTAAAAATAATGGTAGTTAACATTTTTTTGAACGCTAACTCCACACAGGCACTGTATGTACTACGCGCTTCGGATGCTTAACTCAGTTAATCATCCCCAAGCCCCTTGAGGTTGCTGTTATTATCTACATGTTGCAGGGGAGGAAGCCGGTCAAACCCAATACCATAAACAGTGGCTCTTAATTTTAATTTGTGTTGTGTGTATAAATCTCGTCTACCCCTAACAAGATTTTTAAGTTCTTTAAGGACAGGAGGCAAATTATATTCCTATATTTCAGCATTACTTGGTATTTGAACAGAAGCCAAGAGCTGGGAGACTCCAATCTTGGCTGGATCCTGTTATTTACTCTTACTCTTTTACCTTGAGCAAGTTGCTTGACCTCTCTAAGCCTCAGGTTCTTCATTTGCCGTGTGTGTGCACGTATATGTGTAATCACCTCCGGATTGTTGTAGGAATTCAAAATGAAAATGCATGATAAACGCTTCAGTGTACCTAGTAACAAGTAAGACTGGGTAAACGTTAACAATTTTCATACTTCATCATCAATAGGAACAATTTCTCCCCGGATCAGGATCACTCTAGCAGGGGGTAATTTGGAAACTGTGGGTTAGCAGTAAGCGATAGAAAAGGTTAGTTAAGGAAATAAAGAGTAGAGGATTTTGCAATCGTAAAAATGAAGGTAGGTAAGCCAAAGAATGTCCTGGGGCCAGCCTGGATTCTTGTGACACTGTGAGCTGGGACAGTATGAGGACCTACAGAGCCAGATGCCAAGCAAGGAAAGAAGGGAAAGAAAAAGAAAAAAAAAAAAAATTCCTGAGTCACAAAATCAGGAAGGCACTGAACATTTGAAGCAGATTCTGTATCTGAGGCCAGACATGGGAGGGAGGGTGCGGGAAACTCTTAGCATGCATACTATCTGCAAAACAAATTTACAAGCATCTCTTAAAACTGTGGGGGAGGAAGATTTCTTAAATTTTCTACTAAGAAAGGCAGGGAAATGGACATGGTTCAGAACCCGTTATTATGAATTTAAGTTGTAAACAATGCCTTTGCCACTGGCTTTATTTACACGGCCGTCTTGTTTATTTTATTTTTGTGATTGCAGAAGTGTTTGTAAATACTTCCCTAATACCCAAAGTTAAGCAACTTTCGTGCCTCGAAGTGTGAAGAAGTGAAAAACAGAGCCCAGGTTGGCAGGAGTCACTAACTTCTCTTTCCACCAAGGAGCTTATAGGGACAGTGAGAGGAAACCTGAATCGCAGACTTTGTTTGTCAGGCTCTCACAGGACGCTAGAGGTCTGTCGCCCAACCTAGTTTATCTAACTAGTAAGTGGTGCAGTCAGGATTTGAATGTGGGTCTGTCTCCTCAGATACTTTTCACTACTGTGCCAGTGGTTCTCAAACTGATAAGTGCATCAAAATTACCCAGAGATCTTGATAAAGCACAGATTGCTGGGCCCCACCCCTAGAATTTCACTTAACCACACACAGCTAGTGCTTCTCCAGAGATGTAGCCCCTGGACTAGCTACATCAACATCAACATTGTCTGTAAACTTGTTACAAATGCAAATTATTAGGCCCCACTCCAGACCTTGTGAATCAGAAACTCTGGGGTGGGTTCCAGCAATTTGTGTTACAACAGGCCTTGCAGGTTACTCTGATACATTCTCAAGTTATAGAAACACTGCACTCCACTCTCTTGTCTTCCACATTCTCTCTCTCTCTCTCTCTCTCTCTCTCTCTCTCTTTCTAATTATCCACAACAGGAATAACTCTAGTGAAGCAAAAGTTCTCCCATTGGATTAAATGATGTGTTGAAACACTTTTATTTATGTTTGCTCTCAAAGGGAGATGAGGCTAGAAAAAAATTAGTATTCATGGAGGATTCTTTTTTGATTACTTTAAATCTGTGCTGAAATTTAACCAGATAATACTGGGTTAGGGGAGGAACTAATCTTATTTGGGAACTACTCTGTGGCAGGGCTTTACACGCATTTTCTAAATCAGTCTTCACTCTACTAATACGAGGTTTTATGGTCTTCAATTTTACAGAAGAGAAAAACTGAAACCTAGGTGAAATGATTGACTTAAGGCCACATTGTTATTAAGGGGCAGAAATCTGGATTGTTCCAACAAAGATTTCTCTAATTGCAAAACTCCTGCTCTCTCCACTCCGTGGCAGGAGCTTGGAGAACCAAATTCCAGTGTGGGCTCCGCCACCCAAACTATGCAACATTGAGTAAGCGATTTAATCTCTATTTCAATTTCTCCATCTATAAATAATGTTATCATAAATCTTCCCCTCCCACACTGGAATGTTAGAACAAATGAGGAAATAAAAGTATAAGCACTTTGAGCTTTTTGAAGAAAAAGAGTAAAAAGGCAAGTTGTTATAGTATTGTATATTTAGCCAAGTGTTGCTATGTGAGCCTGAGCATTGAAACTTTCCTGGTTATCTGCTGATTCACACATAAGAGGTTCAAAGGCTATATTTGATGCCAAAGAAAAAGTTGTTTGACTTCATTTGTCAATGTCTCCTAGAAGGTAAAGAAGATGACAGGATTTTGTGTGTCCCTTTCAAACATTACAGGGAATCTCTCACCAGGTGTAGGTTCCAGGTTGTTGCCAAATTGCTGGCCCACCCTCATTTTAGAGATCTTTCTTCCAAACCCCTTTCTTCTCCCCATCATAGGAATCCCTCCACCCTCCTGCCTCCACCCACTAGGCAAAGATTTAAAATTCCTTTGTATTATGTAGAAGGATTTAGCTCTCAGTCCTCCTCGGATCAGACTCCAGGCCTATCTTTGTTGACAGAATCACCAGGTTGCACAAACCGGGGGGTACCATTCATAAAGAATACAACCTGAATGGTGCTCAAGGGGGTGCCAGCTGCCCAAGCCACAGTAGGAATGGTCCCCCTGGAACCGTGCAAGGCTTGGCTCTGGCTTTGTATAGCTCCCACCCCAAAATGCATTAAGGTGTTTTGTGAAACAATAGAGCCATCTACTTGGGTGTCCACTGGTTGCCAAGCCTTCAAATAATGGGGTTCTTTGTTTTTTGTTTATTTTAATGTAGACCTGATCAAGTACTTAACTCACCGGGCTTCAGTCCTGGGTTCCACACTCTGCTACGCATTTGTCACTCTCTTCTGTGAGGTTTGTAAAGACTGTCACATTTTCTCTTCCTCGCCTTTTATTCATGCCTTAGCACAAGTGCTTGGAAAGCATTTGCTGATTTGAATAAAAGCACAGTGTACTTGTATATGTGTGCTAGTATAATTGGCAGATATTTGACAGAGGGCCCTTAAAGGTGTTGTTTGACCCACAGACTTTTGTACTAAGAAATAAATTGGGTCAAATTTTTTAAAATAAGAACTACCATGTAAAATAAAAATGCCAATTGCTGGTGTCTCTTGAAAATGTAGATACTCTGACAGACTGAATGTGCATCCCACAAAGTGTCAGTGTCTTTAGCTCAGACACAGCTCCTTATTCAGGTGGTACATGAGTTGGCCTCACACACGTGAAATCGTCATGGAAGGCACTGAGCTTGAGCCACTGGTGTGTGGGGTCATATGGATGTTTTGGAAAAACATGTATGGAGTTTTGCCTTGTAGATTTTACATGCGCTCATAACTATTTATTGCAATGTATTTGGGGGCAATTTTAAATTGTTTTTCTGGGATAGAAAATTGTGGGGTACCATGTTGTACCATTTCTAAACAAGCCAGGCAAATGGAGACATCAAATTATAGATATCATTACCACCAACATTTTAATGGCATTGTAGCTAATGTTACTTGTCAACAGCTTTGGAAATTGAAAAGAAAAATAATATCAAATACTTAAATAAGCTTCACAATAACTAACTTAATGGAGTGTGATCATCTTCCCCCCCTCAACCCCCGCCCAGCTGGAGAGACACAAGAATAGCTAGTTCTAGCAAGTAATGGCGCCAGGATTAGAACCCAGGCAGTCTAACTTCACAGACATGGTCTTAACCACTAAATTAATATTTATTGAGCCTTTCCCGTGTGCTACAGCCATGACTGCCTCCCAACTGAAAGAGACTACTGGATTTATGGAAGAGCGCCTGGTATCTTCCTGGTTTTTAATAGGCACTATAACAAACGTACACAGAACCTTCTCATCTCTCTCTGCCTTCCATCCCAAGTCATGTTGATATGTTTATTATCTTCAGTTTGAAGTGTATAAACTGTCAGAAATCTAAAACTTCTTTTAATTCCAATATAATTCTTGCACAAACCCTTTGTTTTTATTGCAAGTTATCATGAACAAAAGATATCTTTTAAAAACAATGGAAGCAATTTGAAGCAATATAATATGGACACTGGAAACCCGTATCTGTAGTTAAATTGTGCTCGTATGGAGAAATGGGAGACAGCAAGGCTGAATTTGAGCAAAAATGTCACATTGACACAAATGCAGTCAAAGTCCAAAAATGAAAAAGAAAATATTCAAAAATCGAGGGCCTAAAAGGGAATGGTCATCAAACTTTAGCATATTTTACACTGAATTTTTGTTGTTGTTACATTGAATTTTTAATTAAACATCAAAAACAAATATTGGAACCGACACCTCCCTTTAAAAGGTTTCAAGAATTAAGCTTCTGTTGTTGTCCAGATCGGGCCATTCAGTGAGTCTCTGGGATTTAAGAGGTTGCATTCTACCTTCACTCTTTCTTATGCAGATGTGGCCCGGTTGACTCTACCTCAATTTCTCTTTCTGCAAAATATGCACAGTAAGTGCATCTTGTACCATAGAGATGTGGTGAGACATAGCTAATAAATGATTATAAAGCACAGTTCTTTGAAGTATAAAGCACTGCATAATTACTAAATACTATAATAATGATCCTCATAATAATAGTAATTTTCAACCAACACATCAACCAGACCCAGATGCTTTTAGTCACCTCCCAATTAGGCAAAAGTGTATGTGCCACCTATGAAATAAAGTAAAAATTGTACACTACAGA
Source organism: Puma concolor (assembly GCF_028749965.1). Classification (NCBI taxonomy): domain Eukaryota; kingdom Metazoa; phylum Chordata; class Mammalia; order Carnivora; family Felidae; genus Puma; species Puma concolor. The sequence goes on from NC_141673.1 coordinate 48,313,191, forward strand.
CTAGCTCCACCCCCTTCTTCTTTCCTATGCAGAATGTGAAGTCAGGCTGCCAGAGACCTGTCTCAGTGGCAGTGCCTGCTACCTGTATGACCCAGCTTGCACAAGACAGTGAAATCTCTCCAGTCTCTACTCCTTCAACTGTAAAATGACAGTGACAACAGTGCCCACCTCACAAGATCATTGTGAGAGTTCAAGCAGTGAATACACGGACAGCTGTGCACCAGTGCCCAGCAACTGAAAGAGTGCAATGAATGGCCGTGGTGGTAGTGGCTGAGAAGGACTAATAGTGGGTAGCTGTCCAACCACGTTGCCGAATGGAAGAAAGAAAAGTCAACAGGGGTGCCTGGGTGGCTCAGTGGGTTAAGTGTCTGACTTTGGCTCAGGTCGTGATCTCGAGGTTGGTGAGCTCAAGCCCCGCCTTGGGCTCCTCACTCTCTCTCTCCCTGCCTCCCTCTCTCTCTCGGCCCCTCATGGGATTCTCTCTCCCTCTCTCTCCCTCCCTTGTTCACTCGCACTCTCTCTCTCAAAAATAAATAAATAAATACAACCATACATACAATATAATACAATTCAATACACTCAGTTTGGAAGATGATTTGAGGTTCCCTCCAGATTTCCAGATTATGAGAACACATATGAAATATAAGCACTTAAAAAAAATTTTTTTTAATGCTTTATTTATTTTTGAGACAAAAAGAGAGAGTGTGTGTATGAGCAGGAGAGGGGCAGAGAGAGAGAAAGACTCAGAATCCAAAGCAGGCTTCAGGCTCTGAGCTGTCAGCACAGAGCCGCACGGGGGGCTTGAACCCACGAACCGTAAGATCGTGACCTGAGCAGAAGTCAGACTGAGTCAACTGACTGAGCCACCCAGGCACCCCTGAAATATAAGCATTTCAATATTAAAATTTGATAGCAAAATAAAAGTTGAGAGGAAGATGTGGTAGAATATATGTGTGTGTATATATATATATATATATATATATATGTATATATCATACATATATGATGGGATATTACACAGACATAAAAACGCATAAAAGAATGAGATTGTGCCAATTATAACAACATGGATAGAACCAGAAGGTATTAAGCTAAGTGAAATAAGTCAGACTGAGAAAGACAAATACCATACGATTTCACTTGTATGTGGCATCTAAACAAAACAAATGTATAAACAAACCAAAAAAAGCAGAACCAGACCTGTAAATATAGAGAACCAATTGATGGTTGGCAGGTTGGCAAAGGGGAGGGGTATGGGGAGACGGGCAAAATGGGTGAAGGGGAAAGGGAGATACAGGCTCCCAGTTATGGAATGAAGAAGTCATGGGAATAAAAGGCAAAACAGAAGAAATGTAGTCAATGATATTATAATAGCACTGTATGGTGACACAAGGTAGCTGCATTTTTTGTGAGTATAGCATTGTAACGTATAGATTTATCAAATCACTATTTTGTATGCCTGAAACCAATATAACATTGTGAGTCAGCTACACTCAAATTTTAAAAATTTAAAAAGTAAGAGGTGAGGCGTTTTGCTTTTCCAATGTGTTTGTTTATTTTAATAATTGTACATGAAATAAATGACTACATTTTGTGTATAAATGATGAGAGGAAAAAAGAGTAAAATGGAAAAAGCACAATGCTCTGCGTTCCCCAGCCCACTCCTCTCCACAGGTGGAACCACTGTTAATGATTTGGTATTCTTTCCAGACCTTTCTCTGTGCCTTTACATTCATGCAAACAAAACAGAATTGCCCGATAGGCAGATGAAGCACATAACAAACCAGGACCAAAAAAAAAAAAAAAAAAGGTGAAAAGACTTTGACATTTTTACAAATGCATCGATTTTAAAAATCAGAATTTGTTGGGACTTCCTTACACTTAATTAATTTTTAGCATGGTTTTAGTCTTAAAGTAAATAATAGGGATGTTATTTCATATGTACCAGAAGCTTCTTTAGTGCTCAGGACCTTTCTTAAGATCTTAATCCAACCTTGCTTTATAAGTATATACACACCTATATTTTATAGAACATAAATATAATCGTATTGTTTTGCAACTTGTTTTAGTTGTGTGTGTGATTTTAAACACTGTGACATTTACTTACTGGCAACCCAAATAAGAAGGAACTTTTTCCACATCTGTCGTTTTACTCCCCCAAGAACTATCCCTGTATAAGGGCTTTATGGAACAATTCGAGTTTCAAAAGCTTTCTTTCTTGGTAAAGCAAATTTTATTTTCCATCACATTTTCAAGCCAATGTAATACAATCCTTTTTTAATCTCCTCAGAGTGTATGATGGAGAGAAATCCTGCCGACCAGGAGTTTTCTAAATGGTGACTGTGGAGAGATGCCAAGGAAATCAAAGGGTGCCAAGGGCAGAATCCTCAAGTTGCTCTCTAAACCAACAGAAATTCGTTTAGAAGCTGGATTTTACTGAGGCAGGAAGCATTTCACCTACAAAGATAGAGCACATGTGGACACTGTATTTGGGACCCGAGAATAAAGAAGAAAAATAAAGCTACATTGTACTTCAGGAGACCTTAAGAGGAGAACATTCCCTGAAGAGAAGACTAATGACCTTTTGTGAAGGAAGAAAGAATGCTGAAGCAACAGTTTATAACTACATGTATTTAAAATGTTTCCCTTATAGTAAATTAACTGCTGAAATTTTATTATTCCTTCAATAAGCTCAAAGCACTTAGAAGTTACAAACTTCTCTGTAAAGAGAGAGATTAGATATAGATATAGATATAGATATAGATATAGATATAGATATAGATACAGATATAGATATATAGGTATACTTGAAATAACCCTGGCTCTAAACAAACATTTATTACACACTTACTGTGAACAAGAAAGACATAGGGGGTCTGGTGATACTAAGAACTCTAGTCACAGAACCTGTCCTCTAAGAATCAAAATGCCAGTTGGAGACATGTTATAGACTCATACAGGAGGAACCACAACGGTGCAAAACATCCTGTGGTAAATGCTAAATGAATAATAGAACCACGAATCTTTGGAGACCTCTTCCTTCATTTGTGGTCTTAGGACCAAGTAAGAGGTGGAGCTTAAATAGTATCTTAAAGGATTTGTAGAAATTATAGGAAAAAGAGGGAAATGAAAAGGATCCTGAGCTTTCAAGAAGGAGAAGTAGAAAAGCACAGAGCACATTCAGAAGACTGTGAACAGCTCCTTCTACAGTTAAAAACAAAAACTTTGGGTAAGCAGGTTGGGCCTGTAGTCTGAAGGGTGCTGACTACTAAATTAAGATATGTTGGGGGCGCCTGGGTGGCTCAGTCGGTTAAGCGTCCGACTTCGGCTCAGGTCATGATCTCACGGTTTGTGAGTTCGAACCCCGTGTCAGGCTCTGTGCTGGCAGCTTGGAGCCTGGAGCCTGCTTCAGATTCTGTGTCTCCTTCTCTCTCTGCCCCTCCCCAACTTGTGCTCTGTCTATGTCTCTCAAAAAATAAATAAATGTAAAAAACAAAAAGATATGTGGACATTATCTTTTTTAGGCAAAGAACTTAGGTAAAGAAGATTCTCTCAGGTAAGAATCAAAGCTGGTTTCTCCACTGTAAAGCGGTATAATTAAAGTACACTTAAAAAAATAAATTAAAAAATAAAATAAAATAAAATAAAAATAAAATAAAATAAAATAAAATACAAATAAAATAAAATAAAATAAAATAAAATAAAATAAAATAAAATAAAATAGAGGCGCCTAGGTGGCTTAGTCAATTGAGCAAACGACTCTTGATTTTGGCTCAGGTCATGACCCCAGGGTCGTGGGATCAAGCTTCATGTCAAACTCCATGCTGAGCATGGAGCCTAGTTGGGATTCTTTCTCTCTCTCCCTCTGCCCCTCCCCTGCTCCTGTTCTCTCTCTCTCTCTCTCTCTCTCTCTCAAAAAAAATTTTTTTTGATTAATTAAATCAAATTAAATTAAATTAACAGCACAGGAAACAACAAACGTTGGCTAGGATGCAGAGATAGGGGAACCCTCTTACACTGTTAATGGGAATGCAAACTGGTACAGCCACTCTAGAAAACAGTATGAAGGTTCCTCAAAAAGTTAAAAGTAGGACTACCCTACCACCCAGCAATTGCACTACTAGATATTTACCCAAAGTATACAAAAATACTGATTTGACGGGGTACATCTACCTCAATGTTTATAGCAGCATTATCAACAGCAGCCAAACCATGGAAAGAGCCCAAATGTCCACTGACTGAGGAATGAATAAATAAAATGTCACACACACACACATACACACACACACACATGAATATTACTCAGCCATCAAAAAGAACGAAATCTTGCCATTTGCAACAAAGTGGATAGAGCTAGAATGTGTTATGCTAAGCGAAATAAGTCAATCAAAGAAAGAAAAATACCATATAATTTCATTCATAAGTGAAATTTAAGAAACAAAACAGATGAATATTTGAGAAGAGAAAAAAAGAGAGAGAGAGAGAGAAAAGAGAGGGAGACCCACCACAACAGACTCTTAATGATAGAGAATAAACTGTGGGTTGATGGAGGGAAGTAGGTAGGGATGGGCCAGATGGGTGATGGGAATTAAGGAGGGCACTTGATGTGATGAACACTCGGGTTATCTGTAAGTGATGAATCACTGAATTGTGCTCCTAAAACCAATACTGCTCTGTATTTAACTAAAACTTAAATTAAAAAAAATTTTTTTTAAGTGAGAGATATTTGCAAAGCAGAGAAAAGCGTAAAAAATAAAATAAAAGTCACCTGGAAACCTACCATCCAGAAATATGTTACACTTTTATGTTACATTATAGCATTTTTTTTCTGGTCACATATTTGTGTGTATACGTATGTACGTTTGTGTGTAAATTGGGGTTATTCTTTATTAACTCAACATGATTTCGTAAGTATTTTCTTATTAAAAATCATAGCTGCACTGTATGTCATCATATAAATGGGATATATTCTACCTACCCAATTTTCCACGTTTCATCTGGGCACGAAAATCTAAAACTCATCCAAGGCTGATTGGAGTAAGGATAAACTGAGAGCGGGAAGAACAGCTACCTCTGCCCAGTAGAGGGCAACTTATATAAATTAAGGCATAGTCACACTCTAAAAGAGTTTCTTATGTTACTATTATTTCAAAACTATTGTATAACTATTATTTTCAAAGAATGATGCCACTCCTTGTGTCCTATCCTAGAGTGGTCTCTCGGATATATTTTCTCTTCTCCCCAAGCCCCTTAATTTGGAGTGTCCCAGAACTCAGTTCTCTCTTCTCCCCCATCTACATTTCTTTCCTCCCTTGGCGATCTCATCCTGACCCGAAGGATTTAAATGTTGTCTATGTGCTAACCACCTGTGGAAAGGAAGGGTATTCTATGTTCAGGGGCGGATACAAGTTTTCTGAAAAAGAATTCGAAATTGTAAATAAAATATGCCTGCTCCACTCCAATGTTATCCAATAGGAGACATTACAAATATAAAATGTGGTGCCCTGCTCTGGGAGGGGTCCCAGGGATGAGGGACCGAAGCTGGGCGTATGCTGCAGCCTGAGCAAGGGCCTGGAGTCAGGAGCAGAATGATATGAGGAAGGAATGGGTAAGGGGAGAATACTATCTCAAAGTCAGGGGATGGGGTAGGTGGGAAAAAAATCACCCATCAATTTGGGCAATTTGTTCTTTGACCTCTATTCATTCGGATGTCTACAGAACAATAATCTGAAATATTCATTTGATTCGGCTTCCTAAAAAATGGTACGTTACTCATTGTAAAAGGGAGAAGGGAAAGAGAGAGTTTCTGTGGGCTAATTAACAAAATAAAGGCTCCTGAGATAGCAAGCAAATGTCTGTGATTCTTTATTTCCAATATCATCTCTACATCAAATTTTCTCTCGCTGTTTCTCCTGCAAGCTCTGCTTTTCGGCACAGAACACGCTCTGCTAAAATTTGCAAAGAATTCTTTCTTTCCACATTGAAAAGGCCTGGCTACTTTGATATGACTGTAGTTTGCCCCCCGTTATACACGAGTACAAACATGTAAAAATATTTCTGCCTCTCTCCAATCTATAGAAAACCATTTTGGGGTCTTGAAAACAGTCTCTTTACAGATGGGAGAGAATGTGAGAGAAATGCCCTCAGTGTGCTGGCTAAAAACTGCAGTGTCTGCCCAGCACTGTGCTGCCTCTCATAACAGGGGATGCTCTGCTGAATGAGCCCTTGTATGTCCAAATTCAAAAAGGTCTTGTTTGCTCCAGTTGAACAAAGCTCTCACAGACAGTGGGATCTGCAGGGTAGCCACCAAGTGTGTTAAACCAATGTTCCCTCCACCACACTGCCGAATAGTTTATCGTAATGGCAGTTCTCACCTTCATGTATAGAGCCCGGTGTTCGCGTTGCCGTCCTGCACAGAGCTCCCACTGACTTCAAAGGAAATGACATAGAACAGAACCCCATGGTGTAAGGAGAAACAGGCAGCATCTGATCAGAATCAGGCCATATTTTTTTTTCATTCTCTCTGTATAAATGGCTAAATTTATATACAGAATATTTAAAGGCCACCTTTCACTTCAGCAGTTTATGAATTGTCAGACGTACATACACTTATTAGGGAGCTCAACACTGAACTGCTTATGTGGGAGGGATAGGGAGGGGGTGTTATAGAGAAATCCATCCCAATCCCACATTCTTTTTGGTCTACAAGACAGTCCCACCCCCTCAGAGACCAAAGTGATTGGGTCTAGCTTAGTGGCTTGTTTAACTTAAAGCTGGCCTTAAGGCAAACCTTAATGAAAAAGAAGGCTTAAGAGGCAGAAGAGAAAAAGAAGAGAGGGAGACGGAGGAGGAAGGAGAAAAAGAGGTGAAACAAAAAAGGATGTTTATTGAATCCCTGGATAGGGGAGTCTTTTTCTAAACTTAAAACTAAGGGGAGGACGGGGCACCTGGGTGGCTCAGTCGGTTAAGCATCTGACTTCGGCTCAGGTCATGATCTCATGAGTTCAAGCCCTGCATTGGGCTCTGTTTAGACAGTTCAGAGCCTGGAGCTTGCTTCGGATTCTGTGTCTCCCTCTCTCTCTGCCCCTCCCCCGCTAGCACTCTGTCTGTCTCTCTCTTCCTCAAAAATAAATAAACAAAAAAAAATTTTTTTTTTAAACTAAGGGGAGGAGGAGTCACTAAAGAATAATAAATTTAACTATAAAAATAGAAAATTTCCACATGTCAAATATCAAAATAAGATAGATTTAAATGGCAAATAAAAAACTAGGTAAAATATTGGTGACAACTTAAATAGGTAAAGGATTAATATTCCCCTGAATTTATGAAGAACTCAGGAAAGCTGATTCAAAAAAAGAAAATCACTCCCACAGCTAATATCACATTTAATGGGAAAAACCTGAAAGCTTTTCCTCTAAGATCAGGAACAAGAGAAAGACGTCCACTCTTACCACTTTTATTCAACACAGTACTGGAAGTCCTAGCCAGAGCAATCAGACAAGAAAAATAAATAAAAGGCTTCCAAATTGGTAGAGAAGAAGTAAAACTGTCACAATTTGCAGATGACATGATACTATATAGAAAACCCCAAACATTCCACCAAAAAACTAGTAGAACTAATAAATGAATTAAGTAAAGTTGCAGAATACAACTAATATACAGAAATCTGTTGTGTGTCTATACACTAATAATGAAGTAACAGAAAAAGAAATTAAGAAAACAATTCAGGGGCGCCTGGGTGGCGCAGTCGGTTAAGCGTCCGACTTCAGCCAGGTCACGATCTCGCGGTCCGCGAGTTCGAGCCCCGCGTCAGGATCTGGGCTGATGGCTCAGAGCCCGGGGCCTGCCTCGGATTCTGTGTCTCCCTCTCTCTCTGCCCCTCCCCCGTTCATGCTCTGTGTCTCTCTGTCCCAAAAATAAATAAACGTTGAAAAAAAAAAAAAAAAAAGAAAACAATTCATTTACAATTGCATCAAAAAGAATAAAATATCTGGGACAAATTTAACCAAAACAACAACAACAACACTAAAATTCACATAGAATAAACAAAAGGTTCATACAATTCACAGAAACATAAATTAAAATGACTAATAAACATTTGAAAAATGTTCAGGGTTACTAATAATCAATAAAAGCAATGAAATAAAAAATACTTTCCCTTCAAATTGGTAAATATGAAAAATGAAACCATATATTGCAGTCTTCTCAGATTTAAACAATAATCAGAAAACGTGGCTCTTCAAAAATGCCTTTTCAAAACAGCAACAACAAATAAAATACCAAAGACTATACATATTAAGACGTGCAAAACCTAAATTAAAAAACTCAACTCCCTTCCTGGGCAGAAGAGCCTCATGAGAGACAGGGCCTGCTCAAGGAGGGTATCCTAGCCTAAAAAATGTCAGGAAATTAGCTACCCACCAGGAGATCAAGCAAATCAGTAGAATACGGAGGATAATAATAGGCAAGTTTCTCACTGTGAGAGAAGAGTAGTATAAATAGAGATGGGGGAAGGCTAGAATGAGCCCAGTGGTACTGGACTGGGAGTGGACCATGTCAATGCAAACACATGGTTGTCAATATAGGTAGACAGATACAGAAATAAATAGCGATGTAAATGTGTGTGTTTATATATGTATACAAGAGTATGTATGTAAATACATATTTCTGTGCATAGGTATATGCATACATGTATTTCCTAGCTCAGTGCAATGAGAAGGGCGGGGAGAAGGGGCACTCTGGTAACTGATTAACTGATCTAGTGCCTAGATCCTGGTTTCTAAATTGTACCATCTCTTCTCCACATAGGCTTTGTTCTTTGGAGAGCACATCCATTTCCTAAGGCTTCATTGTGAAGCCTATACTTATATGTCAAGATGAGACCTTTCACCTAATCTCCAGATATTCAATATTTTCAACATATTCCAACTGCTAACATGACTTCTCTACTTTGTTGTCTCATAAACATTTCAAACAACGTAGTCAAAATAGAATGTTTAATTTCCCTGTGTCCTCCCTAAGGGATTCCTCCCCGTTGTCCCAATCTCTGTAAATAATAACACTATTCACTCAGTCACTGAAGTTGGAGGCCTGGGAGTCATCCTAATCTCCTCCCTTTCCCTCACCCTTCATAGTCTACCCATCAGCAAGTTCAAATTTTCTACTTCCAAATTATACCTTGAATTAATTCCTTTGTCCTCATCTCTACTTATGACTATGCTAGTTTAAAAGCTACCATTCTCCCCCTCCTAGATTTCTTCAATAGCTTTCTAACTAGTCCCTCTACATCCATGGGAACCTTCTTACGTTCCACTATCAACATAGCCAGAATGAACTCTTAAAATATCATTGAAGCATGCCTTTCTTCTCCTCAAAACCCTTAAAAGACTTCTATGATTTTCCAGCCCATTAGAACAAATCCGAGTGCCTAGCTATGGCCAAAAAGACCCTGCATGATCTGGCTACCTTCATACCATTTACCTTATCCCATCAATTAAAACTCTGCAGTCAAAGTTCCTAGAACACACCAAGCTCTTTTCGGTTTTAGGAGTTTTGCATTCGCTCTTCCTTCTGCTTGCCATGTTCTTCTTACAGCTTTTCACATGATTGGTTCTTTCTCAATCTTTTTTTTTTTTTTAATGTTTATTTATCTATTTTAAGAGAGAGCATGAGGGGGAGAGGGGCAGAGAAAGAGGGAAAGAGAATCCAAAGTAGGTTCCAAGCTGTCAGTGGAGAGCCCAACACAGGGCTTGATACCATAACTGTGAGACCATGACCTGAGCTAAGATTAAGAGTCGGATGCCTAACCAACCGAGCTACCCAGGCATCTTGGCTCCTTATGATTCTTTAGTTCTTAGCTTAAATATGAGTTACTCAATGCAGAATTTCTTGGCCATCCTATCTAAGTAGGACCCTCTATTATTCTTTATCACAGCCAACTATTTCTATTCTTCCTAACACAGGCTGCAATTTATTTATTTATTTATTTATTTATTTATTTAGTTAGTTAGTTAGTTAGTTAGTTTTATTGCCTATCACTAGAGTATAAGCTGTGTGAAGGGAGTGATCTTGTCATTCCTGTTTTCTCTTTTATTCCCATATCCCAGCATGGTGTCTGCTATATATCACATAATTGAAAATATTCTATCAAACTGAAAAAGAACTGTAAAAATTTACTACATGTTAGATGAAAAAGAATTCAGAATTAGAACACAAAATTCCCTCAACTGGCTTATAGCCTAGAAGGGAAGTAAATAAGCATTTGCAATTCTACATGATTAGTACTATCATAGGGAAAGTTTCATATAGCAGAGGTCCCTAATCTGAGCTCAAGGCTGATCACAAAAGGCTTGCTGGAGGTTGTGACATTGTAGTGAAACCTGCTGGATAGATGAGTTAGTCATCAAAGATGTAGTGAGGTTGGACAGAGGCAAAGAATAGCATGTGCCTGGAAATAAGCCAGACCTTGGCATATTCAGGAAGCTAAATGCCTTAGGGCTGGAGAGCAGAGATGAGAGGGAAGAGAACAAATGGCAAGAGACGAAGCTACAGAAATAAACCTCATTAAACAGTTTTTACTTCATCTTGAGGGAGTGGGATGGTTACTAGAAGGTTCTATGCAGGGAGTGACGTGACTGATTTTGTGTAAAACAAAGGCCATTTTGACCACAGAATACATAATGGAATTCAAGACCAGCAAGAGCTAGGGGGCTATGGCAGCAACCTAGGTGAAAGTTGCAGGATGATAGTGACCGAAACTAGGGCAGTAGTAATGGGAAAATAAAAAATAAGACCAAAAAAAAGACAGACTTGGAGGCTATTTAAAAGATGGCAGTGGAAGAAATTGGTAATTCAATAAGTAATTTGATAAATGATGTGGGGACAAATGGTTAGATAGTTGGAGGAAGACTTAGAGCTCTACTTCAAAACTGCATCAAAATACACTCCAGATCGATGAAATATTTACATGGTTTTTAAAAATGGAATTATGAAACTGTCAGATTTCTGGTCAAAATGACACTTTGATACACACCATCTCTTCCAAACTCACCCACCAATTCCATGATCAACCATTATGTACCTTCCCTTATATACATCTTAAACTACCTTGTCCCTTTTTTTAAGTTTATTTATTTATTTTGATAGAGAGAAAGAGAAACAGAGAGAGAAGCAGAGGGAGAGGAAGAGAGAGAATCCCAAGCAGGCTCTGGGCTGTCAGCATGGAGCCTGATGCAGGGCTCGATCCCACAAACCGTGAGATCATGACCTGAGCCAAAACCAAGAATCAAACACTTAACCAACTGAGCCACCCTTGTCCTTTCTTTAACATGATAAATTCTAGTTAAATCTAACCTTCTGCCTGTTTGTCATCTGGATAAATCCAATTCTCCACTTAACTCACATCTCTGCTGCTGACTGTGGGTGGAGAAAACACACACACACACACACACACACACACACACACACACACACACAACTAT